>NC_059106.1:107410639-108035639 GCF_020740685.1 Jaculus jaculus
GAGTTCGAGGCCACCCTGAGACTCCATAGTGAATTCCAGGTCAGTCTGGGCCAAAGTGAGACCGTACCTCGGAAAAAAAAAAAAAAAAAGCATGTGCCTGTCATGGAACTACACACCCAGCTCCAGACTCAAGGCTCCTTAGGGACTTGGAGAATCTCCTAAGGAGCTGTTCCAAGCAGTGCTGGGATGAGAGGCATGTGCCACTACGCCTGACTGATTCCCCAGTTCTGACATGAAGCCAGATGCACAAAGTGGTTCTTGCATCTGGAGTCCATTTGTAGCAGCTGGAGAACCTGGTACACCCATTCTCTCTGTCTCTCTTCTCTTTGCAAGTGAATAAATAAAAATATTTATTAAAAAGAAAAAGATAAGGCAAAGCTCATAGGCTAAGAGGGAGACATATGGTAAACAAATCATTAGTACAGCATGATGAGTTGTGAAATGAGAAAGGGTGAGAAAGTGCTTGTAAACAAATATGCATGCTGTGGGCTGGGGAGCAAATGCCATGGTGGACTTCACCCACTCTTTTAGATAGAGAGGATAGGACCAGCAGCTGTTCACACCTGCCAGCTATGTAGTGAGGGACTTTAGGAGCCAAAGGTATGGGTGAGGCAAAGGGCTCCAAAGATGGGACCTTTCAAGGACAGAGAATTTGTGTTTTTTCTTAGAGATAGAAAGTTAAGAGGCTGGAGAGTTGGCTTAGTGGTTAAGGCACTTACCTGCAAAGCCAAAGGACCTTGGTTTGATTCCCCAGAACCCACGTAAGCCAGATGTACAAGAGGCAGATGCATTTTAAAAAATAAAAAAAAAAAGAAAGTTAAAAGTTGTTCCTTAGAGGATAGAAAGTGGGGGAGGGCTAGAGAGATGGCTTAGAAGTTAAGGCACTTGCTAGCAAAGCTAAAGGACCCAGGTTCAATTCCCCAGGACCCATGTAAAGCCAGATGCATAAGGTAGTGCATGCATCTGGACTTTGCAGTGGCTAGAAGCCCTAGTGCGCATATTCTCTCTGTGTGTACCTGTCTCTGTCTCTCTCTTTTAAATAAATTTTTTAAAAAAAAAAGAAGATAGAGAGATGGAGAGATAGCTTAGCGGTTAAGGAGCTTGCCTACAAAGCCAAAGGACCCAGGTTTGGTTCCCTAGTACCCACATAGAGCCAGATGCATGAAGTGGCTCATGCATCTGGAGTTTGTAGTGGCAAAAGGCCGTGGCATACCCATATTCATTCATTCATTCATTCTCTCTCTCTCTCTCTCTCTCTCTCTCTCTCCCCCCTTGAAAATAAATAAATAAAAATATCTTTAAGTGGTTATTGGGTGAGGAGAAAGAAGAGTTACTGTTCAAGGAAATACAGCTTCCTTGCAGGAAAATGAAAAAGTTCTGGAGATGGCTGATGGTGATAGTCACACAACATTAATGTATTTAATGTATACTTAAATGGTAAAAATGGATAAGTTTTAAGTATACTTTACCACAAGTCTCTCTTTTTTTTTTGTTGTTTGTTCTTTCTCTCTCTCTCTGTCTTTTTCCTGAGGCCAAGTGTTACTGTAGTCCTGGTTGGCCTCAAACTCACTGTAATCTTCCTACCTCAACCTCCCAAGTGCTGGGATTAAAGGCATGAGCCATCGCTACCAGCTTAAGTTTGGATTTTTAAAAGTATTTTTATTCACTTATTTGAGAGAGACAGAGACTATAGGTATGCCAGGGCCTCTAGCCACTATAAAGGAACACTAGATGCCTGAGAAACTGTGCATCTAGCTTTATGTGGGTACTGGAGAATTGAATTCCAGCCATTAGGCTTTGCAAGCAAGCTCCTTTAACTTCTGAGCCACATCCCCAGCCCTATTTTTATGTTCAAACTGTAGGAGTAGTTGCTGTTGTTCAAGCAGGCCTAAAACTTAGGTAATCCACTGGTGTCAGCTCCCAATTGCTAGGATTACAAATGTACACCACCATGCCTAGCTACCACAGGGTTTTTGTTTGATTATAAATTATTTCAAAATACGCCTTTAGAAGGTAGGTGTGGTGGACCATGCCTTTAATCACAGCTCTCAGGAGGCAGAGATAGAAGGATCACTGTGAGTTTGAGGCCAGCCTGGGACTACACAGCGAGTTCCTGGTCATCCTGGGCTAGAGTGAGATCATATCTTGAAGAAAAAAAAGTCTTAGGACCAGGTATGGTGGCCCACTTCTGTAATCCCTGCACTTGGGAAGCCAACACAGGAGGATTACCTTAAGTTTTAGGCCAGCCTAGGCTACATAGCAAGTACCAGGCTAGGCAAGGCTTACTATAGCAAGATCAATACCTCACCCCACAAAAAAGGCAGTTCCTGAGATGGGGGTATAGCTAATGGTAGAGAGAAACAGAAGGGTGAGAGGAGAGGAGAGAGAAGAAAGAAAATGTATACAAAGTCAGTCCCTAGTCATTGTTCCTCTTCCTACTTCAAGGTTTTTTCAAGATTATTGCCATTTGTGGTAGAATTAGTCTGGTGCAGAGGCCATCCTGGACAGTAGAGTATACAGCAGCATCCCATCTCCATGCACTAAATGCCATGTGATAACCAAGAATGTCAGAATGTGCTGCTCATAGGAAAGGCCAAGAAGGGTAGTGGGCAATGGGAGGCAGGAGACAGTTGTCCTGGGGCAAGGACAGGGCACTACCTGGTAAGAGAGCAAAGGTCAGCAAACTACCTCTGGAGGTGGTGGCAGGGTTCTGTGACCCACAATGAGGCATGCTAGGTGGAAGTGGGTGGCAGTGACAAAAGAACCAAATTTTACTAAAATCTGGAATCACATCACAACCTCCAGTAGCCTCCTTTCAACTCCCAAGGGAAGAGAAGAAGGGTTGTTCACAGATGCCGTTGCCTCTCTGAAACTGTTACTCATAGCTGTGGCTGCAATAAGATGGCCAGGGTGACTGGGCAAATGCATGTCTCAGGGGTATCCTTCAAAGACACTGTCATAATAAAATCAAGCAAAACATCTGGTCTATGTGACATGGCAGCAGGGCCAGAGTTCCTTCAAAGTTCATAAGCAAAAGCAGGGTGTTTGCACTTTTAACCAGTCTTTGCTGTTGATGAAGCAACTGGGAATATGTATTGAGTGTTGTTCAGGGTCCTGTTCTGAGCTCAGGAGGTAAAGAGACAGGGAGCTGCAGGTTAGAGTGGAGGCCTACCCTCTCTAGGGCTTCTCCCCTGAGATGCCTCTTTCAGTGAGCATCCAGAGAGCCGCTTCAGACCCTTTCTTTTCTTCCTTCCTTCCTTCCTCCCTTCCTCCCTCCCTCCTCCCTCCCTCCCTCCCTCCCTCCCTCCCTCCCTCCCTCCCTCCCTCCCTCCCTTCCTTCCTTCCTTCCTTCCTTCCTTCCTTTTCCTTCTCTCTTTCTTTCTTTCTTGAATAAACATTTTTATTTATTTATTAGAGACAGACAGAGGGAGAAAAAGAGAAAATGAGAATGAGCATGCCAGGGCCTCTGGCCACTGCAAACGAACTCTAAACATATACACCACCTTGTGTATCTGGCTTACTTGGGACCTGGAGAATTGAACCTGGGTCCTTAGGCTTCACAGGCAAGTGCCTTAACAGCTAAGCCATCTCTCCAGACCCCTCTGGGTGTTTCTGTTCTGCCCAATTACCCAGTCCCAGAAAGTTCCAGGAAGGGGCCATATTTAGGCCAGGGGCTTCTGGATGGTGATTGAATCAGCAGTTGGCTACAACAGGCATCATCAGTTCATCCTAATCACATATGGGTGGCTGACTCAGGGCTCATCAGAATCAGAGAATATGGTCTGAAAGAGAAAGAAAGAAAGAGAGAGAGAGAGAGGGAGGGAGGGGGAGGGAGGGAGGGAGAAAGGAAAGAAGGAAGGAAGGAAAGAGAGAGAAAGAAGGAAGGAGGGAGGAAGGGAAAGGAAGGAAGGAAGAAAAGAGAAGAAAAGGAAGGAGGGAGGAAGGAAAAAAGAAAGGAGGAAGGAGAGAGAGAAAGAGGGAGGGGCTGGAGAGATGGCTTAGCGGTTAAGGCATTTGTCTGCAAAGGACCTTGGTTTGATTCTCTAGGACCCACATAAGCCAGATGCACAAGATGGCGCACACATCTGGAGTTCATTTGCAATGGTTGGAGACCCTGGTATACCCATCCTCTCTCTCTCTTTCTTGCTCTCAAATAAATAAATGAATAAATTTTTTAAAAAGAGAGAAAGAAAGAAGGAAAGAAAGGAAATAAAAGGAGGAAAGGAAAAAAGAAAGGAGGGAGGAAGGCAGGCAGGAGAGTCTATTGTTGTGCAAGGTAATCCCAGTACTTGGGAGGATCAGGAGTCCAAGGACACCTTGGGCTACCCTGTCTCAAAACCAAGCAAACAACAGCAGCAAAAAAAAAAAAAAAATTAATTAAATTTAAAAAAAGCTGGGTGTGGTGGCACACGCCTTTAATCCCAGTAGCCTTTAATCCCAGTACTCGGGGAGGATCGCAGTGAGTTCAAGGCCACCCTGAGACTCCATAGTGAATTCCAGGTCAGCCTGGGCTACAGTGAGACCCTGCCTCAAAAAAAAAAAAAAAGGCGGTAGATGGCTCAGATTACCTTTCAATCCCTAGCACACACGCAGTGTTGGGTATGGTGGCGTGTACCTGCAACTCCAGGTAGAGACAGGGAATTTTAGCTAAATGAACTAGCCTAATTGGTGAACTCCAGGATCAGTGGGGGACTCTGTCTCAAAAAATAATGTGATGCATAAGCCAGATGTACAAGGTGGCACATACATCTGGAGTACCTTTGCAGCCGCTGAATGCCCTGGTGTACCCATTCATTCTGTCTCTCTCTGAAATAAATGAAATAAAATTTAAAATACTACATTAAAAAAATAATGTGATGGGGACTAGAAAGATGGCTTAGTGGTTAAGGTGCTTGCCTGCAAAGCCTAACAACCCTCGTTTGATTCCCCAGTGCCTGTGTAAAGCCAGATGCACAAAGTGGCTCATGCATCTGGAATTCATTTGCAGTGGCTGGAGGCCCTGGCACACCAATTCTCTCTCTTTCCTTGCAAATGAAATACATTTTTAAAAAATAATAATGTGATAGGCTGAAGAGATGGCTTAGCAGTTAAACCCTAACAACCTAGGTTTGATTCCCCAGTACCCATGTAAAGTACAAAGTAGTGCATGAGTTTGGAGTTTGCAGTAACTAGAGGCCTTGGCATGCTCATTCTCTCTCTCTCTCTCTCTCTCTCTCTCTCTCTAACTCTCTCCTTGCAAATAAATAAATTTTTAAAGAATAAGATGATGATTGATTAAGAAAGATACCTGATGTTGACCACTGACCTCTATGTGCAGATACACACACGGGGGGGGGGGGGAGGGCGGGGGGGAGGTGCTAGGGAGATGGCTTGGTGGATAAAGTGCTTGCTCTACAAGAGTAAATGGCAAAATGGAAATGAGATCACCAGCACCCACGTAAGTGCCAGTTTGGTGTGGTAGCCTGCTTACAGTCCCAACATTGGAAGGTGAATCTCTGGGGCAAAATGGCTAGCTAAACTAGCCTAATCAGCAAGCTCTGGGTTCAACTGAAAGACCTGGCTTCAATAAGTAAAATGGAGAGTGCTGGAAGAAAACTCCTGCCATCAGCCTCTGGCCTCCATGTGCACACATGTACACCCACATGAGTACACCCACACAAACACACTGACACACACACACACCGGGGGGTGGGGGGAGGATGGCTGAAGAGATTGCTCAGTGGTTAAAGACACTTGTGTGCAAAGTCAGACAGCTTGGGTTTGATTCCTCAGTATCCATGTAAAGCCAGATGCACAAAATGGTGCAAGTATCTGGAGGGGTTTTTTTTGTTTGTTTGTTTTACAGTGTCAAGAGGCCCTGTCTCTCTCTCTCCCTACCTCCCTTTGTCTCAAATGAGTATTTGAGACATATAAATAGCGCATTTAAAAGAAGAAGTAGAAGCAGCAGCTGAGAGGCAGGCAGTGGAAAGTGGGTGGGCTGGGAAGAGAAGATGGCGGCATTGGGGATGTAGCTCTGTGGTAGAGTGCTTGCCTAGAATGTGCAAGGCTCTGGATTCAATCCTCGAGACCAAAAAAAAAAAAAAAAGTGAAAAGGGTTGGGGAGATAACTCCGTGTCTTAAGGCACTTGCTTGCAAAATCTGCTGGTCTGGGTTCAATTCCCCAGTACCTGCATTAAGCCTGACACACAAAGTGGTGCCTGCATCTGGAGTGACAGGGAGCCCTGGAGTATCTATATTCTCCCTCCCTCTCTAAATAAATAAAATAAAAAAGAGAAGAGGGTAGAGGAGGAAAGAATGATATGGATCAGTAGGAAGGGGTGGGCATTTCAGCCACTTGTCTGATACTTGGCCTGGACCTGTATGGCATGTTTTCATCTGGCTCTCTGTCTTGCATGCTGGCTCCCACTTCCATGAAAATCTGATGCTCCTTGCAGGACTGGGAGGACCTATTTAGTATGCGTGACTGAATGTGTGGGCCTACTCAGGCCAGGCCCCTGGGCTAGGTTGGGTCTCAGAGCTAGCACTACTGGATCTTTGGGCAATGGTGATTAACAGGAAGTGAGTCCCTATGTGAGAGGAGGCCATGATGTCCTTAGGCAGGAAGTAAACAACTGTGGGAGGATCCCTAGATGCTCTGTGGGTAGCTGGCTAAAGGAAGCTACATGATAAATTGGCTCTGACCAGGCATGACCCATGCCCACCTCCTGTGGAGTCTGGCTCAGCTGGATCCTGAAAGGTGGCTGCCAGGGCAGTGGTGCATGATGACCGATGTGCACGAGGAAGGTGAATTCTAGGTCCTGGTGTGGACTGGACTAGAATAGGGGCTGAGGCAGTAGATAAGGGTCTGCTTGCTCTACTTTCTGCGTAACTGCCCAGGCTCTTCTGTCCGAGCCTGGCAAGCCCTGCAGAGGCCCTCTCCCGTTCACCACACACTTCCTTCTTGGCTGCAGCCTCCTGGGTCCTCCAGCCGCTGAGGCCTGTAAGTAGTGGGAGAACTTTCTCTTCCCAGATGCAGAATCCTCTCCATAGCCAGGGACAGCTGCAAGGCAAGCTCAGAAGTACAGCCCAGCCAAGGGACACTGGGTTTGCTATTTTTCCCCAAGGCCTTGGTCCCTATTTGCCACCTCTGAGGGTTCCTTGTCAGAAAGCTGTAAACTCAGAGTTCCAGTCCTAGGCCTGGAAGTGAGGCTGTGCAGGCAGAGGCTAGGATCCAGTGCCTTGGGGCGGGGACAGGGGAGGGGAGGGACGATACAGCCTGGGCTAGAGTGAGACCCTACCTCAAAAAACAAACAAACAAACAAACTAATTAAATAAAAACCACAAAAAAAAAAAAACATATTTTGGGGCTGGATACATGGCTCAGCAATTAAAGACCCTTTCTTGTAAAGCCTGACAGCCTGGATTCAAGTCCCCAGTATCCATGTAAAACCAGATGTGCAGACTCTTTCTCTCAAATAAATAAACAATTTTTTTAAAAAATCATTTTTTAAAAAGCCTAAAAGGGGGGCTGGAGAGTTGGCTCAGCAGTAAAAGCACTTCATTTCCCTAGTGCCCACGTGAAACCAGATGCACAAAGTGGCACATGCGTCTGGATTTTATTTGTAGCGGCTAGTTGCCCTAAGGTGCCCATTCTCTCTTTTTTTCCTTTCTTCTCTCTCTCCTTGCAAATAAATAAGTAAACTAAGTTGGCCATGGTGGCGCACGCCTTTAATCCCAGCACTCAGAAGGCAGAGGTAGGGGGATTGCCATGAGTTTGAGGTTATCCTGAGACAACATAGCGAATTCCAAGGTCAGCCTGGGCTAGAGCAAGACCCTACCTCAAAAAACAACAAAATAAATAGTTGTTTTTAAAAATCTAAAACAAGCTGGGAATGGTGGCACATGCCTTTAATGCCAGTACTCGGGAAGCAGAGGTAGGAAGACAGCCATGAGTTCGAGGCCACCACCCTGAGACTACATAGTGAGTTCGAGGTCAGCCTGAGCTAGAGTGAGACTCAACCTCAGGAAAAAAAAAAAAAAGAATCTAAAACAGGGGCTGGAGATATGGCTCAGTGGTTAAGGCACTTGCCTGCAGAGCCTAACAACCCGAGTTCCCTAGTTTGATTCTCCAGTACCCATGTAAAGCCAGATGCACAAAGTGGGGCATGTGTCTGGAGCCCATTTGCAGCAGCTGGAGGCCCTCGTGTGCCCATTCTGTCTTCTATCTCTCTCTGCTTGCACATAATTTTTTTTTAAAAATTAATCTAAAATGGACAGGAGAGGGGGAGTTAAAATAGAATTTTTGTCCTTTTAACACTAGTGGCTTGTGTGCATCTTGAATTTGTGTTCTATTTCTGAATTCACTACTAATTAAATTTATTTTAACTGATACACAAAAGCAGAAAATGTATATATTAATGAGGTACCATGTGGTTCTGACAGATGTATACACTGTCTCATTTAACTAAGGTTAAATATTTCCATCTCCTTGAATATTTCTTCCCTCCACTTTTGCTTATTTGAAATAGGGTCTCCCTATGTGACTCTGACCGGCTTCTATTTTCTGGATTGAGTCTTCCTACCTCTGCCTCCAGAATGTTGGGATTGCAGCAGGCATGCACCACTGTGCCCAGCACATATTTTTAGTGGAAACATTAAAAGGCCTTTGTTAAGTTTTTGAGATGCACCTAGTCATTGTCTATAGTCACCTTCCTGTGCCATACCATGTTTGAGCTACTTACTGCTACCTGTAAAACAGCACCAACTGACTGACCTGCTCCATCCTCTCCCCATCATTTGTATAATAGAAAAATAGGAAAAAATGATGGTGCATGTCTGGAGTCCCAGCACCCCACTCAGGAGGCAGAGGAAGGAGGGTGAGGAGTTCAAGGTCATCCTTATCTACATAGTGAGTTAGTGCATGCCTGGAGTCCCAGCACCCCATTCAGGAGGCAGAGGAAGGAGGGTGAGGAGTTCAAGGTCATCCTTATCTACATAGTGAGTTGGTGCATGCCTGGAGTCCCAGCACCCCACTCAGGAGGCAGAGGAAGGAGGGTGAGGAGTTCAAGGTCATCCTTATCTACATAGTGAGTTGGTGCATGCCTGGAGTCCCAGCACCCCACTCAAGAAGCAGAGGCAGGAGGGTGAGGAGTTCAAGGTCATCCTTATCTACATAGTGAGTTTGAGGCTATCCTGGGCTACATGTCTTAACTACAACAACAGTAAAGAATTGGGCAAAGTGTCCATTGATTGAGCCTTATCACCTTACCTTATAGGCAAGGAAACTAAGACACCATCTTTTTTTTTTTTTTTTTTTTTTTTGAGACAGGATCCCATGTAGGCCAGATTAGCCTCAAACTTCCACAGTGGATGTCCTTGGACTCCTGATCCTCCTCCCTCCACCTCCCAGCTGTGCCTGGCTTAATATGGAGAGCTGTGCATTACCTAAGGCTTGCTGAACCAGTGCTGCTCCTGGCTTTGCTGCTTCCTGCCTCTAAGCATTTTGCAAATGTAGGTTTGCTGAAGACATCTTGGTGCCTCTGAGGGTGGTAGAGCATCTAGTGCAGAGACTTGAGCTGAGCACCTTCATTCTTCCCAAGATGTTCTGACAACTTGCTTCCAGATGGCTGAGGACAGTGTCCTCACACAGAGAACAAAGGGCTCGAGCTCTTTGCCTCATTCTGTCCTTACAAAGCAGATAATTGCACACAAATCCTAACAGTCTTCAAGAACTTTGGGTTCCTCCCCTGCTTCCCAGGGAGGCAGTGCACAAGAAAGCACACTGCCTATGATACTAAGACATGTGCAAGGACAGCCAGAGTGATTCCTCACTTGATTTCCACTGGCTGAAGCCTTAGCAGGTTAAGCCCTCAGGCCTCGGGCCTCAGGGGATGAAGGAACATACTGCCTTTCCAGGTGGGCATGCAGGAGCCCATGCATGGGATGGTTGCTGCAAAGGCTTGTGGGACCTTGGCTTACCTGGGTTTGTAAACATGTGGGGGCCTGAGCTCAGGGTCAGAGAACTGCTAGTTTTGAAGAGAATGTTTCTTTAGACAGATTTCGTGACTCTAATGTCTTAATGAGTAAGGTTGTGGTAGCTTAGACCACAAAAGTCAGAATTGGCCTGGTGTATTAGAATCTTCTGAGGGGGTCCCACTTGGAATGGCATGGCTAGCATGAAGAGTTTGTTTTGAAGAGAGAAGCCAGAGGAGACTTAGTGAGTGGGGTATAGTGAAATGCTTGGCTTCCTACTCTGTGAGACTTACGTTGGCATTCACAGGTCTCTTAAACTCAAGGATCAGGCCCAGGAAGTCTCTAATGTTGAAAGCAAACTTGTGACCATATCTGCTTGTAAGAAGGTGCATATGAGCTCAGATTCTTGAATGAATGATGCATAACTTTCAGCAGAACTTCAAAGGGTCTATTATCCAAAAGAGGAAAAGATCATGTCTAACCCCACCCCTGTGTATCTGCCTTCCTTTTTCTAGGTGGAAAGCAGTGACACACCCAAGGACCCTGCAGTGACCTCCAAATCCCTGTCCATGGCCCAAGACTCAGGCCCCTCAGAGCTATTACCCAATGGGGACTTGGAAAAGCAGCGGAGTGAACCCCAGCCAGAAGAGGGGAGCCCTGCTGCAGGGCAGAAAGGTGGGCCCCCAGCTGAGGGAGAAAGTGCAGCTGAGACCCCACCAGAAGCCTCCAGAGCAGTGGAGAATGGCTGCTGCACACCCAAGGAGGGTCGAGGAGCCTCTGCTGAAGAGGGTGAGTCCCTGCACTAGGAAAGCCTCTACTGGGCCCTCTGAGCCCCTAAGGGTCACACATTTGGTTCTATGTTAGATCCCAGGAGGATGAGATGGAATGGGGTGGGAGCTGACCTGCTTGCTGAGCCTATGTGTTGGATGTTGCGGGTTGAATATAGCCTGCACACATAGCTTACTTGGCCCACCTTTAGAGCTTTAAAATTAAAAAAAAAAAAAATAGTTGCATTTAAAAATAAGAAATTTCACATGAAAATCTAGAGTTTTGGCTTTTCATGAAAAAAAAAATGCTAACTCTGACTACAGTGGGTTTGCATAATGCCAAGGGATGCTAGACAAGAATAATAGGCATCTCCCCTCTTTCTTCTTGGCTGGTTTGTGCCACAGTTTGCTCCATTCCTACCTGGCCTGTTCTTGAACATGACTTGCAGCTCTTGTGGACTGCCTTGTGTGCAGCACCTGACTGGGGTACATGAGCAACAGAGCTTACTATAGATTGGTTGATTCCACTGGAAACTTGGTTGTGACAATGGAACATGGTGGGGAAGGCTGGAGAAGTGTCATCTATGTGCTGCCCAGTCTAGGCCTCTCCACATGGATGCTTTTTGGCCTAGCCCTGAAATCCTGGAAGGTTGCCCACTTTTCTCTTTCAGGTTAATCCAGAGATTTCAGAGCCAACCAAGCTGTAAACAAGTTAGTAATGAGGACAAGTAGCATTTGTACAGGGCCTCACAGTTTACATAGCACCTCCTCATACATTATCACATTTGATCTTCATAAGGCCCTGCCAGGTTGGTATGCATATGTGAATTTTAATTTCAAAAAGTCTTTCTTCCAAGTTTGTATGATGGAATGAGCAAATTGATTAATTGGCATAACTTATTTTGCATGTATCCAAACTTAATATTTATGTGGAAGATGGAACATTTCCAGAAAAGAGATTTCCAAACTTACTTAAAAATATATTTAATTCATTATTCAACAAATATTTATGATGCTTCACTATGTGCAAAGTGATGTGTTGCTTTAGTCCCCCAAACCACCTGATTCAAGGTATATTATTCTCTGTATCTATTTTTAAAAAAAATTGTTTTTATTTACTTGTTTGAGAGAGAGAGAAAGAAAGGGCATGCCAGGGCATTCAGCCACTGCAAATGAACTCTAGATGCATGTGCCACGTTGTGCATCTGGCTTATATGGGTCATGGGGAATCAAACCTGGATAATTTGGCTTTGCAAGCAAGTGTCTTAACCACTAAGCCATCTCTCCAGCCCTATTCTCCTTATCTTAAGGGGAAATAAAGTGCAGCTTATAAAGTGACTTCTGGGCTGGGGAGTTAGTAGAATGCTTGTTTAGCAGGCACAAAGCTGCGGGTTCAATCCCAACACTACATAACCTAGGAATGGTGGCCCATGCCTGTAATCGCAGCACTCAGGAAGTAAAGGTGGGAAGATCAGAAACTTAGTATCATCCTTGGCTATACAACTAGTTAAGACTAACCTGGACTATATGAGACCATGTCCAAAAGAAAAACTTGGTCATGGCTTCCAAATCTATATGTGGCTGGGCCAGGATTCGTTAAATCTTGTTCTTGTACCTCTTGCTGTGCTCTGGGTCCTCTCTCTGCTGGGTGTTCTCTAATCATTTAGCTGTCTAGGCATCCTATTGCCTCTACAGGAGTATTGGAAGAGCCTGAGAAGAGTGAAGAGAGGAAAGAAAGACACCTCCCTGCAGCTCACAATGCCAGCTGTGCAGGAGAGCCCCAGAGCCTAATGCCCTTCCCAGGCAGACATGGTGCTGCCCATGGGCGGTGTGATCCTCTTCTAGAGTGCTGGGAGCCCACCAAGGCGACTACTAAGTTGCTGCCCAGGGGATGGAGCCAGAGCTCTAAGGCTGCTCTTTGACCTTCAGGGTTTGTTTTGCTTGGTGGTTTCCCTGTCTGCATTCTAGTTTTCCAAAGCTCCTTTGGTCAGCCAACAGTTGTTCATTAAACACATTAAGTGTGTGTCAGGTCCCATGCTAGTCTGGGGAAACCATCCTGTCCTGAACATAAACCCGGCTTTTGTCCTTAAGGGCCTCAGTGTTGCCTAGAGAGGTTCTGTACTTTCAGATGTGTGGTGATGGCTGGCAGCGTAGTACATTGCTAAAGCGTGCTTGTCCAGTATGCACAAGGCCCATGGTTCCCCTCATCTCAGGGCTTTTTGTAGAGGGTTCCATCTCTTCTGGAACTCCTTTCATGAGTTTCTATATAGCACTTCAAGGCAGCATTTCAATGTTCTTGGACAGCTTCCCATGTGTATCTAGGAACCCCAAGATCTTGGATTAGGGCTGTAGCTCACTTGGTAGAGTGCTTGCCTAGCATAGATGAAGCTCCAAGTTTGAGCTCCAATGTGGCATAAAGCTGGGTGTATCATGACCCACACTAATTCAAACACTTGAGAGGAGGCAGGAGGATCAGAAAAGTTCAGGGTCATTCGTGGCTACAAAGTAAGTTTGAGGCCAGCTTGGGATACTTGAAACCCTGTCTTAGAAATCAACTAAGCAACCAAAGAAGCCAAAAATTCTGAGTAAGGCCGAAAGAAAGGATCAGGAAGAGGTCAAATGATGAAACTAGCAATAAGGTCAAGAGCTAACACCTAGGCAGGCAGGTGTTGCCTTGAGAAGGCTCTTGCACCCCACTCCTGACATCAATACCATGCAGTAATCCTGACAATAAGGGCCACTGTGCACTGACTGTGTTGGTACATTTGACCTTCACTGTGGTCTATGTGCCACTATGTCAGCAGCACCTAAGGAGTGAAATGCAAGATCTCATGCTTCCACAGTCCTTTACCTATGGAGAGCTTCCTGATTTCTGTGCATATTAATGTCTGGGAAACACTTCATCTTTGTGCTTGCATAGGGAAGAACCTTATTGTCCCTGTTTTCCAGATGGAGTAGTTGAAGGTTCAGAAAAACTATTCCCTAGCCAAGATTTCGCAACTAAGAAAGGAGCAGATGAGTGTCAGCACCAGACTCCCCTCTGCTCAAGCTGAATGGGGCCCAGTACTGAGCTGGCCACCACTTTCCAGTTAAACTTGGTTTCTGCCCTGGCACAGGAATGAATGCTGGCTCATCTTAAAGAGAACCTGAGGCCAGGCATGGTGGCACATATTATTAATCCCAGCACCCCAGTGGCTGAGGCAGGAGAATCAGCATGAGTTTGAAGTCAGCCTGGGCTACAGAGTGAATTCCAGATCAGCCTGAACTAAAGTGTGACCCAGTCTCAAAATACAAAGAGATGGAACCAGCCTAGATGTCCCTCAACAGATGAGTGGATAATGAAGATGTGGCACATTTATACAATGGAGTTCTACTCAGCGGTAAAGAAAAATGAAGTTATGAAATTTGCAGAAAAATGGATGGACCTGGAAAGTATTATACTAAGTGAGGTAACCCAGGCCCAGAAAGCCAAGCGCCACATGTTCTCTCTCATATGTGGATACTAGCTACAGATGATTGGGCTTCTGCGTGAGAATGAAAATACTTAGTAGCAGAGGCCAGTAAGGCAAAAAGGAGACATAAAGGGTAGAGAAAGGAAGGGAGGAGGATACTTAATAGGTTGATATTGTATATATGTAATTACAATGATTGTAATGGGGAGGTAATATGATGGAGAATGGAATTTCAAATGGGAAAGTGTGGGGGTGGGGAGGGAGGGAATTACCATGGGATATATTTTATAATCATGGAAAATGTTAATAAAAATAAAAAAAATACAAAGAGAAGGACTGGAGACATGGCTTAGTGGTTAAGGCACCTGTGAAGCCTAAGGACCCAGGTTCAATTCCCCAGGACCCATGTAAGCCAGATGCACAAGGTGGTGCATGCTTCTGGAGTTCATTTACAGTGGCTAAAGACCCTAGCATGCCCATTCTCTCCCTCTCTCTCTAATAAATAAATAACATATAAAAAAAAAAAAAAAAACAAGAGTCAGGTGTGGCATGGTGGTGCACACCTTTAATCCCAGCACTCTGGAGGCAGAGAGGTAGGAGGATCACCAGGAGTTTGAGGCCACCCTGAGACTACAGAGTGAATTCCAGGTCATCCTGAGCTAGAGCGAGACCCTACCTTGAAAAACCAAACCAGAAGGAAAAAAAAAAAGAGAAAAAAAAAAAAAGAAAGAAAGAGAGAAACAAAAAATAGGGATAGAAATGGAAAGAGAGGAAAGGAACTTGGGGTGGCCTCTAGCTGGATACAATCTTAGGCCAAGGGATAGAAGTCCCTGGTTTCCCGTGTCTGGGACCTGAGATGCCCTAGGGTCGTGTTTCAGACTACCAGGGCCACCCTGGAAGGCACACAGCCACCTGGCTCTGCTTAGCACTCAGGGTTTGGACCAGGAGCAGATGAGCTGCCGGGAGAGCACTCAGAGAGTAGACGCTGCCAGCCTTGCGTCCTTGCGTCCTTGCGACAAGTGTTGCATTCTGAGGCCGACAGTTTGTGGTTTGTTGGGCCAGGCTGGATTGCGAGTCGCGCGCGTGTGCGTGTGTGTGCGTGTGTGTGCGTGAGAGAGAGAGGGGGGGGGGAATATCACTCACGTGAGCATGCGCAGTCTGTCAGAGAAAAAATTCCAGAAAGAAGACAGTTGGACACTGCCTAAGGAAAGGGGATTCTGTTTGGAGAAGCTCGGGGGCTGGAGGATTGGAAAGGATGAACATAGAGTAACAGTGGTGTCACATTAGAGAGAATCTGGCTTGGGAGTCAGGAGACCTGAAATCTGATTACAGCCCCACCTGAAAGTCTCACTCTACTCACCTAGCCCCAATTTCCTCATTTGAAGATTTTAGGGGCTGTAAGTAATCATTTCTTCAATTCATTGCAGCCATGGTTTTCTTGTATTCTAATACTGAAATGACTTTCGATAAAGGTGATCAAAAGCCAGAAGGTCCCAGGAAACTGTGAGGTCCAAAGGACACTGGGGACAGACGCAGCGTAGGTCTGGTGTCCATGGGCAGCTCCCCAGGGCACAGCCCCAGCGAGGGCGTCTGTCCCTCCGTCTGCAGCCGTTCGCGAGCCAGCGCCGCCTCCTGGCAGCCCTCGAGCGGGGAGGGGGAGTTCGGGGAGGGAGTCTAGCGGAAAGTGGGGAAAGTACGGAGGTTCAACGTGATGGGTGAGACGTGTTTTAACAAAGCCGGCCACGGCCCTGCGTTGGCAGGGGAGCGCGCCCCCGTCCACACATGGCCACGACAGCCTCTGGCTCCTCCTCCACGCCAAACCCGCAGCACACCCACCCTGCTGCTGGGTCGTGGCCCTTGCTGCCTCCTGCCACTACTGTTGCCCGGTGCAAAGCCGGCACACGTGGGGGTCCTGTGCATTCTGGGGCCCCAGGCTGTGTCTGCTGAGAGCGAGAGCAAAGGAAACATCCTCCAAGCTGAGGCTGCGTGGCCGTAAATGCTGTGGGTGGTTTCCGCTCCACAGCCAGGAGATGCAGCAGCGGCTGTTTTTTCCGTTTGGGGCACTTTGTCGCCCCCCCCCCAACACATACACACATACACGCACGCACACACGCATGCGCGCATCCACCTGCAAGCCAAGCTACCAGGAGAGCTTCAGTGACTTTCCTGCCCTGCCCTCAAGCTCAGTAGAACTTGCTCTGCTTTCAGACGAAGGAAGGAATGAAGTGGAAAGAAGAGCTCTTTCCCGACCTCCCCAGAAGCTAGCAAAAGCCAGACACCAAACTGCAGCCATAATGACCTTAGAACCTCTGTGGATAGGGAGCAGGGCAGGCTGCGGGATGCAAGGGAGGATAGGGCTGCTTGCTTCACCTGGGTTATTTAAGCCCAGGAGAAGGACATATCCTTCCTAAAGATGGCGCTGTGGGAACTTCAGCATCCAGCCTAGATGTTCATCCAGGAACTGGAAACAGTGCCCAGTCCAGGAAAAATGGGACAAAAAAGGAAATGTCTGCACCAGGATTGAGCATCTTCTGTATGATAAGCCCCATTCTAGGTGCTTGTGTTCACACCAGCCTAATGACTAGAACTTTTAACCACCTTGTTTCATTGAAGACCCAACTAGGAGAGGTTAAAGAAGTCACACTGAGACAGCTGAAATTCAGAACCAGTTGAAAGACTTGAGAATGAGGCAGGAATGGAGAACAGAGGCACATGTTAGTTGTAGGACCATACTACTGTGAACTGAACTCGTTATGTTCTCAGTGAGGAAACTGAGACTCATGAAAGATGAAACCCCTCACTAGTGTCTTGCACCTGTTGGCCCACTGTTGCTGCTTCTAGCACACACCTTTATTCTTGGAGAGCATCTTTCCATGTTCACAGAAAGAAGCAAATGCTCCCTTCCAGGGCTGCTAGTCTGGTTTCTTCCATCCAGGGTCTTCTGTGCCCCTCCATTCTCTTGCTCCTTGTTGTGAATGTAACTCTTTTGCTAAGAAGCTGCAGAGTGGAGATACTGTTAAGCCCCTTCTATGTACCTTACACTAGGACCGTGGGCCAGAAACCACACTCCAGGCTTTTTGCTTATTCCTGCACATGTGAGCCTCCAACCCAGCCCTATACCTCTCTCTGCCCCAGGCCTTGTTGAATCCTTGAGACCAGCCTATTGGCTGTCACATGGTAAGCTAATGAGGATGACACACAAGCCAGTGTTGGGAGAACCCTTACCCTGTAAAAGGCTCCAGGCTGCAGGTGACTCTCGGAGCCATCCCTGTAGGTAACTGTGCTGATAGCCCACTTGTTCTTCCCTCTGTACAGGCAAAGAACAGAAGGAGACCAACATCGAATCCATGAAAATGGAGGCAAGTGTTTCCCTCACTCCCAAGGGCTTAGTGAATCCTGATTATAGAAAAAAGCCACCTCTCATGGACTGTGGCAAGTGTGAGGGGGGCTGGAGGGTGGTTTTCTGCCTCTTTGTGAGAAGGAAAGGAAGTGGGGGTTGAGGTTGGAAGTCCCCAACCAGGCAGTCATCTTCTGCATCACCCTCTGCAAATCAAGAACTTCCCACTGTGGCCTTACCATGTGTCCCTACCCACCACCCCTTTCACACTACTCTGGCCTATAAAGGGCTTTCCCAGTACCACCAGGTTGCCTCTGTAGCCAGAAACCAGAATTTCCATATTCTGTTCAAAGTGAGTAGCCCCCTCAGTTTCCCCTCCAGGAAGGGCAAGCATTGCAGGGACGTCAATATTCACTTTAATTCCTGTCTGTCTCTTTGTCCTAGGGCTCCAGAGGCCGATTGCGAGGTGGCTTGGGCTGGGAGTCCAGCCTCCGCCAGCGACCCATGCCACGGCTCACCTTCCAGGCAGGGGATCCATACTACATCAGCAAACGCAAGCGGGATGAGTGGCTGGCACGCTGGAAAAGAGAGGTGAGGTGCCTTCTGACCTGGGCAGTGCAGACCTGGCAAATAAGAAGTCAACAAGCCACCCTCTTGGGCTATTGTCAAGCTCTAGCTGAGACTCAGTTTCCCCTTCAAATTAACCTAGAATTTCTAGGGAGTTGCTACTAGTCAGTAAGTGATTCATTTCTCTTTTCCTCAAATGTTATGGAGTGCTTCCTGTATATTTCGTAGTGTATTACGGTTTGTGCATATGGGGCTCCTGTCCTCATGGACTTGATACTCTGGTGAGAAAGACAGAACACTAGGGAATCATGGATTCAGAGTGAGTGCGGTCAAGAGAGACCTCCTGGAAGAGGTAGCATTTTGTTCATATCTGATAAGTGAGTACAACTTGTCATATGTGGGATACACCCAGCTGCTTTGCATCTGAAGATAGCATGCTGCCCAACACAAAATTGTAAACTGATTTAAAACATTATGAGATATTTTTATAATTTTATTTTTGTAACTTGATTGCATAGTTCTTGAGCAAGTATGAGCTTTGTAGGTGACAATGACTATTTCACAAAGTCAAAAGGTTGGAGACACCCAAAGGAAGTGAAGACTTGGCTTCATGATGAGTGAGATGGAAGAGAATATTCTAGACAGAGAAAACAGTAGAAGGAAATCCCAGACTTGTTTGGCAGACTACATGTCCAGAGTGAAGTGAGCCAGGGGAAAGGGGTCCAAATGAGGCTGAGGAGGCCAGTGGGGCCCAGTCATCTGTGGCCTTGTGCTGGTTATTCTGGCACCCTGGGAAGCTATGGATGGCATCCATGCAGAGAAATGACTTGGGTGGCAACAGTGAAGACAGGACAGTTTGAAGCTATGCCTTGGAGATGAAATTAGGCATGGTAATTGAAGAGGCAGCGAACTGACAGAACAAAGGTCTGGGCTGGATACCAGTGATAGTTGTACCCTTTACTCTGATAGAGAACTAGGGGAAGGAAGAGGTTTTGGTGGTTGGGAGTCAAGGGTTCAGTGTACCATGCACAGGGCCTGGAGGCTGGGCTTAGGAAGTGTGGGCTGCAGATACTTGGATGCAGACAAGAGTAGAACTTCTCATTTCAACCTGTGGAATCTGAGGACCCTACCCAGTAGAGTGGAAAGAAGTAGAATATCCGATCCTGTGCAGAAATACCAACCTTTTGGGCCACAGGGAGAGGAGGAGCTGTAGCTGTAGTTGTAGTGGAGACTGGGAGAAAAAGGAGTGTCACCAAGAGCAGGTTTCCATGAAGCAGGGGCTGGGTGGCCATGGAAACTGCACTGGAGGTGACATGCCTCACATTAGACAAGCCTGAAGGGGAAGCTTCTTTGGGGACAAGAAGGGGCTAGTAGCAATCCAGGGAAAGCTGCAGTGGAAAGGAGAAAGGAAATCAGACAAACCAGCAAGGGCAATCAGTCCTCATGCACAAGGGTGAGAAGTGGGGAAAGGGAGCAGGTACTGCAGCAGAGAGAGGAAGCTGCTGCCACATGGGGCATTTCACCTTGACCTCAGGCCATCTGACAGGTGAGAATTGTCTCTGGAGAAAGTTCCAAACAAGAGGAGCAGCCATGGTTCTGGCTGCTTTGTTGTTTCCTCTTTCTTCAGAATCAGGAAGGCAGGACTATTCTCCTGGAAAAGCCTGCAGAAGGGCATCCTGGCCATGGTCTGGGAGAGGAGACTCAGCCCTGAACACTAAGCCTCTATGTGGTACATGTTCCAGAAGAGGCCTGGGACTCTGGGGCTTGGACAGAGGCTCTGCTTTGTCCCCTAGTTCTGTGCAGTATTTCTGCTCTGTAAACCCTAAGGGCAGGAAGTACTGGGTCTGGAAGAGCTCTAGAAATTCTGACTCTAACAGCATGTGGAGGCTGACTACAGATAAATGAGAAAGGGCTCTTTTCCCAACTCATAGGAAATGGACATACATTTTCTCACTATTAACTTTATGCTAATTATTATTTTGTTTTGTTTTTCTTTCTTTGAAGTAGGATCTCACTGTAGCCCAGGCTGACCTGGAATTCACTATATAGTCTCAGGGTGGCCTCGAACTCACAGTGATCCTCCTACCTCTGCCTCCCGAGTGCTGGGATTAAAGGCATGCGCCACCACATCTGGCCATAAAATTGTATTTTATTAATTTATTTTTTTTGAGGTAGGGTTTCGCTCTAGCCCAGGCTGACCTGGAATTCATTATGTAGCCTCTAACTCACCACAGTCCTCCTACCTCTGCCTCCCAAGTGCTGAGATTAAAGGTGTGTACCACCATGCTCAGCTAAATTTTTTAAAAATATTTTTGTTTATTTATTTATTTGAGAGAGGGAGAAAGAGAGACAGACAGACAAACCAATAGACAGAGAGAATGGGTGTTTCAGGGCCTTTAGCTACTGCAAACAAATTACAGATGCATGCACCACCTTGTGCATCTGGCTTATATGGGTATTGAGGAGTTGAACCTGGGTCTTTAGGCTTAACTGCTAAACCATCTCCCCAGGCCTCTACAAAATTTTTTTAAAAGACTTTTTAAGGGCTGGAAAGAGGGCTTAGCAGTTAAAGCGCATACCTGCAAAGCCTAAGGACCTGATGTTGATTCACTAGTACCCTTGTCAAGTGGCATATGCATCTGGAATTCGTTTACAGTGGCAAAAAGCCCTGGTGCACCCATATTTACTCACTGTCTCTATGCCTGCCTCTTTCTCTCTCTCAAATAAATCAATTTATTTAAAAAAAAAAAAAAAGAAAAGAAAGAATTTTTGTTTGTTTGTTTGTTTTTTTCGAGGTAGGGTTTCACTCTAGCTCAGGCTGACCTGGAATTTACTATGTAATCTCAGAGTGGCTTTGAACTCATGGTGATCCTCCTACCTCTGCCTCCCGAGTGCTGGGATTAGTGTGCGCCACCACACCCGGCCAAGAAAGAATTTTTTAAATTAAGAACATTTAAGTCAGATATGGTGGATGGCTAATACCTACAGTCCCAGTACTTGGGAGGCTGAAGCAGAAAGATCATGAGTTCAAGGCCAGCTTGGGCTACACAAAAAGACCCCCCCCACACAAAAAAAAACATGAAATTGGGAACATTTGTTAACATATACAGAAGTGGAGATAGTAGTACAAAGAACCTGTATGTGGAGCTGGAGAAATGGCTTAGCAGTTAAAGCACTTGCCTGTAAAGCCAATTGACCTAGGTTCAATTCCCCAATATCCACGTAACCATTCTCTCTTCTATTTCTCTTTGCTTGCAAATAAATTTAAAAAATATATATTTTTTAAAAAACCTACATGTGGGGCTGGAGGGATGGCTTAGTGGTTAATGAGTTTGCCTGCAAAGTCAAAGGACCCAGGTTCAATTCCCCAGGATCCACGTTAGCCAGATGCACAAGGGGACATATTCATTTGGAGTTCATTTGCAGTGGCTGGAAGCCCTGGCACACCCATTCTCTCTCTCTCTGCCTCTTTCCCTTCTCTCAAATAAATAAATAAAAATATTTTTTAAAAAAAACCTACATGTGGCTATCACCTACTTCAACAATCATTTTCTAGTAAATCTGCTGGATTTGGTATGTTTCTCCACCTCAACCAATAAAGGTAACAATGAGCTTTAACAGTAAAATGGGAAAAGTTCATCTAAGGATTGGAAGGAAGTACCTATGACTTGAAGTGTATAGACCTCAAAACAAAATATACTTGCTACCAATAAAATTATTCCTTATTCCTCTGCTATAATTAAAGATGTCATTGAAGGACTATGTGGCTTCCAGCACAAGTTCTAGAACTGCAGATGGCTTATGTTCCTGCTAGAGGGGTCTGTGACTGGCCATACATAAGTTATCATGGTGAGTAGGGTCAACATGGAATTAGAATTTAAGCTTTCTGCTTCTAGAAGTCTGGCTGAGAATACCACACCCCTGCCTTCCTGGGATAAGCTGAGGTGTGGGGAGGGACTGCTGCCACAGGTCCTAAGAATGGTAGGGAAACACAAGTAGCTTTCTAAGTGCCCAAATCTTGCTGACAACAGGACAGTAACTTGCTGTCACACCTTCTTGGTTATGCTTGGTTTTGTTTGTTTTGACACAAGGTCTCCCTCAGCTCAGGGTGGCCTCAAAGTCAGGGTGATCTTTCTACCATAGCTTCCTGAGTGCTGGGATTACAGGCATGAACCACCATGTACAGCTCAGGCCTGCATTCTGATTAGTTTAGCACTGCATGGACATCCATTCTCCTTCTCAATCTCATTTAGCTCTTTGACCACTTTCTACTGAAACTACGTCCCTGAGCCTTCCTAGTGTCCATGAAGGTTCCCACTTCCTCCAGTTCTTTCTAGCATCTCTGTTCCTTTTCTTTGGCATCCCAGATCTCTCTTCTCAATGTTTATCTGCTTTCTTTTTACTTTTCTTTCTTTCCCCCCATCCTTTCTTTCTTGGCAGGGTCTCAGGTAGTGCAGGTTGGCCTCAAACTTTCTGTGGTGGTCAAGGATGACCTTGAACTTCTGATCATATTGTCTGTACCTCCCAAGTCCTGGGATCATAGGTGTGTGCCACATACCCAGCTTTACTTACCTGCTTTCACAGATCTCACTGCTTGCTACACCCAGCCTCTACTCCACTGCGCCTGCTTCCCAGGCACTGCCCTGTGAAGGGTCCACTTAGCATCACTTACTCTCACAATGTAGCACCTGCCCTTTAAGCTTTCTACAGACCCACTCTGAGCCCTCTGGAAGCCTTAGAATCCCAGTGCCATGTGAGGTTAATGAACCAGCGAAAACACACTGTAAGTCATGGCACCTGCAGAAAGTGCACTGCCCAGAACAGAGACTTAGACAGTCCACACAGTTCATTAGCAAAGGCTAGCCTTTGGCTTTTAAAGGATGAACTGAGGGAGGGGAAAGCATTTCAGAAAAAGGCTGGAACACGTACAAAAGTTTCCAGGGCCAGGTGTGGTGGCGCACACCTTTAATCCCAGCACCCGGGAGGCAGAGGCAGGAGGATCGCCGTGAGTTCGAGGCCTGCCTGAGAATACAGAGTGGATTCCAGGTCAGCCTGTGCTAGAGTGAGACCCTACCTCAAAAAAAAGTTCCCAGGCACAAACCAGCTTGGCCTTTTCAGAAATGGAGGTGCACTGTGGTAGAGCCATTGGGTGCAAAGAACAGCAGTAAGTGTGGCTAGGAAAGTGAGAGAGTCAGGTGATGCCTGAAGGGCTTGAGTGTCCTGCTAGAAGCTTCTATCAGCCTCTAACTTGCAGCTACCCCTTCTGCTGTTCAACATGCCCTACCTAGACAGCCTTTTATACTCCAGAAGTCCCTTTCCCTAGCTTAATTTTCTTTGCCCTTGACTATCTTTGTTAGTCACATCAGTTATTGAGTGATAACTACTCCTTTTTTTTTTTTTTTTTTTTTGAGGTAGGGTCTCACTCTAGTCCAGGCTGACCTGGAATTCACTATGTAATCTCAGGATGGCCTTGATGTTCTTTACTTTTCTTCCTATCCAAGATTACCTACCTTCTTAGGCTTAAAAATAATGGGTTGGAAGGAGCACAGGACAGATGGCTTAGCAGCTAAGGCACTTGCCTGCAAAGCCTAAGGGTCCAGGTTTGATTCCCCAGAACCCATGTAAGCCAGATGCACATGGTAGTTCATGCGTCTGGAGATCATTTGCAGTGGCTAGAGGCCTGACATGCATATTCTCTCTTTCTCCAATAAATAAATAAATAACAAAACAAGATGAACATAACGGACCATGCCTTTAAATCTCAGCACTCAGGAGGCAGAGGTAGGTAGGTGGCTTTGAGTCTGAGGCCACCCTGAGACTACATAGTGACCTTGAGGTCAACCTTGAAAAACAAAGGAAAAAAAAAAACTTTTTTTTTGGTTTTTCGTGGTAGGGTCTCACTCTGGTCCAGGCTGACCTGGAATTAACCCTGTCATCTCAGGGTGGCCTTGAACTCACAGCTATCCTCCTATCTTTGCCTCCCGAGTGCTGGGATTAAAGACCTGCACCACCATGCCTAGCTCCATTTTTTTATTTTTAAAAAAGTTTTTTTTTTTTAGCCGGGTGTGGTGGCACACACCTTTAATCCCAGCACTCGGGAGGCAAAGATAGGAGGATAGCTGTGAGTTCAAGGCCACCCTGAGATGACAGAGTTAATTCCAGGTCAGCCTAGGCTAGAGTGAGACCCTACCTCAAAAGAAAAATAATACTAACTAACTAAATAAACGAGCTGGGCATAGTGTTGCACACTTTTAATTCCAGCATTTGGGAGACAGTGGTAGATGGATTACCATGAGCTCGAGGCCACCCTGAGACTACATGGTGAATTCTAGGTCAGCCTGGGTTAGAGAGCAAGAGCCTACCTTCAAAAACCAAAAGTAAATAAATAAATAAACCTTTAAAATAATGATCATCAGGGAATGGAGGGATGGCTTAGCAGTTAAGGTGTTTGCCTACAAAGCCAAAGGACCCAGGTTCAATGCTCCAGGAGCCATGTAAGCCAGATGCACAAGGTGACATATGCATCTAGAGTCTGTTTGCAGTAGCTGCAGGCCCTGGCACACCCATTCTCTCTCTCTCTCTCAAACAAACAAACAAACAAATAAATAAATAAACAAACAAACAAACTTTTAAAAATATGATCATCATAATAGGAGGAAAAGATGATGACATTAAAGTAAAAGAGAGACTGTTTGAGGGGGGATATGATAGAGAGTGGAGTTGTGAAGGGAAAAGTGAGGGGGAGAGAATTATCATGGTTTATTGCCTATAATTATGGAAGTTGTCCATAATAAAAAAAAAAAAACTGAGTGTGGTGGTACACACCTTTAATTTCAGTATTTGGGAGACAGAGGTAAGAGGATCACCATGAGTTTGAGGCCACCCTGAGACTACATAGTGAATTCCAGGCTAGCTTAGGCTACAGCAAGACCCTGCATCAACCAACCAATCAAGCAAACAAAAGACCTAGAATACAACAAAATAAAAGAAATTTAAATTAAGTTGCTTGGGGAGATGATCTGTGGTTAAAGGCACTTTCCTGCAAAGCCTGACAGCCCAGGCTTGATTTCCCAGCATCCAAGTAAAGCCAGATGCACAAAATGGCACATGCATGGGGTGTTTGTTTGCTGTAGCAAGAGGCTCTGGCCCACCCATACTCTCTCATATAAATACAAAATATTAAGTGATGAGGGGCTGAGAAGATTTCTTAGTGGTTGGAGATGCTGTTTACAAATCCTTTTAGCTCCTGTTAAGATTCTCCAGCACACACATAAAACCATAAAGTGGCATGGGCATCTGAAATTTGTTTACAGGGGTACATGACCCTGACACATGCACACACAATGTGCAAATAAATAAAACAGTTGATGAGGAAAACAGGATAGTTCCTCCATTTCTGAGGCTGACCTGGGAATTCCTGCTGGAGAGGGGATGTTGTAAGTATCAGTTCTTCCATAGAACCTACAATGGCTCCCATTATCTCCCCAGTTATTACATATTTAGATTCTGGCTGTTTCTCAAGGCTTCAGTGGTTTTAGGACTCCATGATAGTCCATGGATATTAGGCCTCTCATCTTTTTCATTATGATCAGATTCTAAGTTACTTAAGGCAAGGCTCTCATGTTCTGCTGCTGTACCTAGTATCTTTTCTGACTTCCAGCATGGAGGTTAGACCCTGGCCTTGGGCTTCCTTACACTTTTCAGATGCTTTGTACTGCATTAAACTGGTAAGAATCAGCTAGGAGTGGTGGCGCAACACTTGGGAGGCAGAGGTAGGAGATTGGCTGTGAATTTGATGCCAGCCTGGAACTACAGAGTTCCAGGTCAGCCTGGGATAGAGTGAAACCCTACCTTGATAAAACAAACAACAACAACAAAATGGTCAGACATATTAGTGCACACATGCCTTTAATCTCAGCACTCAGGAGGCAGAGTTAGGAGGATCGCTGTAAATTCAAAGCCAGGCTGAGACTACATAGTGAATTTAAGGTCAGCCTGAGCTAGCACAAGACCAAAAAAAAGAAAGAATGAATGAATCTGTGGCTGGATGTCCCTTGCCCCTCTAGGCTGTCTACCCAGGAGCAAAACCATCTCATTTCTGAAGGGAAGGCTGCTGTTCACTGTGGCCTTAGGAGGTACATGCAAATGATGACTTCAGTAGGTCCCACCTTCTGGATTTGAAAGCTCAAGCAGAGTTCAGTCTCAACACCAAACTGAGGCTTCCTTTCTGGGCAGACATGAGTACCACTTATCAGTTTGTGTTCTGCTTCTACCCAGTCCAAGCTTAAGTGCCCAAGTCCTGCCGACTGCAGAACAGTAACTTGGCCGGGCATGGTAGTGCACGCCTTTAATCCCAGCACATGGGAGGCAGAGGTAGGAGTATTGCTGGGAGTTTGAGGCCAGTCTGGGCTAGACTGAGACCCTGCCTTGAAAAAGAGAGAGAACTATAACTTGCTGTCATGCCTGCTGGCACACAGGAGGTATGGTAAAGGTAGACTACATCAAGAAATAATCCTAGGGCTGGAGAGATGGTTTAGCGGTTAAGCGCTTGCCTGTGAAGCCTAAGGACCCCAGATCGAGGCTCGGTTCCCCAGGTCCCACGTTAGCCAGATGCACAAGGGGGCACACGCGTCTGGAGTTCGTTTGCAGAGGCTGGAAGCCCTGGCACGCCCATTCTCTCTCTCTCCCTCTATCTGTCTTTCTCTCTGTGTCTGTCGCTCTCAAATAAAATAAATAAATAAATTTAAAAAAAAAAGAAATAATCCTAACCTCAGCAGTATGCATGGCCCCTGAGACTACTCAGGTCAGCCTAGACTACAGCAAAACCCTACCTTGAAACAAACACTGAAGTGTTAAGGGGATGTGCATTTTACAGTTTGTAAATTCTCACAGGTTGCTAGAAAAGGGCAGTGCCAGGCCATGTCTCATGAGCCTGGTATAAAATGACTTCCACTTTTTGCCAACATCTGTTTTGCTAATAGACTGGCTGGGAAAATGGTGTCTTGTTGATTCTAGTGCTCATTTCCGGATAGTGAGTGAGGCTGACCATCTTTTCATATGTTTATTGGCTGCTGCCACTGCTTCCCCTTGCTTTACAACCCGGGGTTGTGGCAGACTGCTTCCTGTCCTGCCAATGTCCTGCTGGGCCATATTCCATTTAATAAATAGTCACTGAACATCCACTGAGCAAGGGGCTGTATGTGAAAGGCTGTGGGTAGATGAGGTGAATAAAGTGTAAATATTTTTGTTTTTAAGGTTTAGAGAGAGTTTATTAGATTAAGAAAAGGAAGGTTAGGCATGGTGACACACACCTTTAATCTCGGCATTTGGGAGGTAGAGGTAGGAGGATCACTGTGAGTTCAAGGCTACTCTGAGACTACATAGTGAATTCCAGGTCAGCCTGGGCTAGAGCGAGACCCTACCTCAAAACTACCCCCGCCCCCCGAAGAGAGAGAGAGAAAAGACATGAAAATGCAGAGAGCTCCTGCCATATGGAGGGCTGGAGGGGGTACAGAGCCCACGTTTGGAGGTGTCTCCTCTTGTCTTGGCCTGGCTGGGCCAAGAGGAGGAAAGATTTAAGGTGTAATTCCTTAAGCTATTGGCAAAGGAGCCCTCTAAGGTTAAACTCAAATGAGAAGCCAGCCAGTCAAGAAAAGAGGAGTGGGTATCAACCAGATATTCCTCACTGTTGCCATACCTGAAGTTTTGCTGTTGGCACAGTGACTAGTAGGCACCCAAAGCTAACATCACCCTTGAAACAGGCACAGCAAATATGCTTTACCAAAAGGCTGAGTATGTTTTAAAGGGGCTTCTGTGAAAGCCTGTAACCAGGAATAACTTCCAGGGCTGGCCTTTGCACCTGACTATGAAAACTGTCACACAGGGACTCCTCAGTGTTCTTAACACGAATGGGCTAGATTTTGGGAGGTTTATACTTGGTTTGTTTTCTATTTGTTTATTTATTGGTTTTTCAAGGTGGGGTCTCACTCTAGCCCAGGCTTACCTGGAATTCACTATGTAGTCTCAGGGTGGCCTCAAACTCACAGTAATCCTCCTGTCTTTGCCTCCCAAGTACTTGTATTAAAGGCGTGTACCACCATACCTGGCTGTAGGTTTATTTTTCTTAAAATATTTAGTTTGTTTATTTATTTATTATTTATTTGAGAGAGAATGAGAAATAGGCAGAGAGAGAGAGAGAGACAGAGAGAGAGAGAGAGAGAGAGCGCGCGCGCGCGCGCCAGGGCCACTAGCCACTGCAGACAAACTGTGTGTGGCACCTAGGGCATCTAGCTTTACATGGGTACTGGGAAATCAAACCTGGGTCCTTTGGCTTTGCTGGCAAATGCCTTAACTGCTAAACCATTTCTCCAGGCCTGTTTCTTTTATAGAGGCTTTACAGTTTTTTTGGGGGGGGCTGGACATGTGTGGCACACGCCTTGAATCCCAGCATTGTGAGGCAGAAGTAGGAGGATCACTGTGAGTTCAAGGCTAGCCTGGAACTACAGAGTGAGTTTCAGGTCAGCTTGGGCTAGAGTGAGACCCTACTTCAAAAAATCCCTTTTTAAAAAAAATTATTAATTCATTGAGCCAGGTGTGGTGGTGCACGCATTTAATCCCAGCACTCGGAAGGCAGAGGTAGGAGGATTGCAGTGAGTTAGAGACCACCCTGAGATGACATAGTGAATTCCAGGTCAGCCTGGGCTAGAGCAAGACCCTACCTCGAACCCCCCCCCCCCGCAAAAAAAACAAAATTATTTATTCATTTGAGTGAGTGCACATGCATGTGTGCATGTACATACCAGGGTCTCTTGCTGCTGCAAATGAACCCCAAACACTTGTGCCACTTTTTGCATCCAGCTTTATGTGGGTAGCTGGGGAATTGGATCCAGGTTTTGCAAAGTGTCTTTAAGTGATGGGAAGTGTCCATGGTCCCTGTTTTTGTTTTCATGAGATAGGTTCTCATGTTGCCCAAGTTGGCCTCAACTTGTTATGTAATGGAGAGTGACCATGAACTTCTGATGATCTTGCCTCCACCTTCCCAAGTGTTGGGATTACAGCTGTGCACCATCATGCTCAGCTTTGGGAGGCTCTGTTTTGAGACAAACATGCTGTGGCCCAGGCTAGCCTGGAACTCACTAGGTAGCCTCAAATTCAAGACAATCCTCCTGCCTGAGTTTCCCCAAATCCTGGGCTTAAAGGCATGAGCCACTATACGCAGCTAAATTGGTCATTTACACACTGGAGAATTCATTTCTGGAAGCCCTGCTCTTTACTAGTGAGAAATGAGGGAGAGAGTAAGTAGTGTGTCCAGGATGTGACTGCTGGCCCTAGTGAAGCCTGAATCAGGTGTAAGGGGTTGAACTTTACTGAGCACTTACCTACCTATCAGGTACTATGCCAAGAGTTTTAACTTTACTAAAAACCTAAAGTACATTTTCCTTTTTTCCATTTTTTGAGGTAGGGTCTCACTCTAGCTCAGGCTGACCTGGAATTCATACGTAGTCACAGGGTGGTCTCGAACTCACAGTGATCCTCCTGCTTCTACCTCCCAAGTGCTGAGGGCTGGGATTAAAGGCATGCACCACCAAGCCCAGCCTAAAGCACATTTTCTACACTGACCATAGTGCATTGGTTTTGTTGTTGTTGTTGTGGTTTGGTTTGGTGCTAGGGACTACACTCAGGACTCATGCATGTGTTTGCTAAGCACAAATACTACCACTGACCTGATTCCCAGCCTTAGGAATTTTTTTTATTTTCATTTTTTTGGTAGTCTTAGGGTGGCCTTGAACTTACAGTGATACTCCTACCTGGGCTGTCGAGTGCTAGGATTAAAGGTGTGAGCCACCATGCCCAGCCCTATAAATACTTTATTCCTAGGAAGCTAAAATGCTCTTAGATAAGTAGGAAAGAGCCATGGATATCCTTAGGAGAGAAAACCCCTGAGCAAAAATGACTGACTCTGCATCTCAGGCTACTTCTGTCTTGCACTGAACGATTATTGGATTGTTCTCAAGTTCAAGGTTGTATTGAGAAGTGAAAACCTTCAACCAGCTGCCCCACCCTGGTTCCTGTTAACCAGGATGACCCTTAAATTCACTGTGAGGTTCAGGGCCTTCCCAACACTCAGACCTTTTAGTGCTTTCACAGGTCCTTGTCCTGCTCTTGACTTGCTGTCTTCTCCTGGCTGTATGTCTGACATTGTGCAATTGGATTAATAGAATGTTGGAATAAGATTTGGGAGGACTATCTTCTGGTCTCAGCTTCTGTTCCTGATTAAGCTGATCAATTTAGTTTCCAGGTTTATAATATGACAAAAATAGACTTGATGACTCCAGGGATTCTAAAGGGGTGGTAGTGTGGGGCTGGTGCCATCATCTGTAGCTCCCTTTGTTACCTTGTACTACCTGGAGCATAAACTATAAATTAAATGTCTGAGTGAAGTCTCAGACCTCACTTATCTTCTAGAACTCATGCATAAAGCACCTTTGGAACATTGATAAATCAATTTGCCAAAAATTTGCTGCTTGGAAAAAGAGTGTAGCTTTCCTCTCCTCTTCATGGTAGTGTTCACTCCTCCTCTATTGATTATGGTTTATGCTCAGATTTAAAAAGGTGGAACAAGCCAAGGCGTAGTGGTAGGAGGATCACAGAGTTCCAGGTCAGCCTGAGACTAAAGAGTAAGATTCAGGTCAACCTGGGCTAGAATGAGACTCTACATTAAAAAAATAAAAAAATAGGAAGAAGTGACAGAGGAGTGCTCAGCACTGCAGTATCTCCATCATACCTTCCAAGCCTCAGGTCCATTGCAGAAGAAGTGGGGGCAAGGATGTAAGGGCCGAAGGAAGGGTAGGACTCCTTACAATGTGTTCCTCCAGCCACAAAATGGCCTGGATATCCATGACCTCACATGCCTAACACTACCTACACAAGACCATCATAACAGAGGGAACAGACCATGACATCAAAATAAAACAGAGACTGATTGACAGGGGGAGGAGATATGATGGAGAATGGAGTTTCAAAGGGTAAAGTGGGGGGGGGGAGGGAACTACCATGGGATATTGTTTGCAATCATGGAAGTTGTTAATAAAAAATAAATTAATTAAAAAAGTAAATAAGTTAATTAATTAAATTAAAAGGTGGAACAGAGCCAGGCAGGGTGGGGTGACTCATGCCTCTAATTACAGCACTCAGGAAGCTGAAGTAGGAGTAGAGGCTAGCTGGGGCTTTATAGTGAATTACAGCCAAGTCTGGGCTAGAGTGAGACTGCCCCCAAAACAAACAAACATGGGCTGGAGAGATGGGTTAGCAGTTAAGGCACTTGCCTACAAAGCCAAAGAACTCAGGTTTGAATCTCCAGTACTCATATAAACCAGATACACAAGATGGTGCATATGTCTGGAGTTCCCTTGCTAGAGGCCTTGGTGTACCCATTCTCTCTCCTGGGCTGGATCCCCAACAGTGCACAAAAGTAAGGATGGATGGGCTGGGAGTTATCAGAAGAAAGGTGATACTCAAAACATGCCTGAATCTGACCCATTTACTCAGTACTTACTAAACACAACATACTGTGCTTGTGGTAGGGAGACAAGCAGTACATAAGCCCTGTTCCAGAAACACTGTCTGGCAGAGGGAGCAGGAGTGTTCTGAGCAAGCCTCAGTGTCAACAGAGCTGGTTTGCTGTATGCTCCTGGTACACAAAGCATAGAAGAGGACCAGGGCTTCCCCTAGAGGTCTCCATGAAAGCTTCCCAGAGAAGGAATTCTTCCTTGGAGAATACCAACAGGTGTGATAAGGAACCATAGAGTTCCAAGAGAAGGAAGCATGAAACTGCTGGTTCATGTGGGACTGGCTGTAAGAGATCCGGTAGCTAAGGGCACAGGGTTGGGAGGATGTATGAGAAATCTTGAGAGGAAGATGGTTTAAGGGCCTTCCTGCCATGATTAATGTGTAGCTGGAAAGGGGGGCCTGAGGAAATGGGGTGTGTATTTCAGAAAGCTGACGTGTAAGTGGGCTCAGAGAGGGGATATTCAGGAGGAGGGCACTACATTTGACTTTGAGAATCTGGTAGGGGAGGCCAACTTGCAAGAACTGTCAGATGAGCCTGGACTACATAGTTAGACCCTGCCTCAAACAAAAACAAATTCAAACACACACACATACACACACACAAAATCCGTGACATACACTTTTAATCCCAACACTTGGGAGGCAGAGGTAGGAGGATCACTGTAAATTCAAGGCCAGTCTGAGACTACATAGTGAATTCCAGGTCAGCTTGGGCTAGAGTGAGACCCTACCTCAAAAAAGAAAAAGAGAAAAAGAAAACAAACCTACCTGTGAGACCTCCAGGTGGGAGGAAGAAGAACTTTGTTGCTTGCTGTTTGGGGATGGTGGTGAGATGTGGAGTCGTAGAGGAAGAATGGGTTCAGGGCAGGAAGGGGGAGGCTTTTAATTTTAGGAAAGTCCAGTATATCTGTTTTTCCCTTTGGTCCTTGTGGTGAGTGGGGTAGATAGGATCAAAGGTCATGAAGATTTTTTGGTATGGGGAGGGTAATTTGGGGAAGGCTGTCCTTGAAAAGCCAGCTTGGACCATAAGGAGAGCTTTTGTTTTGTTTTGTTTTTTTCCGATGTAGTCTCTTCTAGCCCAGGCTGACCTGGAATTTGCTATGTAGTCTGAGGATGACCTTGAATTCAGTGATCCTCCTCTCTGCCTCCCAAATGCTGGGATTAAAGGTGTGTGCCACCACGCCCAGCCGTCTTTTTTTGTTGTTGTTTGTTTTGTTTTGTTTTTTTATTTAAGACACCATTTCAAAGAGCATAGGCAAGCCCCAAACTTGCTGTGTAACCATGGATAACCTTGAACTTCTGATCCTTTTGCCCCTTCATCACCCCAGTGCTGGGGATTATACTCACATACCACCATACCCAGCTTTTAAAAAAAAAGACATTTATACTTTAAATTTTTATTTATCTATGTGAAACAGAGAGAGAAAGAGAGAGAGCATGGGCACACCAGGGCCTCTAGCCACTGCAAACAAACTCCAGACGCATGTGCTACCTTATGCATCTGGTTTACCTAGGTCCTGGGGAATTGAACTTGGGTCCTTTGGCTTTGCAGGCAAGCGCTTTAACCACTAAGCCATCTCTCCAGCCCATTGTTTGTTTTTTTTTTTTAAGATTTTTATTGATTTATTTGAGAGTGACAGAGAGAGAAAGAGGCAGATAGAGAGCGAGAGAGAGAATGGGCGCGCCAGGGCTACTTGCCACTGCAAACGAACTCCAGACGCGTGCGCCCCCTTGTGCATCTGGCTAACGTGGGTCCTGGGGAATCGAGCCTTGAACCGGGGTCCTTAGGCTTCACAGGCAAGCGCTTAACCGCTATGCCATCTCTCCAGCCCCTGTTTTGTTTTTTTGAGACAAGGTCTTACCCTATATCCCTGGCTGGCTTGAAATTCACGCTGTATCCCAGGCTGGCATTGAATTTGCTTTGAAGCCTCTATACCACCATACCTGGCTTGTTTTTGAAGCAAAATCTCATCTAGCCCAGACTGGCCTCAAATTCATTACGTACCTTAAGAATGGCCATAGCTGGGCGTGGTGCACTCAGGAGACAGAGGTAGCAGGATCATCGTGAGTTTGAGGCCACTCTGAGACTACATAGTGAATTCCAGGTCAGTCTAGGCCAGAGTGAGACCCTACCTACAAAAAGCAAAACACAAAATAACAACAACAACAACAAAAAGAATGGCCTTGAACTCCTGATCCTCTTGCCTCCACCCCTTAAGTGCTGGGATTACAGGTGTGTGCTCCCATACCTGGCCTGAGCCTTGTCACATGTCCAGGGAGCCTTTCCTAGCCTCTATCCCTCACCCTTGGACCTCTCTGGTTACACTCCTTCCTGCACGCATCACACATCGGAGTGTATGTGTTACCATTTACTGTGTTAGAACACTGTACAGATGCTGCAGTGGGCAGAGCATAGATCTGTGTTTTAAATTCTAGATCTGATGAGCTGAACAACATTAATAACTCAGTTTCCAGTATATTTGAATCTAGATACTGTTTGAAAGTAAACTTCAGGGGCAGTAATTCAGGAAGCAGGGCTGGAGAGATGACTTAGCACTTGCTAGCAAAGCCAAAGGACTCAGGTTCAATTCCCCAGGGCCCACATAAGCCAGATGCACAAGGTGGCACATGCTTCTGGAGTTTGTTTGCAGTGGCTAGAGGCCCTGGCATTCCAGTTCTATCTCTCTTTCTCTCTCTCTCTCTAAGTAAATAAATATTTTTTTTTTTAATTCAGGAAGTAGAAATTGAGTTGAACTTGCTTATGTATATAAAAGATGTGTTAGAATTCAGTGTAGAGCAGGGTGTTAAGTTGCAGGATGGCAGTACCAATTTGGAGAGGCTAAGAGGAAGACCACTTTAGCCTGGAAGTTGAGACTAGTATAAGCAATAGTGAGATCCTGATTCAGAGTAAGAAGAAGAAGAAGAAGAAGAAGAAAATCTGTTTCTTAACAAGTACATGGTGCCATCAGCTACCTGGCCATGCATCCAAAGGCAGGCTCATGGGTGAGTTCCTTGCCACTGAAGCTGGTCTCTGGGGCAGTACCTGACCAGGTTGATTTTATATATATAGTCTGTCTCTCTATCCCAGGCTGACCTAAAATTCATTATATGGTCTCAGGCAGGCCTTGAACTCTCAGCAATCCTCTGCCTCCCAAGTGGTGGGATTAAAGGTGTACACCACCACACCCAGCTATAAATAAATATATAAATATATTTAAATTTATTTACTTATTTGCAAGCCGAAAGAAAGAGAAGAGAGACAGTAGAGGGGATGGGTTCACCAGGACCTCCAGCTGCTGCAAACAAACTCCAGATACAAGTGCCATTTTGTGCATCTGGCTTTACATTGGTACTGGAGAACTGACCCAAGGTCATTAGGCTTTGCGGGCAAGCGCCTTAACCACTGAACTATATTTCCAACCCTAAAAAAATATTTTTTAAAAGATCTATCTGGCTGGATGTGGTGGCACATGCCTTTTATCCCAGAACTAGGGAGGCTGAGGTACAAGGATTACTGTGAGTTCGAGGCCAGTCAGAGACTACACAGTGAATTTCAGGTCAGCCTGGGCTACAGCGAGACTCTACCTAGAAAAGCAGGGGAAAAAAAAAAAAAAAGATTTATCTCATCAGAAGAAAACTAAACTTTGCAGAAATTTCTCCAAATAGTGTACTGCTTGCATGGGGCGGTGGCGGTAGTTCAGTATACCCTAAGAGCTCCTGGAGTCTTTTGTTTAAACATCTCAGCCCGGGCTGCAATGTTAGTCACTCTGGGAACTGGGACTCTGCACAGTCCAAGGTGAAGGTATCCAGGGAATTGTCAGGTACAAAGAGGCTGCAGCTCTGGGTTTCCAAGCCTGGGGGTGGGAAGTCCGGAAAGGACTTGTTGCAGGAATTTAAATTTTCCTTTTTGGATGGAGATGGAGGCAACCCTGCTGTTTTCAGCAATAGCCAGGTTTGTCGGGCCCAGTTTGTCCTGTCTTCCTTGGACCCTGAAACCTGAGCGGGTCTGCATGCCTGAATCTGAATGGTGGTCCCTTTCTGCTTCTCCCTTTGGCCCCAGGAGTCTGGAAGGGGTGGGGGAAGGGTGGAGGTTAAGGTATAATAGATTCTTTTTGGCCCACCTTTCCCTGGTTACTATAGACAGGGTTAATATTTATTGTGGAGCATGAAGCCACACTCCTTTAATCCCAGCACTCAGGAGGCAGAGGTAGAAGGATCACTGTGAGTTCAAGGCCAGTCTGAGACTACATAGTGAATTCCAGGTCAGCCTGGGTTAGAGTGAGAACCCTACCTCAAAAAAACAAAATCAAGCCGGGCATGGTGGTGCATGCCTTTAATCCCAGCACTGGGAGGCCGAGGTAGGAGGATCGCTGTGAGTTCGAGGCCACCCTGAGACTCCATAGTGAATTCCATGTTAGCCTGGGCTAGAGTGAGACCCTACCTCGAAAAAACAAAACAAAAACAAACAAAAAAAAAAAACAAAAAACAAAATCAAAACAAAACAAAAGGCTGGAGAGATGGCTCAGCACTTACGGTACTTACCTGCAAAGATTAATGACCAGGGTTTGATTCTCCAGTACCCACGTAAAGCCAGATGCAAAGTGGCATATGCATCTGGAATTCATTTGCAGTGGCTAAAGGCCCTGGTGCACCCATTCTCTCTGCTTCTCTATCTCTCTGCTTGCAACTAAATAAATATTTAATTTTTTTTTTTTCTGTTGCTGGGTGTGGTGGCGCACTGCACACCTTTAAGCCCAGCACTCAGGAAGCAGAGGTAGGAGGATTGCTTCAGTTTGAGACCACCCTGAGACTATATAGTGAATTCCAGGACAGCCTGGGCTACAGCGAGACCCTACCTCAAAAAAAAATTTTTTTTCCAGGTGTGCTGGTGCACACCTTTTTTAAAAAATATATTTTTACTTATTTATTTGAGAGCGACAGACAGAGAAAGAGGCAGACAGAGAATGGGTGTGCCAGGGCCTCCAGCAGCTGCAAACGAACTCCAGATGCATGCACCCCCAGTGGCTTATGTGGGTCATGGGGAATCGAGTCTCAAACCCGGGTTCTTAAGTTTCACAGGCAAGCACTTAATTGCTAAACCATCTCTCCAGCCCCTGGTGCACACCTTTCATCCCAGCATTCAGGAGACAGAAGTAGGAGGATGAGGATCACTGTGAATTCAAGGCCACCCTGAGGCTAAATAGTGAATTCCAGGTCAGCCTGAACTAGCAAGAGACCCTACCTTGAAAAAAAACATTGTTTTTTAAAGCTACTTCTTTCTTGGGTCTTGTTTCCATGACAAAATAACAGAATCCATATGCCCTAAAGCAAACTTGTCCTTATGTCATTTCTACCTCTCAAGTATTATTCCTCTCCTGGCTTCCTTTGTTAGGCTGGGTGGTCACTTAAGGTCTTGTCAGCACTATAACACCCTGCCCAGTCTGAGGCTCACATGCCCTTGTTGATTTCCCTGTGATGGAACAACTAAGGCCTGGGTCTATGCAGCACAGCCTCCTCTCACCCTGCATGCAGTCTCCTCTGTGGCAACACCTCCAAACTCACTCACAGATCCAGCAGTTCTGGGTTAGCAGGTGAAACTGATAGCAAAAAAAGGGTGATTTGTGGATCAGCCCCAGTGCTGGAAGGAAAGAAATCAGATGGATAGCAGAAGTCACAGGTAGGCCTGGTGTATTGAGGCAGGATCACATACCATTAGGGAAGCGAAGTGATGACTTGAGAAAAGATGTAAGAGCCAGGGAGAGCTGTGGGCTGCTTGGGCTAGACTTGGAATGGGTAGGAAATAGGGTGGCAACAAAGAAAGAAGGGCTGACTTTTGGTGAGTTTCCCAACTCCTGCATTTTACTCTTTTACTTAGAAGTCTTGAGTACAGCAAGACCAGGCCACTACCCCTCCAAAAGGATAATGTATATGAGGGTGCTATTCATGTCTTTCTTCCACCCACTACTGGGAAGCTAATACAGTTGCAGGGTGAACCCCAGATTTGGCCATTCTGCCCCAAAAGCTTGGAGGTTGTGCCCACTCCTGGTACACCTCCCTTATTTTTCCTCCTTTGCTGATCCCAGCAACCTCTGATTTCCCTCAGCACATGTAGGAAGGAAGCACCTATACCACATAATTTGCTGTCTAATTGCATGCTGTCTTGAATGAGGACTGTGGTTTATGTGTGGTGGTTCCTAGGTATATAATCAGACTGTTAGTAACAGAAGTATGGCAGCTTCTCTCTTCTACTTTTCTGCCCTTCTTCAGGGCAGGGTCTTTCCCCTGCCTGGCTGTTACAGGTCCTCAGGACTCAGATCCTGTGATTGATGCTGGTGCATTTCAGGCAAACTCACAGGTTGGCTCTAGGAAATGGATCTGTTTAGCAGGGAACCGGGTGTGTGGAACCGGGTGAATACCCCATCAGGGAAAAGGTTCCAATGCCATTCAGGGTTCCGGTTTAGGTAACAGGGGATGTCGTCTTTTCTACCCTTCCTCTCTCCAGGTCATTTCCTTTCATCTGATGGCAATGACCAGTCTGGTGAGCTCAATCATCTCTGGGCCTCAGTTTTCTCACTGTAACCGACAGGCAGGGCTCTCAGGGCTTCCCACACTGGACTAGTATCAGAATTACATGGAGAGAAAGAGACCTGGACCTCACTTAAGCCTATTTCTTGAAGGAGACAGGGCCCAGGAACTTGCCTTTTAAAATCTCCCTTAAGTGATCCTGATAGTTAAATCCCAAAGTTTGGGGCTGTCCTGTCAGGGTGGCCTGTGAGAGTCTATGGAAAGTATAGAAAGCCGTGTTCAGTGCTGAGAACTGATGGCCAAGGAGCTCCTGGAGCCCCCAGCAGGTTAGCCTTGTCAGGAAGCGGGTGTTTCCTGGTCATGCTGGTTAAACCCAGTCTTGTCCACACCTCTTCCCTCAGGAGAAACCAGGAGGGAGAGAATGATAGGAAAGGGGTGATGTTGCCATAACAACCACCTCCAGGCAGAGGCTTCCCTTCTAGGGCTGGTACTTCACCCCAGGCCTGGTTGTTGCCATGGAGATGAGGTACTGAGGGACAAGAGGAACATTTGCCCCACTTAGAGCAATAATCAGTAGCTGCCAGAAGGCAGAACATCTCTAGGTAGGAACTTTGGACCCCTGTCAACTTCAAGTCCCCTAGCCCAGCCTTTGCGCTCCTGGTGCATGTCTGACACCTTCTCCTGCATGGTTGCTCTCTCTGCTGTCTCCTTAGCAACAAGTCCTGCTAACTCTAGGCTGTTGGCTCTGAGGCTATTTTTAGCTTCCCTGCCAGCAACCTAGTCCTGGTCATTTGCTTGCAACCTCCATTGCAGGAGAATAGGAAAATGAAGATTTCTGACTGTTTTGGGGTACACTAGACTTGGGCCTCTTGGCAACCACTAGAATTTCTGCTATGAAAAGGATCTGCCCCAACTGGAACAAACAAGAGGGTAGATTTAGATGAGGCCACTGAGACAGTAGTAAATTCAGTTCAGCCAAAACTAGTCGACAATTCTGTGTAAGATGCTGTGCCCTGTCTATGGCTTCCATACATGGCAAAGATACTGTCCCTGCCACGTAGGGATGAGCATACCATCACCTTCCTACAAGACAAAGGCAGGCAGATCTAGGAGATTAGACAGTGGAATAGTAGGAAAGAAAAAAGGACCAAGTGGAAGATAAGGGTGAGGGGCCAGAGCGGCCCTATCCAAAAGAACTTTCTGTGGTGATGAATCTATTCTGTAATCTATATCATCCAATATGGTGGCTCTTGGACACTAGAATGTGGCTAATACAACTGAGGAACTAAAGTTTAATTTTATTCTAATTAATTTTAATGGCTATATACAGCCATTGTATATCCCAGGGCTAGAAAATCTTTCCTGCTGGAGGGAATCATGTAAAAAAGCATAAAAGGATGACTGGGTTTGGGGTGATGGAAGTTGAAAGTGAACTGTAGGAAGAGGAAACAACAAGTGGGTTACAGAGTGTGGGTTGTGGGATATATCACGGAGCCCTGCACTTGTGTGGGAGCCTTGAATGTCATGCAGAGTGCTTATTACTTTGTATTGAGTGAGGCTCCTGAGCTGTAGCCAGAAGAGCAGATTTGGAACAGACACCTTCTGGCCTATGCTCTGGATAAGGTCCTCCTGGTGTAGGGTTGGGATGGATAGGTGTAGCAGAAAGGATGCAGTGGCTTGCCATGTGTTACTTTGTCAGCACTATGGGATTCTCTGATTTTGGGTAAAGGGATTCAGGTGGTCACTGTCCTATGTAGGATGGCAACAACACAAGATGTCCACCTCCTGACAGCGTGGCATTTTATGACAATATATGCTACAGATGTTAAACTTTTAGTCAAGGTCAGCCAAGCACGAGTGGCTATTGTCACTGACCTCCAGAGAGTACTGCTTTTTGGTGGGGAACCTGGCTTAGGGTCACACCTCTCAGTTCTGTGTGACTGAAAGTCAAATTCTCATTTTGTCTTTCAAAGACCCTGAAAAGTGGTTTATATGGACATGGGAAACTTCCTGGTTTATTAAAGGACATGTCTTTGCCACACAGATTACAATGTCCTACTATTTTCTGACAATTTGCTGGTATAGGTGTCTGTGAAAAACGTAATTAAAATGAACCATTTGTTTGATGAGTACAGAACCAAAGCCAAGAGTCAGGTATCCTTCAGAGGTGCTTTCATCAGCTTTGGTGGCCTACTGAGCCACTGCTATCTGCTAGACAGGATATGGGCCCTTTCTTGAAGGTTTCTGTTTCTGCTGGGTGATGCTGGATCCTTGCTCTCCATAGCCTCTTTCAGGCTCTTGACATCTTCTACATCTTCTCATCCAGGAATTCATTTCAGCATACTTTGAAATCACTCCCAGGAACAAGGCTTGTCTTACATGCCTGCTGCTATTTTAAGTTGACTATCTTTATCTCAGTCAAAAGATCTCTCCCAGGAACTAGCCAGGGAGGGTTACTTGAAAGGTCAAAGGTATAGTGAGTGACTTGTGAATCCCTGAAGCCTTCCCCCGCCCTAGAACACACATGTATGTGTACATGTGCACACATGCACACACATTAACCTTTTTCCTCTTATCCTAGATTTTGGGGTCTCTTTTGCTTTGGGGTCTGACTGTCCACTGACCATAAAGCAGACACATCTCTGTTGATATGATTCATACTCTGTGAAAGGTAACTTGTCCTGTTTGCATGGCCACAGAAGCAAGATGTCCTAAATTCCTTAGGGCATACCTTTGAGTCTGGGCTTCCTTTTGCATTAAGCTACAAGGTTGTGTGGAAGAGGTAAACTTTGGCTTGAACTTTAGAGGAAGAGAGTAAGGAAGTATGAAAGCTGAGAGAAAGAGGCTGCTTTGGATGTAGGCCAAGAAAAAGTAAATGGTTTTGGTCAGCTTTTTTTAAAACATACTTTATTGTATTTATTTATTTGTTTATTGAACAGAGAAAGAGGTGGAGACAGATAGAAAGAGAGAGACAGAAAATGGGCACACCTGGGCCTCTAGCCACTGCAAAAGAACTCTAGACACATGTGCCACCTTGTGCATCTTGCTTAAGTGGGTACTGGGGAACTGAACCTGGGTCCTGAGGTTTCTAACTGCTAAGCCATCTCTCTAGCCCAGTTTTGGACAGTTCTGAGGTGTGGAGTCCTGGCTACATATGAGATGTATGTCTGAAAAAGCCCTGAGGCCACCATGTTGAGTATAAGACAGTTAGCCATGTTATGATGGAAAAAGAAATGAGACATGAAAAGAGTATCTGGGAATGTTGATAGTCCCAGCACTTGGGAGGTAGAGGCGGGAGGATTAGGCCAGTCTTGGCTACACACAGCCAGTTTGAGGCTAGTCCAAGCTACATGAGACTGTCATAAAAAGCAAAGAACATCTGAAGAACAGCCAAGCCAGAAACCAGGAAAGTTCTTTTCTCTCTCTTTTTTTTTTTTTGGTTTTTCGAGGTAGGGTTTCACTCTAGCTCAGGCTGACCTGGAATTTACTATGTAATCTCAGGGTGGCCTCGAACTCATGGCAGTCCTCCTACCTCTGCCTCCCAAGTGCTGGGATTAAAGGCATGCGCCACCATGCCTGGCAGAACTTAGTTTTGAAAGGGCTGGCTGGAGTGGTTGGCAAGGCAATGAGCCAATCATTTCACATTCCTCAAAGGTAAGGGGACAGGCAAGAGGTATAAATGCAGAGTTCCTCAGCTCGTGCACACATATTGTCATTTCTCTCTCTCCCTTCCTGTCTCTATTCTTCTTCCTCCCCTCTACCTCCCTGTCCCTCTTTCTGGACCAAACCCAATGCTTTGGGCATAGTAAGCATGAACCCTTTCATGGAACTACACACCCAGCCCCACACTCAAGACTCCTTAGGGACTTGGAGAATCTCTAAGCAGATACCTTGATTAGATTGAAAGATGTGTTAGGGCCAAAAAAAAGGCCTATGTTGGTTTATTTTTGTTGTTGTTTGTCTTTGTTTTTGAGGTAAGTTTTCGCTCTAGCCCAGAGTGACCTGGAATTCACTATGTATTCTCAGGGTGACCTTGAACTCATGGCAATCTTCCTACCTCTGCCTCCCGCGTGCTGGAATTAAAGGTATGAGCCACCATGCCCAGCCTTAAAAATGTATTTTATTTAATTTGTGAGCAAAGAATGGACACGAGAGCATTAGCACCCCAGGGCCTCTTACTGCTATATACAAACTCCAGACACATGTTCCTCTTTGTGCATCTGGCTTTACAATTGAACCCTGACCAGCAGGCTTTGCCTTTAATTGCTGAGTTATCGCCTCAGCCCATTTATTTATTCAGTTTATAAGTAGGATCTCATTCTAGCCCAGGCTGACCTGGAATTCACTCTGTACCCCTTTATTTTTTTTAAATGGATCCTTTTTATTGTTATTCATGGGTCCTGGAATAGGAGGGAAATTTGCACCCAAGTTTTTTGTTTGTTTGTTTGTTTTTTGAGGTAGGGTTTCACTCTAGCTCAGGCTGACCTGGAATTCACTATGCAGTCTCAGGGTGGCTTTGAACTCACGGCAGTCCTCCTACTTCTGTCTCCCAAGTGCTGGGATTAAAGGTGTACACCATTACGCCCAGCACTAATTTTTTATTTTATCTTTTTTGCGAGAGAGACAGAGAGGGAGGGAGGGAGGGTGGGAGAATTGGCGCACTAGGGCCTTAGCCCCTACGGTTGAACTTCAGATACTTGTGCCACCTAGTGAGTATGTACAACCTTGCACTTGTCTCACCTTTGTGCATTTGGCTCATGTGGGCACTGGAGAGTTGGCCCTTAGGCTTTGCAGCAAGTGCCTTGACCACTAAGCCATCTCTCTAGCCCTAAGTTTTTGATGCTTTTGAGACAGGATATTACTCTGTAGCACAGGCTGGCCTCAAAATGTGGCAATCCTCCCAGCTTTGCTTCCAGAGCACTGGGATTACAGAACTGCACCACAATGCCTGGCCTGTCTCCTTCTTCAGGAAGGGTGAGCTGAGCCATAGGAGAGATGAAGCATTCTGTTTCATAGTGTGTCTCTTGACTTCCAGTTGGCATGTACCAACCAACTGTGGCTGGGAGCCAGGCACCTAGGAAGTTATTTACTGTTTTGAGGATGCTGGTCTCCAGGGCTCTGGACAGCTGATGTCTTCACTCCTGTTTTACAGATGAGAAACAGATTTCTTGGGTTAAGTGGCCTGTATCAAGGTCATGGTGGTTGAATCCAAACATCAGTCCTAGCTGGGCGTGGTGGTGCACACTTTTAATCCCAGCACTCAGTAGGCAGAAGTAGGAGGATTGCCATGATCAAGGCCACCCTGAGACTACATAATGAAGTCCAGGTCAGCCTGAGCTAGAGAGAGACCCTACCTCAAAAACTCAAAACCAAACAAAACAAAAAAAGAACTCAGTCCTGATCTTCTGAGGAGTGTACCAGCCACACACAGCCCTCTTCTGCAGGAGGCATTCAACCTTAAGTTCCTTTTTTAAAAAATTTTTTATTTTTATTTATTTATTTGAGAGCAAGAGACAAAGAACAAAAGAGGCAGATAGAGAGAATGGGCGCGCCAGGGCCTCCAGCCACTGCAAATGAACTCCACTCCAGATGTGTGTGCCCCCTTGTGCATCTGGCTAACGTGGGTCCTGGGGAATCGAGCCTCGAACCAGGGTCCTTAGGCTTCACAGGCAAGCACTTAACTGCTAAGCCATCTCTCCAGCTCCCAACCTTCAATTCTTTATCCATATTTCTAAATTCATCTTGCAAACTGAAATCCAGCTGATCTTATTTATTTATTTATTTATTTATTTATTTATTTATTTATTTATTTGAGAGCGACAGACACAGAGAGAAAGACAGATAGAGGGAGAGAGAGAGAATGGGCGCGCCAGGGCTTCCAGCCTCTGCAAACGAACTCCAGACGCATGTGCCCCCTTGTGCATCTGGCTAACGTGGGACCTGGGGAACCGAGCCTTGAACCGGGGTCCTTAGGCTTCACAGGCAAGTGCTTAACTGCTAAGCCATCTCTCCAGTCCCCAGCTAATCTTTTTAAAATATCCATTCATCTTGTCTTGTCAAAACCTGCCAGTACAAGTCAGTTACAGATTATATCCATTGACATGCCTGACCCCCTTCCCATTATTTAACTTTTATCTTTTTAAAAAAATGTTTATTGGGCTGGAGAGATGGCTTATCAGTTAAAATGTTTGCCTGCAAAGCCAAAGGGTCCTGGTTCGATTCTCCAGGACCCATGTAAGCCAGATGCACAAGGAGGCTCTGGCATGCCCATTCTCTCTCTCTCTGCCTCTTTCTCTTTCTCAAATAAATAAATAAAATATACTTTAAAAATATTTATTTGCAAGAGAAAGGAGGAGAGAGAGAATGGGTACTCCAGGGTCTCTACCGCTGCAAATGAATTCCAGAAGTATGTGCCACCTTGTGCACATGAATTATGTGGTGTACTGGCACACTGAACCTGGTTCCGTAGGCTTCTCAGGCAAATGCCTTAACCATCTTTTTTTTAAATTTTTTTTGTTTATTTATTTATTTATTTATTTGAGAGTGACAGAGAGGAGGAGGAGAGAGAGACTGAGAGAGAGAGAGAGAAAGAATGGGCATGCCAGGGCTTCCAGCCACTGCAAACGAACTCCAGACGCGTGCGCCCCCTTGTGCATCTGGCTAATGTGGGTCCTGGGGAATCGAGCCTCGAACCGGGGGTCCTTAGGCTTCACAGGCAAGCGCTTAACCGCTAAGCCATCTTTCCAGCCCTGCCTTAACCATCTAAGCCATCTCTCCAGCCCCAGATTTTTTTTTTTTTTTTTTTTTGTGGTGGCACACGCCTTTAATCCCAGCACTTAGTAGGCAGAGGTAGGAGAACTGCTGTGAGTTCAAGGCCACCCTGAGACTACATAGTGAATTCTAGGTCAGCCTGTCCAGCCCCAGATTTTATCTTGTTAGTTTAGTTTTAGTCAAATTGGTAGGATGAAAGGATTTTCTCCTTCCATATTTTGCTATACTACTTTTCAAATCCCTTCTTCCAAATCCTACTCAACTTCTCTCAACTTCTGACCACTTTAAATACATTTATCATCCACACCATCTATATGATATTCTTCTAAGACATCTGTGTGGTATTTGTGACTCAGTTATCTACATATTTCAGTGATCTTTTCGTATCTTCCTAAGTGTAGTGAAATCCGTCAAATCCCCAAGGGCAAGGCCAACAGTGTCTGTTCCCCTGTTTAATGCTTCAGCCCATTTAAAGGCTGGGCAAGGAAGCTCTAAGTCTGTCCTGGGGTAGGTAAGATGCCAGGCTCAAGAGCAGCTCTAAGTCTGCCCCGAGGTAAAGAGGCCAGGTTCAAGAATAGCTCTAAATCTGCCCTGGGGTAAGATGTCAGGCTCAAGAGCAGCTTAAAATGGCAGATGCTGCACCTGGTGGCTTCACCTAGAAGCTCCAGGAGACCAACAATGTCTGTTTTTGTTGTTGTTTTTTCCAGGTAGGATCTCTTAATGTAGTCTTATGCTGGCCTTGAACTCACAGCCATCTTCCTATCTGTGCCTCTAAGATAAGAGTGCTGGGATTAAAGATGTGCCACCACACCCAGCCTTCTTTTTAAAAACTAAAATAAAACATTTTATTTACATGCACAGAGAGAGAGAAAAGAGAGACAGAGAGAATGGGCACTCCAGGGCTTCCAGCCACTGCAAATGAACTCCAGATGAATGTGCCTCTTTCTGAGGGAATCAAAACTCCAGCTCTTAGGCTTTGCAGGCAAACGACTTAACCAATGAGCCATCTTCTCCAGTCCCTCCCCTCTTCTTTTTTTAAGAGTTGCAACCCAGGCTAGTCTGAAACTTATGTAGGGCTGAATGACCTGGCCCCTCTACCTCCACCTCCCAAGTGGTGTGAGCCACCACAACTACCTTTTAGCAATGTCCTCATGAGCTACCCATGTGCTGGCTGGGAATGAAGGCTATATGCTTCCTTTGAATGGGGCCCTTTATCCCCAACTTTACAAGCAGGAAAAAGAAAATCCAAATCAGTTGGTCTTTAATCCCAGCAATCAGGGAAACTGAGGTAGGATGATCTCCCTGAGTTGGAAGACAGCCTGGACTCTAGTGAGTTCCAGTTCAGCCTGAGCCTACAGTGAGATCTTGCTTCCAAAAATAACAACAACAACAAGCTGGGTGTGGTGGGTCATGTTTTTAATCCCAGCATTTGGGAGACAGAGGTATGAGGGAGGATCACTGTAAATTCCAGGCCACCCTGAGACTACATAGTGAATTCCAGGTCAGCCTGAGCTAGAGTAAGACCCTAAGTGTGGCGGGGTGGGGTTCCGGGTGGGGAGCCTAGACATGGTGGCCCACACCTTTAATCCCAGCACACTTGGGAGGTCGGTTTTTTGTTTGTTTGTTTGTTTTTCAAGGTAGGGTCTCCAGCCCAGGCTGACCTGGAATTCACTATGTAGTCTCAGGGTGGCCGCAAATTTACAGCGATTCTCCTACCTGTGCCTCCCAAGTGCTGGGATTAAAGGCTACCATGCCCGGCGAGGGGCCATAAATTTGAGGCCAGCCTGAGACTACATAATGAATTCCAGATCAGGCTGGGCTACAGGAGGATCGTAGTGATCTCGAGGCCACCCTGAAACTACATAGAAAATTCCAGGTCAGTCTGGACTAGAGTGAAACCCTAACTCGAAAACACAAAAAAATAAAAAGTGAAGCAAGAGGGGCTGAAGAGATTGCTCAGTGGTTAAGGTGCTTACGTGCAAAGCCAAAGGACAGAGGTTTGATTCCGCAATACCCACGTAAAACCAAATGCATATGGTGAGCATGCATCTGGAGACCGTTTAAAATAAAGGGGGGGAGGGAAGACCTGACCTGGAGAGCTAAGGACTAGTCCTGGAAGGAGTTTTCAAAGCCCGAATTCATCAACCACACGTTTTAAGCATCCTCCCCGCCATCCACCTGTAGAGCGAGCGGGGATGCCTCCTTGGCCGTTCGCAGCGCTTACAACTCGCACGCCGCCTGCTGTCCACCCGGTCGGTGCGTGTTTCCCTACTCCATTTCCCGCAGTTCCAGGTCTGGCCTCGTATCTGTCTGCTTTCCTTCCCCCTTTCTTTTTGACCGTGCTTCTGCGAAACTCACTTTGTACAACTTTCTCCCGGCTCTCCCAGGCGGTCGGAAACCATCGCTCCCGCCCGGCCGGGCCTGCACCGGACTCCCCGGCGGCCCTCCCGCAGGCCCGCGTCGCCCGGCCCCGGCCCCCGGCCCGGGCCCGGCTCAGCTCCGAGGGGAGGATAGGGGAGGGGCGGGGCGCCCGCAGGAGGCAGGCGCTCCCCCGACAGCCAGCCGGCCGGCCGGGGCGGGGCGGGGTCGCCTGCGGGCCCCCCGCGCCCCTCGGACCCGGGAGTGGGGCTGGCCCACCGCCAGCGTCGGAGGCCGGCCCCCTCCCCCGGCCCGCTCCGCTCCTAGCCAACCAGGCCCTCCAGCGGGGCCCACGTGACCTGGAGTTCTAGACAAAGAAAATGTTCCCTCCCTCCCTGCCCCCGGCCCCCTCCCCCTCCCCCGGCCCCCTCCGCCCCCAGCCCCGTCGCCCCCCGCCCCTCCCCCCAGCCGGGCAGCTACTTACAGAGCTTCGGGGCCGCGGCTCACACCTGAGCCGGACCGCACTGGGGCTGCACCTGGCCTTATGGGTAGGTTCCTGGACGGAGCCCCGGGGAGACGGGGGCGGGGAGGCGGCCGGGCCGGTGGGAGGGTCCCCGGAGCCCTCCGAGTCCCGAGGAGAGTTAAGTCTGCGCGCCGGCCCGTGGCGGTCGCGGCGTCCCGGCCAGGCTGCCTGAGTGCCGCAGAGGCTCACTTAGGGGCGTCGCACCCCTCGTGCTCAGGAGCCTCGAGCCCTCACTCTGGACGGCACGCAAGTGGCACCTGGCACTCTGGGAACAGAAGCCCAGCATGGGCCAGGGACACCGCAGGCTGGGGAACAGGCGGCCTGGCGGAGGGCGGCTGCTGCCCAGGAGTTGGGTTGGAAGCCGCTTGGGCCGAGCCGGTGGCAGATGGGTACCTGTGTGCCTGAGTGGGGTTGGACCGTGCTGTGTTCGGGGCCCTGCCAGTTTGTGGCCTCTGGAGGACAGCTTCCTCTCCTACGAGAGTTCCTAGGAGGCGCTGGGCCGGCAGCCAGAAAGAAGTACTGGGGCATGGCCGAGATCCCAGTTAGTGTGGGCAGCCTGGTGGTTTGTGTCACTGGGCTAGCCCATAGCCGCGTGGGCTTGGGGGCAGTGCCTTCAGACCTCTGACCTTTGGAATGGGAGTCGCAGAGAGAGGTGGAGCGTGCGGCTGCCTGAAGAGATAGACTGGCCGGGGAGGCGGTAGTCTGTGGAGTTACCAGAGTTCCCCCCCACGCCCCCTCCCGGCTGGAAGAGCCCCAGGCCAAGTGGCTTCCTTGAGCCAGAAGAAAGTGGGGGATGGTGTGGTGTCCTTCTTGGACTTTGCCCAGGCTCAGTCCAGATATATATAAGTCCAAATGGAGAGCCCCAAGTTAACCCTTCATTTTCCTATTGTCTGCCTGGAGAGAAGGGTAGTGAACGTGGGAAGGAGGATGGTTCTCCTACTTGCCAGGCTGATTATTCTAATCAGCCCCTCCCCCACAGGCCACGCTGTCCCCTTCCCTGTTCCTGCGCCCTCCTTCTGCTAACCACCGACCCCCCACGCCCCCTGGCTGGGCGCGAGTTCTGCCCCAGTAGGTTGGGGATGCTGAGCAGTTAACCAGCAGCAGCATCTGACAAATGGGGGAGAGGGAGGGCTTGTGGGAGAAGAATTTTAAGGAGCACGGTGGGGAAGGGGTAGGAAAAGAGACAAAGGGCTGTGGAGGAGTGACGAGGGTGTTGGCGGGCACGACTTCCCTCGAGACCTGGCAGCCCTGGGAGGATCCTGCGGCAGTCTACCCGCTCCCTGCTGCTTGCTGAGAGAGCTTTTCTCTACCACCTACATGCCTCGCACTGGCTGAGGGACTTCCGCAGGCTGTACACAGGGTCTTGGGGTCATTCTAGGCCTAGGGTCTGTCATCCCTGCCAGAAGTTTGAGAAGGCATGGTGAACAGAGATGGCTGGGTAGGGCTTATGCTTGTTACCTGTGCCGCTGGTGATCCCAAGAGAGGAGTCTGTTTCCAGGAGAAGGGGCCCAACCATAGTGCATGACCTTTTTGGGGTAAGGAAGTGATAGAACTGATAGAAGCAAAAGAAGTGGGAAGTCCTAGTCAGGTGAGGGTAAGGCTGGAGAGGGTTGAGCAATTGCTCTGCATTCCGCCCTCCCTCCCCTCCCCCCCACCCCCAGCCGTCATGAGCTCTCTTCCTCAGCTGTTTGGGGCAAAGGATCCCTTATCCCATTTAGAATTTGTTGAGTCAAGAGAAGACTCAGAACTAACATTCTCTGTTTTAGTAATCACCATGAGAAACATTGGCTTGTTGCCCAGAGGGAACGACATGAAAATTGAATGAAATAAAATAACAGTACATTAGATCACTGACCTTAAAGGTTCTTAGCTTAGGTTAGGAAAAGTCACCAAATCTTACAGTTCAAATGTCCTTTTAGGTTGAAACAACTCCAGAGGGAAAAGATGGGGCCCAGTCAGCTACTAATAAGTTGCCAGGCTGAGACAGCAGGCATATGTGTCTGTGTACACGTATACATCTGTGTGTGTGTGTGTGTTCTGATTTAGGTTTAAAACTAGCTGTTTTACTCTTAAGTTACTTTTTTGTTTTGGAAACAGGTCTCAATGTAAACCAGGCTAGCTAGCAACCCTCTTGTCTATGTGGTAAGATTGCAGGCACATACTATGCTTGATTCCAAGTTTGCTTTCTGATCATTTTAAAAAATATAATTTATTTATTTGCGAGAGGGAGAGAGAATGGGGCATGCCAGGGCCTCCAGCCACTGCAGACAAACTCCAGATGCGTGTGCCCCCTTGTGCATCTGGCTTATGTGGGTCCATGAGAGTCAAACTGGGATCTTTTGGCCTTGCAGGCAAACTCCTTAACCTCTAAGCCATCTCTCCAGCCCCTGATGTTTTTTTTTTCTTTTAATCTCTAAAGATTTGCATTCATAGCTGTAGGTTTTTGGTGGGGAAGCTGTGTTGAAGAGCAAGTTGAAAATGGGATTTGAAAGGGTTCAGTGATAGAGCACATTGTAGGTATGTACCTACTTTGGGTTCAATTCCAGCATCAAAAGGGGATAATATTTCCCCCTTCTGAACCTTTTAAAAGTATTTTTTATTTGCAATCAGAGAGATAGAAGAGAAAGAATTGGTGCCCCAGGGCCTCCAGCTGCTGCAAATGAGCTCCAGATGTATGTGTTACTGTGCATCTGGCTTTACATGGATACTGGGGAATCGAACCTGGGTCATTAGGCTTTGCAGGCAAGTGCCTTAACCACTGAGCAACCTCTCCAGCCCTGTGAACCTTGTATGTTGAAAATATGTGCATAGTCTTAAACTTTGTGGGCATAGTGTCCTAGATTTACTAATAGGGTTAAGAGTAAGCTGAATGGTCCTCAGAACTCAGTGTCAAGGATATTATTTGCTATGGGAGTTTGGACTAGGTTTTGTTTGTTTGTTTGTTTGTTTTTCGAGGTAGGGTCTCACTCTAGCTCAGGCTGGCCTGGAATTCACTATGGAGTCTCAGGGTGGCCTTGAACTCACAGCAATCTTCCTACCTCTGCCTCCGAGTGCTGGGATTAAAGGCGTCCGACACCATGCCCAGCTGAACTAGGTTTTGAGAAGGAATGACACACATATCATAGCTCAGAGATGAGTGTGAGCTGGGGATAGGTGGCATGCATCTGATCCTGGCTTCAACACCTAGTACCTCACATACACAAATAAGATAGTGTGACACAGTGAAAGGATGAGGACCCTTCAATGGCAGAAGTGGGGTTTGGAGTCCTCATTGGTTGGTGGGATAGCAGAGAGAGTGCCTGGTCAGTTTGCTCAGCAAATAGTTGAATAAATACATTGTTCATGGGTGTAAAATGTGCATCTAGAAGGTAGCAGCATACAGTGTTAGTTGTGTAACCCAGATAACCCAAGGGACACCTGAGCATGGGAACAGGCACATTTTCTCAGAGTTTTCTACACTGTTGGAGCAGATGTAGGAGAAAATACTTTTAACTTGCCAGAAGACATAACAAGAGCTAGAACTATGATCTGGAAGCTAGGAAGAGAAGGAGTTGATTGCTGAGGAAAATTTGTGGGGAGAAAAAATGAAAGCTCCTTTCTTGATTGGGAAGCAAAAGAGAAGCTGCTAGAACCAATACTAGTGCCTAAACAAGGACGGTTGATTGATATTTGAATAGAAGCTATGGTTGTGTGGTGTACTCCTGTGTAATCCCTGCACTTGGGAGGTAGGGCCAGGAGGTCAAGAGCATCCTTGGATAAATAGCAAATGTGAGGCCAACCTGGGACATGTGAAACCCTGTCTCCAAAAATGTAAATAAAGTAGAAGTATCTTTTTAAGGTCAGAGGGTAAGCCTGGGATAAACTGACCAAGGTGAGGAAGATTAGGCTGGGGATGGGAGGGTCGAGGGGGGCTGTGAGGCACAAAGGCTGATGGAGTCGAGTTGAGTTTACCTTTCAACTTCAGCTATTTCCCTTTCCATGCAAGCCACTTGGGTTGTTGAGTGAAGAGCCACTCTTGCTACCACAGATGGTTGGAGAAGAGCACTAGAGTGTCCCTTGACCCTGTTCATTCTTGGAGGAGTCAAATGATTTCTTCCCCATTTCCTCAGGCTGAGAAGAAAGCCAAGGTAATTGCAGTAATGAATGCTGTGGAAGAAAATCAGGGGTCTGGAGAGTCTCAGAAGGTGGAGGAGGCTAGCCCTCCTGCTGTGCAGCAGCCCACTGACCCTGCATCCCCTACTGTGGCCACCACACCTGAGCCTGTAGGTGCTGATGCTGGGGACAAGAATGCCACCAAAGCAGCTGATGATGAGCCTGAGTATGAGGTTAGTCCCTTGCTTCTCTACCAGCCCTGTACAGCTCTTTTCTGGGGCCCTCCACTGCTGTGTTGACCCTGTGTTTCCTTTCACTGGCTACTTCTCAGGTCTTCCTATCTCCCCAACTTTGCTTTGTCTCCCTCTATCCCCATAGAGCTTTCCTGGCTGTCCCCAAATGCCCAGGGTTGGGGTTGCCATGGGAGTTATCAGGGTGGCAGGGCCTTGTGACCATTGTGTAATGATTTCTGCTCCTTGGGGCTCCAGGATGGCCGGGGCTTTGGCATTGGGGAGCTGGTATGGGGGAAACTGCGGGGCTTCTCCTGGTGGCCAGGCCGAATTGTGTCTTGGTGGATGACTGGCCGGAGCCGAGCAGCTGAAGGCACCCGCTGGGTCATGTGGTTTGGAGACGGCAAATTCTCAGTGGTGAGTTGGATTTGGTGGTGGGGGATAGGGAAATAAGGTGGAGGTATTAGGTAGGGGAGGAGCCTATAGTTTCTGCTGGGAGGCCCAGACTTAAGGTAGGGCAGTAGAAATGTGTTCGGTGGAAGAAGCCTTAAAGATCACTGGTTTAAGCTAAAAAGCCTGTGGGCCTACGAGCTGCAGGAGCCTTTTTGCTAGAATTTCCCCTGCCTCTTTCTGTCATTACTCTCTGTGCCTCCAGTCCTCTAAAGGGTCTAGGGACTCCTGATTCTTGGCAATTGGAAGGCCCATGGGTGGAAAGAACAGTTGGGCCTGGTAGCTCACGCCTGTAACCCCAGCACCTGGTGGCTGAGGCAGAAGGATTACTATGAATTTGAGCCAGCCTGAGTTAATCCAGCTAGGGCTACAGAGAACCTATCTTAGAAGAATAAATAAAATTGGGAGGAACAAATCAAAGGTGGTTTGTCCCTCAGGTGTGTGTGGAAAAGCTGATGCCACTGAGCTCCTTCTGCAGTGCATTCCACCAGGCCACTTACAACAAGCAGCCCATGTACCGCAAAGCCATCTATGAAGTCTTACAGGTGAGCATTCCTAGAAGCTCAGGAGGGAGCTTAGTTGGTTAGCCAAGCTTGAGGGTTGAGGCCTATTGGCATATATATAGCCCAGTCCCTCTGCCATTTACCCACACAGAAAGGATCCCAGTTCTTAACAGAGTTACTTTTCCTTAGAATTTTGTGTCTTCATCTGACAAGTAGGAAGCAGTGTTATCCTGGGGACTCTCCCTTCCTTGAGTATCCCTCACTTCCACACCACTGCCCACTTTTGCTGCTCTGAGTTGAGCCTCATCTGATATTTAACTTCTTCTCTCACATCACCCTCCAGGTGGCCAGTAGCCGTGCAGGGAAGCTGTTCCCAGCCTGTCATGATAGTGACGAGAGTGACACTGCCAAGGCTGTGGAGGTGCAGAACAAGCAGATGATTGAATGGGCCCTTGGGGGGTTCCAGCCTTCTGGTCCCAAGGGCCTGGAACCACCAGAAGGTAAATGTGGTTATTGGGCTGATCTTCTAGAACAGCCTTTTGGGACCATGCCAGCAGAGACTTGGGAAAGCCATGCTTGGAGAGCTGCAAAGGCCCTTCAACAGCATGTAAAGCCTACCCCCTGGTGTCAGGGAGTTCTCTGCTGCGACTCCAGAGTAGCCTGCCCTCCACTGGCTTGCCAGAACCTCAGAATTGTGAGTGGAAAGTAAGGGCTAGGTGGCACCCGGCTGTAAGTAGTGTAGACAGGGGGATCTGCTGTTCTGGGTCAGCTTGTAACTGGACTGGTCACTTACCTTCCCCATGCAGAGGAGAAGAATCCCTACAAGGAAGTTTACACAGACATGTGGGTTGAGCCTGAGGCAGCTGCCTATGCCCCACCCCCACCAGCCAAAAAGCCCAGAAAGAGCACAACAGAGAAGCCCAAGGTCAAGGAGATTATCGATGAACGCACAAGAGGTAGGTGCCCAAATTCTGGAGTGAGCTGGGAGCCCTCTGAGGGATGGGCATAGTGTGGGCAGTCTCCTTATTTATGCGGGTTTTTCTCTTCTGCAGAGCGGCTGGTGTACGAGGTGAGGCAAAAGTGCCGGAACATTGAGGGTGAGTTTGCCTGAAGGTTGGGATTGCTTCTAGCGTGGGCAGGAGAAGATCCTAGCCCTTTGTATGGACATTGGCATGGGTTCTCAGGAAGGTTGGGTACTGTGAGCCAATGGGCCTGTCTGTATGCTTCATGGATCATCTACCATCTGTTGTTTTTTTTTCTTTTTCTTTTTTTAGGCAGGGTCTCAGTCTAGCCTGGGCTAATCTAGAACTTACTCTGTAGCCCACAGCAGCCTTCCTACCTCACCCTCCCAAGTGCTGGGAATAAAGGTGTGAGCCACCATGCCAGGTTCACCATCTATCTTCTGGTGCTGCAACTTAGCCTTCCTGTTGATGGCATGGGCTGGCCTTTGGGGTCTGAGACATCACAGTGGGTCAGAGAACAGTAGTCCTATGGATTTTATTGAACTTTGCCAAAGTTAACCTTGGCCTCTGATTCTTAGTTACCTTCTCTCCTACACGTTATCTCCAGTGGCTGAGTAGTGGCAGTCTGGCTTGGCTGTTTTGGGGTCTGGAAAGTCTGGTGGAGAGTGCCCCCCAGGAGTGCCTCCAGAGCAACTGAGGCTGAGACCCTGTTCTCATCAGTACTTTTACCCCCATGTCACTGTTGTTGGTGGTAGCATTATTGTTCTTTTAAAGAGATGGGGTCTTATACTGTAGCCCAGGCTGTGGCTCATGTCTGTAATCTAACACTTGGTGAGGCTGAGGCAGGAGTCACTGCTGGTTGAGGTCATCTTGAGTTACACAGCCTATCTTTGACTATTGCTCCGACACCCACTTTATTTAGTAAAGCTTCAGCTCTTGATAGATGCTTAGTGACATCCTGTTATTTTGCAGACATTTGCATCTCATGCGGGAGCCTCAATGTCTCTTTGGAGCACCCACTCTTCATTGGTGGAATGTGTCAGAACTGCAAGGTAGGAACACTAACCTGCAGTGGTGACCATTTTTCTGTTTCTTTGCCTCAAGGGGCTGGCACTTGGTGTGGCCTGTAATGAGGACCTCCAAACTCCTGAACATATGAGCCCTGTGCTCCGAGGATTTGGGGCTTGTTATTTATATTCTGAAAGATCCTCTCATACTCCAGATATGGGAAGGAGAGGCAGCTCACACCACTGATGTGAAGGAAGTGGCAGGTGGTAGAGGTGAGGAGAGGGCATCTGAATTACATGCCCTTGGAAGCCTATGGAGAAATGCTGCAGGAGGGAACAGTCCCAGCAACTCCTTCCTGTCTTGTTATCAGTGTTTGTCCACTGTAGTGTTAGGGAGATAGGGCTTTCCCTCCCAAAGTATGCGTTTCTGGCCTGACCTTCATGGCCAGATCCTGTCTCCGTGTTGAGGAGAGGTTTTTGAAGACCAGATTTAAAGCCTGCCTTCACTTGGCTCTGCTGGTCTCTGGTGACTTTGGGCCCTCCACATTCTTCCTAGAATTGCTTCTTGGAGTGTGCATACCAATACGATGATGATGGCTATCAGTCCTATTGTACCATCTGCTGTGGGGGGCGTGAAGTGCTCATGTGCGGGAATAACAACTGCTGCAGGTGAGGGTCCCCCCTGCTCTCTCTGGGTCCACATTGGGTTCACCTTGCCCTTTCTGTCTGCAATGCTATGGACTGGGCTCACTGGGCTTCCTTCCAGGTGTTTTTGTGTCGAGTGTGTGGATCTTCTGGTGGGTCCAGGAGCTGCCCAAGCAGCCATTAAGGAAGACCCCTGGAACTGCTACATGTGTGGGCATAAGGGCACCTATGGGCTGCTACGGCGGCGGGAAGACTGGCCTTCTCGACTGCAGATGTTCTTCGCCAATAACCATGACCAGGAATTTGTGAGTACAGGAGATAGGGTGTGGTTTCAACTTCTTTGCTGATACTCATCCCCATTAGAGCTTTTTAGTGGGCTGAGGGACCCAGACAGTGAGCAGAGGGCTGAGTGTTCATTGGTTGTAGAGTCTAGAAAAAGGACTGGGATTTATTTGGGAGACTCCCAAGTGTGGACCTGACCAGTGGTGTTCACTGCCTAGGACCCTCCAAAGGTTTACCCACCTGTCCCAGCGGAGAAGAGGAAGCCCATTCGGGTGTTGTCTCTCTTTGATGGAATTGCTACAGGTGAGTGACATGGGTTATTTGAGGAGCTAGCCTGCTTATTCTTGTACAAGGTAGCAATTGGTATGTGTGTGTTTGGCAAAACAAAATAATTGTGAAGAACTGGATGTGGTGGGGGCAATACTTGAGAGGTAGAGGCAGAAGGATCAAAAATTAAAAGTGTTCTTTAACCACGTAATGGGAGTTTGAGGCCAGCTTGGACTACAAGAGACCTTATTTATCTCCAAAAGAAAAGGGGAGGGGGGCTGGATAGATGGCTCAGCAGTGAAGGCACTTGCCTAAGGAGCCAGGTTCGATTCCCCAGTACCCATGTAAGCCAGATACACAAGGTGGCACATGCATCTGGAGTTTGTTTGCAGTGACTAGAGGCCCTGGCGTATACATCTGTCCCTCCCTCACTTCCTCTCTCTATCTGCCTCTTTCTCAGAAAAGAAAAAAAAAAAGGAAAAAAGTTGACTTTTAAACTATTACCCTAAGAGGGAAACTTCAATGCTAAATGGGAAGGAGGTGGGTATACAGACATGGAATTTAGCCAAAATCAAATGAGGGGTTGGGGAGATCACTCAGTGGGTAAAATGCTGATTTTGAAGCATGAAAAGCCTTAGTTCAGATCCCCGGAGCCCATGTGTCTCTTTAATCAATAAGTAAATTAGTCAAGAAGGTATTAAATGCATACTGTTTTCCCACTTACTATGACTACCATGTAACTCACTTGTGAGTACTCCTCAGGATACCATTGAATGAAAATGCTATAATTTATGCAACTATCCCCTATTAGGTTATTTTCTGTTTCTTTAATTGTAAGCAGTGCTGTGACGAACATCCTTATAAAAATACATCTACATACTTAAGCCATCATTTCTTTGGATAAAAATTTTAAGGAAATGTTTGGGTAACTGTTTATGGTGTTTTAAAATCTTCTTTTCCACCCCTGTGGCTCTAGCTGCCTCTAGGGAGTTATATTCATGTATAGTATATGGATAGCCCATCCCTCTGCCTTCTTCCTGTACTGAAAGGATCTCAGTTGTTAATGGAATTGCTTACTTTAGAACTTGTTTCTACCTGACCAGGGAAGGCACAGGCAGTCTGATCCTGGGAACCCTGGTCAAAGGCATCCTGGCCAGATATTTGCCTTGTTCTCTCAGCCCCCTGCCTATGTCCTACAAATCTAGAGAAGTTCATGCTTTGGTTTATTTGTTTATTTATTTTTATTTTTCCAGATAGGGTCTCACACTAGCTCAGGCTGACCTGGAATTTGCTATATAGTCTTAAGGTGGCCTCAAACTCATGGTGATCCTCCTACCTCTGCCTCCCAAGTGCTGGGATTATTAAAGGTGTGTGCCACCACACCAGCTATGCTTTGGTTTTTTAGGCTAGGCCTTTGGAGCCTTTCAAAACCATCTCACATCCTACAGTATACATGCTCCTTAATGGGAGACCTGTTAGGAGCACAAGAAAAACTGCCTATTGTCTTGGTCATTCTCTGAATTTGACCACCCTCCAAGTAGGCCATACTTGGTGTGAAACAGCCATTGTGCCCTTGTTCCACTTTGGTTAAAAACAGATTTTAGGTAGCTTCATGGGCATGTTGATGTTTGGGCCTGAAGATGACCCCTTGTGTGCAGTGGGCAAGATGGCCTACCTCTTTAAGACCAGGTGACAGGGTAATGGTCCCAAGTGACAATTTTTTCTGCTGGCTGGCATAGGACTCCTGGTGCTGAAGGACCTGGGCATCCAAGTGGATCGCTACATTGCCTCGGAGGTGTGTGAAGATTCAATCACAGTGGGCATGGTGCGGCACCAGGGGAAGATCATGTACGTCGGGGACGTCCGCAGCGTCACACAGAAGCATGTATGTCCGTGCTGTGGGGTGTGTCCTACCAGCTCCCTTAGTTCCTGCAGTCTGCTCCTTTCATTCTTCCCGTCCATTGCTGTTTCTTCTTTATTCTTTCCCCTAGCCTTTCTTCCTCCTTACTGTTTTTCTTCATCTCGTGAAGAGTTATAGGCAGATTAAAAATGGGAATTTGGGGGCTGAGAGTGTAACTGAGGGTTGAGCTCTTACCTAGCATGCATGAAGCCCTGGTTTTGATCCCCAGTGCTACAAAAAAAGGAGATGGATATATTGGGGAGCTTGCCATTTTGTGCTCTGGCTGCTCTCAGCTGGGTCTCTGGCCATTTATGGTAGAACACTTTGGATTAGGGATGGGACAGAACGGGATGGGATGGGCCATGGGGTTGGTTCCTGTCCTGATAGTTTGGGCAAATACTTTTCCCAGCTTCTCTTTCAGGGGCTTGGGGAGATTTTGACAGTCTGAACTTAGGTCCTGTATCCTCTAGTTGTCTTAGTTAACCTCTGTCACCTTAGAGGACATTCACTGGTTCAGATGCCACTTGGTCTCCTTTTTCCCTCAGAGAAGCTGCTTTTACTCTGCAGCCCTAGGATTCCTGCTGCCCAATTAGGTCAGCTTGCTCGCTGTTAAGAAGCTGAGGCTAGAGAGGATCCAGACAACAGTTAGACTCACAGATGGCTTTTCTTCCTCTGCCTGTGTCCCTGGACAGCAGGCCCATCAGTTACCTTTGTCCTCTCAGATCCAGGAGTGGGGCCCATTCGATCTGGTGATTGGGGGCAGCCCCTGCAATGATCTCTCCATCGTCAACCCTGCCCGCAAGGGTCTCTACGGTAGGTGCCCTCCTCACCCCTCCACCTTCTGAGCTGGTGCTTCTGCACTTAGGTTTCCTCCTTGGATATTTCTGCCCTGGACAGCTCCTCCCAGTGACCTTGTCTTTCCTCGCCCTCCCCATGCCAAGCCACACCACCGTGTCATGCAAACAGCTCCAGCTGATGGCGTTTTCTCTTCTGACCTCTCAGAGGGCACTGGCCGGCTGTTCTTTGAGTTCTACCGCCTCCTGCATGATGCACGGCCCAAGGAAGGAGATGATCGCCCCTTCTTCTGGCTCTTTGAGAATGTGGTGGCCATGGGTGTCAGTGACAAGAGGGACATCTCACGATTTCTTGAGGTATGGCCAGCTCACTAATGGCTTCTTCCTGAGACTGCTGCTTCTACCCTATCTCACCTGCCTTGTGGAGCTGGAGATTTTGCTTTGCAAGGAGCCTTGTTTGGGAAGCTCTGGAAGGAGGGAAGCAGAGCTAGAGATCCAGCCAGAAAGAATGAGGTGTCATTGGGTATGGTGGCTCACACCTTTAATCCCAGTATTTGGGAAGCAGAGGTAGGAGGACTGTCATGAATTCCAGGCTACCCTGAGACTACATAGTGAATTCCAGGTTAGCCTGGGCTAGAGTGAGACCCTATTTCAAAAACAGGAAAGAAAAAAATGAGGTATCATGGGAGTGGAACCCAGACTGAAGGGCCTGGCTTTTAGTAGGGTGGGGAGCCAGGTTTCTGTGATATTGTACTGGGAGCACTTTTAAGATATCATCTTTAATTTTCTTTGTCCCAAATGGCCTATTCTCACTCCCTGGCACCAGGATGGGTGCTTATGACACCTGGGAATATCTGGCATATCTTGGGTTTTATTTCCCATGATGTGAATCCCAATTCCACCCTGAGGCAAGCACAGAGGATTATTGCTGTCATAGGCATTCTTGGAGTAGGCCATTGACCCATGATCCCAAGACTCAGGATTAACACCTCAAGATAGTGATCTGATTTTATAAATGGGAGTGGATACAGTGAGCACTCTCATGCTCATTGGAGCTTGTTTTATTAAGATCTGACTGGTCTAGAGTTGCTCTGCCCAGTATAATAGTTGTTGGCCATATGTGGCTATTGACATGAACAGAAACTGGCCTTTGCAGCACAAATTACAATCATTAGTGCGCTACTAGTGGAATGACCAGTACATAGAGAATTTCCATCACTGCAGAAAGTTCAGCTGGACTGTGTTGCTCTAGTAAATGTGTGTGAAATGTAGCTTTTCCTAAGGGTTTCCTTCAGGCTATCCCAGTGTGTGGCTTCCCAAGAGAGAACCTTTGAGGCCTTAAAGCTTTCAGCTATAGCTCAATTACCAACATAATTCATATTCTTTCTTTGCCTGTCTTTAAACCATCTCCTGTTTTGCAGTCCAACCCTGTGATGATTGATGCCAAAGAAGTGTCAGCTGCACACAGGGCTCGTTACTTCTGGGGTAACCTTCCTGGTATGAACAGGTTGGTGAGAGCTCTTGGTCTGGGAGGCTATGGGAGGGTGTCTGCTGGGAGGACAACCTAAGGAGAGAGAACTGAAGGACTTGCCTTGTGCTGAATGTTCACTGTTCTGATACATTCTTTAATATTTTTCTTGGGGGTGGGAGACTGGAGACAGAACCTAGAGCTTTGTGCATCTAAAGCAAATGTTCTTCTTATGAGCTACCCCTAACCCTCTGCCACTTTTATTTATATAAGACTGGGCTTGGAGTTTACAGTGCCCAGTATTTCTGTGAAGCCAGTAACTCCTGACACATCTTGAGGTCCTATGGAATTGTGCTTCTCCTAATTAAAATGCCTGTACTCTGAAGGTTCTAGAAGGAAGCAGAGGCCTCATACCAGGCCAACTATGCCACGCCTGCATAATAGGTAGGGAGGCATCTGGTATGGCCCATGCTTGGATGCTAGAGTGCCATGGGACATCTTTATTAAATTCATTCTTTTGCACGCCCTCTCCTTCCTTCCTGAGGCAGGGTCTCACTGTAACCCAGGAATTCTCTATGTACTCCCAGACTTGCCTTGAACTCATGGCAATCCTCCTGCCTCTGCTAGCATGCATGAAATGCTAGGTTTAGTCTCCAGCACTGCATAAGTTACGCCTGGTTGAGCTAAATGAGACCTTCTCTCTGAAGAGCGAGAAAGAGAAAGGAAAGTAGTGTTGAGGATATGGCTCAATTAGTAAAGCACTTGGCCGTGCAGACATGAATATATCAGCACCCATGTAAATACCAAATGGGTTTAATGGCCCACCTGTGATTCAAGCACTCAGAAAGCAGAGATAGAATCCCCAGGACAAGCTTAATTGGTGATTTCTGGGTTCAAGTGAGAGACCTCTGGCCTGTATGCTTGTCCACACACTTGTGTACATGCAAATATGTATGCAGATATATAACACATGGTTGGCCTTGAGCTTAATTTATAGTCTGGTCTGCTCACCTCCAAGGTGCTGGGATTAAAGGTGTGCACTGCCTTGTCCAGCTGAACTTAGTCTTAAACTGTACGCTTAAGGTGTATGTTCCATTTTCACCCAATACACACACCCATGTAATTACAAGTCATGATAGAGGGCATTCTGTCACCCTCAAAGGTTGCTTTGTGACAAGACACTGATGCTCAACATATTTAAAGGTAACAAATTAGCCGGACATGATGGCACATTCCTTTAATACCAACCCTACCTTGAAAAACAAAACAAACAAAAAAGTAAATTAAAAAAAATTACTTTGAGTTGGATGTTTTTAATCCCAGCACTCTGGAGGCTGAGGTAGGAGGATTGCTGTAAGTTTGAGGCCACCCTAACACTACTTAGCAAATTCCAGGTCATCTGGGCTAGCTAGAACAAGACTCTACCTCGAAAATGAAAAAGAAAAAAAACAAACTTTTTGCCACGTGTGGTGGTGCACACCTTTAACCCCTGCACTGGAGCAGCAGAGGTAGGAGGATCACCGAGTCGGAGGCCACCTGTGGACTGCATAGTGAATTCCAGGTCATCCTGAGCTAGAGCAAGACCTTACCTCAAAACAAACAAAAAACAGGGCTGGAGATTGGTTGATTTGGGTCCATGGATGGTCAGGGCATATATGTTGGTATGTTTGAGGGTCTGAGTACAAATGTGATTTAGGTTGAAGGGTCTTTTGACCTACCCTTGAGTCCAGTGGCTGTAAGGGATGGACACCTGGCTTGGAGCTTCCTGCCTTTCTCCTGGTCTTTGTTGTCATCGTCTCTCTTGCTTCCTAGGCCATTGGCATCCACTGTGAATGATAAGCTGGAACTGCAGGAATGTCTGGAACATGGCAGAATAGCCAAGGTTAGCCCAGCACCCAGGGAAGGGGCCTAGCTGAGGGTAGGAAGCAGGATAAGGTAAAGCATGGCAGAGCTGGGTTCTGCTTGTCCCTATGGGATGGTATAGGGAATCACCTGTGGAGCCAGGCCCAGGGCTCCTTGCCCTGGTGCACTGTGTCTACCTTCCCCTTCAGGGTAGATGTGAAAGAGTCTGCCCCAGATCTGTTGTAAGAACCTTGAGCAAGGAGTAGCCTCCTATAATATGATCATTCTGGAGAATTCTGGTATGTCTGCACCAGGCATTAGGCTCTGGCCATTCATCCAGCATCCAGGATTGTCATGGTGCATCTTTGAGCCTCTGAATAATTATACCCATTGGCCTGCAAGTTGTCACAATTCTGAGAGAATCTTTGGGAACTTGGGGAATGAGGTGGCCATAGCTGCTACCTTGAAGGTAGGAAGGAAAGTAGGCCTCAGGGACCAGGAGGTTTAGTGACCCTGGATGACCCTGGCCAGCCAGTGTCAGACAAGTGGATGCCTATTCATTCCTCTTCTCTCCTCTTTATCTTCTAGTTCAGCAAAGTGAGGACCATTACCACCAGGTCAAACTCCATAAAGCAGGGCAAAGACCAACATTTCCCCGTCTTCATGAATGAAAAGGAGGACATCCTTTGGTGCACTGAAATGGAAAGGTACCCACAGCTGGGCACTCACATCCTGCTTTCTTGTGTTGTGACACCTGGGCTCTGCCTTGCTACACTTGTTTCCTACAAATTCCTTGGGAAAGTGAGTTTTAATAAACATTACCCAATGTGCCAGTCCCTAGAGAGGACCAATGTATGCCATAGCTGGTCCCTAATCACTGCAGTCTAAGAATCAAACGCCTGGGCTTCCAGAGAGGCAGCTGGAACCCTGAGAATGCCGCAGTTCCAGGAGCCACCTTAACTTGAGTAGTAGGTGTTTCGTAAACCAATATAGGTCCAAGGGAACCACAAGCAAACAGTCTTGACAGTACTAGATCAGTTCCTATTGGTATAGCTAGGATTTAGCCAGACAAAAAGGCCATTTACACAAACACCTACAGCAAACAAGAACTGCCAGGACTTATGAAGTCAGACAAGAGACTCCTTCCTTGTGGAGCCCCTCTCCTCTTGAAGAGGGTCTTTAATAAGGATGAATCACATTTTACTTAGATTTGAGCTATATGTGGCCCCTCTAGATCTCATGTGCAGGCTGGCCATAATGCGTGTCTGGGGGATATTTAGAGGCTTTCTTTTTTATATATAAATGTATTTCATTATTTATTTGAGAGAGGGAAAAAAGCACAGAGAAAGAGAGAGAATGGGCACGCCAGGACCTCCAGCCACTGCAAATGAACTTCAGATGCGCGTCTCTCCTTGTGTATCTGGCTTACCTGGGTCCTGGAGAATCAAACCGGGATCCTTTGACTTTGCAGGCAAATGCCTTGACTGCTAAGCCATCTCTCCAGGCCCCCCCCCCTTTTTTTTTTGAGGCAAGGCCAGTGGACTGTTGTATTAATCAGGGTTCTCTAGAGGAACAGAATTGCTAGAATGAATTATTTTAAAAAGGGAATTTATTGGATTAGCTTACAGTAAGTCCAATAGCAGTTGCAGGCCCGAGAATCACCGAACCTGGTAGCTGCTCAGTCCACGTGGCCAGATGCCTCAGTAGTCCCCACCCGGCACTGCAGATGGCGCCGGAAAGCCTGGAGGCTTCTTGAGGAGCCGCTGGGTTTCGATCCACACAGGTCTTCAGTTGATGTTGGTCTTTAGTCTGCACTGGTCTTCAGTCCACGCTAGAAGGTAGGGAGCACCTCCAGCAGCCAAGTGGAAGGAAGGAAGGAAAAAGGGAACTCTTTTACCCAGAGCTTCCTTATATCAAGTCCCCCTCTGAGTGGGGCCGCCCACTAGGGGAAGGGCTCACCCTGCGGGAAAGACCTCCTCCTCTAGTTGATCCTTCCTAGAAGCAGCCTGTGGATTCCTGAACAGATCAAGTTGACAACACCTTAACTATCACAACTGTCTTATTTTTGTCTGTTTGTTTTTTTGAGGTAGGGTCTTGCTTTGGCCCAGGCTGACCTGGAATTCACTAGGTAGTTTCAGGCTGGCCTCAAACTCACAGTTAACCTTCTACCTCTGCCTGCCTCCCAAGCGCTGGCATTAAAGATATGTGTCACCATGCCTGGCTAGCTTTTTTTGGGGGGGGTTGCATGGTAGGGTCTCACTCTAGCCCAAGCTGACCTGGAATTCACTATGTAGTCTCAGGGTGGCCTCGAATTCATGGGGATCCTCCTATCTCTGCCTCCTGAGTGCTGGGATTAAAGGCATACCCGCCACACCCAGCTTCTAGCTTTTTTTTTTTTTTTTTTTTTAATGCGAGAGAGAGAGAGAGAGAGAGAGAGAGAGAGAGAGAGAGAGAGAGAGAGAGGGGGAGGGAATTGGCATGCCAGGAACTCCAGCCACTGCTATCAAGCTCCAGATACGTATGTCACCTTGTGCGCATGTGTGACCTTACACACTTGCATTGCTTTGTGTCTGGTTTACATGGGACCTGGAGAGTTAAACTTGGGTCCTTAGGCTTCTCAGGCAAGCACTTTAACTGTTAAAGCCATCTTTCCAGCCCTCTGAGGAGCTTTTTGAAGCACTGTCTTTGTGTCTGCTGATCGTGAACCTAGAGGCAGGAATTGCATTACCTACCTACCTTTCCTTTTTTTTTCCTCGAGGTAGGGTCTCACTCTGGCCCAGGCTAATCTGCAGTTCACTATGTAGTCTCAGGGTTGCCTCAAACTCAGGTGATCCTCCTTACCTCTGCCTCCTGAGGGATTAAAGATGTGTGCCACCAAGCCTGCCCTCCACTACCTACCTTTGAATCTACAGACTAGCACAGTGCCTGACTCACTGCTGGTCATATGTCCAAGATTGATGATGTGTGGCGACGCAGGCATTTAATCCCAGCACTTCGGAGGCAGAGGTAGGAGGATCACTGTTTGAGGCCTCCCTGAGCCTACATGGTGAATTCCAGGTCAGCCTGGGATAGAATGAGACCCTACCTTGACAAACCAAAATGAAAGGTTGAACTGGCTATAAAGAGGCTGACTGGCTATAAAGAGGCTGTGTTGGTAGTGTGTGTGTGTGCATGGGAGCAAATAGCTGCCAGTTCCTTTGGGTGCTCAGATGGCTACCAGGAATCCTGGCCTCTGCCCACACTTACTTTTCTGCTTTTTCTCCATCAGGGTGTTTGGCTTCCCTGTCCACTACACGGACGTCTCCAACATGAGCCGCTTGGCGAGGCAGAGACTGCTGGGTCGGTCCTGGAGTGTGCCAGTAATCCGCCACCTCTTCGCTCCACTGAAGGAATATTTTGCTTGTGTGTAAGGGACATGGGGGCAAACTGAGGTAGTGACACAAAGTTAAACAAAAACAAAACACAATAAAACACCAAGAACGTGAGGACGGAGAGAAGTATCAGCACCCAGAAGAGAAAAAGGAATTTAAAACAAAAACCAGAGGCGGAAATACCGGAGGGCTTTGCCTTGTGAAAAGGGTTGGACATCATCTCCTGATTTTTCAATGTTAATCTTCAGTCCTATTTAAAAGCTAAAACAGGACCCCTCCCTTTTCACCCCTCTTTTTTTTTTTTTTTTTTTGGTGGGAGGGGGTCAGGTCTTTTGTTTTCTACTCTTTTTAGAGGGGTTTTCTGTTGGATTTTTTTTTTTTTTTTTTTTGCTGTGACTGAAACAAGAGGGTTATTGCAGCAAAAATCAGTAATAATAAAGAAATAGCAAATACCTTGCAGAGGAAAGGTAGGAGAGAGAAAAAGGAAATTCTATAAAAATTTATATATTTTTTTGTTTTTTTTTATTATTATTATATATCTTTTGTTGTCTCTAGCCTGATCGGATAGGAGCACAAGTGAGGACAGAAAGTAGAGACACTCGGGCGGCAGAATCCCCTCCCAGCCCTCTGAGCAGTCTCACCAGCACCATTCCTGGTCATGCGAAACAGAACCCAACTAGCAGCAGGGAGCTGAGAACACCACACAAGACACTTTTCTACAGTATTTCAGGTGCCTACCACACAGGAAACCTTGAAGAAAAGCAGTTTCTAGAAGCCTCTGTTACCTCTTGTTTACAGTTTATATATATATGATAGATATGAGATATATATATAAAAGGTACTGTTAACTACTGTACAACCCGACTTCATAATGGTGCTTTCAAACAGCGAGATGAGTAAAAACATCAGCTTCCACCTGGCCTTCTGTGCAAAGGGTTTCAACACAGCATGGGGAAGGGGATTCAGTTTAGAGGGCTCATGGCCTGGTGGGGTTTCTTTCCCCCAGTTTGGTTCTTAACAAACTGAAGGAGGAGGACTGGGGAAACAATTCTGTTTCTCCTTGGTAGAAAGGGGGTCTGCTAGGTGGTCAGGACATAGGGAAGCTGAGCGTGGAATTCATCCAGACTCATGCAATAACCTTTGAATAGTCTCTTAAAGATGACTTCCTTGGCAAGATGGCAGGGTGTAAGGAGACTTTGTCCCTGATTTAATTTCTCAGATTAGCCAAGTCGAGGGCTCCTTTTGGGATCAGAAATCCAGAGTGAGGGAGTGAGACTAAAATCCCCACCTGGAGCAAATAAAAAAACATACAAAATGTACTGGTGCTTTCCTGTCTAAGTTGCCTTTTGTGTGTTCTTTTATGAGGCCCCCCCACCAACCTCCCCTCTGCACAAGGCAGCTCTGGGCCCTGGAATGTGATGTTTTTGGTCATCTCCAAAGGCTGCAGTTTTATACTGGGAGGCTGATGACACCTTTTATTATAATTATTCTTATGGTTCTGGTTATAATTATGTTTGTTTTGAGTTTTTCTTTAAGAAAATGGAAACCAACACCCTTCCCTTTAGGTTTCAGACTGAGGTGCGGGGAGCGGGTGCTTCTAAGTAGAAGTGGCCCTGCTGCCCTGGCTCTCACCCCTCAGGCCAGGTGGGCCACTGAGTGGTGCAGCAACAAGCGGCCAGGGAGGCCCTAGGCTTGCTCTTCGGGCTGGTCACTCTTCTCTTCTACTTCCCCTCCTCGTGAGTCCGGTGTGTCAGGGCTGGAAAGGGGCCTGAGCAGCCTCTCTCCTTGTGTGTGTGGTTGGAGGGGTGCGTGTTTCTTTTCTAGTGTTTGGTCTGATAGCTGTGCTCTCACCTTGAGTCGGGCAGCACCTGGGCCACAAGCTCGCACTTTGTTCTGCTTCCTACCCTGGCAGGCAGCCTGGCCATGGCAGTGGGAAGGGATGGCGTTGTTGGCTCCAGGGTGAAGGCTCAGTGGGTAGAGCTTGCCTGGATGGATGGGGTGTAGATATGTGGCATATAGAGATATATATTTTATAATGGGAGGGGGGGACAGCACCTCCTGGGTCCAGCAGAGCTGGGAGGTGTGCTGTCAAGCACATGGTCCCAAGACCGCATCCCTAGAAAGATGGGCACTATATAGATACATAGATAGGGTCGTGTATAAGAAATATTACATAGTGGAGGGAGCAGGCTCTGTGCTGCGCCTGGGTCCCTGCCACAGACAGTTCCACGCCAGTCAGTCAGTCAGTGTCACACATGCACAGGAACCTGTTTGTGTTTGGACGCATACCTGGTGCACTTATACCAGGGAGCTCCCAGCACTTCTCCCCAGAGTCATCAGCCCACGCAGCTGTCACCTCTGTTGCCCTGATTGCAGGCACATTTCATCCAGAAGTTGCTAGGTGCTGACAGCAGGAAAAGGAGGTGCTTCCTCTAAGCAGGTCGTGTTCTACCCCTCGTGCCCCTGGTGATGTCAGAGATTCTTCTGTTAGCAACCTGTGATACTGACCTGCAACTCTAGGCACCAGTCAAGTCAGCCCTCAACTCCCCCTACCTATTCTCCCAACCAAAACCAAATTGGCATCTGTTTGTTTTGGCCACAGGGTTTCCATTAGGAAAAAGAAATTTTAAAAAATGGGACAGTGAATTTTACCTTTTGAATGAAGCAAATTAGCAATTGGTGACAAAACTAAACCAAGGCTTTGAATCCCTTGCTCATTGCTCAGGAGTAAGCTTACAGCTGGGGTTGTGTAGTCCCGGCACCCTCTGCTCATTTCCTCTGGATAGACCACACTCAGTTGGCCCATCATGATGGCAGGTAGTGATTCTGGGCCTGGAGCCTCCCCTTCATCAGAGTACCCTGCTCCAGCCAGGAGGGCTCCATTCTGGCCTGGAGCCCACCAATACCATTCAGGAGGGTTTGGGGGAGGAGGGCTGCCTTAGGCAGTCCAAGGTGCTCCCTCCCCCACTGACCAACACCAGGCTCTTCCCAGTTCCCGGTGTCTGGACAGCCTTCATGGGCCCTCTTCCAGTATTTCAGGCTTACTTATTAGAAGGAAGTTAGCTTTCTCACCTTTCTTAGCTGGCTTGATGCTCCAGGCCCCTGGAGTTGATGGAGGAGAGGCTCAGGAAGAGGGCCTCACAGCCAAGGATGTGATAGACCCAAGGCACTAGCATGGGCTGGCTAGACAGGGTGATGGATGGATACAGAGGCCTAGCAGCTGACTGCTCAGCCACCATTCTGCTCTAGTGACCTGGCAGGGCTTACAGAATGAATTCCTTATGGGTCTTTAGACCTCATACTGGTATAGAAGTTTCCAGCCCAATCTATGGGCTTAGTCTCAGCAGAACTTGGTAGAACATCATGTAGGCCAAACTGGCATGCCCTTCATCGCGGTCTGGATAGGGCTTCAAGGAGTAGGGGAACTGTTGGAGGGCTTTGGCAGTTAAGATGGGAGGATTAGGCATGGCATCTGGGAACTCATTGTAGCTGAGGCCAACACTAGAAGCAAAGGGAAGATCCCCAAAGGAAAGTAGTTTTCTATGGAAGTCAATGCTGGGGATAGAACCATGGTGTAGGTGCCATGCAGAGCCCTGTGCCAAAGATCTGTGGCTTTTTCCCTGGGGAGGTAGTGCCAGGACCACAGAGTCTCCACCTCTTGCTGTGGAGGTGCTATGCCAGAAGGGTCCCAAGCTGGCAGGTGCTAACTCCTTTCCATGGGACCCTAACAGCAAGTGAGTGTGAGAGTGGGTATTGCAATTGGGTATTTCTGTTTCTGACCTTGCTATTGGATACCATATTAGAAACCAAACGTTCCCAGAGAGCTCTTGGACTCAAGTTTTGCAATAGGACTGGAAATCAGTGGCAGGCCTCAGAGATGCCTGTGTGGCTTTTGGCAAAGGGCTACGGTATAGACTGGACATGCAGAGCCAGTAGGAAGGAAGGCGGTAAGGGTCTGACAGGACCCCACCTCCCAGTTAGCTGTTCCCCAGTGTGTGTCTGCTCTAGAGGAGCTCTGGGGATACCCTACCATCAGGAGCTGGAGTAGTGTGGCTGAGCCACCTAGAGGTGTTTGTTCTAATAGGAAAACTGCAATTATTGGTTTCCATGTTTTTATTATTACTATTACAAAGTGTGTACTCAAGAGTAGAGCTCAAATTCCTGCCACCATCTGGCTTGATAGGGAGTTGGTATGTGTGGTATGCTAAGTGCTAGAGCTAAGTGACTGTCTGGTGCTCACCTTGTGTGCTTTGTCCTGGAGAGTGACAGAGCTGAGGTACTTGTGACAGTTGTTCCAGATAGGGTCATGTTTTGATTCTGGTGGTGAATGGTCTTATGTTTGTCATCTGCATGCTCCCAGTGCTTGTGATTATAGGTGGCAGTACTGACTTGTTCCGCTATTCAGGGAGCAGAAGCACCTCTGGATGGAAAAGGCTGCTGTGGGATAATGTGGCCCTTCTGGCCGCTACCTGCCCAGTAGGCATCACACAAGGGGCAGGGACCTCCTTACCAGGCCCTGGGCTAGAATGGGAAAATGGAAAGCTCTTTGATAGCAGGGACTTGCCAATTTCCCCAGGGGATCCCTAAGACCCCAGAGACTACAAACTCCCCAGAATCTGTTCCACTTAGGAACAAAAAGGGTAGCTTCCCAAACCCCACCTGGTGGCCTCCAGCATGTTCCTGAGGACATGAGCAGTGGTCTAAAATGTCACTGTAGTCCCATTTTACTTTACAGAGCAATTTGGTTGTGTAACTCTAGAATTCAACCGACAATAAAAATGCTGAAATTTCCTTAGAATATGCAGAGGGAGGAGGTGACTCAACAAGGTGCTAAAACATTTTATTAAAAATATATATTGTTAAATTAAGTCTGCTGTCTGGACAATGACTGTTTGTTTTGTTTTCTTGTAGTGGAGTTTAAAAGAGACTATTATTTTACTCTGATATATTATTATTAAAAAGGCATTTTAACTTTGTACTTGAAAACTAAGTGAGCGATTTCACGTGTTTTAGCTGAGGCATCGAAGTAGCGGGTGCTTACTTATTTGTGGGAAATCATGTATTCATACTGAAGAATAAACTCCGTAGCTGATTTGGTAATAACTTTTACTGTTACAGACGATTTTGCTTTGACCCCGGTGGCAGAGCACTTTTACTCCACATTCCACGCAGCTAAATGCAGGACTTGCCTGACTTCTCCCCAGCCCTCTTTCCTTTAAGTTACTCTTTCTTTTTATTTTCTTTTTTTGTTTGTTTGTTTGTTTGTTTGTTCTTCCCGGTTCCAGCATCCTTCCACCACTGTAATTTTTTTAGGGTTGCTTCTCTATTTATTGACAATAATAATGTACATTTCACAGTCCGGTTCTGGGACAGCCAGGAGGGACACATGGGGGGCTCTGCATGGTCTCACCGTGCCACCTGGCGTTCTGTTGTATCTCTGTGTACGTGATGCTCGTGACATAGCTGTTTATGAAATAATTAAAGAGGTCAATGCGTACAGCAGATGTAGAAAGTCTGTCAGTTCCGCTTTCATCACATTTTTTTGTGCCCAGAAGAATATAATAAAGCTCCTTTCTAATGTACTTGTGCTGGAGAACACTTGAATAAATGGACTGTTTTCGTGCAAAAAGAAAAATGGAAAAAGCACCGCAATAATGTCCTTTTGTCCTGCGTCTCCTTTTCCCTGACAGGCCAGCTCACAGCCCTTTTCCCAAGGGCTGAAATACTGAAGTGGGGAGGTGCTGGCATTGGGTCCTGACGATACCAGGTCTTTTAAAGGATTACCTGCATGGGTGCTAAATAGGGTCTGGGACCCATGGCAGAGGGAGTTTGACTCATGTGAGATTAGGTTGCTGAGACAGCCCATTTGGCACTGAGTAGACCAGCAGGTGTTTTGAGACCTGAGCAGGGAAGAGGATACTATCCTGGTCATGTGACTGCAGGAGAACTCCTGATCAGGGACATTGCCTCCCTTGGTGGGGTTTTGCAGACATACCAGATTCCAGAAGGGAGAAGCCAGGGAGGTTATGGTCTGGATAACAAGGGAAGAATCCTGGAAGATTTGTCCTGGGAAAAGCCAGAGTTACAGGGAGACATTTACAAACACAAAGGACCAGCAGAGCTGGGATTGGTGCAGGCAGCAGTGGGGAAGGGGCAGTTAAAATTTAGCAGAAGGCAGACAGGTCCTTTTCTATCCCTACCTGTGTACATAAAAGCCCTTGCCAGAGAAAGATGCTGGTGGCAGATCAGGAGTCCTGTGTTCCTTGTGGCTGCTTGGTTTTCCTCAGAACTGTTCTGCAAGTGGCCAGGGCTTTGTGGCCTACAGAGCTCCACATGGGATATCCCATGTGATCTCATGACTGCTTAACTAGTTTCCTGTCCCCATCTATTGAAAGGGGCAGTCATTACATGTAGGGGCTGGAACTGGCCCCACTCCTAAGGGCTCCAGGCCCTTTTTCCACCAGGACTGTGGGAGGTTAGGACAGAACTGCTCTGGTAGCAGAATGACACAATGCAAGGAATGTTTGAGCAACTGGGAAAGTCTGGCTACGCAAAAGCTTTTCATGGGCACATTTTCTTTCACAAAGTTGTAAATGTACATCTAACGTCTACCCTACTTTTTTCTCAGTATTTTTCAGTGTTGATGTAGAATCTTTCTTTCAAATGGTTGCATGGCATTTTCTTGTTGAATGTTTGTTTATATATATATATATATAATATGTTTTATTTTCGCTATAAATAGAGCTTCAATAAACATCTTTATGTTTTGGCTTTGCCCTTTTTTGTATTTTTTTCTTAACATAGGTTCTTCTCAGAAATGAAAGTAATTGGAACAAATCAAATGTACATTTTGGCCAGATGTGATGGCACACACCTTTAATCCCAGCACTCGGGAAGCAAAGGTAGGAGGACTGCTGTGAGTTCAAGGCCACCCAGAGAATACAGAGTGAATTCCAGCTCAGCCTGAGCTAGAGTGAGACCCTACCTTGAAAAACAAAAAAATAAAATAAAACAAATAAATGTACATTTTGGTTGGTGTTTGACATTTGCCTGATTTCTCCCAAGAGGTTAGTCAGCTCTGGGATTCTGTCTGGAAAGAAACTGGGGCCATTAATTTGACTAATTCAGGAATAAGCTGTCTTGGTCTTTTGGTTTTTTGAGGTAGGGTCTCATTATATAGACCAGGCTGACCTGGAGTTCACTGTGTAGTCTCAGGGTGGCCTCAAACTCACAGGGATTAAAAGCATGCTCCACCATGCTGGCTCTTACTTGTTATTTTTATACTTAACTGAGGTTAAAATTGTTTGCTTTCCAATGAATTCATTAACATCCTAGAAGTTTAAATTCGAAGTTAAAAACTTATAAAAACATACCTGCAGTGGTCTTAACCTGATATTTGAATAACAATATATACACTATCTAATATTTTATTTATTTGTTTGTTTACTTGAGGGAGAAGGGCAGACAGAGAATGGGCATGCCAGGGCCTTTAGCCACTGTAAATGAACTCCAGATACATGTGCCCTCTTGTGCATCTAGCTTATGTGGGTCCTTAGGCTTCGCAGACAAACACCTTAACCGCTAAGCCATTTCACCAGCCCGAGAGCTATTCTTTTTATCAAAGGTTTCCTGGTCAGATACAGAAGTAGTGTTGTTATTTTCAAATTATGCATTTCAAATTTTAGTTTATAAAATACATAAATTCAAAATTATTCACACAGGCTGGTATAATGGTACATGCCTTTAATCCCAGCACTCGGGAGGCTGTGGTAAGGGGATCATTGTGAGTTCAAGGCCAGCCTGAGACTACATAGTGAATTCCAGGTCAGCCTGGCCTAGAATAAGATCCTATCTCGAAAAACTAGGCAACAACAACAACAAAAATTATTCAAACAGGGCTGGAGAAATGGCTTAGCAGTTAAGCGCTTGCCTGTGAAGCCTTAGGACCCCGGTTCGAGGCTTGGTGCCCCAGGTCCCACGTTAGCCAGATGCACAAGGGGGCGCACGCGTCTGGAGTTCGTTTGCAGAGGCTGGAAGCCCTGGTGCGCCCATTCTCTCTCTCTCCCTCTATCTGTCCTCCTCTCTGTGTCTGTCACTCTCAAATAAGTAAATAAAAATTTAAAAAAATTATTCAAACATTCAGAATTCTTTTTTTTTTTTTTTTTGAGGTATGGTTTTCCTCCTATTTCTGCCTCCCAAGTGCTGGGATTAAAGGCATGTGCCACCACACCCAGTTTAGAATTCTTGTTCTTATTTGATGAAACATTTTTTCTCTATGAAATTTTTGCTTCATAATCTTTCCTTGATTATCCAAATAAGTTCCAGAACCTCCTGAGTTGATATGCAGCTTCTACATTCTTTAAAAACATTTTAATGTTTAGCATTTTAGTGTTAAACATATGTTACAAATGATATATCCATAATTCATGTCCTTGCTTATCACAGAATTATTTAAGCAATATTCATGTATACCTGTGCTTTGTATGTTTACATCACTATAGAACCAATTTTTGTTGTTTTGTTTTTTTATTTTTCAAGGTAGGGTTTTACTCTGGCCCAGGCTGACCTGGAATTCACTATGTAGTCTTAGGGTGGCCTTGAACTTATGGTGATCCTCCTACCTCTGCCTCCCCAGTGCTGGGATTAAAGATGTGTGCCACCATGCCTGGTTTAGAGCCAATTTTTACCTCTCAATAAAAGTTTACAAAGATTTTTCAAATATTTTATAAATGAGACAAAACATTCATAATGGAATGTTAACTGCTACTGTGACCTTTTCATTTTGCACTTTACACATGTCCTGCTCACCATGCAATGCCCCATTCCTTAGGGTTCCTGATGGGTTTGCATCTTTGTCATCCCAGCAGCAATACTTCTCAGCCTGGTGTAGCACGTAGTCAGTTATCCCAGGAGTCTGAGTACAGTGTCACTTGTAGCAGTGAAATACCATGGTCTTGGTAGTTGTCTCCAGTTATTTCAACTGCAGGACCACCTTATTAAGCTGCTTTCAAGAAAGTTATGAGTGTGCAGATCTTCCATATTCATGTCAACAGAGGATGATTTCACATCTAGATGAAGCCTTTAAAGCAACATTTGTAAGGGGGCAATCTTGTCAGTAGAGAGTGCAAGCTTTTGCTGCCAATCAAAATCCTATAGCTGAGCAGAAGAAATAGCCACCATGTCTCCTAACAGAGCCTGCTTGATTTCATCTCTTCTTTTCAAAACATTTCAAGATAATTTCTTGAAATGAATTCCGCTGACTGAGTTGAAGTGCCTCTTCATCAGAAAATTTTGGTCACATCTTCAGTAACATTCATCCACTTGGCTGAATTCCAAACACTCTAATTATCCTGGTGGAGAGAATAATGCTGGGCCACAAATTCCATTGGTTAGGGGTTTTGTTTGTTTCTTGAGGCAAGACCAAGATATATTTTTGTTAATGCCCCAGAGCAAGAGATAGAATTGGCACACCATGGCCTCCAGCCACTATAATTGAACCCCAGACACATGGGCCATCTTGTGCACACGTGTAACCTTGAGCACTTGTGTCACCTTGTGTGTCTGGCTTACGTGGGATCTGGAGAGTTGAACATGGATTCTTAGGCTTCACAGGCAAGTGCCTTAACTGCTAAGCTATCTCTTCAGCCCTTTTTTTGTTTGTTTGTTTCTGTTTTTTCAAGGCAGAGTCTTACTCTAGCCCAGGATGACCTGGAATTCACTATATAGTCTCAGGTGTCCTCAAACTCATTGTGATCCTCCTACCTCTGCCTCCCAAGTGCTGGGATTAAAGGTGTACGCTACCACAAAGGTCTCAATCCAGCCCAGGTTGACCTGGAGTTCACTGTAGTCTCAGACTGGCCTCAGACTCATAGCAATTCTATCTCTGCCTCCCAAGTGCTGGGATTCAATACATGCCACTATGTTGGGCACTACTGATTGTCCCCTCCATGCTGTCCCCACAGCACCGTCCACTGTTCCTGCTCCATCCTCTGACAACCTTTTCAAAGCTCTCTCTACAACACTGCCACAATGGCTAGCCTTTTCTGAGATGGAGTTTACTTTTGGGGGTTCACACACAAACCCCAAACCTGAGTTTGAGTCTGCTTTACCAAATAAGTGAAACAAAACAGGGCTGAGAAGGGTTATTTTAGTGAATTATTATACCTTATTCCATGAAGTTCAGGAACCAAAGGGTGACAGGTGGTTACATCCACATGGTCTAAGGGCCCATGGAAAAGTCCATGGGCCTAGAAAGAAAACGTGAAAAAATATAAAAGAGAGGCTTTAAAAATAAGGCAACAGAGCTCGAGAGATGGCTTAACAGTTAAGGCATTTGCCTGCAAAACCAAAGGACCCACATAAGCCAGATGCATAAGGTGGTGCATGCATCTGGAGTTTATTTACTGTGGCTGAAGGCCCTGATTCACCCATTCCCTCTCTCTCTACTTCCTCTCAAGTACATAAAGCAATAACACATCACCCTTTCCTGCACTAGATGCAGTCAAGCTGCCAGGCTGGGAAGAACAAAACCTTACTGCTGACAAAAACCCACCAGTGCGAAGAGGTTAACAGCCCAGGAGCCTGAAAAGAGGAAAACGCTCACCTAAAACCTCATGAGCAGCCAGGCTTCTTATCCTGGGTTGGGGCTGAATCCAGAAGTTAGCAGGTCTGCAAGAAGCATCCGGAAGGGGCCTGGCAAGGAAGTGGATGTCACCCTTGAAGAATGTAGGTGTTGGACAAGGGGCTGCTGTGAAGATAAGGAAGTGCACACTGTAGATGGGAACACAAGAAAACCCCTCCCAGGGGTCCTGGAGGGGGTGGATTGGAGCAGGCATCACCCACAAAGCTCCCTGTCTTTCCAGCTGCAGGGGACATGAAAAGTCTCCTCAATGGTGCTGCCCACCTCATAGCAGGACCCTATGAACTGGGGCAATTGGCTGGGGTGAAAAGTGTCATCAATTTTGGGGCTGTGAACACCTATGAGGTGAAAGATAGAATAGCTTCTGTTTCCTATTTTAGGCAGGGTCCCACTCTATCACTCAATCCCAAGCTAACCTGGAGCTCATTCTGTAGTTCCAGGCTGGTTTCAAACTCAAGAATCTTTCCCCCTCTGCCTCCTGAGTGCTGGGATAAAAGGTGTGCACCACTATGCCTGACCCTCTTCTATCTTTTTAAATGTATGTATTGAACCCTGGGCTGGCAAGTTTTGCAATCTGAGCCATTGTTGCAAGCCCTCCTTTTCTTTTTCTTTTTCTTTTCTTTTTTTTTTTAGGTAGGGCTTCCCTCTAGCCCAGGCTGCTCTGGAATTCACAGTGTACTTTTAGGGTGGCCTCAAACTCAAGGTGATCCTCTTACCTCTGCCTCCTGAGTGCAGAGTGCTGGGATTAAAGGCATGTGCTGCCATGCCCATATGACTTTTTTTTTTTTTTTTGTGCCATCTTCCATCATCCATAATGAAATGTTGATGAGCCCAATATTATACAGGTATCAACAGCTGCTATGAGGTCATGAATGTGCTGGTCACTCCATGTCAGAAAGAAGGCTCTCCTCCCTATCCTTTGGCTCTTACATTCTTTCTGCCATCTCTTCATGATCCCTGAGTGGAAGGTGTGATAGAGAAGTCTCATTTAGCACTGAGGAGTCAACAGTCAATTATTTTTAGCACTTTGACAAATGTGAAGTCTTTTCAATACTCATCACCATCTGGCCAAAAGTGACAGTAGCCACTAATCTATGGACATAAACATATTTCATGGATAACTTGGTAGATACAACATATTTACTTAGCCAAACAATAGTAGCTTCTTCCTTAGAGGCTTTGATCTTTCCTGCCATAGGCATTTTTCCCGGATATTCCTTTTTTTGGTTTTTTCATAGTAAGGTCTCACTCTAGCCCAGGCTGACCTGGAATTCACTATGTAGTCTCAGGGTGGTCTCAAACTCACAGCAATCCTCCTAACTCTGCCTCCCAAGTATATTTCTTTCTTTTTTTTCCTCCTCTTTTTTGGTTTTTAGAAGTAGGGTCTCGCTCTAGCCCAGGCTACCTGGAATGCACGCAGTCTCAGACTGGCCTTGAACTCACGATAATCCTCCTAGCTCTGACTCCTGAGTGCTGGGATTAAAGGTGTGAGCCACCATGCCGACCCACTGTTTTTTTCCCGTCTTTAAAAAATTGCCAATGTAAGGTCAGCCTGGACTAGAGTGAGACCTTACCTCAAAAACAAAAACAAAAACAAAAAAAAAAACCTGCCAATATGTACTTTACATTTACATATAGAAATTTAGGTGTCATTCATTCTGGCATTTTCTTTCTTTCCTTTTTTTTTTTTTTTTTTTTTTTTGTCTTGCTCTAGCCCAGGCTGACCTGGAATAAACTATGAAGTCTCAGAATGGCCTCAGACTCACAGCAATCCTCCTACCTCTGCCTCCTGAGTGCTGGGATTATAAATTATATAAATTTATATATATATGTGCATATTTTATTCCTGTCTCCTTTCTCCTCCCCACCCATTTCCCTCTCCCCTGTATCACATGTGTCCTTTTGCTCTCCCCTCCACTGCTCTTCCAGCTCATCCCTTTACATTCACTTTTGGTTATAGTTCTCTTTCTAGGTTTAATTCACATTTGCCCCCCCTGTCATAGGCTTTGCACTAGGTTTTCAGTACTGAAACAGTATGCTTGGGGTCCAGTAAAGTCCTTGAACCCCAAACCCTAGGTTTGTTTCTAAATTTAATCAGAAAATTGAATTAAAAATACTAAGAAGGATAATTAAATTATTATTATTATTTATTTTTATTTTTATTCTTTTGGTTTTTCAAGGTAGGGTTTCACTCTAGTCCAGGCTAACCTAGAATTCACTGTGGAGTCTCAGGGTGGCCTTGAAGTCATGGCGATCCTCCTACCTCTGCCTCCCAAGTGTTGGGGTTAAAGGCGTGTGCCACCATGCATGGTAAATGATTATATTTATTGAGGGAAGTATAGAGCCAAGGAAAAGCAACCATGTGGCTATAGATTCCACGTGAAGAGCCTGGGAAAACCATGGAAAGAAAATAGAGGAAAGAAAGTTCAAGGAGCTCCTGCCATGTGGGGAGCTGAAGGGATGAAGAACTCATGTGATAAGGGCTAAGGGGGTTCTCCCCTCAGTTTAACCCAGCTGGGCCTGGGCCCTGCTGAGGGAAAAACTCGCCCACAGCTAGAAGTTCACAAGTGGTCAGAGAGCCTGCCCTTCCCTTGCCAAGGTATTTATAACCTTATAGTGGTGGGCTGTCTTCTGGCTCAGGTGAACCAGAGGACAGCTGGTTGGCTAGGGCTGGGGGCTGTCTCAGGAAAAGGCTAGCCCTGACACCAGGTTCTGAACTTGGTTCAACCACGATGTTTAAATCCTATGAAAGACCTCCCTCTCAGGAGGGGTCCTGATTGAGGAAAAATAGGGCTAGTGAGCTAGGCAAGAGATAAGAAGTCAGATCTTTCCATTTCCAGAAAATGTAGACTTTCCTTCTCAGTACCAAACATGAATTCCGTCCTGTGGAGCAAGCGTGCAGTCACAGTAGTTGGTTATCCCATAGCAGTCATACCATTAGTGGGCACATTTTGCCTGCCTGCCTGTATAGCTCACAGGATCCACCGTTGATTAAGGCTGTTGATGAATTTTCTCCCCCAGCAGCTTGCATAGCACTTTCTAGCACTTATAGTGCTAGAAATAAAAATAGCAGCAAGAAGAGGCTTCCATCTTAGATCCAACTTGATTTTCTCAGTGTCCTACAACTAAAGCATGTGGTTAGTGTCTTCAGCAATAGGATATTACCACCTAGTTCTAGTGGGTAACCAAGAGCATGTAGCTCCCAGTTTCAATGCTGCAATCCCAGGTGCACCAAACTATGCCCTGGTTACAAGAAAGACCTTATACCCAGGGGAACATCTAAAACTTGGACTATTTGGTAGAAACAGGTCTTCTTCAAGCACTAGCTTTGAGCAGCCATGCTCCAACACAGGCTGGAGTAATTGCCATGGGTCTAGAAGAGCAAGGAGCCATGCCTCACTGGATTCAGGTCCCTGCCAAAGTCAGGTGTACTTGAGGTAGGAAGAAGGGACTCAAGGCTCTCAGGGAAGCCTTGAACAGGCTAGAGTCACAGCTGCCTCCCCTACTAAGCAAAAGCATTTTGTTAGAGCCCCTCAAGGAGGAAACACCACTCACAGAAAAGCATTGCTTGGGCTGGAGAGATGGCTTAAGGCGCATGCTTGCGAAGTCTACGGACCCTGGTTCGATTCTCCAGGTCCCATGTAAGCCAGATGCACATGATGGTGCAGCATCTAGAGTTCATTTGCAGTGGCTAGAGGCCCTGGCACACCCATTCTCACTCTCTCTCTCCCTCTCTGTGTCTCAATTAAATAAATAAAAATAAAAATCTTTTAAAAAAAGAAAAGAAAAGAAAAGCATTACTTACTGGCCCTGCAGTCAGCTCTCATCACAGCTATACAGACCACTTTTGTTGTTTCCACAGGTCCTGCTTGGCCCCTCATGAAGTTTCTTCAGTTTGTTTGAGACAGTGTCTCATGGAGTCAAGGCTGGTCTTGAACTCCCTATGTAGCTGAGGATGACCTTGAACTGCTTGATGATCCTCTTGCCTCTACTTCCCAAGTGCTGGGATTACAGGCATAGGCCGCCATTCCCAGCTCTCACCTTCTTCCCCTCCCTGCTTGTCCCTCCAGCTTCTCTTTGCATTCAGCTCAGCTCCGCTCTTCACAGCTCTGAGTCCCTCACTCTTTCCCTCCATCATCAATTTCTTCATTTCTCCCAGGAGCATCCAAGTATGCTTACATGTGCAAGTAGCCACACACACGGGCACACACAGCCCCTCACTACCACTCCAGTACAGTGTTGGTCTCGGCTTCACTGGCAGCTCTGTGTAGCCGTGGCTCTGCTATCCTCAGCCCTCCCTGTTGCCTGCCCACCCCTCACATGTGACTACAGGCAATGGGCACCACTGATCTTTAATGATCCGAAACCCCTGCCTCCCCAGGTGTCTCAAGCTCAGGACCCTTTTTCTGCTAAGGTTAGAGAGCTTCCATGTTTGTCCTCCATCTGCTCCCCTTGAGGCCCAGGCCCGGAGAAACCCAGCTACTAGCTACATAGTGGCTACATGAGACCTTGTCTCAAGCAAAGCAAAACAAAACCATAATGTTATAAAAGAAAAAACAAGTTCAAAGGATACTTTTTTGCTCATTTTTCTTTTTCTTTCCTTCTTTCTTTTTTTGGTTTTTCCATGTAAGGTCTCATTCTAGCCCAGGCTGACCTAGAATTCATTATGTAGTCTCAGGGTGGCCTTGAACTTACACTGATCCCCCTACCTCTGCCTCCTGAGTGCTGGGATTAAAGGCGTGCACTAACTACTACAGCCAGCCTAAAGGACTATTGATTCCAAGTCTGTACCATTCTGTACTAGTATTATACTATAAACTTGTCCCCTTCTTCTATGGCCCTTGTTTAAAACTGCATGGCTGTGTTACATTTCCTGTGATATTTTTACTCAATACTTCTTGGTTCTAGGTTGCTGTTCCAGCTTTGAGCTGCTGCCAGAAAGACCATTTGACCATTATCACATTCTTTTCTTTTTGGGGGAGAAGAGGACACACTCTCAGCTCTCCAAGGTTGGCTTCTCCACTATGCACTTGGACTCTATAACATTACCAAGATATCATCATACATGTGGGGCCTGCCCAGGCCCACCTTCCATAGCCATGTTGGTGTGGCTGGTAGCCCAGAGCCCTAGAAGGCTCCACAGTGGCCTGGGCAGCTGAAACTTCAGGGCTACTCCTCACACATATTTGTGGCTGAGGGTGGGGACAAACACACTCCTAAGCTGGCTGCAGGACAGGATGGCATGGAACGGAATTCTCCACCAACCACCCAATCCCTATGCAGGGCAAACACCCGTTCCTCCGGGGCTTTTTACTCTTTTGAGGGATTTCACTGGGTTACATTTTGTTGACACAAAAACACATCACTCAAAAATAAATAAATAAAAACAGCCAGGTATGGTGGTACATTCCTTTGATCCCAGCACTCAGGAGGCAGAGGTAGGAGGATTGCTGTGAGTTCAAGGCCACCTGAGACCACATAGTGAATTCCAGGTCAGCCTTGGCTAAAGTGAGACCCTACCTAGAAAAACTGGAAAGAAAAAAAATTGCATTGGTGGGTACAATTCTGTTATAAACCTCAGATGCTCTCTGATGACAGGCTTAACTTTTGGGTTGGTGGGAAGCTAGTGGTTAAGAATGCATTTTAAGTTGGGTGTGGTGGCACACTGTGAGCTCAAGGCCACCCTGAGACAACAGAGTGAATGCCAGGTTAGCCTGGGCTAAGTAGGGTGAGACCCTACCTTGAAAAAAAAATTTTAAGGTTATTTTTTTAACTTGAAATTTTATTTAGTTAAGGAACAGAAAGAATAGTAAGTTACAATTTTAAAAAAACAGATATACCATGAACATCACAAAATCCATAAAAATAACATTTTTGTTCACTAACATTCCAATCCACCACAGTTACATTTTTCTTCCATATTTTTATGCTTGCATATGTTTTTGTTACCTCTTTCTATAAAAATTTTGAAGTTTTTCCCCCAGAGGGAGAAAGAAAAGGATATAGGGCTGGAGAGATGGCTTAGCAGTTAAGACGTTTGCCTGCAAAGCCAAAGGACCTTGGTTCGATTCCCCAGGACCCACATAAGCCAGATGCACAAGGTGGCACATGTGTCTGGAGATCGTTTTCAGTGGCTGGAGGCCCTGGTGCACCCATTCTCTCTTTCTCTCTGCCTCTTTCTGTCTCTCAAATAAATAAATAAAAATTTAAGCAACTTGACATAACTTTTTCCTGTAACATCAAGTGCCGTTAAGATGCTTGCCTGCAAAGCCCAAGGACCCAGGTTCAATTCCCCAGTACCCACATAAGCCAGACACACAAGGTGGTGCATACATCTGGAATTTGTTTGCAGTGGCTGGAGGCCCTACTATGCCCATTCTCTCTCTCTCTATATATATATGTGTGTGTGTGTGTGTGTGTGCGCGCACGCGCGCACGCGTATGTATGTCTCTAAGTAAATCAATAAAATATTTTTTTAAATTATTTATTTATTTATTTGAGAGTGACAGACACAGAGAGAAAGACAGATAGAGGGAGAGAGAGAGAATGGGTGCGCCAGGGCTTCCAGCCTCTGCAAACGAACGCGTGCGCCCCCTTGTGCATCTGGCTAATGCGGGACCTGGGGAACCGAGCCTCGAACCGGGGTCCTTAGGCTTCACAGGCAAGCGCTTAACCGCTAAGCCATCTCTCCAGCCCTAAAATATTTTTTTAAGTAAAAAGTATTTGACCAACTTGCAAAGTCAAGATATGCCCACTGATGTAATAGTAGCATGACCATTATTGGGGTAACTCAGCACTTCCTGATTGAATCCGAGGCCTGTTTCTTAGGAGGAAATTCATACCTGGTATTATAAACCTGGCCAAAAGCCAATGGTTTGGGAGGTCATGAGTCTTAGGGTACACCTATTACTATTGTTTTGCTAAATGGACAGGTTGCCAAACTACTTTCTGAACATTTATGTTTGTATCCATAAATTAGTGCTACTCTCAGCCTTGATCAAAGAAGCTTCTTTGAGGGCTAGAGAGATGGCTTAGTGGTTGTTGGTAAAGCCCAAAGACCCAGGTTGGATTCCCCAGGACCCACATAAGCCAGGTGCACAAGGGGGTACCTGTGTCTGGAGTTCATTTCCAGTGGCTGGGGTCTTAAGGTTTTTTTTTTTTTTTTTTTTTTTAAGAAATATTTTATTTACTTGAGAAAGAGAGAGAGAGAGGAAGAGGCAGAGAGGAGGACAGAATGGGTGTCCCAGGGCTTCTAGCCACTGCAAACAAACTCCAGATGCATGCACCCCCTGTGCATCTGACTTACGTGGGTCCTGGGGAATTGAACCAGGGTCCTTAGGCTTCACAGGCAAATGACTTAACCAATGATTTAAAGGTTTTGATAGTAGCAAGGTCTGACACTGGGGAGGGCAATGAATGGCTTTTAAAGGGACTAAAAATAGCTCAAGATAATTTGTCTCTGGTCTTATACAACATTTTAACTCTATCTCAAAATTCAGTCATTTGCCCTTTTAAAATCTTTGGTTTTTGTTTGTTTGTTTGAGGTAGGGGCTCACTCTATCCCAGGCTGACCTGGAATTCACTATGTAATCTCAGGGTGGCCTTGAACTCAGAGCAATCCTCCTACCGGAGTGCTGTGATTAAAGGAATGTGCCACTATGCCCGGCTCCTTGTAGAATCTTTAACAGAGGGTGCAGATCTGTATGATTATTTCTCCTAGCAACTTCAGTTAGCACTTTCCAGGGAGTGGGGTTGCTGGGTATATGGTTTAGGCATTTATATATTACTGTATTCTATGGTATTAACCTAGTATCATGATGCCTGTATTACTTTCAGCATTCAGACTGGCTCTTCTCACATTGAACAAGTTTCTGACTGCCTCTTAGTATTCACATTTGCCTGGGAAAATGAGGAAGCCCCTGCCTGTTTCTACCTATACAGTGTCACGCCTGGGTTTTGAGTGGCAGAATGACAGGGGCTGCCCCAGGCAGCTGGAGAAGCTGTTGTGGGCCTCACCTGCCCTCAGGGCCCTGGCAGGCATGCTGGGGCCTCCCAGGACACAATTTCCTGAGGGTCAGCATCCCCCTTCCCATGTCTCCCCACCGAGACAAAGCAGCAGGGCCAATGAGGGCAGAGAAGGTCCTAGAACGCAGGGCCCCCTTTACACCTCCTCAAGTGCTACTTCTGGGAGGAGCCTTTTCCCAGTGGCACTGGTAGAAGGCTCAGGCAGGCAAGCCACTCTCCATCCTCCACCAGGTCCCAGGCTGGGGCCTTAAGTCTCTGCAGCCTCTAAAGCCTCCACCCCTTGGGCCAGAACCAGCAGAGAGCTTGCCCCTCAGGCTTGCACACTGCACAGGCCTCCATTTAGTTTACACCTCGATCTTAGTTTTTGAAGATTAAATTAAAATTTTTATTCTATAGCCGGGCGTGGTGGTGCATGCTTTTAATACCAGCACTTGAGAGGCAGAGGTAGTAGGATCACTGTGAGTTTGAAGCCACGCTGAGAATACATAGTGGGTTCCAGCTCAGCTTAGGCTAGACTGAGACTGTAGCTCTAAAAACCAAAAACAAAAGGTGGACAGCATGCTTGAGGATGACACCTGAGGTTGTCCTCTGGTTGCTACGTGCATGTGCACACACATGCATGCATACATACCCACATACATACACACAAACAAAAATTTAAAATTTCAAAGTACAGCCTTCTGTCTGTGTGTAACTTAATTGCATATATACATGTAATTATATATGTCTGCTTGTATATAACCTCAAAAAACCAGCCCAGCCTCCTGTACCTTGCATCTTTCACGTGCAAGCGCAGCTACCACCTTCCTTCCCAGCATTTTGCTGTTACAAATAACCCTGCAGAGAAACTAAGCCTTAGGAGTGGAGTTGTCTGCTTAGCCCACACACGCAATTAATATGTTGATAGCTTTTGTCAAATTGCCTTCCCTAATGGCTCTGCTAATTTCCATTTCCATAAACAATCTGATCCCTCTCCTCCTTCTTACCAACACTTCCCCCTTAGCTTTGTGAATCATTTGACGCCTTCCATTGATAGGCAAACAAGGTATCTTGTTTAAATTTGTATCGTAGAAGTCAGGAGTTGAAAGAGCTTTTCTTGTATCTCTTGTCCACGTGAACCTCTTGCTGTGCTCTGTCTCACTGGTCTGTCTTCATGTGTGGCTTATGGATTCCTAACCATTTTGTAGTCAAGGAAATTAGTACATTGTCTCTCATATGACCGCAAATATCTTTCTCAATTTAGTTATTGTCTTAAGGTATTTCTGCCATAGTAGAGATTTAGATTTTTTTGTTTATTTTGAGGCAGTTTAGGGGTGTCAGGACCCCAAAATGAATAGCTTTCTCCTTAACTAAATACAGAATTGTCCTTGGTCCTGTAGAGGAAAATCTAGGTCATTATACTTTCCTACAGATCAGAAGATTCTGGCCCCTTAGGGAGGACTTCCACTCTCTTCTGAAAAGGCCCTTCCTAGGGAATTAAAATTTCTGGGAAGGGGTTGGAGAGATTGCTCAGTGGTTAAAGGTACTTGCTTGTAAGCCTGACTGCCCTGGTTCATACCCATGTGAGCCATATGCTCAAAGTGACTCATATATTCTCTTTCTCGCTCTCTCTGTTTGCAAATAAATTTTTTTTTTTAAAGAAATACCCAAGCATGGTGGCACATACCTTTTAATCTCAGCACTTGGGAGGCAGAGGTAGGAGGGTTGCTATGTGTTTGAGGCTATCCTGAGACTACATAGTGAATTGTAGGTCAGCCTGGGCTAGAGTGAGACCCTGTCTCAAAAAAACAAAATTAAATAAATAAAATAAAATGTTTAAAAATAACAAGAAGCTGGGTGTGGTGGTGCACACCTTTAATCCCAGTACTCGGGAGGCAGAGGTAGGAAGATCGCCATGAGTTCAAGGCCACCCTGAGACTACAGTGTGAGTTCCAGGTCAGCTTGGGCCAGAGTGAGACCTTACCTTGAAAAACAAAACAAAAAAAAAAAAAAAAAAAAAAAAAAAAAGGAAGAAGGAAGAAAGAAAGAAACCCACTGAGATGAGAACTAGAAAAAAAAAGAAGATCTCTGGGAAGGTTGACCTTTACTAGAATCCTGGATCCAGACACCTGACATCAGGACTAGACTGGATAGACCAGTTACTCATTCATGGGGCTCATAAAAACCCCAACCTGAGTCTAAGTGGGCTTCTCAAACCCCCTCTTGCCTCCTTGGGCAAGCGTTATGTTTTCATTTCCTTCCTTCTTCCTTAAGCTCCCTTTCTCTTGAAGCTCTCCTTCCTTAAAGTGCTAAACTATATTAAAAATTTTTTGAACTCTATCATCTGGTCTGTGGATATATACATATAAACACACACACACACATATATACATACATACATACATATATTTGCAAGCAGAAAGAAACAGAGAGAGAGAGTCCGTACATGCCAGGGCCTCTAGCCCCTCCTAACGAACCCCACATGCATGTGCCACTTTGTGCATCTGGTTTTCTGTGGTACTGGGGAATTGAATCCAGGTCCTTAGATTTTGCAGGCAAGTGCTTTTACCACTAAGCCATCCTTCCAGCCAAAGGCTCTTGCCACTGTAAACGAACTTCAACTGCTGGTGCCATGTTGTGTGTCTGGCTTTACGTGAGTAATGGGGAATTGAACCTGGGCCATCAGGCTTTGCAAGTAAGCACTGTTAACCTCTGAGCCATCACTAGCCCTAAGCAATTTTTCTTCTCCCCCTACCCCGTAGGTACAGTTTCACTCTGGTCCAGGCTGACCCAGAATTAACTATGTAGTCTCAGGGTGGCCTTGAACTCACTGTGATCCTCCTATCTCTGCTGAGATTAATGACTTGCACCACCACACCCAGCTTTTTTTTTTTTTTTTTTTACTTTTATTTATTTATTTGGAGGGTGCAGAAAGACAAGGAAAGAATGAACATGCCAGGGCCTCCAGCCATTGCAAATGAACTCCAGATGCATGTGCCACCTTGTACATCTGGCTTACGTGGGTACTGGGGAATTGAACCTGGGTCTTTAGGCTTTGCAAGCAAACACCTGAACACCTGAACACTAAGCCATCTCTCCAGCCCCCAGAGAAATTTTTCTTTCTTTTTTTAATTTCTTTAAAAAATTATTTTATAATTAACCACTTACACAATTGTAAACAATATCCCATGGTAATTCTCTCCCTCCCCCCACTTTCCCCTTTGAAACTCCACTCTCCATCATATCCCCTTCCCCTCTCAATCAGTCTGTCTTTTATTTTGATGTCATCATCTTTTCCTCCTATTATGATGGTCTTGTGTAGGTAGTGTCAGGCATTGTGAGGTCATGGATATTCAGGCCGTTTTGTGTCTGGAGGAGCACATTGTAAGGAGTCCTACCCTTCCTTTGGCTCTTACATTCTTTCTGCCACTTCTTTCGCAATGGACCCTGAGCCTTGGAGGGTGTGGTAGAGATGTTGCAGTGCTGAGTACTCCTCTGTCACTTCTTCTCAGCAGCATGGTGCCTTCTGAGTCATCCCAAGGTCCCTGCTATCTGAAAGGAGAAAGTTCTCTAAGAAAAAAATGAGAGTAGTGTTAATGTATGACAGGTATAAACATTAAGAGAAGTGTTTACTAGGCAGTTTGGTGATCATAGTATATACATTTAGCCAGATAGCAGCAGACATTATACCCGTAGGGCTCATGACTACCCCTGTTGTAGGTTTTCAGTATCAGGGATGTATTCCCTCCCATGGAGTGGGCCTCTAGTCAAATTAGAGGACTGTTGGTTTTCCCCATAGCAGACATGCCAGTATTGCACTCGTTGGCTCATTTGGCCTGGCTGGCAAAATATAAGGCTTGCAGTGTCCACTGTGGAGTATCTTCACTGGTGATTTCTCTTTTTCCCATCGACCTGCATGCAGCATGGCTTTTTCCAGCTTTCTGTCGGCTGGTCTATATGTAGGAGGTTATCAGCTCAGTTCCAGCAGGATTTCTCAGTGACCTTGCAGCCCAAGTATGTGGAGTCTTCAGCAATAGGATCTTACCATCTATTCCTGATAGAAAATCAAGGGCCTTGGCAATGGCCTGTAATGTTTTGGGGGCATCAGGGACCTCCTTCGCCATCAACTCACTGAAAGGATTCCTATCCCTGGCATTGAAATTTTTCTAGTAACAATCTTCAGTGAAGTCAGTGCCAGTTAAATGGGATATCCAGTATTAATTTAGAGAGAATTATAAGGGTTTAGACACTTTTATAGTGTAAGGTTAGTGGGAGCTTGATAATGGAAAGCAGAATCCTTATCAGGATATGATTCTGATTTGTTTTCTAGTTCCAGATATGGTTTCCTTTCCTCTGAGTGGATCTGTTAGCCAATCCAAGAGCAGTAGGTTACCCACCATGGCTGTGTGCCACTATTGCACTTGTGTTAGCATCACATCAGGTTGTTTGCTTCTGAGTTGCTTAGACTTTGAGTTACTTGGACAGATGTTGGCCACTTTCTCCTGGTAGCTCATCTAGCACCTTTCAGCACTAGATGGGCTAATTATCTGAGGACTGGCTCTCCGCTGGATTCCAATCAGCTCTCTCCATCTCCATGGTCCATGCCAATAGCAATTGGTGTCTTCAGCAGTAAGTAGGGTTTTACCATTAACCTCTGGTGGGTAATCAAGTGCTCTGACAGAAGTCTGTCTTGTTTGTTTTGGGAGATCTAGTAGGTCTTTCTGATCAATAGCTCACTGTGGATGTAGACCACGTCCTGGTACAGGGAATTACAGGCCAGTGCCAAGGGAAAAGAAAAAAGAAAAGGCCAGAGAAGAAAGAGAAGCAGTAGGAATTCGAGATTAGGGTTCATCTCACTCTCTCCAGGTCCCTTTGATTCAGGTGCTCCCTCTATGGTTTGCTTGAGGGTTCCACCTTTTAGTCTGATTTCCAGGATATAGGATTCTATGGTACCAGTTCAAATTGGGTTCAAATTTTATGTCCCTCCTACCATTCTTTCCCTTCCCCCAATCCCTAACCTCCCTATTGTCTAAGCCTGAAGATGCTATTCATTTATGTCAGCAAATTAGGCTGATTCAGGTTTGGAACTGCAGATGAGTAAGATCATGTGATGATTGTGTGCATGTGATTGTGTGATTTCACTTAAAATGATCTGTTACATGTTTGACCATTTTTCTGCAAATTTAAATGTGTCATTTTTTTCTTACTGCTGAGTAGAATTACATCGTGTAGATATACCACATCGTGATTATCCATTTATCCAATAATAGGCACCTGGGTTGATTCCAGTTTTTAGCTATTATGAATTGAACAGCTATAAACATGGTTGAGCAAATATTTCTGAACTGATATGTGGAGCTTTTAGGGTAAATGCTCATTAAGGGAATAAAAGGGTCTGCTGGTAACTCTATATTCATCCTTTTCAGGAGTCTCCAAATTGATTTCCACAGTGGTTGTACCAGCTTACATTCCCACCAACAGTGAATGAGGGTTATTATTTCTCCACAGCCTCACCAACATTTGTTTTCATTTGATATATTTTTGTTGTTGTTTTGAGGTAGGGTCTCACTCTAGCCCAGGATGACCTGGAATTCACTCTGTATTCTCAGGGTGGCCTTGAACTCATGGAAATCCTCCTACCTCTGCCTCCCAAGTGCTTGGATTAAAGGTGTGTGTCACCACACCCAGCTCATTTGATTTTTTTAAATGCTTGCTATCCTTACAAATCTTTTTTCTTTTCAAATTTTTTTTTATTAACAACTTCCATGATTATAAAAAATAAACCATGGTATGGGCTGGAGAGATGGCTTAGTGGCTAAGCACTTGCCTGTGAAGCCTAAGGACCTTGGTTCGAGGCTCGATTCCCCAGGACCCACGTTAGCCAGATGCACAAGGGGGTGCACACATCTGGAGTTCATTTGCAGTGGCTGGAAGCCCTGACGCACACATTCTCTCTGTCTGCCTTTCTCTCTCTCTCTCTCTCTGCCTCTGTCTGTCACTCTCAAATAAATAAAAAAAAAAGAAGAAAAACTTAAAAAAAAAAAAAACCATGGTAATACCTTCCCTCCCCCCATTTTCCCCTTTGAAACTCCATTCTCCATCATATCCCCTCCCCTTCTCAATCAGTGTCTCTTTTATTTTGATGTCAAGGTCTTTTCCTCCTGTTATGATGGTCTTGTGTTGGTAGTATCAGGCACTGTGAGGTCATGGATATCCAGGCCATTTTGTGTCTGGAGGGAGCATATTGTAAGGAGTCCTCCCTTCCTTTGGCTCTTACATACTTTCCATCACCTCTTCTGCATTAGACCCTGAGCCTTGGAAGGTATGATAGAGAGATTGCAGTACTGAGCACTCCTGTCATTTCTTTCCAGCACCATGATACCTTCTGAGTTGTCCCAAGGTCACTGCCATCCGAAAAGAAAAGATTCTCTACCAAAAGTGAGAGTAGCATTAATATGAGTATGAACATTAAGAGAAGTGCTTACTGGGAAGTTGATAAGCATAGTATTTACATTTAGCCAGACAGCAGCAGATGTTACATCCTTAGGGCTCATGACTGGGCAGTTGGTTTACACCATGATAGATGTGTCACTATTGCACCCGTTGGCTCATTTGGCCTGGCTGGCAAAATATAAGGTTTGCAGTGTCCACTGTTGAGTATCTTCACTGGTGATTTATCTTTCTCCCATTGAACTGCATGCAGCATGGCTTTTTCCAGCTTTCTGTCAGTTTGGTCTACATGGAGGAGGTTATCAGCTCAGTTCCAGCAGGATTTCTCAGTGGCCTTTCAGCCCAAGTATGTGGAGTCTTCAGCAATAAGGTCTTACCATCTATTACTGGTGGGAAACCAAGAGCCTTGGCAATGGCCTGTAATGTTTTGGGGGCATTGGGGACCTCCCTGGCCAACAGCTCACTGGAAGGTATCCCATCCCTGGCACTGAAAATTTTCTAGTAACAATCTATGGCTCTTAAGTGTTCCATTGTCCAAAAAGTTGGATTCCATATGATTTATTTGTATCCTCTTAGACAAATCTTTTTTTTTTTTTTTTTTGAGATGGTGTCATGTATCCTAGGCTTGCCTTGTTATTGCTATATAGGGAGACTGTCTTTGATTTTTTCTTGTGTGTGAGAAAGCTCATTATAATCTTTGATGTTGATGGGAAGACATATTAAAGATTAGGGCAGAAATTAAAGAAATAGAAGCAAAAAAAATCTAAAGAATCAATGAAGCAAAGAGTTGGTTCTTTGAAAGAATAAACAAGATTGATAAACTCTTAGCAAATCTGACCAAAAGAAAGAGAGAAGAGACACAAATTAATAAAATTAGAGATGAAAAAGGCACCATTACAACAGATACCAAAGAAATTCAAAAAGACATATTTTAAGAACATATACTCCATTAAGTTTGAAAAATTGACAGAAATAGATGACTTCCTAGATTTATATTACCAACCAAAATTAAATCAGGATGAGAAAAACCATTTCAATAGACAACAACTATGAAGATCCGAGCAGTTATAAAAAAATCTCCCAAATGTTTATGCCCAGATTAATTCACTGGTGAATTTCACCAGACTTTCATGGAAGAACTAACATCAATGCTTCTCAAACTTTTGCATAAAATAAAAAAGGAAGGAATCCTACCAAACTCCTTCTATGAAACCAGCATCACCCTGATACCCAAATCAGACAATAAAAGAACAGAAAAAGAAAATTACCGACCAATCTCCCTCATGAACATAGATGCAAAAATTCTCAGCAAAATATTGGCAAACAGAATACAAGAATATATCAGAAAGATCATTTCCCCCAACCAAGTAGGCTTTATCCCAGAGATGCAGGGATGGTTCAACATATGCAAATTAATAAATGTAATACATTATGTAAATAAACTAAAGGACAAAAATCACATGATCATTTCATTAAATGCAGAAAAGGCATCTGACAAAATCCAACATCCCTTCATGGTAAAAGTCCTAAAGAAACGGGGAATAGAAGGAGCATATCTCAACATAATAAAGGCTATTTATGAAAAACCTACAGCCAACACAATACTAAATGGAGGAAAACTTGAAGCTTTTCCAATAAAATCAGGAACAAGACAAGGGTTTCCACTGTCCCCACTTTTATTTAATATACTACTGGAAGTCTTAGCTATAGCAATAAAGGAAGAGACGCACATAAAAGGGTTGCAAATTGTAATAATTATCATTATTTCAGATGATATGATTCTGTACATAAAGGACCCTAAAGACTAGCAGCAAACTGTTAGTGCTGATAAACACTTATAGCAATACAACATAAACTGACAGAAATTCCTATATGCTAACAATAAGCATGCAGAGGATGAAATCAGGGAATCACTCCCCTTCACAATTTCCTCAAAAATAAATAAAGTACCTTGGAATAAACCTAATTAAGGAAGTGAAGGATCTGTACAATGAAAACATTCCAGAGAAAATTTGCAGAAGACACTTGGAAATGGAAAGACATCCCTTGTTCTTGGATGGGAAGAAGCAATATTGCGAAAATGTAAATCTTACCAAAAGCCATCTACACATTTAATTCAATTCCCATCAAAATTACAATGGCATTCTTCACAGAAATAGAAAAAAAACAATCCTCAAATTCATCTGGAAGCACAAAAATCCTTGAGTAGCCAAAAAAATTTTGACCAACATAAATAAGTCTGGCAGTGTCACTATACATGATTTTAAGCTATACTAGACCCATCGTAACAAAAACAGCACAGTACTAGCACAAAGACCCTATTCCTGAATTCTCCACATGCTTTTTCTGCACGTGCTCGCGCGCACACACACAGGCGCGCGGGTGGAGGGGGGGAGGGAGAGAGGCAAATAAAGTTTTAAAATCGCATCATCTTAGTAATCTTGATGCTACTAAAGTTTATACCCAGTTTCTCCACTCCATTCTAGAATGAGAATAAAATTCACTGTACAGCTTGTGTTTGGCTGTAACGATCCTGTACTGTTCTGTTCTAAAATCTTCACTCCATGTTATAACCCACAGCGTCACATAGTCTTCAGAAAAATCAAAGCTGATAGCCGCTCAACAGCCCACTGAGCGAGCCTCTGCCATTTGCCGCTGAAGCAGCCTCTTGGAAGCGGCCCCCGCAGCTCAGCGTGAGAAGCTGTGCCGCGCTCCCAGAGTGAGCTGAAGCGGGCTGCGCCGTCGCACCACGCCGCCCTGAGATTCTCGCTGCCTGCACTGCTTAGGGTGCCTGCAAATGCCAGACTAGGAAATACCCTGACTTTACTCAAAACTCACTGTGTGCCAGGCAACTAATAGGGGTGGGAATGGAGCAGTGATTCAACCTGAGAGTGTCAAGCAGGCGCCCCATTTAGTGAGATGAATACTTCCCTGAAGAAGTCTGATGTAAGTTGTTAGATGCTGGGTGTGGTGACGTGCACCTGTCATTCCAGCACTTGGAAGGTGAAGGCAGGATTAAAAATTAGATTAGTTCTGCTGCCACCTCCCCAGCATAGATAGCTAACCTTTAAGCTCATTTATGTGTGTGCTCATGCGTGCATGGTGTGCGTGCTTGTGCAGGGGCACGCCAGCACCTCTGTCTGCTAGAAAAGAACAGATGCTTGAAGCACCTTTTCCGATGTCTGGCTTACATGAGTGACTTGGAAATTGAACCTGGGCCGCCATTTTCCCAACTCCAAGAAAATAAAATTTTGAAAAAAGCAAGTTAGGCAAATTGGAAAAATGTTTCCTAGCTGGGTGTGGTGGCACACACCTTTCATCCCAACACTTGGGAGGCAGACATGGGAGGATCCTCGTGAGCTCCAGGCCACCCTGAGAATGAATAGTGAATTCCAGGTCAGCCTGGGGTAGAGAAAGACTTTACCTCTAAAAACAAAACAAAAACCACACAGAAAAAAAAACCAAACAAAGAAAAGTACAAAAATCAAAAAATGTTTCTTATGTTTTCTTTAAGCGTTCATGTGGTGGCACTTCCCTGGGAGGCCACTAGAGGGCAGGCCTGTCCTACTTCCCGGGATAGTAACCACCATCCCAAATTCCAAAGGCAGCCTGCAAGTCATAAGAAGCTACCTATCTGGCACCTGCGTGATGACAAAAAATCTCTCTCATTTCCTTTCACTCAAATTTGGCTTCCCAGATTTGGGGCCTGCCATTGGGCCTAGTACCTTCTTTGAACACACCATTCCCGGACCGCTGAGACCCAAGGAGAAAAGGACCAGGTTCCTACCCTTTAGAGGGCGGTCCAGGTTCATCCGAGAAGGTTCAGGAGTCTCAAACAGGTTTTGAATGCCTGATCTGAATGGGCCAGGAGCAGCCCTTCGTCATGAAGCTCACAGTTGGTGTGTATGTATGTGAGGATAGAGAAGAAAACAATGTGAAGGAGATGACAAGCCCTATGAAGAAAACCATCTAGAATGACGGCGCTGGGCGTGATGGGCTGGAATAATAATAATAGTAATTATAATTAACTTTTTAAAGGTATCTTTGAAAAATCTTATCTATTTATTTGAGAGAGAGAAAGGCAAATAGAGAATGGGCATGCCAGGGTTTATAGCCACTGAAAACAAAACAAAACAAAAACACCTCCAATCGCATGTGCCACCTTGTGCTTACAGGAGTCTTAGGGGATGGAAACTGGGGTCCTTCGGTTTTGCAGGCAAGTGCCTTAACCACTAAGCCATCTCTCTAGCTCTATTTTAACTTTTTTTTTCAAGGTAGGGTCTTACTCTCTAGCCCAGGCTGACTTGTGGGCTTGAACTCACAGCAATCCTCCTATCTCTGCCTCCCTAGTGCTAGGATGGAAGGCGTGCACCACCACACCCGGCTCTAGTAAAATTTTTTTTTATTGACAGCTTCTGCAATTATAGACAATAAACCATGATAATTCCCTCCTCACCTCCATTTCCCCCCTCACAAATCCATCCTCCATCATAATACCTCCCCCTCTCAATTAGTCTTTTATTTTTATTTTTAAAAATATTTTACTTATTTATGAGGTGGCGGGGGGTGGGTGGGGAGGGAGGAAGGGAAGGATTATGGAAGCACCAGGGCTTTTAGCCACTGCATCCAAACTCCAAACTCCAGAGAGAGGCAGGCACCACCTTGTGCATCTGGTTTATGTGGGTACCAGATAATTAAACCTGGGTCCTTAGGTTTCACAGGCAAGCACCTTAACCACTAAACCATCTCTCCAGCCCTCTCTTTTATTTTGATGCCATCATCTTTTCTTCCTGTTATGAGGATCTTGTGTAGGTAGCCAAGCACTGTGAGATCATGGATATTCAGGTCATTTTGTCTGGAAGATTGCATTGTAAGCAATCCCACCCTTCCTCCGGCTCTTATATTTTTTCCACCGCCTCTTCTGCAATGGACCCTGAGCCTTGGAAGGTGTCTCAGTGCTGAACACTCCACCCTCACTTCTTCTCAGCACTATGGTGCCTTTTGAGTCTTCCCAGTGGTCACTGCCTTCTGAAAGAAAAGCTTTTCTAACCAAAAGTGTGAGCAGTATTAACATTAGTAGAGCAGCATAAACATTAAGAAAAATGCTTACAGAGGAGGAGACTGGTGGGTATAATACACGTATTTAGCCAGACAACAGCAGGGTAAAGCTGCAAACATGGACTTGAGAGAAACTGAGGCTTTTTTAAATTAAATATTATTTATTTATTTGAGAGAGAAGGAGGGAGGGAGAGAGAATGAGAATGAGAATGGGTGTGCCAGGGCCTCCAGCCACTGCAATCAAACTCCAGATGAATGTGCCACCTTGTGCATATGGCTTACATGGGTCCTGGGGAATCAAACCTGGGTCCTTTGGCTTTGCAGGCAAACACCTTAACTGCTAAGCCATCTCTTCAGCCAGAAACTGAGGCTTTTAAAGACAGATTAGAGTAAAGATGGTGGCACAAGGAAAGTAGAATCTAGGAGCTTGTGTGGGGAAACTTGGGAAGAGCCCACACATGGTAGATTCAGAAACCAGAGGAAAATCATGCATGTAATCAAAAGGAAAAGTTACCCCAAAGTATAAAGCAGAGAAAAGTAGAAAAGCCATCCAAACCAAGGAATAGCTTTATGCTCTGCCCCTACCCCAAGCAAGGCTGGGTGAGGGGGAAGCTGGGCTCATGTGTGTCCTTGTGGCCTGAGCTAAAAGAGGTAGGCAGGCCAAGCAGGGAAACAGAGCACAGCTGACCTGAGCTGAGCAGAGCAGAGGGCAGTCCACAGTGGGAAGAAGACAGTAGCCTTTACAGGTAAGGGAGAGATTGGATTGGTTTGTAGACAAGGAGGACAGAGCCTGGAGCCGGTCCATTTGGCCTGTCCTTCCAAGTAGTGCGCTAGACTGTAGACGACAGGGGGCCCTGTAGATAGGTCTCTATCTATGAGTTCCATTTATGTGCTGGTATCTCATGGTTCTCTGTACCTCAAGCCTAACTGAGACTGCTTAGAAAAAGCTAGCTTTCTCTTATCCCCCTTCAATACCATTTTCCATCTTTTCACCCTAAGATAGTGTCTTTTATGGAGAAGTGAGTTTCTTGGAGGCAACAAACAGCAGGATCCTTTCTTTTTTGTTTTGTTTTTGTTTTTCCAGGTAGGGTATTGCTTTAATTCAGGCTGACCTAGAATTCACTATTTAGTCTCAGGGTAGCCTTGAATTCACAGCAATCTTCCTACCTTTGCATCCTAAGTGCTGGGATTAAAGGTATGCACCACCATGCCCAGCTGATCCTCTTTTAAAAATATATTTAATTAGGGGCTGGAGAGATGGCTTAGTAGTTAAGGCACTTGATTACAAAACCTAAGGACCCAGGTTTGATTCTCCACATCTCATGTTAGCCAGATGCACATCATGGCACATGCATCTAGAGTTCGTTTGCAGTGACTAGAGGCCCTGATGCTCCCATTCTTTCTCTTTCCCTCTGTCTCTAATACATACATATATAGATGTATATGTATATGTATGTATGTGTGTATGTGTGCATATATATATGTATATGTATGTATGTAATTTATTTATTTGAGAGAGAGAGAAAGGGGCAGAGGCAGAGAGAGAGAGACTGAGAGAGGATTGGCACACCAGGGCCTCCTGCCACTGCAGACGAACTCCAGATGCGTCCACCCTCTTGTGCATCTGGCTTATGTGGGTCCTGGAGAATCGAATTGGGGTTCTTAGGCTTCACAAACAAATGCCTTAACCACTAAGTCATCTCTCCAGCCCTGGATAAAGTAATCTTGATTGACAGTTGTTATCTTTCAGAATTTGGAATACATCATTCCAAGGCCCTCTGGCTTTTAAAGTTTGTGTTGAGTAATCTGCTGTTATCCTGATAGGCTTGCTTGTATAAGTGACTTGATGTTTCTTTCTAACTGATTTCAATATATTTTCTTTGGTTTGTGTGTTTAGTAGTTTAATTATAATATGGCAAGGAGAGGATCTTTTCTGGTTTTGTCTGTTTGGTGTTCTAAAGGCTTCCTATATCTGTATGTCTCCTTTTTCATTTGAGGGAGATTTTCTTGTATGATTTTGTTGAAAATAGCTGCTATGCCTTTGGAGTGAAATTCTTCTCCTACCATAGCCTGAATTTGTTTAGGTTTTGGTTTATTGAGGTAGGGTCTCACTTTAGCCCAGGCTAACTTGGAATTCACTTTGTAGTCTCAGGGTGACCTTGAACTCACAATGATCCTCCTGGGACACTCTGCCTTTTGAGTGCTGGGGTTAAAGGCATGTGCCACCATACCTGGTGTACCCTGAATTTTTATGTTTATTCTCTTCACTATGTCCCAAATGTCTTGAAATTATCATTCATACCTTTCTGTTAGATTGTTTTTCTCTTTGTTGGACTTTTCTAGATCAGCCACCTTTTCTTCTAGTTTAGATACTGTGTCCTCTCCTTGATCCTTTCTGTTGGTGAGATTTTCTACAGTTTTTTATTTGACTGTGTTTTTCATTTCTAGTCTTTTGATTGGCTTTTTTCAGTATTTCTATTTCCTTATGTCTTATATTGACCTCCTTATTTCATTAAGTTGGTTTACTGTGTTCTCCTTCAGGAGTTTGTTTTACTCTTTGGTTTTTGATTTCTTTGAATATAGTTATAATCATTTTTTGAATTCTTTGTCAGCAGTTCATCTAAATCAGTTCTCACTGAAGTCCATTTTTGATGGATTTATAATTTTTGGTGGAATTATATCGTCTTGATTCTTTGTGTTGCATGTATTATATTGTAGAGGAATTTTCTTCTTGGGTTAATTTGATGCTTGAGTTTTCTTTTTTTTTGAATTTTTATTATTTTATTTTTTATATTTTTAAAATTTTTATTAGCATTTTCCATGATTATAAAAAAATTATCCCATGTTAATTCCCCCCCCCCACTTTCTCCTTTGAAATTTCATTCTCCATCATATTACCTCCCCATCACAATCATTGTACTTATATATGCACAATATCAACCTATTATGTACCCTCCTCCCTTCCTTTCTCTTCCCTTTATGTTTCCCTTTTAACTCACTGGCCTCTGCTACTGCGTATTTTCATTCTCACCCAGAAGCCCAGTCATCTGTAGCTAGGATCACATATGAGAGAGAACATGCAGCGCTTGGCTTCTGGGCCTGGGTTACCTCACTTAGTATAATCCTTTCCAGGTCCATCCATTTTCCTGCAAATTTCATAACTTCATTTTTCTTTACCACTGAGTAGAACTCCATTGTATAAATGTGCCACATCTTCATTATCCACTCATCAGTTGAGGGACATCTAGACTGCTTCCGTTTCCCAGCTATTATAAATTGAGCTGCAATAAACATGGTTGAGCACGTACTTCTAAGGAAATGAGATGAGTCCTTTGGATATATGCCTAGGAGTGCTATAGCTGGGTCATATGGTAGATCAATCATTAGCTGTTTTAGGAACCTCCACACTGATTTCCACAATGGCTGGACCAGATTGCATTCCCACCAGCAGTGTAGAAGGGTTCCTCTTTTTCCACATCCCCGCCAACATTTATGATCATTTGTTTTCATGATGGTGGCCAATCTGACAGGAGTGAGATGGAATCTCAATGTAGTTTTAATCTGCATTTCCCTGATGACTAGTGACGTAGAACATTTTTTTAGATGCTTATATGCCATTTGTATTTCTTCCTTTGACTATGCTCTATTTAGCTCAATAGCCCATTTTTTGATTGGCTTGTTTGATTCTTTATTATTTAACTTTTTGAGTTCTTTGTATATCCTAGATATTAATCCTCTATCAGATATATAGCTGGCGAAGATTTTTTTCCCATTCTGTAGGTTGCCTCTCTGCTTTTTTCACTATGTCCTTTGCAGTGCAAAATCTTTGTGATTTCATGAGGTCCCAGTGATTAATCTGTGGTTTTATTGCCTGAGCAATTGGGGTTGTATTCAGAAAGTCTTTGCCAAGACCAATATGTTGAAGGGTTTCCCCTACTTTTTCCTCTAGCAGTTTCAGAGTTTCAGGTCTGATGTTAAGGTCTTTAATCCATTTGGACTTAATTCTTGTGCATGGCAAGAGAGAAGAATCTATTTTCATCCTTCTGCAGATATATATCCAGTTTTCCCAACACCATTTGCTGAAGAGGCTGTCTTTTCTCCAATGAGTATTTTTGGCATTTTTATCAAATATCAGGTGGCTAAGTTACTTGGGCTTACATCTGGGTCCTCTATTCTGTTCCACTGATCTACATGTCTGTTTTTGTGCCAGTACCACACTGTTTTTGTTACTATGGCTCTGTAGTATAGGTTGCCACCAGCCTTATTTTTGTTGCTCAGTATTATTTTAGATATTCGAGGTTTTTTGTGATTCCAAATGAATTTCTGGATTTTTTTTTCTATTTCTATGAAGAAAGCTTTTGGAATTTTGATAGGGATTGCATTCAATGTGTAGATTGCTTTTGGTAAGATTGCCATTTTCACAATATTGATTCTTCCAATCCAGGAACAGGGGATGTTCCTCCACTTTCTAGTGTCTTCTGCAATTTCTCGCTTGAGTGTTTTAAAGTTCTCATTGTAGAGATTCTTTACTTCCTTGGTTAGGTTTATTCCAAGGTACATTATTTTTTTTGATGCAATTGTGAATGGGAGTGATTCTCTGATTTCATCCTCTGTGTGTTTGTTGTTAGCATATATGAAGGCTACTGATTTCTGTGTATTTATTTTGTATCCTGCTACATGGCTGTAGGTTTTGATCAGCTCTAACAGTTTGCTAGTAGAATTTTTAGGGTCCTTTATGTATAGAATCATGTCATCTGCAAATAATGATAACTGGATCTCTTCCTTTCCAATTGGTATCCCTTTTATGTGTGTCTCTTACCTTATTGCTATGGCTAAGACTTCCAGAATTATATTAAATAAAAGTGGGGACAGTGGACACCCTTGTCTTATTCCTGATTTTAGTGGAAAAGCTTCCAGTTTTTCCCCATGTAGTAATATGTTGGCTGTAGGCTTGTCATAAATAGCTTTTATTATATTGAGATATGTTCCTTCTATTCCCAGTCTCTGTAGGACTTTTATCATGAAGGGATGTTGGATTTTTGTCAAATGCTTTCTCTGCATCCAATGAGATGATCATGTGATTTTAGTCCTTCAACCCGTTTATATAATGTATTACATTTATAGATTTGCGTGTATCGAACCATCCCTGCATCTCTGGGATAAAGCCTACTTGGTCAGGGTGAATGTTCTTTTTGATATACTCTTGTATTCTGTTTGCCAATATTTTGTTGAGAATTTTTGCATCTATGTTCATGAGGGCGATTGGTCTGTAGTTTTCTTTTTTTGTTCTATCTTTGCCTGGTTTTGGTATCAGGGTGATGCTGGCCTCATAGAAGGAGTTTGGTAGAATTCCTTCTTTTTCTATTTCCTGGAAAAGCTTAAGAAGCAATGGTGTTAACTCTTCCTTAAAGGTCTGGTAAAATTCAGCAGTGAATCCATCTGGGCTGGGGCTTTTCTTAGTTGGGAGATTATTGATAACTGTTCGGATCTCCATGTTTGTTATAGGTCTATTTAAGTGATTAATCTCATTTTGATTTAATTTAGGTAGGTCATATAAATCAAGGAAATCATCCATGTCTTTCAGATTTTCATACTTTGTGGAGTATATGCTTTTATAGTATGTCTCTATGATTTTTTGAATTTCTCTGGAATCTGTTGTGATGTTACCTTGTTCATCTCTGATTTTATTATTTTGTGTCTCTTCTCTCTTTCTTTTGGTCAGATTTGCTAAGGGTTTATCAATCTTGTTTATCCTTTCAAAGAACCAACTCTTCGTTTCATTAATTTTTGGATTTTTTTTTGTTTCTATTTCATTAATTTCTGCCCTAATTTTTTTTTTTTTTTTTCCAAGGTAGGGTCTCACTCTTGTCCAGGCTGACCTGGAATTAACTCTGTAGTCTCAGGGTGGCCTTGTACTTATAGCGATCCTCCTACCTCTGCCTCCTGAGTGCTGGGATTAAAGGCGTGCGCCACCACACCCAGCTCTAATCTTTATTACTTCTTCCCACCTACTGATTTTTGGTTTGCCTTGTTCTTCTTTTTCCAAGGCTTTAAGGTGAAGCATTAGGTCGTTTACTTGTGACCTTTCTAATTTCTTAATGTAGGCACTTAAGGCTATAAATTTACCTCTTAGAACTGCCTTCATTTTATCCCAGAGATTTTGATATGTTGTGTTCACATTATCGTTTGACTCTATAAATTTTTTGATTTCCTTCTTGATTTCTTCATTGACCCATTCATCATTTAGTAGTGTATTGTTTAGTTTCCATGATTTTGTGTATGCTCTATAGCCTTTCTTGCTACTGATTTGTAGTTTAATTCCATTGTGGTCAGATAGAATGCAAGGAATTATTTCAATTTTCCTGAATTTGTTGAGATTTGCTTTGTGTCCTAATATATGGTCTATTTTAGAGAATGTTCCATGTGCTGCTGAAAAGAATGTATATTCTGCAGCCTTTGGATGAAATGTCCTATATATAACTGTTAGGTCCATTCCTTCTATGATCTTATTTAGTCCAGATGCCTCTCTGTTTATTTTTTCCTGGGATGACCTGTCAATTTTGGAGAGTGGGGTGTTAAAGTCACCCGCCACCACTGTGTTTGGTGTTATCTGTGACCTTAGTTCTAATAGTGTTTGTTTGATGAATTTGGGAGCCCCCATGTTAGGTACATATATGTTTAGGATTGTAATGTCCTCCTGTTGGAGTATGCCCTTAATTAATATAAAGTGACCTTCCTTATCTTTCTTGACTAACGTTGGACTAAAGTCTACCTTGTCAGATATTAGGATAGCAGCCCCTGCTTGTTTTCTAGGCCCATTTGCTTGAAACACCGTCTTCCAGCCTTTCACCCTAAGATAATGTCTATCCTTTGTAGAAAGGTGAGTTTCTTGGAGACAATAAATTGTAGGGTCCTGCTTTTTAACCCTGTCTGTGAACCTATGTCTTTTCGTTGGGGCATTGATGCTATTTGTATTAAGAGATATTATTGAAAGGTGTGTATTTATGTTTGCCATGTTTCTTTTTTTTTTGTGGTTCTGGTTCAACATGTGCTCTCTTGTGTTAACTAGTATTTGAGTATTGCTTGTTTTCTCTAGGTTCCTTATATGTGTGCTTTTCCTTTTCTTCAGCATGGAAGATTCTATCAAGTATTTTCTGTAGAGCTGGTTTTGTCTTCAAATACTCCTTTAACCTGCTTTTGTCATGGAATGTCCTTATTTCTCCATCTATTTGAATGGATAGCTTGCAGGATAAAGTAACCTTGGTTGATAGTTGTTATCTTTCAGAACTTGGATTTTTCTCTCTAACTGCTTTCAATTTTTTTCTTTGGTTTGTGTGTTTGGAAGTTTGATTATAATATGGCGAGGAGAGGTTCTTTCCACGTTTTGTCTGGCTGGGGTTATAAAGGCTTCCTGTATCTGCATTGGCACCTCTTTCCCAATTTGGGGGAAATTTTCTTCTATGATTTTGTTGAAGATGCCTACTATGCCTTTGGAGTGGAATTCTTCTCCTACTATGCCCTGAATTCTTTTTTTTTTTTTTTAAAGATTTTATTTTTATTTATTTATTGGAGACACACACACACACACACACACAGAGTGGGCATGCCAGGGCCTCTAGCCACTGCAGACAAACTCCAGATGTATGTGGGACCTGGAGAATTGAACCTGGGTCCTTAGGCTTTGCAGGCATGTGTCTTAACCATTAAGTCATCTCTCCAGTCCCTGAATTCTTATATTTGATCTTTTCATAGTGTCCTGAATATCTTGAAATTCCCATTCATACTTTCCTATAAGTTTGTCTTTCTCTTTGTTGGACTGTATTAGATCTGCCACCTGGTCTTCTAGCTTAGATATTCTGTCCTTTCCTTCATCCATTCTACTGGTGAGATTTTCTACAGAGGTTTTTATTTCATTAACTGTGTTCTTCATTGCTAGTAATTCTGACTGTTTTTTCTTTATTATTTCTATTTCCTTATTTATGTCTTGTATTGCCTTCTTTATATCATTAAATTGGTGTCCTGCATCTTCTTTGATTTCTTTTATTTCCTCTTTAAGTTCCTCTTTGACTCCTTTGATTTGTTCTCTAACTTCTTTGAACATATTTACAATCATCCTTTTGAAATCTTTCTCAGGCATTTCCTCTAACTCGTTCTCACTGGAGGTCATTTCTGATGTATTAATACTTTTAGGTGGATTTGTATCATCTTGCTTTTTAGTATTTCTTGTGTTATAATATATATATATATGCATCTTGGATTAAGTTAATGCTTGGATTTTCTATCTAGCTGGGTATTCTTAGCTCTGTCAATTGATTTGATGTTATATATTTTCAGGGCCAACTGCTCTTGATTTGGCTGATTCCCTCAGTGGTATGGGACCCATAGCTGGAACTGGGAAACAAGTCAGAACCATATCCAAACATAAGCCTACTCTCTAATATCAAGCTACCGTCAATCATGGGCTACAAGAGGGTCTACACCTATTAAATTCTCTATAAAAATGTAAGGGTTATCTCATTTGTCCTGGTGCTAACCTACTTTCTGTTGCGGAATCTGCTTCTCTTTTTCAGATAGATGTAGATCCTAAGGAGAGAGCCACCCCATCATACCTCAATAGGGCCCTGGCTGAAACTAAGAAAAATTGGCGAAACAAGCAAGGGTACTGTTTTCCTGATGAACTGGATACCAACACAAGGGGGAAAGAGATCAACACAGAGAAAAATCAACTCCTACCAAATCAGAGAGCCAGAGCCTCAGAGGCCCCCAATACCTCACCATTGAAGCAGACCAAAAATGAACCCAACATGGCTCAGGGAAATTTTGCGGAAGAGGGGGCAGAAAGAATGTCAGAGCCACATGTTGGGTCATGATATACAGAGTCATTTATCTTACCCATAACTGTGGGCTAACTGCACAATGCATGACCCATATACCTCAACAAGGAGGGGCCAAGGGGAGGGGATAGGTCATGGATGAGCCTAATAATGGTACCAAACTGACTGTATTTACTGAATACAAAACTATTTAATTTAAAAAATTTTTTTGATTGAGATGGGGAGGTAATATGATGGAGAATGGAATCTCAAAGGGTTAAGTGTCGGGGGGGAGGGAGGGAATTACCATGGGATATTTTTTTATAATCATGGAAAATGTTAATAAAAATTTTAAAAAAATTTTAAAAAGGATATGAGCTAAAGAAATGAAGGAGTCTTCCAGACACTAGGTGGCCATGGTGTTCATGACTTCACAGTGGCTGAAACTACCTGTACAGACTTATATAATAGGAGGGAAAATGAGGATATCAAAGTAGAAGGGAGATTAGTTGGAAAGAAGAAGGGACTCATCGGAGGGCAGGTTTGGGAGGGGAAACTGGATGGAGGGAGGAGATTATGATCATGGTATATTGTCTATATCATAGAAATTTTCAATAAAAAGTTTTAAAAAAAGAAAAGCCTGATGGTCTGGTCTTGATTGCCCAGCACCTATGTAAAGCCAGATGCACAAAGTGGAGCAAGCGTCTGGAGTTCATATGCAGTGAAAAGAGGCCCTGGTGTGCCCATGCTCGCTGTTTCCCTGTCTCTCTTTCTCTCCCCCTCTCTTTTCTTGCAAATAAATAAATAAATAATATTAAAAACAAAAAAAATTATTGCCAGTATGTTGGCACACACCTTTAATCCCAGCACCCAGGAAACAGAGGTAAAAGGATTACTGTGAGTTTGAGGCAGCCTGGGTCTACAGAATGAGATCCAGGTCAACCTTGGCTAGAAAAAACAAGCAAACAAACAAGGAGCTGTTAGGTAGTTTAGGGTGACTGGGCCCCAAAAGTGAAAATCAGAAATGTCCTTAAGTTTACCCTTGTAATCTTTACTTTACTAGAGATCAAGAGAAGGATCTCCATTGGGCGTGGTGGCGCACACCTTTAGTCCCAACACTTGGCCCCAAAACTTTGGATTCATAGCTGGCCTCTTCTTCTTCTTTTTTTTTTTTTCTTTTATACTTATTTTCAAGGAGAGAGATAGAAAGAGAGAGAGAGAGAATGGTCATGCCAGGACCTCTAGCCACTGCAAATGCATTCCAGATGCATGGGCCACTTTGTACATCTGGCTTTATGTGAGTACTGCAGAATAGTACCCTGGAATTAGAATTTTTTTTTTTGCATTTTTAATTAGTTTTCTATTCAGCAAATACTGGAAGTTTGGTACCATTATTAGACTCATCTGTGACCTACCCCCTCCCCACTGGCCCCTCCTTGTTGAGGTATATGGGTCATGCATTGTGCAGTTAGCCCACAGTTATCAGTACGATAAATGTCTCTGCATATCTTGACCCAACATGTGGCTCTGACATTCTTTCCACCCCCTCTACCACAAAATTTCCCTGAGCCACATTGGGTTCATTTTTGGTCTGCTTCAGTGATGAGGTGTTGGGGACCTCTGAGGCTCTGGCTCTCTGATTTGGTAGGAGTTGATTTTTCTCTGTGTTGGTCTCCTTCCCCCTTGTTCTGGTATCCGGTACATCAGGAAACCAGCACCCTTGCTTGTTTTGCCAATTTTCCTTAGTTTCAGCCAGGGCCTATTGAGGTATGATGGGGTGGCTCTCTCCTTAGGATCTACATCTATCTGAAAAAGAGAAGCAGATTCTCCAACGGAGAGTACGTTAGCTCCAGGACAAATGAAATAACCCTTACTTTTTTTTTTTTTTAATAGAGAGTTTATAGAGAGTTTAATAGGTAGCCCATGATTGATGGTAGCTTGATATTGGAGAGAGGGCTTATGTTTGGATATGGTTCTGACTTGTTTCCCAGCTCCAGCTAAGGGTCCCGTATCACTGAGGGGATCCGTTAGCCAAATCAAGACCAGTTGGTTCCCCACCATGGCTGTGTGCCACTATTGCACTTGTGTGGGCATCACAACCGGTTATTTGTTGCTAAGTAGGTTAGACCATGAGTTGCTTGGACAGATATTGGTCATTTCCCCCAGTCGCCCATGTAGCATCTTCTGGCACTAGATAAGATGACTGTCTGGGGACTGACTCTCTCCTGGCTTCCAGCCATGCTATTCCAATTTATGTGTCAGCTGCATATGGTTGGACATTAGATTTTGTAGGCAAGTGCCTTAACCATTCCACAATCTCTCCAGCCTATGGCTGGCTTCTTCCTGAGCCAGCCCCTAGTCCACACCACTCAGCCCGCACTCTGCCTCAGCTGCACTGAAGGTAAGGCCCACCAAAAGAAGGTTATAAGCAGCCGCTTACCAGGTGGGCACAGCTTTTTGGTGGCTGTTCATCTCTCCTGAACTCCCAGGTTTCTGTCCCAGTAAACCTCCCCTCATCTCAGCCTGGCTCACGGACCACACAGGTATGTCCAGTTTCTTATATCCTGAATAAAATGTAATAAAATGTAACATTCTATAAATTATCCTTCTCAATCTGGTTTATCCAATTCTTTAGTTAAAAACAGACATGAACTCAGGATTTTGGGCTAGAGTATTATTTCTTTTCTTTTTAAAAATATATTTTATTTATTTATTTTTATTTGAGAGAGAGAGAGTGAGAGAAAGGGCATGTCAGGGCTTCCAGCTGCTGCAAACAAACTCCAGACGCATGCACCACCTTGTGCATTTGGCTTACCTGGGTCCTAGAAAATCAAACCTGGATGCTTTGGCTTTGCAGGCAAACGCCTTGACTCCCAAACTATCTCTCCAGCCCCTCAAGTATTATTTCTAAAACCCCAGAACTCCGTTACAAGATAAGGGCAGTCTGCCATTCCAGGTCCATGATGTATGTCACTTTAAATGTGGGGTAAGGCACTGGTTGGTCCATGATGTATCCAGTACTGTTCAGAAAAGCCCATCCAGCCAGCCCAGTGGTGGAAAAATTTCACTTTGGCCAGGAGGGAGAAAGTGTTTTTTTTTTTTTTTAAATTTTATTTATTTATTTATTTGAGAGCGACAGACACAGAGAGAAAGACAGGTAGAGGGAGAGAGAGAGAATGGGCGCGCCAGGGCTTCCAGCCTCTGCAAACGAACTCCAGACGCGTGCGCCCCCTTGTGCATCTGGCTAACGTGGGACCTGGGGAACCGAGCCTCGAACCGGGGTCCTTAGGCTTCACAGGCAAGCGCTTAACCGCTACGCCATCTTTCCAGCCCGAGAAAGTGTTTTTTGCCATATTGGGTTAGAATAGTTACCTGTAAAGGGCCTTTTTCCCCATTATCCTGCCTAGTGTTTCACTAGTATGTAATACCCGACTCCCTGCCTCCTCCCAAAAAAAATACATCTGGGGAGATGGTTCAGTGGTTGAAGGAGCTTGCTTGCAAACCCAGCTTGCCTGGGTTCAATTCCCTAGTTACATATACAGAGCTGAATAGGTATTCATTTGCTACTGAAAGAAACCCTGGTTTCCAGACACACACACACTCAAATAAAATTTTAAATTATTATTATTTTTTTAATGAGGCTGGAGAGATGGCTTGGTTGGTAAAGTGCTTGTTGGCAAGCCCGAGGACCTAGGAGCCAGCTAAAAGCAGAAAGTGGTTGTACCATGGAGGTGGAAGATATGAGCATCCCTTAGGATATGAGCACCCTGGGGCTTGCTGAATCTAACTGAATCTAATTGTGCTCTGGGTTTAGTATAAAAGGCTCTAACTCAAAAAATAAGTTGGAGGCTAGGGAGATGGCTCAGCAACAAAGGTGCTTGAAAACCCGCTGGCTCAAGTTCAACTCCCCCAACACCCATGTAAAGCTAGACATAATGTGTTACACACTTATCTGTGATCTTAATGTGCCTATAGTGGAGCCAGAAGAATGCAGAAATTGGGGCACATAGTGAGTTTCAGTTCAGCTTGGGCTGGAGTGAGACCCTGCCCCTAAATACCACCACTATCAACAGAAAGCATTATATGTTTATTTTGGAAAATAGAAACTGCTAGAACCAGAAAGTCTCCATTGTTGGACTCTGACTGTCATTTCACTGTAAATCTTGGTTTTCCAGAATGACCCAGACACTATCTGGAAGTCTCCCATCCTGGCCTTCCCCTCTTCCTCCAGCCCCTGATCTCTTTGCATCCATTGCCTTGCTCTGGCTGTCATAGTGACTGAAACCTTCATCGGTCTCCAGGCACCGGGCTCTGGGGCCTTTGTCTCCACCACTACTCCAGGAGTGCGGCAGGCTGAGGGCTGTGGGCACCAGGACAAATGGCTCTCCTGCCTCTGATGCGCAGAGAGAAAGCGGTGCTTTCCTGAGACCCAGCCCCTGCCAAGCCCTGCTCCCCACCAACTCCATCAGAGAAATCTGCCTCTGAGAGAAAGACGAGCAGCTTTCCCCCTCAGATCCTCAGGCTTTCTGAAATTGGAGAGGAGATTGAGATGCCATGACTCCTCACTGAGCAGCCCCTGCCTCTGCAGGTGAGAGCCTCTGCTCTGTGCCTCTGTGACTGTGACAGGGACCAGCATCCCTGAAGCAGAGGGTCAGGCCACTACCCATTTTGGTGACCAGTCACCACAGACCTTTCATCCTACTGAGGTGACTTGCCAGTCAGTAAATGTCCTTTCCTCTGGGCAAGTCAGACTTTTTTTTTGGTCTTTTTGAGGCAGTGTCTCACTCTAGCTCAAGCTAACCTGGAATTTACTTTGTAGACCAGGCTTTGAGTAATGGTTTGCCTCCTATTTCAGTCTCCTGAGTGCTGGGATTTGAGACATGAGCCACCATACCTGGGGACAATCAAGATTTTTCAGGGCAACTTATCAATGATTTTTTAGAAAATGCACTGGCTCACACACTGAGTCATAGACACAGTCAGTGTGGCTCTGAGAGTTACCCATACCCCACCTGGATATAGAACATTTTCATGACTCCAAAATGTTTTCTGGTGTCTATTTCTTGTCCATCCCTGTCACCACACTGGAGGCAAATATTCACTGTTTTTCTTCAAGGCTACATACTACCCCAAGTTTAAGTCCAGCCTGGGCTACATAGTCAGTAGTAATTTAGTCAGGGTTATAGTGTGAGATTTGTCTCAAAGCAAGCAAACAAACAAATACCCAGAGGGAAAAAGAAAAACCAAAATGACTGCATATAAATGAATCCATGCAGGCTGACCTCATCTGTCTTCTCCCATCATGTTATTACAAGTATCTGCACTTTTTTTTTTTATAATCAGAAACTCAGTTTATTTTGAATAAACCACTCAACTTTGAGCAGATGACATTGCCTCAATTAACTTTTCTCTGAAGAAAAACAAAGATCTGGTAAATTCATGAAAACACTGTTTTTCCTCTATCCTTTGCAGGGAAAAAAAAAATTCCACCTGCCCTTTCCCATCTTCCTGATGTTAAACAAAGGACAGCCACTGGAAGCACGGCAGGCAGCTCTCCACAGGTCAAGCACTCAGCTACAGTGTGGCCAGAGCCTCCCGCAGCTCTGATGGTCACTGTCACGGCTGGGTATTAGGAGAGATCATGGCAACTCTGCAGTCCAGAAAACACCCAAGGGGGATTTAGGCTGCAACTATGGTCATGTGTCATGGTGGTGCTGCAGAAAGGACTTGATGGAAAGGTAAAAGCATCAAACACCAGGATATTCCATGTGCCAACACAGCGTTCACCCCTGGGCCCTGCAGCAGGCACTCTCCAATTGGCTCCCCACTGTTCTTCTGGGTGCATTCACTACACACCTAACTTGTTCCACCCCCCAGTCTTCCCCTTGCTGGAGACAAAATCTGAGGAGGTGAAAGGTAACAGCTGGCCATATACCCCAAGAGTCACAGCTGTCACTCGTCTTCAAGAATGACTCAATTTTACTGTTTACATGGTACCTGGGAAATTGCTGACTGGAGGTGAAAAATGTATGAATATCAAAGAATCTGCATTGTAATTGTCACAGACTTCCCTATAGGCTCTCCTAGAGATCAAGGAGGCCCTGTCAAGTATAGACAGCTCTGCCAGTCTCAGAGGGGAGGCACTGAACAAAACCACAGAAACCCCAGAGATCACAGATCTAACTTGTCAAAGGCCTACAGGACCAGGTTCAAGACAGGAAGGACACGAGGCAAGCAGCTTATTCCCTTGCGCGTGGCTATCAAGAGCTGGTGCTTGCCCTGGCCAGCCCCTTCTAGTGCAGGAACAGAGATCACAACAAGGCTTCTCCTGGCCTTAAACTTGCAGACCCTAAAGAGGGGTCTTCTGACAGCTGGAACTAGGCAAAGGCAAGCCCACCCCACCCCACAGCAGCTTCTGGACATATTCCAGGTTAACATAAAAATAACTTGTGCAAACCTAGCTCTTAAGCCATGAAGGCCAAAACCCTTGGAAGGGCGATGCTGAACTCTGACCCTGATGCTTGTGAGAATGCAGTAAGACAGAATCACATATGCCACATGTGACCTGGCCAAAGTTATACCACTTGTTGAATACCGGAACAAAAGGAGGGACCAAGGAAAAGCAAATTTATTTGGGAGAACAATTCTCTTCAAAGGTGGAACTCTATCTTTGAGACAAAAGGAAGCACCACGCTGAGCCAGCACTCCCTAGTCTAGACGCATCGGCCCACCTCCGTTCTGTTGGGAGGAATGGCCTCAGTAGCCAGACTCCGGTAAACTACACTTTCCAGAATAAAGATGAGCTCACAGAAGACCCTGTTCTATATTCTCCTTGCTGCCCAGCTAAGGCAAGAGGCACAGTGTGACTCTGTGCTCAGTTCCCCACCATCTGCCAACTGTACTCTACCCTTGGGACTCCAGCTGTGGCCAAACATGTGATGCTGGAAAACAAAGGTCACCCCAGGGCTCCTTGCAGTACAGTCTGGGGCTAGCTGGGTGGGCAGCGCTGTGTTACATTCTAAGTAAAATAGCTAGAGGGGAAAACACTCCAATGCCAATTTATTTTTTCAAAAGGACTCTGTGTTATCCTATGTTTGCCTTTTTTTCTTTTTATAATTGTACAACCTTTGAAAATTATGTAAGTTGTGATGATCTAATACTATTAATAGCCATTCAGAAAAAAAAAAAAAGTTCCCTCCCTCCCAACAGCCATCCAGGGCAATTAAAAGTCCTTTGCAATAGGCCAATTCAACATGGCCTCTACCCTGGTAGAAACAAAAAGCAAAAAGATGAGAAGAAAACAAGTTGACTAAGGTGTGTTGCCAGTGTCTCTCAGGAGTGGGGCCCTGGCTGTCGCCGGGGTTGTGAAGGCGAGCCTGCAGCATGCAGTATGGCAGCGGGGAGATCTCGCAGCTACGTCTTTCTTCCCCAGCACGTTCGTGTCCCAACTTAGGTGTCATGAAAATCCTTCAGCAGGGTTCTCCTTCGCTGCTCTGCTATGTGCATCTGGTTCTCCAAATCCCCTCTGTCATAACTGTCTGCACGCTCCACTTTCCATGAAAGGTTTTCAATCTCAGCCTCCAGCTGAGCCTGCTGGTATTCAAACAGCTTCTTCCTGGGGCCAGACTCCATGTAGTACGCATATGGGTAGGTGTATTGCAGGGTATATCGGCACTTGGCCAACAGTTTGGCAGCATTCTGTAGGTACTGCCAGTCGATCCAAGTCCCCAGATTGTTCATAACCCTCTCCTGAATCTTCTCATGAATACGCTGGTATGTCTGTGCCTCTAGTTGCAAGCTTTTATTGTGGTTTTCCCACCTCTCGAAGTAGAACAGATACTTCTTGAGGGCCTCCCTGGCCTGGGCTTGCTGGCTCTGGTTGACAATATCAGGATTCTCCTTGTACCGACTACACTCATAGTACTCACTGCCATGTGTTTTCCAATCTCCTAGACACATCCAGCAGAAATCATGTTTACTCTTGGAGCATTGCATGTGATTGCAGCCTCCATTCTTCTCAATGCAGATGTTACACTTGGGACAGTCTTTAGTGTGAGCACTAATGTAGTTGGCCGTTTCAGAGTCATCTGCACACTTTGTGAGCCATTTCCGGATTGTGGCACAGTCTGTGAGGGCGTGATACATGACGACACTTGAAACAGAAAACCTCGTTGCACCGATTGCACTGCACTCCGCGAGCTCTAGGCTCCTGTACCCGAATAACCATGGGGCAGTCTGCACCAGGGCACAGCTGAAGCTGGTAATGACTCTCCACATAGTCCCTAAAGAGGTAGCGCCTGTATTTGTCTCTCAATTCTTCATTGGGAAGCAATGGAAACACAAAGTCCTCTGGTGTACGGAGTGGACAGTCCTGAGCCATACAGGAGACTCCTACACCGACACCTTCCTTGACAAGTACTGAGCAGTGCTGCTCCCAGCAGCTTCGCAAAATTGGTGTTGGCAGGCCAGAGACAGTAGATTTTCCTTCCGCACAAACTGCATACACACTGCACACTGGTGAGGGGGGTGGGCTGTGGAGACATGTTTGGATGGATTAGGCTGAACTCGAGCCTCAACGAGCAGCTGAGCAGAATTAGACTTGTATCTGTCCAGTATCTCTGAAACTTGCCAGTGGAAGTTAACTAATATGAGTTTTGCAGCTGAATGAGATACCTTTAGTACAGAGGCTAAGCTGGTCATGTGCTCATTGAGGGCACCCTCGGATTCCTTATAGGTCAAACAAGTGAACTGATACTCCTCAGGATCAAAGGCATCAGCCCCCTGCTGCTCCACATCACTGGATACTCCCACATAGTAGTCCTCTATATCCTCCGGGTCCTCTTCTTCTTCTTCCTCCTCCTCCTCCTCCTCTTCCTCCTCACAATTTGGATCATAGTCCTCTTCATTGCTGTCAGATCCCTGGCTATTCATGTCCACAGACATCTTAACATCCAGCCAAACTTCAGATCAGGAAAGCGTTGCTTCTTCCCCTTCCCCCCAAATCTTTATCACTTTCTTGTATGCATTAGTGTTTCTGTCTTCTGTAATTTTTGAAGATATTTCAAGCAGATGTCATCCAAATGGTCTGTCATATGAATTCCATCGGGAGCCGCGGCTCCGCGGCCGCACGGCCCGGCACGGCGCACACCAGCTCGGGCCGGGCCCCGACAGTCGGCGTCGCGGGGCTGCGGCGGCGGAGGAAGAGGAGGAGATGACGAAGGCGGGGTGCGGAGGGGCTGGAGGGGGAGGGAAGGCGGGAGGGAGGGAGGGAGGGAAACCGTATCTGCACTTTTGAGGTAGGGTCTCACTCTAGCTCAGACTGACTTGGAATTCACTATGTAGTCTCAGGCTGGCTTTGAACTCTCAGCAATCCTCCTACCTCTGCCTCTCGAGCACTGGGATTAAAGGTGAGCCCCACCACACCTGGCTTTTCATTGTTCCCTTCCATTGCTGAGTAGCATTCTGTTCTATAACAGCCCATTTATTTACTGATATACATTAAGTTGTTCCCAGGTTGTGACTATTCTGAATAAAGCTGCCATAAGCAGTCCTGAACTGTAGAAGAAAGACTTTTGTGGGTATAGAACTTTTCTTTTCTTTTGGGCAAAATGGCCAGATTCTATGATGCACCTGGCCACTTAGCTCAGTTGGTTAGAGCATGGTGCAAAAGACTAGATCCTATGACCTGTAACCCTAGCACCAGGGAGGCTGAGGCAGGAAGCATAATTGGAATACAAGAGTTCAAGCTGCCTATCACCATAAATATCAATGTGCAGAGACAGGAACAAAATGTAATCTTTAAGTTGTGCTTAAAAACATTTTGTATATTTGCAAGCAGAGAGAGGCAGAGAGAGACATGGAGAGAGGGAGAGAGAGAGAGAGAAAGAAAGACAGACAGACAGACAGAGAATGGGCATGGCAGGGTCTCCAGCCACTGCAAACAAACTCCAGATGCACATGCCACTTTGTGCATCTGGCTATGTGGGTACTGGGGAATGAAATTCAGGTCATTAGGCTTTGCAGGCAAGTGCCTTAACCTTGGAGCCCTCTCTTCCAGCCCTTACGTTGGGCTTTTCAGAGCCTGCCATCTGGAAGGCAGTGGATGAACACTGGAGGATGTCTTTAGCATCTCATCTCCACTTAGCAGGTTTTATAGGAAAGGAGTCTGAGGCAGCCCATCATTCCTGAGCATAGCTATGCCCCTCTTGCCTGTGGCTTTCTCATTATCATCCCTTGCCCTCTCCCAGCATTCTCTGGCTATGGGTGTTCAGGCTCTTTTTGGAATGCTAAGTCCAATAAGTGTCTGCTGGTATCAACTCTGTTCCTCCTGTAAGTGCCCCTGGCCTGGAGTGTTAACTTAGAACAAGCAGTTAACAGTGTGTATGTACTAAGCTATTAATCCCAGATATGTGCAGATTCCTTTCTAAAATATGGAACACAAAGTGTCCCTATACACCCTGCCCCTATCCTCTATTAGAAGATTGCTATGAATTTGAGGCCAGATTGGACTCTACACAGTGAGTTCAAGAGCTATTCATAGCAATACTCTGTTTCAGAAAAAGAGACAGAGGGAACTGAGCGTGGCAGAGCAGACCTGTATTTCCATCGTTTGAGAGGTGAAGGCAGGATCAGAGGCTTAAAGCTATTCTTAGTTATAGTGAGTTTGAGGCCAGCTTGGGTTACACAAAACCCTGTCTCAAAACAAACATACAAACAAACAAGAATTAAGAAACTGCCAGACTACTTTCCATGGCACTTGACCATTGAACATTTCTTACCAGCAGACCAGAAAGATTCCAATTTTTCTACATCCTTGCTGGTTTTTCTCTCTCTTTTTAAAAATTTATTTTATTTTATTTTATTTTATTTTTGATTTTTCAAGGTTGGGTCTCACTCTAGCCCAGGCTGACCTGGAATTCACTATGGAGTCTCAGGGTGGCCTCGAACTCACGGCAATCCTCCTACCTCTGCCTCCCAAGTGCTGGGATTAAAGGCGTGCGCCACCACGCCCGGCTTAAAATTTATTTTTAAATGTCACTTTTTTTTTTTTTTTTTTTGGTTTTTCAAGGTAGGGTTTCACTCTAGCCCAGGCTGACCTGGAATTCACTGTAGTCTCAGGGTGGCCTCAAGCTCACAGCAATCCTCCTACCTCTGCCTCCCAAGTGCTGGGATTAAAGGCGTGTGCCACCACACCCAGTGGAAATATATTTTTTAATTCATTTTATTTAATTGGCCAGGCCTGGTGGCACACGCCTTTTTGTTGTTGTTGTTGTTTATTTTTATTTATTTATTTGAGAGTGACAGAGAGAGAGAGAGACAGAGACAGAGAGAGAGACAGAGAGCAAGCGAGAGAATGGGCGCGCCAGGGTTTCCAGCCACTGCAAACGAACTCCAGATGCGTGTGCCCCCTTGTGCATCTGGCTAACATGGGTCCTGGGGAATCAAGCCTCGAACTGGGGTTCTTAGGCTTCACAGGCAAGCACTTAACCACTAAGCCAACTCTCCAGCCCAATTCATATTTTTTTATGAGACACAGAGAGAGAATTGGCATCCCAGGACCTCTAGCCACTGAAATTAAACTCCAGATGCATGTTCTACCTTAGCATCTGGCTAATATGGGTTCTAGGGAGTCAAACCTGGGTTCTTAGACTTCACAGGCAAATGCCATAACCATTAAGCCATCTCTCCAGCCCCCAAATCATAATTCTTAATAAAACAAGGAAATTGGGGCCAGACATGGTGGCACACACCTTTAATCCCAGCATTTGGGAGACAGAGGTAGGAGGATCACCAAAGAATATATTGGTATGTGCCACATGCACTTGGGAAGCAGAAATAAGATCAAGAGTTCAATGTCATCTTTGGCTAGATAGAAAGACCAAGAACAAGCTGGGCGTGGTGGCTCATGCCTTTAATCCCAGCACTTGAGAGGCAGAGGTAGGAGAATTGCCATGAGTTGAAGGCTAGCCTGAGACTGAATTCCAGGACAGGCTGGGCTACAGCAAAACCCTACCTCGAAAAATTAAAACTAAATTAAAAGCTAGGTGTGGTGGTGCACGCCTTTAATTCCAGCACTTGGGAGGCAGAGGTTGGTGGATCACCATGAGTTTGAGTTTGAATTTACATAGTAAATTCCAGGTCAGCCTGGGCTAGAGTGTATATGTGTGTGTGTGTATTTCCAGGATGACCTTGATAAAGAACAAGAGACAGAAGTTGACTAGGCAGTTTAGGATAGCAGGGCTCCCCAAACGAAGGTTATTTTTTTTTTCTCTTGGCTAAAAGAGATTGGAAATGTCCTTGAACCTGTAGGAGGTATGGTGGTTGATTCAGGTGTCTCCCATAAACTATGTGCTCTGAATGCTAGGTCCCCAGCTGGTGGCAATTTGGGAATTGGAGCCTCCTGGAGGCAGTGTGTTGTTGGGGGTGGGCTTCCCTTGCCAGTGTTGTTGGCCAAGAGGTAATGTCCACCTTCTGCTCATGCCATCATTTTCCTCTGTCTTGTAAGCCAAACTAAACCCTTTTCTCCCACAAGCTGCTTTTGGTTGGGTGTTTTTTGCCAGTAGCTATGAAGATAACTGCAATGGGGATTATAGGGGATGGGGAGGTGTCTGTTTCTTTCTTATTTCTTTTTCTGTACCAGAGTTCCCTGCAGCTTCCACATTGCTAGAGGCCAAAAATGCCAAAAGGGAGGGTCTGAAAAGGAAGGGACTGGATTTTCTTTCTTTCTTTCTTTCTTTCTTTCTTTCTTTCTTTCTTTCTTTCTTCTTTCTTTCTTTCTTTCTTTCTTTCTTTCTTTCTTTCTTTCTTTCTTTCTTTCTTCCTCCCTTCCTCCCTTCCTCCCTCCCTTCCTTCCTTCCTTCCTTCCTTCCTTCCTTCCTTTCTTTCTTTCTTTCTTTCTTTCTTCCTCCCTTCCTCCCTCCCTCCCTCCCTCCCTTCCTTCCTTCCTTCCTTCCTTCCTTCCTTCCTTCCTTCCTTCCTTCCTTCCTTCCTTCCTTTCTTTCTTTCTTTTGAGGCAAGCCAACAGACTGAACTTTTTTTGTGTGTGAGAGAGTGAGAGCAAGAGAGAAGAGCAAGAGCGAGAGAGCGAGAGAGAGCGAGAGAGAGAGAGAGAATTGGCATGCCAGGATCTCCAGCCACTGTAATCAAACTCTAGACACATGTGCCACCAACTTGCACACTTGCTTCACCTCAGTGTCTGGCTTACATGGGATCTGGAGAGTCAAACATGGGTCCTTAGGCTTCATTGGCAAGTACCTTAACCACTAAATCTCTCCAGCCTTTGTCTTTTTTTTCCCTAGAGAAGCTCCCTCCCCTTTCCTGGAAACTAGATGTGACACCTGCCCTGAGAATTGAACTGACCAATTCATCCCTGCCCAGTAAGACCTTATTACTCTGACTCTGTCCTCTTCTCCCTGTCCACCAACCAATCCTGGTCTTCCAGATACATTTAAACTCAGCCAGTAAAGCTCATCCCCAAAGTTATAAAAAGCTCTAGCTGGGCGTGGTAGCGCACGCCTTTAATCCCAGCACTTGGGAGGCAGAGGTAGGAGGATTGCCATGAGTTTGAGGCTACCCTGAGACTCCATAGTAAATTCCAGGTCAGCCTGGACTAGAGTGAGACCCTACCTTGAAAAACAAAAAAACAAAAACAAACAAACAAAAAAACCCCTCTAGTCCAAGTTACCATGCGGATTACTCATTCAGAATGCTTCCCAACTTGGGAAGTCTGTCTTACTTTCTTTCCTCTTGATTACTGGTATCACATTTTTGGGGACCTCTCTTTTTAAACTCTAAGTTCTAACTTTTTTCTTAAAAAATTTTTTTTTTAAATTTATTTGAGAGCGACAGACACAGAGAGAAAGACAGATAGAGGGAGAGAGAGAGAATGGGCGCGCCAGGGCTTCCAGCCTCTGCAAACGAACTCCAGATGCGTGCGCCCCCTTGTGCATCTGGATAACGTGGGACCTGGGGAACCGAGCCTCGAACTGGGGTCCTTAGGCTTCACAGGCAAGCGCTTAACCGCTAAGCCATCTCTCCAGCCCTCTTTTTAATCTTTTTAGAAAATATTTTATTTACTTACTTGAGAGAGAGAGTAGACACACCAGGGTATCTAGCCATTGCAAACTCCAGATATGTGTGCCACCTTATGCATCTGGCTTATGTGGGTACTGAGGAATCAAACCTGAGTCCTTAGGCTTCTCAGGTAAGCACCTTAACTGCTAAGCCATCTCTGCAGCTCTGACTGTTTTCCTTCTCTAAAATTCTATAAAAAAAAAATCTTTTCAAAGGCCAGACATGGTGGTGTATGCCTTTAGTCCCAGCACTTGCGAGGTAGAGGTAAGAGGATTGCCTTGAGTTCAAGGACACCCTAAGACTACATAGTGAATTTCAGCTCAGTCTGGGCTAGAGTGAGACCCTACCTCAAAAGAAAGGGGGGGGGGGCTGGAGAGATGGTTTAGCAGTTCAGCTGCATGTCTGCAAAGCCTAAGGACCCCGGTTCAATTCTCCAGGTCCCATGTAAGCCAGATGCACATGGTGGCAACATGTGTCTGGAATTTGTTTGTAGTGGCTAGAGGCCCTGGTGTACCCATTCTCACTCTCTCTCTCTACTTCTTTCTGTCTCTAATAAATAAAAAAAATAAAATCTTTAAAAAAAAATCTTTTCAAGCTGGTTGTGGTGGCTCACTCCTTTAATCCCAGCACTGGGGAGGCAGAGGTTGGAGGATCACTGTGAGTTAGAGGCCAGCCTGAGACTACATAGTGAATTCCAGGTCAGCCTCAGCTAGAGTGAGACTCTACCTCAACAACAACAAAAACAACAAATCTTTCCAAACCTTACCCTCTTGTCCAGAGATAAGAAAATTGAGGTCATTGACTCAGTGGAAGTTTTGTGTGACCATGAGTGTCCAGCATCTTAGCTCCTGAGTTAAAAGACCACCCAAGAGCCAAGAAAGGCCCAATTGCTCTCAAAGACATAAATATAAGTATTTAGAGGGCAAGTTGTTTGGCATACTATATCCACTTAGCCAGACAACAGTAGTAGTTTCCCTATTTGGGCTTATGACCCTCTCAGCCCTAGGCTATTGACTAGGTTTTCAGTAACAGGCATGAATTCCTTCCCATGGAGTAGACCTCAAATCCAATCAAAGAGCAGTTGGTTTCCCCCATCACAGACATGCCACCATTGCACCAATTATTACATTTTACCTGGCTGCCCAGTCGTGAAGCTTTCAAGGTCCACTGCTGGTTAAGACCATTGATGACTTTTCTCCCCCAACAGACTGCATAGCTCTTTCCAGCATCATAACAGCTGGTTAACGGGGAGGAGGCCTCCAGTTGAGCTCCAGTTTGACTTCCCAGTGTTCTGCAGCACAAGCTTGTGGAGTTGTAAGCAATAGAGACCCTATGAAGTTCTGGTGGTCCACAAAGAGCCTTGGCAATATTCTATATTGTTTGGGGTCACTAGAGGCTTCCTTGACCAACAACTTACTGGAAGTTTGGCCTTGAAATTTTCTTGTAACATGTGGCTTCTGGGCACAACATTATCACCCTCATATACTTTGGCCCAAACTCTCTTTTTTTAAATTTTTTTTCACTTTGGTTTTTCAAGGTAGGGTCTCACTCTAGCCCAGGCTGACCTAGAATTCACTATGTAGTCTCAGGATGGCCTCAAACTCATGATGATTCTCCTACTTCTGCCTCTTGATTGCTGTGATTCAAGGCATGGACCACCATACCTGGCTTCTCTCTCTTTTTTTTAAAAAAATATATGTATGTATGTGTATATGTATATATATATATATATATATATAAATTTTATTCATTTGAGAGAGAGAGTATGGTGGGTTCAGCAGGGCTTCATGCCACTACAAACAACAGATACATGTGCCACTTTGTGCATCTGGCTTTATGTGGGTACTGGGGATTGAACCTAGGTCAGAAGAATTTGCAAGCACATTTAACCTCTGAGCCAGCTTTCCAAACATATATATATATTATATGTTTAGTTAATATATTATATGGCTTATTTATAAAATCTTTAATTTTGATTTACCTTCATCCCCCTCCCTACTCTCCCTGAAGCACTCCTTGGACCCCACTTCGTCCATTCCATTCCCAGTATTCTGCCCTCTACTACCATATCCACTACTCTGTGATGCTGTGAATGCAAATGTACATCTCCTGTAGACTTAGGTGTTTTTTAAGAAATATTTTAATATATGAGTGAGAGACAGAGAGAGGGAGAGTGCCAGGGCCTCCTGCCACTGCAAATGAACACCAGACATATGTGCCACTTGGTGCATCTGGTTTTATGTAGAAACTGAACCTGGATCATCAGGCTTTGTGATTAAGCACCTTTAACCACTGAGCCAATCAGAGTGTTTTTTATATAACATTATTTTTATTTAAGAGAGAGAAAGAGGCAGAGAGAAGGAAAGAGGGGGAGGGAAAGAGTGGGTACAACAGGGCATCTAGCCACTGTAAACTCCAGATGCATGCTCCACCCTATGCATCTGGCTTACATGGGTCCTGGGGAGTTGAACCTAGGTCCTTTGGTTTTGTAGGCAAACACCTTAACTGCTATGCCATCTCTCCATCCCTGTTTGTTTTTGAGATAAAGTCTCACTCTAGCCCAGGCTGACCTACCTCTGCCTCCCAAGTGCTGAGATTAAAGGCTTGTGCTGCCACACCCTGGTGTCTCAGGATTTTTTTTTTTTTTAAATTAAATTCCCTATTTAAGACTCTAGCAGGCAGATCCCTACTGCAGGAGGCATGTCAGTGGAGGTAGACCTTGAGTCCAGCCTTACTAGGTGAGTTGACAGCCAGGCTGAGTTCACGCTTACTGGTGTTGGCTGTTCTCTCTCTGCTCTGGATGCTGAAGGGATGATGAAGCTTGCCCTGGAATCTGTAAGCGTGAACTAAACCCTTTCCTTCCATTAACTGCTTCTTCAGATGTGTGTCATAGCAATGAGAAGGTAACTGCAACATATGCCTACCCCTCTCCTCCCTCCCTCATGACCAATTTCTAGCTTCTGGCTCCTACTACTGACTTATAGCAACTCACATAAAAATCTAAACATGTGAAACTATGGCTGGGCATGGTGGCGCATGCCTTTAGTCCCAGTACTCGGGAGGATGATCTTCATATGCATATGTTCATGTGGATTTTACTTTCTGAGCCTGGGATACTCAGTATATTTTCCAGATTTATCTGTTTCTTGCAAATTTTGTTTTTATTTTTATTTTATTTTTAATTTTTTATTAACAACTTCCATAATTGTAGACAATAACCCATGATAATTCCCTCCCTCTCCCCACTTCCCCTTTTGCAACTCCACTGTCCATCATCCCCCTTCCCCATCTCAATCAGTCTCTCTTTTATTTTGATGTCATCATCTTTTCCTCCAATTATGATGGTCTTGTGTAGGTAGTGTCAGGCACTGCAAGGTCATGGATATCCAAGCCATTTTGTGCCTTGAGGAGCACAGTTGTAAGGAGTCCTACCCTTCTTTTGGCCCTTACATTCTTTCTTACACTTCTTCCAGACCCTGAGCCTTGGAAGGTGTGACAGAGATGTTTCAATGCTGAACACTCCTCTCTCACTTCTTTTCAGCACCATGATGCCTTCTGAGTCATCCCCAGGTCACTGCCATCTGAAAAGAGAAGCTTCTTTTGGTGTTTTCAAGGTAGGGTCTCATTCTAGCCCAGGCTGACCTGGCATTCACTATGTAGTCTCAGGCTGGCCTCAAACTTACAGTGATCCTTTTACCTCTGCCACCCAAGTGCTGGGATTATAGGTGTGTGCCATCATGCCTGGCCTGACCTGGAATTTATTATGTAGTCTCAGGCTGTCCTCAAGCTCACAGAGATCTTTCTACCTCTGCCTCCTGAGTGCTGAGATTAAAGGTATACACCACCAAGCTGGACTCTTAAGGATTTAAAATTTTTCATCATAGAGGTGCTTCATTTCCTTGGTTAGGTTTATTACAAAGAATTTTCTTTAGAGGCAATTGTAAATGGACTTATTTCCCTGACTTCATTCCCAGCATATTGTTATTGGTACATAGGAGGTCCACTTATTTTTGTATATTAATTTTGTATCTTCCAGAAAGGAGGAAACTTGCCAGAATCCTGCTGAGGCACCAGCAGCCCTGATCCACGAGCCCACCCAGCCAGTGGTGCCAATCAGCAGGAGAAGAAACAAGGTGAGGGGATTTTCCACTCACATCAGCCTCCTTGCAAAAGAAACCTGAAAGGGAAGACAACACAGAGCAGCTGAGAAGCTGCTGAAGGAGAATACAGATGGGACCAGCTGAGCAGTTCCAGGACAACTCCAGGCACCCTGCAAAGTCTCCCATCCCCCAATAATCAGAGTCGTGAACATCTGGGGCACTCATTCACCCCCAGCTGCCCATCATTGGCACCGAGAGAGATCAAGGTGGGCACTCAGGTAATAGGGCCTACTTATACAAAGCCAGATACATAGGCCTGTACTGGAAGTGCTAATCTCTCTTTCCATGTCAGGGAAGGTTAGATTTGAATGATATATTCTTGGTTGGCTTTACACTTCTCAAATAAGCTGTATGTTAGTGTTGACTATTGTTTCCTTTGACATTTCCTGATTTTTAGGGCCTTGGTTTTTTTCTTCTGTCATTATTGGGGGCAGGGACTGACTGGCCCTAGGTTGACTTGGGTCCCTTTCAGATTAGAAATCCCAACCTCCTAGTTAACAGGATTAAGGGTGTGGAACAACACACACCATTATGGACTTTGGCTTTACTAGATTATCTGTTTAGTTTAATCCCCACCCTTGTAGAAATACTCTGTGCTGGTTTTTATTGAATGTCTGTATTGCTCAGTTGGATTTTAGAATATGCTAATAATTTGCTTCACCCAGTCTACTACAATACTTGAATAGCAGGTAAACTCAACACCTGGGGTCACTTTTGGTGTTTCTCATGGAGTATTAGAGCTACATCTGACACTCCTACACTGAAGATGTATAAAGTCAGATTCATATGGCTAAGAACACTGCAAATAATTAGACAACCCAAGCATCAAATTAACTCAAGATGCAAAAATCTCTACATTATAATACATGGAACACAAAAAATCAAGACAATAGAATCCTACCAAGAATTATAAATCCATCAGAAATGACCTCCAGTGAGACTGCTTTAGATGAAATGTCTGACAAAGATTAAAAAAGAAAAGAAAAGAAAAGAAAAGAAAGAATGAAAGAGCTGGGCATGGTGGTGCACGCCTTTAATCCCAGCACTCAGAAGGCAGAGGTAGGTGGGTCACCATGAGTTTGAGGCCACCCTGATACTACATAGTGAACTCCAGGTCAGCCTTGGTTAGAGTGAGACCCTACCTTGAAAAACTAAAAAAAAAAAAAAAAAAAAAAAAGGATGTTCAAAGAAGAAATCAAAGGAGAAAACAAACTCCTGAGGAAGAACACAGGAAACCAATTTAATAAAACAAGGAGGTCATTACATGATATGAGTACGGAAACAGAAATAATGAAAAAATACTACTCAGAAATACTAGAAATGAAAAATAGAGTAAGTTAAATAGAAAACTCTGTAGAAAGTCTCACCAGTAGAATGGACCAATGAGAGGACAGAATATGTAAACTAGAAGACCAGGTAGCAGATCTAATAGAGTCCAACAAAGAGAAAGACAAACTAACAGAAAGGCATGAATGGTGTGATAGTTAAGGTGTTGTCAACTTGATCTATTTAGAGCTCACAGGAAATCCTTTCAGGTGGGTCTCTGAGGTTGCTTCCAGGAAGGATTAACTGAAGGAGGAAGTCCTTCCCCCAGAGTGAGCCCTTTCCCCAGAGTGGGCCCTTCCCCCAGAGTGGGCAGCCCCTCTCAGAGGAGGATTTTATCTAAGGAAGGTCTGGGTGAAAAGAGCTCCTTCCCTCCTTCCCTCCTTCCACTTGGCTGCCAGCATGGACTGAAGACCAGGGTCAACTGAAGACCCATATGGATTGAAAACCAGCAGCTCCTCAGGAAGCCTCCAGGCCTTCAGTGCCAGATTGGGACTGCAGATGCATCTGGCCATGTGGAATGAGAAGCTACCAGGTTCCTTGATTCTCAGGCCTGCAACTGCTATTGGACTACCATAAGCTAATCAAATAAATTCACTTTTAAAAATAATTTATTCTAGCAGTTCTGTTCCTCTAGAGAATCCTGACTAGTACAGATTTTGGTACCAGAAGTGTGGTTCAAACTCATACGGATATAAATCGAACATAAGAATTCAAGGTATAGTAGAAGGAGGAGAATTTCACTCCAGAGGCATAATAGGCATTTTCAACAAAATCATAGAAGAAAATTTCCCTCAAATAGGGAAAGAGATGCCAATGCAGATATAGGAAGCCTTTAGAACATTAAACAGACAAAACCTGGAAAGAACCTCTCCTTGCCATATTATATTAAGCTACCAATATATTGAAAGCAGTAAGAGAGAAAAAGTAAGTCACATACAAGGGCAAGCCCATCAGGATAACAGCTGATTACTCAACACAAACTTTTAAAAGCAAGACTTGGAATGGATGTATTCCAGGTTCAGAAAGATAACAACTTTCAACCAAGAATACTTTATCCTGCAAAGCTATCCATTCAAATATACAGAGAAATAAAGACATTCCATAACAAAAGCAGGCTAAATGAATAATTTGAAGACAAAACCAGCTCTACAGAAATACTTGAAAGGATCCTCCATGCTGAGGAGAAGAAAAGCACACATATAAAAAACCTAGAAAAACAAACCATACTCAAATACTAGTTAATACAAGACAGCAAAGATAAAACCAGAAGAACTACGAAACAAGAAAAATGGCAAAAATAAATACAGACTTTTCAATAATAACTTTTAATATCAATAGCCTCAGTGCCCCAACGAAAAGACACAAGTTTGCAGACTGGGTTAAAAAGTGGCACACACCTTTAATCCAGCACTTGGGAGGTAGATGTATGAGGATTGCTGTGAGTTGAAAGCCACCCTGAGAATACAGAGTGAATTCTAGCCTGGGCTAGAGTGAGAACCTACCTAAAAAAACAAAACAAAACAAAACAACAACAAAACAGGAGTTTCTAATTTTGTTGCCTCCAAGAAACTCAATTTTTTACAAAGGATGGACCCTATCTTAGGGTGAAAGGTTGGAAAGTGATGTTTTAAGCAAATGGGCCTAGAAAACAAGCAGGGGGCATTATACTAATATCTGACAGGGTAGACTTCAGACCAACATTAGTTAGGAAAGATAAGGAAGGCCATTTTATATTTATTAGAGGAACACTCCAACAGGAGGATATTACAATCATAAACATATATGCACCTAACATAGGGGCTCACAATTTCATCCAACACACACAATTAGAACTAAGGTCACAGATAACACCAAACACAGTTGTAGTGGGTGACTTCAACATCCCACTCTCATCAACTGACAGATTATCCTGGCAAAAAGTAATCAGAGATGCATCTGGATTAAATGAGGTCATAGAACAAATGGACCTGAAAGATATCTACAGAACATTTCACCCAAATGCTGCATTCTCTAAAATAGACCATAGACACAAAGCAAATCTTAACAGATAAAGGAAAATTCCTTGTACTCTACCTAATCACACAAACTATAAATCAATATCAAGAAAAGCTATAGAGCATACACATAATCATGGGAACTAAACAATATACTACTAAATGATGAATGAGTCAATGAAAAAATAAGAAGGGAATCAAAAAAATTCATAGAATCAAATGATAATGAGAAGACAACATATTAAAATCCTTGGACACAATGAAGGAATTCCTTGAGGGAAATTTATAGCTTTAAGTGCCTATATTAAGAAATTAAGCCAGGCGTGGTGGCGCACGCCTTTAATCCCAGCACTCAGGAGGCAGAGGTAGGAGGATCGCCGTGAGTTCGAGGCCATCCTGAGACTCCATAGTGAATTCCAGGTCAGCCTGGGCTACAGTGAGACCCTACCTCAGAAAACCAAAAAAAAAAAAGAAAAAAAAAAAAGAAATTAGAAAGGTTTCAAGTAAAAAACTTAATGCTTGACTTTGAACCAACAAGAATAAGGCAAGCCGAAAATCAGTAGATGGGAAGAAATAATGAAGATTAGGGCAGAAATTAGTAAAAGAGAATCCCCCCCCCCAAAAAAAATCCAAATAATCAATGAAACAAAGAGTTAGTCCTTTGAAAGGATAAACAAGATTGATAAACCCTTTGCAAATCTGACCAAAAGAGAGAAGAGACACAAATTAATAAAATTAGACATGAAAAAGGAACCATCACAACAGACACTTAAAAAATCATAGGGACATACTATAAGAACATATACTTCACTAAGTTTGAAAATCTGAAAGAACCCAACAGAGATCAGGGAAATTTTGAGGAAGAGGGGGTGGAAAGAATGTCAGAGCCACATGTTGGGTCATGATATGTATCTTACCTATAACTGTGGGCTAACTCCACAATGAATGACCCATATACCTCAACAAGGAGGGGCCAATGGGGAGAGGGTATGTCATGGATGAGCCTAATAATGATACCAAACTGATTGTATTTGCTGAATACAAAACTAATTAATAAAAAAAAATAAAAAAAGAAAATCTGAAAGAAATGAATGGTTTCCTTGATTTATATGACCTACCAAAATTAAATCAAGATGAGATTAACCACTTAAATAGACCTATAACAAATATGGAGATACAAGCAGTTATAAAAAATTCTCCCAAGTATAAAATATATCCAGGCCCAGATTGGTTTACTGTTGAATTTTACCAGACCTTCATGGAAGAGCTAACACCAATGATTCTCAACTTTTTCATAAAATAGAAAAGCAAGGAATCCTACTAATCTCCTTTTATGAAGCCAGCATCACCATGATACCCAAACCAGACAAAGATAGAACAAAAAAAGAAAATTACAGACCAACCTCCCTCATGATCATATATGCAAAAATTCTCTACAAAATATTGGCAAACAGAATATAAGAATATATCAGATCATTCACCCCTACCAAATAGGCTTTATTCCAGAAATGCAGGGGTGGTTCAACATGCATAAATCTAAAACTGTAATACATTATATAAATGGACTGAAGGACAAAAATCACATGATCATCTCATTAGATGCAGAAAAAAACATTTGAAAAATCCAACAACCTTTCATGATAAAAGTCCTATAGGTGTCTCAGGGTGGCCTCGAACTCACGGCGATCCTCCTACCTCTGCCTCCCAAGTGCTGGGATTAAAGGCATGCGCCACCATGCCCGGCATCTACAATGAGAATTTTAAAACACTCAAGCGAGAAATTGCAGAAGACACAAGAAAATAAAAAGACATTCCATGTTCTTGGATTGGAAGAATCAATATTGTGAAAATGACAATCTTACCAAAAGAATTTAATGTAATCCCCATTAAAATTCCAATGATGTTCTTCACAGGAGTAGAAAAAGCAATCTCAAAATTCATTTGGAAGCACAAAAATACCCTCGAATAGCTAAAACAATTTTGAGCAACAAAAATAAGGCTGGTTGTATCACCATACCTGATTTTAAGCTATATTACAAAGCCATAGTAACAAAGACAGCATGGTATTGGCACAAAGATAGACATATAGATCAATAGAACAGAATAGAAGACTCATATGTTAATACAGGCAGCTAGAGCCATCTGATTTTTGACAAAAATGCCAAAAATATTCATTGTAGTAAAAGACAGCCTCTTCAACAAGTGGTACTGGGAAAACTGGATATCTATATGCAGAAAGATGAAAACAGATCCTTGTCTTTCTACATGCACAAGAATCAAATCCATGTGGATCAGGGGTCATAATAGCAGACCTGCAACTCTGAAACTGATAGAAGAGAAGGCAGGGGAAACCCTTCAACATATTGGCATAGGAATGGCTTTCTGAATATAACCCCAATTGCTCAGAAAATAAAACCACTAATCAACTACTGGGATCTCATGAAATTACAAAGCTTTTGTACAGCAAAGGACACTGTGAGTAGAGCAAAAGACAACCTACAGAATGGGAGAAAATCTTTGCCAGCTCCACATCTGACAGAGGATTAATATCCAGAATATACAAAGAACTCAAAAACAGAACAATAAGAAATCAAACAACTCAATCAAAAAATGGGCTATGGAACTAAATAGAGAGTTCTCATCAGAAGAAATACAGATGACACATAAACATCTAAAAAAGTGTTCTACATCCTTAGCCATCATGGAAATGCAAATTAAAACTACATTGAGATTCCTTCTCTCTCCCATCAGAATGGCTACCATCAAGAAAACAAATGACAAGAAATGTTGGCAAGGATGTGGTAAAAGGGGAACCCTTCTACACTGTTGGTGGGAATGTAATCTGGTACACCCATTGTGGAAATCAGTGTGGAGGTTCTTGAGACAGCTAAAAATAGATTTTCCATATGATCCAGCTACAGCATGCATAGGCATATATCCTAATGACTCTTCTCACTACCTTAGAGATACTTGCACAACCATGTTTATTGCTTCTTTATTTACAATACCTAGGAAATGGAACCAGCCTAGATGTCCCCCCACATATGAATGGATAATCAAGATGTGGTACATCTACACAATGGAGTTCTATTCAGTGGTAAAGAAAAATGAAATTATAAAATTGTCAGGGAAATGAATGAATCTGGAAAGGATTATACTAAGTGAGGTAACCCAGGCTCAGAAAGCCAAACATCACATGTTCTTTCTTATATGTGTATCCTAGCTACAAAGGTATAGACTTGTGTGTGATCTGGAACCAAAAGTCAGTAGCAGAGGCCCATAAGCTAGAAAAAGGCTATAAGGGAGAGAGAGGAGAGGGAAGGTATTAAGGGGATGGTATTGTATATGTGTAAATAGAACAAATTACAGGGAGGGGAAAGGCCTAAGTGAAGTCAGGGGAAGAGATTGTATAAAAGAAAGGTGGGGAGGGGTCAATCAAAATTTAAAATATTCTGAATAAGGCATATGAAAATCTACTTTCTCAAATAATGGCACATCCAGAAGCCATAGATTGTTATTAGAAAATTTTCAGTGCCAGGGATGGGATACCTTCCAGTGAGTTGTTGGCCAGGGAGGTCTCTATTGTCTCCAAACATTATAGGCTATTGCCAAAGCCCATGGCTTCCCATAAGAAAGAGATGGTTTGAGACCCTACCTCAAAAAAAAAAAAAAAAGAAAGAGATGGCAAGACCCTATTGCTGAAGACTTCACATGACTGAGCGGCAAAATAACTGAGAAATCAAGCTGGTGCTGAGCAGAAAACATTCTCCCTGTAGCCCAGACAACGGAAAGCTGGAAAAAGCTGCACTGTATGCAGTCTTATGGGAGACAGAAGTCATCAGCAGTGAAAACAGTGGACACCGGAAACCTCAAGTTTGGCCAGACAGGCCAAATGACTGAATGAGTACAATAGTGGCATGGCTTCTTTGGAGGAAACCAACTGCTCTCTAATTGGACTGAGGGCTCACTCTATGGGAGGGAATACGTGCCTGGTACTGAAAAACCTAATCAAAAGCCTATGGCAGGGGAGATCATGAGCCTGCTCTTGTCTGGGTAAATTCATATATTACTGACACCAAATTGCCCTGAAAGCAATACACTTAAGGTTCGTACTCATATATTAATGCTACTCTCACTGCTAGTTAGAGAAGTTTCTCTTTTCAGATGGCAGTGATCACTGGGATGACCCAAAAGGCAACATAGTGCTGAGAAGAAGGGATGGAGGAGTGTCTAGCACTGAAACATCTCACACCCCCCTAGGCTCAGGGTCCATTGTGGAAGAGGTGGTGGAAAGAATGTAAGAGCCAAAGGAGGGGTGCCACTCATTACATGCAACTGTCTGGACAGATTTTGGCCTCGATATCCAGGACCTTGCACTACCTAGCAATACCCACACAAAACCCTCATAATAGGAGAAAAAGATAATGACATCAAATTAAAAGAGAGACTAATGGGGAGAGGGAGGGGATATAATGGTGAGCAGAGTTATGAAGGGGAAAGTGGGGGATGGGAGGGAAATACCATGGTTTGCTGTCTAAGTATAGAATGTCTCTCTCTCTCAAATATATATATATATATTTATATCTATATCTCTCTCTCTCTCTCTCTCTCTCTCTATATATATATATATATATATATAGAGAGAGAGAGAGAGAGAGAGAAAGAGAGAGACAAGTATATATAGTATATAGACACACACATATAGACAAGTTCTATATGTATGTGAAAAATATATCTATTTAAAAATATATAAGTTAAAAAATAAAAATAAATGAGTTCAAAGGCAAAAAAAGAATTCAGACCATTTTTAAAATATTTTATTTATTTGAGAGAGAGAAAGAGGCAGATATTTAGAGAGAACTGGTGTGCCAGGGCCTCTAGCCACTTCAAACAGACTTCAGATGCATGCACCACCTTGTGTATCTGGCTTACTGAGGAATCAAACCTGGCTTTGCAGGCAGGCAATTTAACCATTAAGCCATCTCTCCAGCCCTTGGTTAGTATGTTTTTTAAGACAATGTTGCTTTTTAAGGAGATTTTATTCATTGATTTATTATTTTTTGCTTTTTTTCAAGGTATGGTCTCCCAAGCTGACCTGGAACTCACTCTGTAGTCTCAGGCTGGCCTCAAAGTCACAGTGATCCTCCTACCTCTGCCTCCCAAGTGCTGGGATTAAAGGTGTGTGCCACCACTTCCAGCTCTATTTCTAATTATTTACTTTTTTCTTAAAAAAAATATTTTAATTAATTAATTAATTTGCAAGAAGAGAGAGGGCCTGGGGGCGGAAGTGAGAGGGAATGGACATGTCAGGGCCTCAAGCTGCTACAAATGAACTCCAGATGCATGAGACCCTTTTGTGCATCTGGCTTTATGTGGGGATTGGTAATGCACATCTTTTGTTTATTTAGTATATTTTTAGAGACAGAAAGAGATAGAGAGTGACTGAGAATAGGCACCCCAGGGCTTCTAGCCACTGCAAATGAACTCCAGATGCATGTGCCACCATGTGGATCGGGCTTATGTGGGACCTGGAGAATTGAACCTGGGTCCTTAGGCTCCGTAGGCATGTGCCTTAACCACTAAGACATCTCTCCAGCCCTTATGTGGGTATTGGGGAATTGAACTCAAGTCCCTAAGTTTTGCAGGCAAGTACCTTAACCACTGAGCCATTTCTCAAAACCCTAATTAAAAAAAAATTTTTTAGGGGGTTTTCTAAGATAGGATCATACTCTAGCCCAGGCTGACCTGGAATTCACTATGTAGTATCAGGGTGGCCTCAAACTCATGGCTATCTTCCTATCTTTGCCTCCTGAGTGCTGGGATTAAAGGCACGCACCATTGTACCTGGCTAATGAGGGTCTTGTGTAGGTAGTGCCAGGTACTGCGAGGTCATGGATATCCAGGACATTTCGAGTCTAGAAGATTGCATTGTAAGCAGTCCTATCCTTCCTTTGGCTCTTACATTCTTTTCACCACCTCTTCCACAATAGATACTGAGTCTTGGAAGGTGTGATAGAGATATCTCAGTGCTGAACACTCCTCTGTCACTTCTTCTCAGCACCATGGTGACTTTTGAGTCTTCCCAATGGTTACCACTGTCTGAAAAAAGAAGCTTCTCTAACCAAAAGTGAGAGTAGCATTGATCTATGGGTGTGAACATTGAGAGAAGTGCTCACACGCAGCTTGGTGAGCATAGTGTATGCATCTATCCAGACAGCAGCAGGGCTACTCTTCTAGGGCTCACGACCTTTAAAAACAATTTATTAAGCAAACAGTGAGCCAATTTAAGTAAACACATAAAGTACATCATCATAAGCTGGTAGAGTGAAATGGCAAAACTGTTTATATCCATGACTTGACTTTGGGAAATCTGTTTCCTAGGGAGTGGAAACTCCTTTGTTCTCCTCACTCCCGGGGTCTTCTCCTGTAGGGGAAGTCACCTAGTAGGTACATAGGATTTGGGGTTTCATTCCTGTGGATTGGATCATTTTAAGCAAGTCCCTCTTGTGACAGACAAACTTGTCTCTGGACCACTCCAGCAAGTTGGAAGGGAAGATGGTCAGGGGCAGTGTTACACCATATCTTTTGACTAGGTTTTCAGTACCAGGCATGTATTTTCTCCTGTGGAGTGATCCTCCACTGTAGAGAGTGATTGTTTTCCCCCATGACAGAAGTGCCACTATTGCACTGGTTGGCACATTTGGCCTGGCTGGCCAATCTTAAGGCTTGCAATGTTCACTGCTGATTAACACCACTGATAACTTCTCTCTCCCATAGGGCTGTATGCAGCATAGCTTTTTCCAGCTTTCTGTCAGCTTTTCTACAGGGAAGAGGTTTTCAGCACAGCTCCAGCTTTATTTCTCAGTGACCAGTAGCCCAAACACATGGAGTCTTCAGCAATATGGTCTTACCATCTAGTTCTTGTGGGAAACCAAGAGCTTTGACAATGGCCTATAATGTTTTGGGGGCATCAGGGACTTCCTTGGCCAACAACTCACTGGAAGGTATCCATCCCTGGCACTGAAATCTATTTATTTTTGTGTGTGTGCACATGTATCATGTCAGGGTCTCCTGGCCATTGCTAATGAATGGCCATTTGGCATTAGGTGAGTGGCTGGGGATGTGAACTCTGGCCAACAGGTTTTGCAAGCAAGCCTTTGCAGTGTTTTACCTGCTGAGACATCTCCCAAGCTTCTCTCTTTGTTAGTTTTGGTAAGGTTTTATTGATCCTTTCAAAGAGTCAACTCTTGCCGGGTGTGGTGGCACATGCCTTTAATCCCAGCACTTGGGAGGCAGAGGTAGGAGGATAGCCATGAGTATGAGGCCACCCTGAGACTACAGAGTGAATTCCAGGTCAGCCTGGGCTAGTGTGAGACCCTACCTCGAAAAACCAAAACAAACAAACAAAGAGTCAACTTTATTTCATTGAGCCTTTGTTTTTTGTTTTTAATATTTTTATTTATTTTCAAGCAGAGAGAAAGAGAGAGACAGAGAGAGAGAGAGAGAGTGGGAGAGAGAGAGGGAGAGAATGGGCACACCAGGGCCTCCAGCAGGCAAATGAATTCCACAAGCATGTGCCACTTTGTTCATCTGGTTTATGTGGGTACTGGTGAATGGAACCCAATTTCTTAGGTTTGCAGGCAAGCACCTTAACTTCCAAACCATCTCTCCAGCCTATTAAAAAAATATATTTAATTTATTTGCAACATGGGGCGGGGAGGGGAAGTGAAAGGGGAGGGGAAGATAGAGTTAATGAGCATGACAGGGCCTCTAGTCACTGCAAACAAACTCCAGATGCATGTGCCACCTTGGGCATCCGGCTTTACATGGGTACTGGGCAATCAAACCTGGGTTCTTTGGCTTTGCTGGCAAGGGCCTTACCTGCTAAGCCATATCCCTAGTCCTCCTTTATTTTATTTTATTTTATTTTATTTTATTTTATTTTATTTTATTTTATTTTATTTTATTTTATTTTATTTGAGAAATAGAAATAGATAAGGAGAGAGAGAAAGACAGAGGTAGATAGAGAGAACTCCAGAGCCTCTAGCCACTGCAAATGAACTCCAGACACATGTGACACCTTGTGCATCTGGCTTACATTGGTACTGAAGAATAGAACCTGGTCCTTAGGCTTCACAGGCAAGTGTCATAATCACCCAGCCACTTCTCCAGCCCCCTTTTTTTGATTTTTTTGAAGTAGGGTTTTGCTCTAACCCAGGCTGAACTGGGATTAAAGGCATAAGCCACCATGCCTGCAGCCTTTGTTTTGTAAAATTTCTATTTTATCAATTTCTGCTCTGATGTTCATTATTCATTTCCATGTACTGATTTGGGGTTTGGCTTGTTCTTCTTTTTCCAAGGTCGTAAGGTGTGGCATTAAGTTACTCATTTGTGACCTCTTTTATTTATTTTGTTTTATTTTATATAGAATAGTTTATACTCTTCCATCCCCTCACCCTGACCCCTGCCACCTTTGGGGCCTTCCCTCATGGTCTCATGGTATCCACTGTGGGGTATGAAGGCCTCAGTTAGTCCCTGAGGGGTAGCAGAGGACTGTGCCTCAGGATATTCCTACCTACTCTGTGGCTCTTAGAATCTTTGCATCACCTCTTACACAATGTTCCCTGAGCCATGGCAGGCCTGTAGGCAGTCTGATTTAGTGTTGAGTTCTCCATAGCCTCTGGATCTCTGCTTTAATAGGTTTTGATTGATCACCATATTTGAATGGAGAGCTGGTTGTCAGGCTAGCAGTAAGAGCAGTATTCATGCCACCACTTCCTCTGCAATTTCTGGGCCCTGGCAGATACAGTAAAGATGGAAAGTCTCATGATGGGCAGTCAGCTACCTTCTTGTCTTATCAATGGATCTTGGCTCTCCTGCATTTTCTTTGCCATCTGTAAAAAACAAACAAACAAACAAACAAACAAACAAACAAACAAACAAACAAAAACCAAATTCTCCAGCCAAGAGTGAGAGCAGCAGTGAGAGGTTAAAGGGGGCATGCAAATTTCCTTGAGAAAATTTTCTTTTTCTTTCTTTCTTTTTTGAGGTAGGTTCTCCTGTAGCTTAGGCTGACCTGGAATTCACTATTTAGTCTCAGGGTAGCCTCAAACTCATAATGATCCTCCTACCTCTGCCTCCCAAGTGCTAGGATTAAAGACATGCATCACTATGCCCAGTGAGAGAACTTTTTTGGTGTGCAGACCCTCAGTCAAGAAAGCAGTGGGGGCTTCTCTCTGAATTATAAGTATCCTGATCATGGGATTTTGAGTTGGATTCCAGTACCAGATATGAGTTCTGTCCTGAGTGGGCTTCATGTCCAATCAGAGAACAGTGTACATAGAGGCTGTGTACCCCTATTGCACAAGTATGGATTTCTTGTCAGGTTGGTTGATTTCATAGTCTGCAGAGTCCCCTAATTTTTCATGCTGTGGGTCACCATTGTCTTCCAGAGGCTCCCATATGGCTCTCCAGTGCTATGAGGGTAGTGGGAATGGGGAGGCAGAATGAGAGTATTTGTTTTTTATGGAACTGATTTCTGTTTTCTTAACTTTTTTATAATCCTCTCCCCACCCACCTTACCCATTAACTTTCCAATCCACTAACCCATCAGTAACTCCTCCTCTTTCCCTATTTCTTCTCTGTCCTGGTCTCATTCTAATTTTATGCCCATATTTCTGGTGCTCACTACCATTTGTACTTGTCTCCAGTTGATCCCAGTTAGGAACTGCAGATGAGAGAGGTTGTGCAGATTTGTTTTTCTGAGCCTGTGTTATCTTGCTTAGAATGATTTTTTTTCTAAGTCCCTCCATTTTCCTGCAAATTTGATTGTTTCATTTTTTCTTACCATTGGGTAGAATTCCACTGTGTATATGTACCATGTCTTCATTAGCCATTCATCAATTGATGAGCATCTGGACTGCTTCCAGTTCTTGGCTATTGTGGATAGAGCAGCAACAAACATGGTTAAGCAAGTGTCTCTGTAGAAAAGAGTAGAGTCTTTAGGGTATATGCTCAAAAGAGGTACAGCTGGATATAATACTAGTTCTATTTGAAGCTTTTTGAGGAGTCTCCATACTGATTTCCATAGTGGCTGAACAAGTTTGCATTCCAACCAACTGTGGGTGAGGGAGTCTTTCCCCCCACATCCCTATCAGCATGTGCTGTCATTTATTTTTAAAAATATTTTATTTATTTATTTATTTATTTATTTATTTGCAAGGAGAGAGACACACACACACAGAGAATGGGTGCACCAGGGCCTCTAGCCACTACAAATGAATTCCAGATACATGTGCCACCATGTGTATCTGGCTTACATAGGTTCTGGGGTGTTAAACCTAGGTCCTTAGGCTTCACAGGCAAGTGCCCTAACCTCTAAGGCATCTCTCCAGCCCTCATTTATATTTTGATGGTTTCCATTCTGACTGTAGTGAGATAGAATATCATAGTCATTTTAGTTTGCATTTTCCTGGTGAATAGAAATGGTGAACATCACTTTAGGTGTTTAGTGGATATTTGTGTTTCTTTTTCTGAGAACTCTCTGTTCAATGCTACATTTTTTGAGTGGGGTGCTTATTTTTTGTTTTTAATTTTTTTAAGGTAGGGTCTCACTGTAATCCTCCTACCTCTGCCTCCTGAGTGCTGGGATTAAAGGCATGCACCACCATGTCCAACAAGTGGGGTGCTTATTTTTTATTGTTTATGTTTTTGTGTTCTTTGTAGGTTCTAGATGTTAAGCCTTTGTTGGAGATATTGCTGGGGAAGATTTTCTCCCATTTGGTAGGTTGTCTACTGACTTTGTTAATGGTTTGCTTCTCTGTACAATAGCTTTTTATTTTCATGAGGTCCCAGTTCTTGAGTGTTTGCCTGAGTCCCTGGGCTACTGAAGACTTGCTCAGAAAGTCTTTCCCTTTCTGCCTTCCCAACTTTTTCTTCTGGCTGATTTAGAATTTTAGGTCTTATATTGAGGTCCTTGATCCATTTGGAGTTGATTTTTGTGCAAGGTGAAAGGAGGGGGTGCAACTTTCAATCATCTACATGTGGTTCTCCAGTTGCTCCAGCACCATTTGCTGAATATGCTGTCTTTGTTCCAGGGAGTGTTTTTGGCCCCTTTGTTCAAGATCAGGTAGCTGTAGTTATTCTAACACATACCTGATCTTCAATTCTATTCCATTGTTTTTTTTGCCTGTGTTTTTTTTTCTTTTTCTTTTTTTTTCTCCTCCTCCTCCTTCTTCTTCTCTCTTTCTCTTTTTTTGAAGTAGCATCTTGCTCTAGCCCAGGCTTACCTGAAATTCACTTGATAGTCTCAGGTGGCCTTGAACTCACAGCAATCCTCCTACTTCTGCCTCCAGAGTGCTGGGATTAAAGCTGTGTGTTACCACACCCAGCAATTCTGCCTGTTTTTATGCCATCACCATGCTGTTTTTATTACTATGGCCTGATAGTATAGCTTGAATCAGGTATGGTGGTATCACCAGAAGTATTCCTTCTGCTCAGTAAATTTTTGGCTATCTGTGGCATTTTGTGCTTCCATATGAATTTTGAGACTTTTTTTTCTAACTTTGTGAAGAATGTAGCTGGGATTTTGATCGAAATTGCATTGAATCTCTATATTACTTTTGGTAGGATGACCAATTTAACAGTATTAATTCTTCTAATCCATGAGCATAGAAAGCCATTCATCTTGTCATGTATTCTTCCAGTTCTATCTTTAGCATTTTTATGTTTTTTTTTCAAAATTTTATTAACAACTTCCATGATTATAAAAAACATCCCATGGTAATACCCTCCCTTCCCCCACTTTCCCCTGTGAAACTCCATTCTCCATCATACCCCCACCCCTTCTCAATCAGTCTCTCTTTTATTTTGATGTCATCATCTTTTCCTCCTGTTATGATGGTCTTGTATAGGTAGTGTCAGGCACTGTGAAGTCATGGATATCCAGGCCATTTTGTGTCTGAGGGCAGCACATTGTAAGGAGTCTGACCCTTCCTTTGGCTCTTAACATTATTTCTGCCACCTCTTCTGCAATAGACTCTGAACCTTGGAAGGTGTGATAGAGATATTGCAGTACTGAGCACTCCTGTCACTTCTTTTCAGCACCATGATGCCTCTGAGTCATCCCAAGGTCACTGCCATCTGAAAAAAAGAAGATTCTCTACCAAAAGTGAGAGTAGCATTAATATAAGAGTATGAACATTAAGAGAAGTGCTTACTGGGCAGTTTTATAAGCATAGTATATATATTTAGCCAGATATCAGCAGATGTTATATCCCTAGGGCTCATAACTACCCCTGTTTTAAGTTTTCAGTATCATCCTTCCCATGGAGTGGGCCTCCAGTCCAATTAGAGGGCAGTTGGTTTCCACCATCACAGATGTGCCACTATTGCACCAATTGGCTCATTTAGCCTGGCTGGGCAAATATAAGGCTTGCAGTGTCCACTGATGAGTATCGTCACTGGTGATTTCTTTTTCTCCCATTGAACTGCATGAAGAATGGCTTCTTCCAGATTTCTGTCAGTTGGGCTACATGGAGGAGGTTATCAGCTCAATTCCAACAGGATTTCTCAGTGGCCTTTCAGCCCAAGTATGTGGAGTCTTCAGCAATAGGGTCTTGCCATCTATTCCTGGTGGGAAACCAAGGGCCTTGGCAATGGCCTATAAAGTTCTGGGGGCACCAGGGACCTTCATGGCCAATAACTCACTGGAAGGTATCCCATCCCTGGCACTGAAAATTTTCTAGCCATAATATATGGCTCCTGAGTGTTCCATTGTCAAAAAAGGAGGTTTCAATATGATTTATTTATGTTCTCTTGGATTTTTATTAGCCCTCCCTCCACCTTTCCTTTACTCAATCTCTTCCCCTTACCTCACTTTGGGCCTTTTCACCCCCATTAATCTATTCTTCTACATAAATATATATATATATATATATATATATATATATATATATATATATATATATATGTATAATACCATCCTATTAAGTACCCCTCCCTTCCTATCACTTCCCTTTATATCTCTTTTCTAGCTTACTGGCCTTTGCTATTGAGTTTTCTTCCTACTCACACAGAAGTCAAATCATACCAGGCATGATGGCACATGCCTTTAATCCCAGGACTCAGGAAGGAGAGGTAGGAGGATCGCTGTATGTTCGAGGCCAGCCTGACACTACATAGTGAATTCCAGGTCAGCCTGGGCTAGAGAAGACCCTTTTTTGAGTCTTGAGAGCCACACCTAGCACCTTAATATGTATACCCTGAAGATATATAACATCAGCTTGATTGATACATCTAATAATACTGCAGGTAACTAGAAAATCCAAGCATTAAATTAATCCAAGATGCAAAGATATGTACATTATAACATATGAAACACCAAAAATCAAGACAATATAAATTCACCAAAAAGTATTAATGCATCAGAACTGATTTCCAGTGTGAATGAGTTAGAGGAAATGCCTGAGAAAGATTTCCAAAGAATGATTATAAATATGCTCAAAGAAGTCAAAGAGGAAATCAAAGGAATGAAAGAAGAAATTAAAGGAATCAAAGAAGACACAGGGCACCAATATAATGAAATAAAGAGGTCAATACAATATATAAACAAGGAACTAGAAATAATAAAGAAAAAACAGTCAGAATTACTAGCAACGAAGAACACAGTTAATGAAATAAAAAACTGTAGAAAATCTCACCAGTAGAATGGATGAAGGAGAGGACAGACTATCTAAACTAGAAGACCAGGTGGCAGATCTAATACAGTCCAACAAAGACAAACTAATAGGAAAGTATGAATGGGAATTTCAAGATATTCAGGACACTATGAAAAAATCAAACATAAGAATTCAGGGCATAGTAAAAGGAGAACTTCATCAAATGTACAGTAGGTGTTTTCAACAAAATCATAGAAGAAAACTTCCCCCAAATTGGGAAAGAGGTGCCAATGCAGATACAGGAATTCTTTACAATACCAACCAGCCAAAACCTGGCCAGAACCTCTCCTTGCCATATTATAATTAAACTACCAAATATATAAGCCAAAGAAAAAATATTAAAAGCAGTTAGACACAAAAATCAAGTTGCCTACAAAGGGAAGCCCATCAGGATCACAGCAGATTACTCAACACAACCTTTAAAAGTCAGAAGGGCTTGGAGTGATGTATTCCAAGTTCTGAAAGATAACAGCTGTCAACCAAGATTACTTTATCCTACAAAGCTATCCATTTAAATAGATGAAGAAATAAGGACATTCCACAACAAAAGCAGGCTAAAGGAATATTTGAAGACATAACCAGCTCTACAGAAAATACTTGAAAGAATATTCCATGCTGAAGAGAAAGAAAAGCACTCATATAAGGAATCTGGAAAAAGCAAGCCATACTCAAATACTAGTTAAAACAAGAAGGCAAAGGTAAAATGGGAAGAAGTACAAAATAAAATGGTAAAAATAAATAGACACTCTTCAATAATATCTCTTAATATCAATGGCCTCAATGCTCCAACCAAAAGGCATAGGTTTGCAGTCTGGGTTAAAAAGCAGGATCCTTCGATTTGTTGCCTCCAAGAAATTCATCTTTCTACAAAGGATGGTCACTATCTTAGGGTGAAAGGTTGGAAAATGGTGTTTCAAGCAAATGGGCCTAGAAAACAAGTAGGGGTTGCTATCTTAATATCTGACAAGGTAGACTTCAGTACAACATTAGTTAGGAAAGATAAGGAAGGTCACTTTATATTAATTAAAGGCACACTCCAACAGGAGGACATTATAATCCTAAACATATATGCACCTAAATGGGGGCTTCCAACTTCATCAAACAAATGCTATTAGAGCTAAGGTTACAGATAACAACAAACATAGTGATAATGGGGGATTTCAACACCCCACTCTCATCAATTGACAGGTCATCCTGGAAAAAAAATAAACAGAGAGGCATCTGGATTAAATGAGGTCATAGAAAATTGGACCTAACAGATATATACAGGACATTTTATCCAAATGCTGCAGAATACACATTCTTTTCAGCAGCACATGGAACATTCTCTAAAATAGGCCATATATTAGGACACAAAGAAAATCTTAACAAATACAGGAAAACTGAAATAATTCCCTGCATTCTATCTGACCATAATGCAATCAAACTATAAATAAATAGCAAGAAAAGCTACAGAGCATACACAAAATCATGGAAACTAAACAATACACTACTAAATGATGAATAGGTCAATGAAGAAATCAAGAAGGAAATCAAAAAGTTCATAGAGTCAAATGATAATGAGAACACAACATACCAAAACCTTTGGCACACAATGAAGGCAGTCCTAAGAGGTAAATTTATAGCTTTAAGTGCCCATATTAAGAAATTAGAAAGGTCTCAAGTAAACGACCTAATGCTTCACCTTAAAGCCTTGGAAAAAGAAGAATAAGGCAAACTGAAAATCAGTAGATGAGAAGAAATAATAAATATTAGGGCAGAAACTAATGAAATAGAAACCAAAATAATAATCCACAGAATCAATGAAACAAAGAGTTGATTCTTTGAAAGGATAAACAAGATTGATAAACCTTTAGCAAATCTGACCAAAAGAAAGAGAGAAGAGACACAAATTAATAAAATTAGAGATGAAAAAGGCAACATCACAACAGATACCAGAGAAATTCAAAAATCATAGGGAAATACTATAAAAACATGCACTCCGCTAAGTATGAAAAATCTGAAAGAAATGGATGATTTCCTTGATTTATATGACCTACCTAAATTAAATCAAGATGAGATTAATCACTTAAATAGACCTATAACAAGCATGGAGATCCAAGCAGTTATCAAAAATCTCCCAACTAAAAAAAGTCCAGGCCTAGATGGATTCACTGTTGACTTACCAGACATTCAGGGAAGAACTAACACCATTGCTTCTTAAGCTTTTCCATAAAATAGAAAAAGAAGGAATCCTACCAAACTCCTACAAAGCCAGCAAAACCCTGATACCAAAGCCAGGCAAAGATAGAACAAACAAAGAAAATTACAGACCAATCTCCCTCATGAACATAGAGGCAAAAATTCTCAACAAAATATTGGCATATCAGACAAATCATTCACCCCGACTGAGTAGGCTTTATCCCATAGCAAAGAAGAAACAAAGCCACTGTAAATCAAGAAGCAACAAATAACAAGCCCCAAATATTGCTTATTGACGAATGCCAAATCTGACCATCCATCAGATTTCACATATAATTTATCCTGATATGGAAAGTGCAATTAGCACTTCAGGTTCAATCCTGTATACCAGGTTTATTTGGCATGTACTGACCTTGTATAATCCCAGTTACCTTCTGGGATGATTTTGGTCTCAGTTATGCTGTGCTCCTGCTTAGGTCCATTTTTGATGCACTGTGGGTTCAAGTAGGCTGGCTGGGTTGTTGGATCACTCCTCTGGTTTTCAAGGTAGGGTCTCACTCTGGCCCAGGCTGACCTAGAATTCACTATGGAGTCTCAGGGTGGTCTCTAACTCACAGCGATCCTCCTAACTCTGCTTCCCAGTACTGGGATTAAAGGCATGTGCCACCATGCTTGGCTCTAAACTTTTTTTTTTTTTGTTTCCAATTCCTTGAAGTCTACTCTGGTTTACTCTCTCTTTCTTTCTTTCTTTCTTTCTTTCTTTCTTTCTTTCTTTCTTTCTTTCTTTCTTTCTTTCCTTCTTTCTTTCTTTCTTCCTTTCTTTTCTTTCATTTCAAGGTAGGGTTTTTTGCTCTAGCTCAGGCTGACCTGTAATTCACTATGTAGTTTTTGGGTGGCCTCAAACTCACAGCAATCCTCCTACCTCTGCCTCCAAAGTGCTGGGATTAAAGGCATGGAGTCCCATTTCTTTTTCTTTTCTTTTTCTTTTTCCACAAGGTAGTATCTCACTCTATCTCAGGCTGACCTGGAATTCACTATGTAGTCACAGACTGGCCTTGACCTCATGGCGATCTTCCTACCTCTGCCTACCTGAGTGTTGGGATTAAAAGTGTGTGCCACTATGCCCAGCTTTGATTATTTCTTTACATATGGTACAATTGGATTTGGATTGTTCTTTTTTTTCAAATGCCTTCATCTGGGTAGTTAAGTTACTGATTTAAGCTTTTCTGTTTTTGTAGTGAAGGCATTTAGTGCTATAAACTTCCTTAAGACTGCTTTCCTTGTGTCCCAAAATTGTGTTTTTGTTAACATTCACCCAAGACCATTTTTGATTTCTTTGACTACCCATGCAGTATTTAATAGTGAATTGTTCAGTCTCCAGGTGTTGGTCGATTTTGTGTTGTTTCCTTTGTGTCTGATACAATGAATGGAATTATGTTGATTTTCCTGAATTCATTGAGACATGCTTTATGCCCCAATATATGATCTATGTTAGAGAGGGCTCCATGAGCTGGTGAGACTTTATATGTTTTCATGTCTGTTCTACTCATGGTTGTTATTTATCCTTCTTGTAGGCTCTTGGATATGTCTTCTCAGTTTGGGTTTTTCTATGCAATATTCTCTGTAGGATTGGCTTAGTGCTCATATAATTGTATAGCTGACATTCATCATGTTAAGTTTTCCTTTTACTTTCAATTATTAGGGAAAATTTTGCTGGGTATAGTATTTTGGGTAGGAAGCCACAGTCTTTTAAGATTTGAAATGATCCACTCCAATACCTTCTGGCTTTTAGAGTTTCCATTGAAAAATCAGGTAATTCTGATGGGTTTTCTTTTGTATGTAAGAAGTTGTTTTTCTCTTGCAGCTTTTAGAACCCTTTCTTTGTCTTTTTTTTTTATTTAAAAAAAAATTTTTTTAAATTTTTTTTATTTGAGAGCAACAGACACAGAGAGAAAGACAGAGGGAGAGAGAGAATGGGCGCGCCAGGGCTTCCAGCCTCTGCAAACGAACTCCAGACGCGTGCACCCCCTTGTGCATCTGGCTAACGTGGGACCTGGGGAACCGAGCCTCGAACCGGGGTCCTTAGGCTTCACAGGCAAGTGCTTAACCGCTAAGCCATCTCTCCAGCCCTTTTTATTTATTTATTTTTTTTTTAGGTAGAGTCTCACTCCAGCCCAGACTGACCTGAAATTTACTCTGAGTCTCAACTTGGCCTGGAATCCACAGTGATCCTCCTACCTCCGCCTCCTGATTGCTGGGATTAAAGGTATGTGACACCATACTAACGTTAGAACTCTTTCTTTGTTTTCAGTGTGAGAGTTCTGACTGTAAAGTGATGCAGGGAATTTATTCTCTTGGTCCTGTCTGTCTGGTGTTCTGAGCACCTCTTATATTTTGATGAGGCTCTCTTTTGTGAGGTTTGGAAAGTTTTCTTAGATTTTTGTTGAAGATGCTCTCTATTACGTTGGCCTGAATTTCTTCTCCTTCTTGTATACCAGTGATACAAATATTTGGTCTTTATAGGATGTCCTACACTTTTATATTCTATTCAAATTTTTTAAATTTATCATTGTTTTTGGATTACAAGACTAATTTCTCTGTCTTTCCCTTAAGTTCAGATAGTCCACACTCCATATGGTCTACTCTGTTGGTGAGGTTTTCTTGTGAGCTTAACAATTTTTTAATTTTATTTATTAGAGAGAAAGAGAGAGAGGGAGAATGTGCATGTCAGAGTCTTCAGCCACTGCAAATGGACTCCAGATGTATGTGCCACCTTGTACATCTGGTTTATGTGGGGCCTGGGGAATCAAATCTGAGTCCTTTGTATTTGCAGGCAAATGCCATAACCAGAAAGCCCTTACTCCAGCCCATTTTGGGTGCCTATTAAAAGTTATTTAATTGTTGTCATTATTACAATTTTTAAATTTAAAAAATTTTTTTGTTATTACATTTTTTTTAATGAGAGAGAGAGAGAGAGAGAAAGAATTGGCACTCCAGGGCCTCAAGGACTGAAATCAAACTCCAGATGCTTGCACTATATACTGGTCATGTGTGACCTTGTGCTTGCCTCACCTTTGTGTGTTTAACTCACATAGGATCTGGAGAGTCCAATATGGGTCCTGAGGCTTTGTAGGCAAGGGCCTCAGCAACTAAGCAATTTTTCCAGCCCCTCTATTACATTTTGTTTAAGCATCTCCATCACTTGTGGAATTCTAATTTTACTTATTTATTTTTCCAATTTTTATCATTTGCTGTTTGTTGGAGTTCATTCGTGAATTTGATTTTTTATTCAGTTATATATTCCACTGCCCATTGAGATAATTTTTTAAAAAATTTAAAAATTTTTATTAACATTTTCCATGATTATAAAAAATATCCCATGGAAATTCTCTCCCTCCCCCCTGACATTTTCCCCTTTGAAATTCCATTCTCCATCATATTACCTCCCCATCTCAATCATTGTACCTACATATATACAATATCAACCTATTAAGTACCCTCCTCCCTTCCTTTACTTCCCTTTATATCTGATTTTTAACTTACTGGCCTCTGCTACTAAGTATTTTCCTTCTCACACAGAAGCCCAATCATCTGTAGCTAGAATCCACATATGAGAGAGAACATGTGGCGCTTGGCTTTCTGGGCCTGGGTTACCTCACTTAGTATAATTCTTTCCAGGTCCATCCATTTGTTTTGAAAATTTCTTAACTTCTTTTTTCTTTACCGCTGAGTAGAACTCCATTGTATAAAAGTGCCACATCTTCATTATCCATTCATCAGTTGTGGGACATCTAGGCTGGTTCCATTTCCCAGCTATTATAAATTGAGCAGCAATAAACATGGTTGAGCACGTATTTCTAAGGAGATGACATGAGTCCTTTGGATATATGCCTAGGAGTGCTATAGCTGGGTCATATGGTAGATCAATCTTTAGCTGTTTTAGGAACCTCCACACTGATTTCCACAATGGCTGGACCAGATTGCATTCCCACCAGCAGTGTAGAAGGGTTCCTGTTTTTCCACATCCCCGCCAACATTTATGATCATTTGTTTTCATGATGGTGGCCAATCTGACAGGAGTGAGATGGAATCTCAATGTAGTTTTAATCTGCATTTCCCTGATGGCTAGTGACGTGGAACTTTTTTTTTTTTAATTTTTATTAACATTTTCCATGATTATAAAATATATCCCATGGTAATTCCCTCCCTCCCCACCCCCACACTTTCCCATTTGAAATTCCATTCTCCATCATATTACCTCCCCATTACAATCATTGTAATTACATATATACAATATCAACCTATTAAGTATCCTCCTCCCTTCCTTTCTCCACCCTTTATGTCTCCTTTTCAACTTACTGGCCTCTGCTACTAAGTATTTTCATTCTCACGCAGAAAGCCCAGTCATCTGTAGCTAGGATCCACATATGAGAGAGAACATGTGGTGCTTGGCTTTCTGGGCCTGGGTTACCTCACTTAGTATAATACTTTCCAAGTCCATCCATTTTTCTGCAAATTTCATAACTTCATTTTTCTTTACCGCTGAGTAGAACTCCATTGTATAAATGTACCACATCTTCATTATCCACTCATCTGTTGAGGGACATCTAGGCTGGTTCCATTTCCCAGCTATTATAAATTGAGCAGCAATAAACATGGTTGAGCATGTACTTCTAAGGAAATGAGATGAGTCCTTTGGATATATGCCTAGGAGTGCTATAGCTGGGTCATATGGTAGATCAATCTCTAGCTGTTTTAGGAACCTCCACACTGTTTTCCACAATGGCTGGACCAGATTGCATTCCCACCAGCAGTGCAGAAGGGTTCCTTTTTTTCCACATCCCCGCCAACATTTATGATCATTTGTTTTCATGATGGTGGCCAATCTGACAGGAGTGAGATGGAATCTCAATGTAGTTTTAATCTGCATTTCCCTGATGACTAGTGACGTAGAACATTTTTTTAGGTGCTTATATGCCATTCGTATTTCTTCCTTTGAGAACTCTCTATTTAGCTCCATAGCCCATTTTTTGATTGCCTTGTTTGATTCCTTATTATTTAACTTTTTGAGTACTTTGTATATCCTAGATATTAATCCTCTATCAGATATATAGCTGGCGAAGATTTTTTCCCATTCTGTAGGTTGCCTCTTTGCTTTCTTCACTGTGTCCTTTGCGGTGCAAAATCTTTGTAATTTCATTAGGTCCCAGTGGTTAATCTGTGGTTTTATTGCCTGAACAACTGGGGTCGTATTCAGAAAGTCTTTGCCAAGACCAATATGTTGAAGGGTTTCCCCTACTTTTTCCTCTAGCAGTTTCAAAGTTTCCGGTCTGATGTTAAGGTCTTTAATCCATTTGGATTTAATTCTTGTGCATGGAGAAAGAGAAGAATCTATTTTCATCCTTCTGCAGATATATATCCAGTTTTCAAAACACCATTTGCTGAAGAGGCTGTCTCTTCTCCAATGAGTATTTTTGGCATTTTTATCGAATATCAGGTGGCTATGGCTACTTGGGCTTACATCTGGGTCCTCTATTCTGTTCCACTGATCTACATGTCTGTTTTTGTGCCAGTACCATGCTGTTTTTGTTACTATGGCTCTGTAGTATAGGTTAAAATCAGGTATGGTGATACCACCAGCCTCTTTTTTGTTGCTCAGTATTATTTTAGATATTCGAGGTTTTTTGTGATTCCAAATGAATTTTTGGATTGTTTTTTCTATTTCCATGAAGAAAGCCTTTGGAATTTTTATAGGGATTGCATTAAATGTGTAGATTGCTTTAGATGTGTAGATTGCTTTAGGTAAGATTGCCATTTTCACAATATTGATTCTTCCAATCCAGGAACAAGGGATGTTTCTCCACTTTCTAGTGTCTTCTGCAATTTCTCGCTTGAGTGTTTTAAAGTTCTCATTGTAGAGATTCTTTACTTCCTTGGTTAGGTTTATTCCAAGGTATTTTATTTTTTTTTTTTTTGATGCAATTGTGAATGGGAGTGATTCTCTGATTTCATCCTCTGTGTGTTTGTTGTTAGCATATATGAAGGCTACTGATTTCTGTGTATTTATTTTGTATCCTGCTACATGGCTGTAGGTTTTGATCAGCTCTAACAGCTTGCTAGTAGAGTCTTTAGGGTCCTTTATGTATAGAATCATGTCATCTGCAAATAATGATAACTTGATTTCTTCCTTTCCAACTTTTATCCCTTTTATGTGTGTCTCTTGTCTTATTGCTAAGGCTAAGACTTCCAGAACTATATTAAATAAAAGTGGGGACAGTGGACACCCTTGCCTTGTTCCTGATTTTAGTGGAAAAGCTTCCAGTTTTTCCCTGTTTAGTAATATGTTGGCTGAGGGCTTGTCATAAATAGCTTTTATTATATTGAGATATGTTCCTTCTATTCCCAGTCTCTGTAGGACTTTTATCATGAAGGGATGTTGGATTTTGTCAAATGCTTTCCCTGCATCCAATGAGATGATCAAGTGATTTTTGTTCTTCAACCCATTTATATAATGTATTACATTTATAGATTTGCGTATATTGAACCATCCCTGCATCTCTGGGATAAAGCCTACTTGGTCAGGGTGAATGTTCTTTTTGATATACTCTTGTATTCTGTTTGTCAACATTTTATTGAGGATTTTTGCATCTATGTTCATGAGGGAGATTGGTCTGTAATTTTCTTTTTTTGTTCTATCTTTGTCTGGTTTTGGTATCAGGGTGATGCTAGCCTCATAGAAGGAGTTTGGTAGAATTCCTTCCTTTTCTATTTCCTGGAAAAGCTTAAGAAGCAATGGTGTTAACTCTTCCTTAAAGGTCTGGTAAAATTCAGCAGTGAATCCATCTGGGCCTTGGCTTTTTTTAGTTGGGAGATTATTGATAACTCTTCATATCTCCATGTTTGTTATAGGTCTATTTAGGTGATCAACCTCATTTTGATTTAATTTAGGTAGGTCTTATAAATCAAGGAAATCATCCATTTCTTTCAGATTTTCATACTTTGTGGAGTATATGCTTTTATAGTATGTCCCTGGAATCTGTTGTGATGTTACCTTGTTCATCTCTGACTTTATTAATTTGTGTCTCTTCTCTCTTTCTTTTGGTCAGATTTGTTAAGAGTTTATCAATCTTGTTTATCCTTTCAAAGAACCAACTCTTTGTTCCATTAATTCTTTGGATTGTTTTTTTTTGTTTCTATTTCATTAATTTCTGCCCTAATCTTTATTATTTCTTCCCGTATACTGATTTTTTGTTTGCCTTGTTCTTCTTTTTCCAAGGCTTTAAGGTGAAGCATTAGGTCGTTTACCTGTGACCTTTCTAATTTCTTAATATAGGCGTTTAAGGCTATAAATTTACGTCTTAGAACTGCCTTCATTGTGTCCCAGAGATTTTGATATGTTGTGTTCTCATTATCATTTGACTCTATGAATTTTTTGATTTCCTTCTTGATTTATTCATTGACCCATTCATCATTTAGTAGTGTATTGTTAGTTTCCATGATTTTGCGTATGCTCTATAGCCTTTCTTGCTATTGATTTGTAGTTTAATTCCATTGTGGTCAGATAGAATGCAAGGAATTATTTCAATTTTCCTGAATTTGTTGAGATTTGCTTTGTGTCCTAATATATGGTCTATTTTAGAGAATGTTCCATGTGCTGCTGAAAAGAATGTATATTCTGCAGCCTTTGGATGAAATGTCCTGTATATATCTGTTAGGTCCATTCCTTCTATGACCTCATTTAGTCCAGATGCCTCTCTGTTTATTTTTTCCCGGATGATCTGTCAATTGATGAGAGTGGGTTGTTAAAGTCACCCACTACCACTGTGTTTGGTGTTATCTGTGACCTTAGTTCTAATAGTGTTTGTTTGATGAATTTGGGAGCCCCCATGTTAGGTGCATATATGTTTAGGATTGTAATGTCCTCCTGTTGGAGTGTGCCCTTAATCAATATAAAGTGACCTTCCTTATCTTTCTTGACTAAGGTTGGACTAAAGTCTACCTTGTCAGATATTAGGATAGCAACCCCTGCTTTTTTCTAGGCCCATTTGCTTGAAACACCATCTTCCAACCTTTCACCCTAAGATAATGTCTATCCTTTGTAGAAAGGTGAGTTTCTTGGAGACAACAAATTGTAGGGTCCTGTTTTTTAACCCAGTCTGCAAACCTATGTCTTTTCGTTGGGGCACTGAGGCTGTTGGCATTAAGAGATATTATTGAAAGGTGTGTATTTATGTTTGCCTTTTTTTTTTTTTTGGTGGTTCTGGTTCTGCCTGTGCTCTCTTGTGTTAACTAGTATTTGAGTATTGTTTGTTTTTTCTAGGTTCCTTATATGTGTGCTTTTCCTTTTCTTCAGCATGGAGGATTCTATCAAGTATTTTCTGTAGAGCTGCTTTTGTCATGGAATGTCCTTATTTCTCTCTCTATTTGAATGCATAGCTTTGTAGGACAAAGTAACCTTGGTTGACAGTTGTTATCTTTCAGAACTTGGAATATATCACTGCAACCCCTTCTGGCTTTTTAAAGTTTGTGTTGAATAATCTGCTGTAATCCTGATGGGCTTGCTTCTGTAGGTAACTTGATTTTTCTTTCTAACTGCTTTCAATAAATTTTCTTTGGTTTGTGTGTTTGTTTGGAAGTTTGATTATAATATGGTGAGTAGAGGTTCTTTCCAGGTTTTGTCTGGCTGGGGTTCTAAAGGCTTCTGTCTTGCTTTTTAGTGTTTCTTGTGTTATAATGTATATATTTTTTCATCTTGGATTAAGATCATGCTTGGATTTTCTAGCTAGCTGGGTATTCTTAGCTGTATCAATTGATTTGATGTTATATATTTTCAGGGTAGGAGCTTAAGGTGTTATGTGTGGCTCTTAAGACTCTCAGAGTACGTACAAAGGTGCTCCTAGGGGTTGAGTTTCCCTGCTATGGGAGTATTCAAGTAGGCTGAGTGGAATACAATACAGGTAGATTCTAAAATTTAATTAAACACTGTACACATTCATTCAAAAACAGTTCCAAGTATGTATGTAAGAGTAGTTATTATAACAACCAGATCCTCTATCAACAAAGAGGTTAAGATTTCTGGTCTGTTGAGGGATCCAAGTCAGCTTGTGACCAAGTGAGACCCTTCCCTGGTGCAATCCCAGTTACCTTGGATGATTTTGGTCTCAGTCAAGTTGCTGCCTGTCGTTGGGCTGCTGTTCTGATTTCTGGAGCTGGGCACTGGCTTTTCCTGCGGGGCAAACCAAGCCTGGCAACTGTGGCCCTGCAGATCAGCGTCCCCGCTGCTGGAACTGCTGCTACTAAGCTGCTGCTGCTGGTCTGTAGCTGCTGCTGCTGTAGCTGCTGCTGCTGTGTATACTGCTGCCTCTGAAGCTGCTGCTGCTGGGTCTGCCATGCTGCCCCTACTGGATCTGCTGCTGCTGGGGCCGCTGTTACCGGTGCTGGAGCCGCTGATCTTCCTGCTAGACTCTGCTCCTGCTTGGGTCCCACTGTCAGCCCAAGTTGGCGTGGCCGGGTCCCGGGACCGCTGCTCTGTTCGCCGGAGCTGGGCTCAGGCGGTGGGGGAGGGGAGGGAGCCGCAGCTGCTCTGGTTCTCTCGCTGTTCCACATGTTCTTCTACCTCATGGTCTGCTCCTCCGTTGCTCACTGTCACTCTTCCTTCATGTTTCCTGAGTTGTGGAGAGTGCAGTGTGAGGGGGAAATCCCCGCACCTGGCTTTTCTTGAGGCTCCAGCCGAGTCTGGCCGCTTTCTGGTGCACCCCGCCACCGCAGCGGTTGCCGGAGCTGCCGGGGCCGCTTTTGCCGGCCTGTGTGGGCTCTGGATGCTCTGGATCTCTCCTACTTCTCTGCTGCTGCTTCAATTTCCTATACACCTCACTTTTTAGTAAAAGTGTGTATTTTGCTGATTTTTTTTTTTTGACTTTTTCCCCACCTAGGCTGCTTTGGCGTGGTACCTATGTCGCCATCTTAATCGGAAGTCTCTGAGATAATTTTTTTTATTGGTTCTACTCTGCTTCCTTTATCCTTTTGTCAAGATCTTTTTGATTCTCTGCAAATTTTTTGAGATGTATATTCAGTTCTTTTTACTGATTTGTTTCTGTTGCCTTCAGCCATACTTTGAGTCCATTCTTGAATTTTTATATCCATTTATTCATGCCCTAAATTGAGTTTGTTGAATATATGTGTCAAAGCTTCATTTTGGAGTTCTGTGACTGGAGTTTCCTATAGGTTTGCAATGGAGGCTTCTATTATGGAGCTAGATGTCCTTGGTGAAGATCTTTTGGCTTGGTGTCTTGTGTTCTTTGTTTTGTGCTGGGATTTGGTCATCTTGAGGTAGTTGTCTTGATTTGCTGGGAATGTAGCAATTGGTGTCTCTTGTGCAATATGTATTAATTGCCTTGTTTGGGTTTGGTTAAGGTAGGAGAGGGAAGGTGGTATAGTCACAGGTTATAGCTCCATGCTCTTGAGTGTGAACCAGGTCTTTCTTGTATATTCACTCTCCAAAAATTCTAGATGGGGCCTTGAATGCCTAGCCAACTCAGTCACCAGTGTGGGTCCTATTTTCACTATGGTACTCACTTCTTGGTCCTTGGTGTTGGACTTGGCTGGGTCTACTATTGCTAGACAGGGTGAGGGGATAGTGGTAATCCTATTTTGGGGTTATATCTTGTCTGGCATAGGCAGGGCCCTGGGTTAAAGCAAGCCTAAACTTCAGACATGACTAAGGGCCTCAGGCTATGGAGAGGTTGCAGTAGCCTGAACTGGACACATCTTGGGTCCCAGAAAAGCAGGGGAGCTCCTCCCCCATTTTGGGGGTTTGCAGTAAGCCAAACCCCTCCCCTATTTGGAGGGGTTTCAGTGAGCCTAGATCCCCAGACAAAACTCTTGGGCCCCAAGATCAGCAGGAAGTAGTGCCACTCCTCTAAGCCTGGGATATCTGGATGTCCTGATAACACTGATAACATTGGCCTTTGGCCAGTTGCCTATGAAACTCCTTATATGATATCAGCCAGCAGCTTTCACAGAGCCCATCCCCCTGTGACTCGTACCCCATACTTTTTCCTGGCACTACATAAATCACCTTACTCTCTCCCTACATGCTGGAATGAACATCCCTAGGCTTCAGCAAGCAACTTTTGAACTCACCAATACCCCCAGGACCCTTTTCCCACTGTTTCTCAACTACTTATAAAAATTCAGTCCCTGACAAATAAACAAGCTGTTCTCTGATGCCATCTCCCAGATGTATCTTCCCATCGCACTTACGGCTGCTCAAGACCCTGCACAGTTGCCTGGACACCTTTTGAGAGCTGATGCACAATGGCCTCTGAGGAACCAGGGACCCCACAACTGGCACTTGAACAGGGAACCTCTGAGATGTGCTGAGTGTAGGGGAGTGCTCCCCCAGAGGGATAATTTTTATCTAGGAGGACATTGGCCCTCTGTGGCCCATGCCTCCATGTTCTGAGGTCCCGCAGACCATGTGCCACCCAGGCTGGCAGACAGCCTGGTGTCTCGGCCACTGCCTCCATGCCTACCAGACCTGACCCTGGGTGAGAGCCTGGGAGCCAGGCAGGGTGGATCTGGATCTCTGACCCTGCCTATCCACTGCTGTGTTGGCACTATGAAGCAGCAGAATGGGTAGGAAAAATGGGCCAGCCAGCCTCATTACAGAAAAGAAAATTGCCTTAGTTACTCCTAATAAAAACATTTCCACTGGGCGTGGTGGCGCATGCCTTTAATCCCAGTACTTGGGAGGCAGAAGAGGATTGCCATGAGTTTGAGGCCACCCTGAGACTCTATAATGAATTCCAGGTTGGCCTGGGCTAGAGTGAGACCCTATCTCAAAAAAACAAAACAAAAACAAAAACAAAAACAAAAATCCCCAAAATACTCCTTTCCAAGTGTCTTAGAGGTGTTAGAGGTATTGATGATTAACTTGCTTATCAGTGAGTAATAGGATTAATCAATTTGGTGTAGTTTCTCTTAATAGTCTTATAAGAAAGATGGTTAATTATGGGTTCAGATGAGATGACTGAAGGAAATGGGAAGGAGTTTTTTCGATGTTGGACATAAAATGCTTTTTTTAGTGGAACTTAGATCACAATGTTAAAGTGTGTGGATGAAGGTGTGCATAGGTAGAAAAGATGTAAGAGATATAAAAAGACCAAATTTTGCCTAAATTTAATTTCCTTTTATAAGGAATAGAAAGCTAATTTTCAGGCTAAACCTAAACACCTGAAGTTAAAGATTTTTCAGCTGTTTACAGACTCATAAGGATGTTCTAAAAGTTCTATATAGGCACATAGACTTAATCTAAATTTAGCTTACATTAGACACAGGTGATGTTCAATGCTAGATAGGTCACAAAATCCTAAGCACAGGTGTAATTCACATTCTTTGGAGGTTTAGAGAAGACCCTATCACCTTGAGAATGCTTAGCTCTCTTATGTGTTATCTCCTTTCACTCTTGCTTATTGTTGTCTGCTATTTAAAATCATGGCAAACTGGACTCAGGAGAAAGGGATGGCACCCCCTTTATCTCAGATTCTATGAAAGTTTAAGCCATGTGCCCCCTTGACCCTGTCCAGAGAGAAAATGGCCAATTGTCTCTGACAAGAAAAAGAGAATAACAAACAGCATATGACTCTGATTCTCTTTGTAGTTCCTCTCTTTTGAACACCTAAAGTCACATCTGTTAGATGAATTTCTCACTAGATAAAGAGGTCAATTAGGTAAACTGAGCCAAGTTATTTGATCAGTTTACAAACTCCTTATGTAAAACAAGCATCAGGACTACCTAAAGTGTATATTAAGGTAAAAACATATGGCTTAGGGAAGGATATTTAATTGGATAAAACCTAAAATAGGTTTACCTTATGCCAAGGTTTTAATCAGAGAAACTGAGTCATATGGTTAAGGCCTCACTCATTAACAGCTCACGGATGCTAATTTGTTATGGTTTAAGGGTTATAAAAACTGGTTTTAAGACTCTTGTAAACTAAGTTAGGTTCCTCTATTCATCAAGGTTTTAACTATTGGAAAAACTGAATCTAAAGATAAAGGTTCATGTATAAGTGTTTAAGTTCCAAAGATGAGGTACCTAAGACATTGTGACTTTAAAGGTACCTTCTGTTTTATTCTAATTTGATTGAACAGTCATCACTAAGGTTTAATCACTTAGTTTAAGTGATTTAATTTCAGTTACTATAACCTTTATGCTCCTGTTAGGTAAAATATGTTGGGATATCTTGCTTAAGCTTAAGAAAATTTAAGTCATGGGTAAAACATAAAGTTGTTTTATGTTAATAAAAATTTCTATAGTACATAAAATTAATGGCTATCAATATTAAGCTAAAATCATTGGCTGTCAAATGGTGTTTTTTCTTTCAAAACAGATTTGTCTAGGGCTGTGTTAGAGCTTAGCTGTTTTGGCTCAACAAAGACAAGATTCTGCTCTATTGTATGTAAAGTGACTGTCTCATTTCTGGTGTCCAGTGCTTATAACAAAATTAACTGTTAGGAAATATTTCCTACTTTAGGGTATAGCCTCATGATCAAACAGTGGTCCTCATCTGATAGAAATAACTTCAAGTTCTATGGTTCTGTTTCCAATGTTCTCTGGGTAATTGGTACTCATACAGGTATCTGAACTAATCAAAGATATTTTCAAAATAAATAAAATTAAAAAAAAAGATATTTTCAAACACAGGTGCTAAGACTTTATACTGTCTTACTTGTCCTTTTGTGATAGTTTCTAGGTTAAGTTAATTGGTTAAATTTGTATTGTTTTCAAGACTTATAACAGGTTCTGCCTGTATTTATAACAATGAGATATTTAAAGTGTAAAATGTACCGACTTTCTATGCTTCAGATATGGCTTATGCTACCACAAGACAACAAAAACTTTAAAAGTTGGACAAAATGATTTTAAGAAGCTCTTGTGCCATTATTTTATTTTAATTTTTTAAAAAAATTTTAATTAAAAAAATTTTTTTTGTTCTTTTTTATTTATTTATTTGAGAGTGACAGAGAGAGAAAGAGACAGATAGAGAGAATGGGCGCGCCGGGGCTTCCAGCCACTGCAAACGAACTCCAGACATGTGCACCCTCTCGTGCATCTGGCTAACGTGGGTCCTGGAGAATCGAGTCTTGAACCAAGGTCCTTAGGCTTCACAGGCAAGCGCTTAACCACTAAGCCATCTCTCCAGCCCTCAAAATTCTTTTTATTAAAAACTTCCATGATTATAAAAAATATCCAGTGGTAATGCCCCCTCCCCCCACTTTCCCCTTTGAAACTCCATCATATCCCCTCCCCATCTCAGTCTCTCTTTTATTTTGATGTCATGCTCTTTTCCTCCTGTTATGATGGTCTTATGTAGGTAGTGTCAGGCACTGTGAGGTCATGGATATCCAGGCCATTTTGTGTCTGGGGGAGCACATTGTAAGGAGTCCTACCCTTCCTTTGGCTCTTACATTCTTTCTGCCACCTCTTCCTCAATAAACCTTGAGACTTGGAAGGTGTGATAGGGATATTGCAATGCTAAGCACTCCTGTCACTTCTTTCCAGTGCTTTCTGAGTCAGCCCAAGGTCACTGCCATCTGATAAGAGAAGATTCTCTTCCAAAAGTGAGAGTAGCATTAATATAAGGGTATGAACATTAAGAGAAGTGGTTACTGGGCAGTTTGATAAGCATAGTATATACTTTTAGCCAGACATCAGCAGACATTATACCCCTAGGGCTCATGACTACCCCTGTTTTAAGTTTTCAGTATCAGGGATGTATTCCCTCCCATGGAGCAGGCCTCTAGTCCAATTAGAGGGCAGTTGGTTTCCACCATGACAGACATGTCACTATTGCACCTGTTGGCTCATTTGGCCTGGCTGGTCAAATATAAGGCTTGCAGTGTCCACTGTTGAGTATCTTCTCTTGTGCCATTCTTTAATTAAATCTATTTCAGTATCAAATGTGCTCTATATGTACATATATCCGGGCTGGTATAACTTCCTTTCTAAGTGTATTAATAATCTACATAGAAGCTAAATCCAACTGGAATCATTGGAGCTAAAAAGGCCAATATTTTGGCCTGTGCTTTCAGGTCATGAAATCACTGGAGTTGATGGGACATTTCTACACTGGCCCCCTGGTAAATCACCTGTCTTCCTGAGCAGGGAGGATATGGAGACCCAAACAAAACATTAGTGTACAATCTGAAATAGGAGAGTCACAATTGAGGAGCAATCAGTCCTTCTGCCTTCCCAAAGAAGGGAAAACTACTTGGCCAGCAGGGCCCTGACTCATCCTAACAGAAAACACCTGTAAACTATAGGGCTACTCCTGGGTCCATAAAGTCTCCTTTGTAGAACCATTAGTGACCTCCAAAATTAATCCTTGACTAAATTTTGGCTATCTTCTTGGTCCTAAACACTCAGAGAGAAATGTATAACAAAAGATAAAGAGATACCTCAAATATATGAGTGGCCTATTAAGTAATACAACAAGAGCTTTCCTGGAGGGGAAACAAACAAGACTTTAAGATATGTTGTCCCCATATTTTAATTCTATAATAAAGAAAAACAACCATAAATGTCAAAAGGGTTATTTTCAAATCTAAAATATATATAGAAGTCTCTGACTAAAGGTCACTTAATGCAAAAGACTTCCTTATACTGGGAACAGCAGTGACTCTCTTCTAACTTATGCTAGGACATCTTTAAGTAAATTTTGAGACCAAAAATATATTTGTACAGCTTTTAATGGCACCCAATGGCTCTATGGTACCAAACCTTTGGCCCTGGCTAGCCCCAGGATAAATTTAAAAAGGTACACTCTGGAAGGTTATTATCAAGATTGTATGCATGTATGTTTCTGATTAACTCTGCTAATATCTCATCTGTTTTATAAGTCATATAGAAACAGATTCAGGCCATGTAAAACACTATTGTGCCATTCAATAAAAAGTTCTGGAAGAAAACTTCAGCCAGCTCATTCTCAGATGGTCCTGAAGGCAACCGGCTTGCTGTGTGCTCACTTCTCATTAACTCCTTACTTTTATTCTTTCTCCCCAACATTGTCTACCAAGATTATCTTCCTGCACTCCACCAGTATACTTCTGGGTCCTTTAGAATAGTTCCCATCTGTGGGAGAGACTTCCTAACTGCTACAACTTCCTGCTCCATTCAGCAGGAAATAGTTAATGATCTGACTTCATTGCCCCCTTGTCCTCTAACAGCAGTTAGAGTGTCTTCTCATGAGAGGGAGAAATGAAGGTGGGTAGATTGGACCCCTGAAGGTAAAAAGGACTGGCCTCACCCTCTTTTATGCTGGTCAATGTATGCCCCTTTGCCTGTCCAGCTTTAAGCTGACCAGAGCTGAATGCCTCCTCAATATTTCCATAACCAGGACCACTTGTGTCAAGACACTCTCCTTTTGTGCAAAGGGGTAACCACCCATGCATAAATGTTTCCTTTCCCACTCATACCCCATACATTTTCCTGCCACTATACAGATCACCTGATCCTCTCCCTGTGTGCTGGAATGACCGTTCCTAGGCATTGGCAAGCAACCCTGAATCCACCAATCCCTGTAGGACTCTCTTCCCACTCTCTCTCAACTGCTTATAACAATTGAGTCCCAAGCCGGGCATGATGGCACATGCCTTTAATCCCAGCACTCAGGAGGCAGAGGGAGGAGGATCACATGAGTTCGAAGCCAACTTGAGACTACATAGAGAATTCCAGGTTAGCCTGAGCTAGAGTGAGACCCTACCGTGGGGAGGTGGGGGAGAAACTCAGTCCCTTGACAAATAAACAAGCTGTTCTCTGAACCTGTCTCACAGATGTTTCTTCTTGTCACACGGCTGCTCAAACCCTGCTCCACACTTGCCTGGATGCCTTCTGGGAGCCAGTGAGCAATGCCTCCTGAGGAACCAGAGACGCCACAGAATCTCAGTCACAGTATAGTCTGCGATCAAGAATTACAGTAGGGGCTGGAGAGGTGGCTTAGCGGTTAAGTGCTTGCCTGTGAAGCCTAAGGACCCTGGTTCGAGGCTTGGTTCCCCAGGTCCCACGTTAGCCAGATGCACAAGGGGGTGCACGCGTCTGGAGTTCGTTTGCAGAGGCTGGAAACCCTGGCACGCTCATTCTCTCTCTCTCCCTCTATCTGTCTTTCTCTCTATTTCTGTCGCTCTCAAATAAATAAATAAACTAAAATAAAAAAATTACAGTAGGCTCCCTGTTTGTGAAACTGCCCCAACAGGTTTTCTTTAGGGAACCAGCACATCCCTATCTACCCACACTGAGTGTGCTTTCCAACAGTGTATGTAACCCCAGTGAGTGTGCTTTCCAGGAGTCTACAGGCCCCAGTGAGTGTGCTTTCCAGGAGTCTATCTACAACCAGGGAGTGTGATGTCCAGGAGTGTACCTGCCCCCAGTGAGTGTGCTTTCCACAAGTCTATCTGCCCCCCAGTGAGTGCTCTTTCCAGGAGTCTATCTGCCCCCAAAGAGAGTGCTTTCCAGGTGTCTATCTATGCACAGTGTGTGTGCTTTTCAGGTTTATCTACCCCCAGTGAGGGCGTTTTCCAGGACTCTCTAAACACAGTGAGTGTGCTTTCCAGGAGAGTACATGCCCCAGTGAGTATGCTGTCCAAGAGTGTATCTGCCCCCAGTGAGTGTGATTTCCAGGAGTCTACCTGGCCCAGTGAGTGTGTTTTCCAGGAGTCTACTCCAAGTGAGTGTGCTTTCCAGGAGTCTATCTTCCACCAGTGAATGTGCTTTCAAGGTGACTATCTGCCCCCACTGACTGTGATTTCCAGGAGCCTATCTGCTCCCAGTGTGTGGGCTTTCTAGGAGTCTATCTGCCCCCAGAGAGTGTCCCTTTCAGGAGTCCATCTAACCCCAGTGAGTGTGCTTTCCAGGAATGTATCTGCCCCCAGTGAATGTCCTTTCCAGGAGCCTATCTACACCAAGTTAGTGTGCTTTCCCAGAGTCCATCTGTACCCAGTGATTGTGCTTTCCTGGAGTCTATCTGCCACCAGTGAGTGTAATTTCCAGGAGTCTATTGACCCCTAGTAAGTGTGCTTTGCAGGAGTCTATCTAGCCCCCATGAGAGTGTATTCCAGGTGTCTATCTGCCTCCTGTGAGTATGCTTTCCAGGAGTTTATCTACCCCCCATGATTATGAATTCCAGGAGTCTACATGACCCAATGAGTGTGTTTCCAGGAGTCTGTCTGCCCCCAGTGAAAGTGCTTTCCAGGAGTCTACCTGCACCCAGTGTGTGTGTGCTTTCCAGGTATCTATCTGCCCCCAGTGAGTGTTTTTTCCAGGAGTTTACATGCCCAGAGTGAGTGTGCTTCCCAGGTACCTATCTATCAACAGTGAGTGTTCTTTCCAGGAGTCTATCTACCTCCAGTGAGTGTGCTTTCCAGGAGTCCATCTGACCCCACTGAGTGTAATTATGAGAAGTCTATCTGCTCTCAGTGAGTGTGCTTTTTCAGGAGTCTACCTGACCTTGTGAATGTGCTTTCCAGGAGTCTATCTACCCCAAGTGACTGTGCTTTCCTGGAGTCTACCTGCCTGCACTGAGTGTGCTTTCCAGGAGTGTATCTGCCCCCAGTGCATGTGCTTTCCAGGTGTCTATCTACCTCAAACTCATAGCAATCCTGAGTGTTGAGATTATAGGAGTGCCCCACCACACCAGGTCACCAATGCTTTTTTTAGAGTTTAATTAATACAAGTGTGGCAAAACATTGGTATATTGTATATTTCATATATGCTGTGGTTTTAAAAAAATATTTCTTTCTTTATTAAAAAATTTTTTAACATTATTTTTATTTATTTATTTGAGAGAGAGAGAGAGAGAATGGGTGCACCAGGGCCTCTAGCCACTGAAAATGAACTCCAGATGCATGTGCCTCCTTGTGCATCTGGCTTTTGAGGGTCCTGGAGGGTCGAACCAGGATCCTTTGGCTTTTCAGGCAAATGCCTTAACCACTAAGCAATCTCTCCAGCACCCCCCAAAAGATATGTCAATCCCCTAAGGAAATATTTATCAAATTACAGGGCTAGAGAGATGGCTCAGAGAATAAGAGTGCTTGCTGCATAAGTGTGATGACTTGTGAAGGTTTCAGTTCAGTCCCCAGCACTTGCTGAACATGCCCATGCATGCCTATAGCCCCAGTGCTGAGGGAAGCGGTGACAGGAGAATCGCTGGAGCTCACTGGTCAGCCAGTCTAACCAAAACATACACGTACATACACCATACATATACCACAATACTACACATACACTGAAAAAAAGAAAGAAAGAAAGAAAGAAAGAAAGAAAGAAAGAAAGAAAGAGAAAGAAATTAAATGAGGGCTGGGATGAGATAAAGTACTTGCCTAGCCTGTGCAAGGCCCTGGGTTTGATCCGAGCATAGTAAAAAAATAAAGAAATTACGACATTGATTAATTTTTCAGAATTTCTTAAGAGCTTAGTAGAATTTTGTTTGCTGGATTTGCTAAGGTTCCATGTTTGACAAGTTAAACAGAATCAGATATAGTGCATTTGTTAACATAGTTTGAGGTGACTAAGGGAATTGAATCAAGCACAAATGGAGCTCAAATTTAGGACATTTAATTTATCCTATTTATAAAATAATTGAGCCTCTATTCAAGATTATGTTCAAATAAATAGGATTTTAGTTGGGAATAAATATGAAATGTTTGAAATTACATTGCTTTAAAGGCTTAAAGAAACCTAGATTTTGCTGGGTGTGGTGACACATGCCTTTAATCCCAGCACTGGGGAGGCAGAGGTTGGAGGATCACCATGAATTCAAGGCCACCCTGAGACTACACAGCGAATTGCAGGTCAGTCTGGACTAGAGTGAAACTCTATTTAAAAAAAGGAAAGAAAGAAAGAAAGAAAGAAAGAAAGAAAGAAAGAAAGAAAGAAAGAAGCCTAGATTCTAATTCACAGCATATGAATTAAAACTCATATAAATACACATAGAAGCCCTCTAGACAGGGCACTCCAATCTACGTGTCAAAGGATGCACTGTGTGTTTTGGTGAATAATGCATATGACTAAGTCTTTTTGCTTTTATAGAGAAGGACTTGCCCTTGCTGAAAAATAGCTGTATTGTTAGGATCAGAGATTTCTGCAAATATATTCTAATCTAATAGCTTTTAACAGAGCCCAGAAGTATCACAGATTCAATAATAGTGTTTTAGATATGCTTTCCTGGTCAGAAGGATTTATTTTTATTTTTTGCTTATTTTTATTTATTTTGAGAGCAATGGTGGGGGGGGGGGCGGGGAGAATGGGTGTGCCAGGGCTTCCAGCCACTGCAAATGAACTCCAGATCCTTGCGCCCCCTTGTGCATCTGGCTAAGATGGGTCCTGGGGAATTGAACCTTGAGCTGGGGTCCTTAGGCTTCACAGGCAAGTGCTTAACCATTAAGCCATCTCTCCAGCCCTATTTTTTTTTTTTTTTAATTTTGAGACAGTGTCTTAGCCTAGGCTGGCCTTGAACTCACTATGTAGGTGAGGATGATCTTGAATTCCTGATCCTCCTATCTTCACCTCCCAAGTGCTAGGATTACAGATGTGTGCCACTATACCCAACTCTGGCCACAAGGATTCTATATGTGAAGCTTCTATGTCCATCAGCACACCAAACAAGGTGACTGAAGCTCTTTCTTTCCAAATAAACATGACTGAAAAAGCCTAACAAAGTATACTATAAATAGTAAACACAAAGCATTGCCAGGGCTGGAGAGATGGCTTAGTAGTTAAGATACTTGCTTACAAAACGTATGGACCCAGGTTTGATCCCCCAGTACCCACATAAGCCAGATGCAAAATGGTGGCACATGCATCTGGAGTTTGTTTGCAGTGGCCCTGGCATGCCCATTCATAATTATTCTCTCTTTCTCTCTCTCTTGTCTCTGCCTTTTTCTCTCATAAATAAATAAATAAAAATTTAAAAAGCCTTTCCAAACTGCAAAAAAAAAAAAAGGAATCAAAGAGTGAGGTGGAATTGGGAGGCTCTGCAGGTGTGTGAGCTGGGAACTAGTTTTTTTTTTCCAAGGGAGGTGACTGCTGAGCCCTGAGGACTAGGAGCTCTTACTTGGCAATCTCTGCAGAGCAAACAATCCAATATCCAATCTAGTCTTTCAAGAGAGGGGATCTGATGCTAGGACTGGTGCCATTTTTCTTTTAAAAATTTTTCCTGGTTAAAAAAAGTATTTTGGGGGCCAGACATGGTGGTGCATACCTTTAATCCCAGCACTTGGGAGGAAGAGGTAGGATGATTGTCGAGGGTTTGAGGCCAGCCTGAGACTACACAGTCAACTCCAGGTCATCCTGGACTGAAGCGAGACACTATCTTGAAAAACTAGAAAAATAAATAAATAAATAAAAATAAAAAATAATTGGGGCCTGGAGAGATGGCTTAGCAGTTAAGGCACTTGTCTGTGAAGCCTAAGGACTCATGTTTGACTCTCCAGATCACATGTAAGCCAGATGCACAGTGACACAGGCGTGCAAGGCCACACATGCACATGAGGGGGCGCATGTGTCTAGAGTTCCATTACAGTGACTAGAGGTCCTGGCATGCCAATTCTCTCTTCTCTCATTAAAAAAAAAATATAGATAAATAGATAGATAGGTATAGATATATATAGATATATGACTTCTGGGTAAGATGGCTGCATAGGAGTTACACCAATCCAGCCTAGGGAGGGATTTAAGCAAATTCACAGCAAAATATACTCTTCATCCAAAAAGTGAAGGTGTATAGGTTTTAATCGGCCACAGTGGAGAAGCAGGAGAGACTAAGGTCTATCAAGAAGGAGGAAACTGGCCAGAATCCTGCTTAGGTACCTGCTGACCAAGACCCGATCCATGTGGATCCACACATACCCCTGACACCCAGCTGCAGAAGCAGAGACCATCATAGGGGTTTTCCAACCTCATCAGCTTCCATGCAAAGCCAAGAAACCTGAAGGGGAGGCAGCAGAGATTAGCTGAGGAGCTGCTGAAGGGGACATGGGTGGGACCAGCTGGGGAGTTCCAGTCCAACTCCAGGCTTCCTACATTCTCCCATCCCACAACGGCACTGTGACCCTCTGGAGAATGTATTCAGCTCTCCCCCCCCCCCCGCAAAGCAGCAGGGTATCAAGCAAGCTGATCAGGACACCAGACCTAACAGATATCTACAGAATATTCCATAATATGCATTTTTCTCTGCAATACATGGAACACTCTAAAATAGACCATATATTAGGGCACAAAGCAAATCTTAACAAATACAGGAAAATTGAACTAATCCCTTGTACTCTATCTGACCACAATGGGATTAAACTACAAATCAGCAATAAGAAAAACTACAGAGCATACAGAAATTCATGGAGACTAAGCAGTACACTATTGAATGATGAATGGGTCATTGAAGAAATAAAAAAGGAACTCATTAATTCATAGACTCAAATGATGATGAAAATACAACATACCAAAACCTTTGGGACATAATGAAGGCAGACCTAAGAGGGAAATTTATAACTCTAAGTGCCTATATTAAGAAATTAGAGAGTTCACAAGTAAACAGTTCAATACTTTACTTTGGAAATAGAAGAACAAGGCAAACCAAAAAGCAGTAGATGGGATGAAATAATAAAGATAAGGGCAGAAATTAATGAAATTCAAACCAAAAAAAAAACCCCAAAAAACAAAGAATCAATGAAAGAAAGAACTGGTTCTTTGAAAGGATAAACAAAAATGATAAACCCTTAGCAAATCTAACCAGAAGAAAGAGACAAAAATTAATAAAATTAGACATGAAAAAGGCACCATTATAACAGATACCAAAGAAATCCAGAAAAATAATGAGAACATAATTTAAGAATATATATGCCTCTATGTTTGGAAATCTGAAAGAAATTAATGATTTCCTTGATTCATATGACCTACCAAAATTAAATCAAGATGAGATAAACCATTTAAATAGACCTATAACAAGTATGGCGATCCAAGCAGTTATAAAAAGTCTCCCAACTGAAAAATGTCCAGTCCCAGATGTACTCACTGGTGAATTTTACCAGACTCTCATGGAAGAACTAACACCAATGCTTCTCAAACTTTTCCATAAAATAGAAAAGGAAGGAATTCTGCCAAACTCCTTCTACAAAGCCAGCATCATCCTGCTATCAAAACCAGACAAAGACAGAAAAAAAGAAAATTACAGACCAATCTCCCTCATAAACATAAATGCAAAAATTCTAAACAAAATATTGGCAAAGAGAGCACACAAATATATCAGAAAGATTATTTACCTTGACTAAGTAGGCTTTATCCCAGAGATGCAGGTATGATTCAACATAGGCAAATAAATAATATATATAAATATATAAATAATATATAATGTAATACATTATATAAATGAACTGAAGGACAAAAGTCCCATGAACATTTCAGTACATGCAGAAAAGTCATTCAACCAAATCCAACATCACTTCATGGTAAAAGACTTACAGAAACTGGGAATAGAAGGAACATATATCAATGTAAAAAAGCTATTTATGACTAACTAAATTCAGGAACAAGCAAGGGGGACACATTGTTCCCACTTTAATATAGTACTTGAAGTCTTAGGTATAGCAATAAGGGAAGAAACACTCATAAAAAGGGATACAAATTGGAAAGGAAAGATCAAATTATCCTTATTTACAGATGTTAGATTCTATACATAAAGGACCCTAAAGACTCTACCAGCAAACTGTTAGAGCTGATAAAGACTTATAGCAATGTAGCAGGATACAAAATAAACACATGGAAATCAGTACCTTACCTATATACTAACAACAAACATGTGGAGGATGAAATCAGGAAATCTCATTCACAATTGTCTCAAAATCTAATAAAGTACATTGGAATAAATTAAACCAAGGAAATAAAGAATCTCTACAATGAGAACTTTAAAACATTGAAGTGAGAAATTGCAGAAGACACTAGGAAATGGAAAGACATCCCAATGTTCTTGGATTGGAAGAATCAATATTGTGAAAATGGCAATCTTACCAAAAGCAATCTACACATTTAATGCAACCCCCATTAACATTCAATGGCATTCTTTACAGAAATGGAAAAAACATCCTAAAATTCATTTGGAAGCACAAAAAACCTCAGATAGCCAAAACGATTCTTAGCAACAAAAATAAGTTTGGTGGTATCACCATACTTGATTTTAAGCTATATTACAAAGCCATAGTAACAAAAACATGGTACTGGCACAAAGACAGACATGTAGATCAGTGGAACAGAATAGAGAACCCAGTTGTTAATCCAGGCAGCTACAGCCATTTGATTTTTAACAAAAATGCCAAAAATATTCATTGGAGAAAAGACAGCCTCTTAAACAAGTCATGATATGAAAATTGAATATCTATATGTAGAAGGATGAAAATAGAACCTTGTCTTTTTCCATGAACAAAAATTGAGTGCAAATGAATCAAGGACCTTAATATCAGACCTTAAATTCTGAAACTGCTAGAGGAAAAGGTAGGGGAAACCCTTCAACATACTGGCATAGGCAATGACTTTCTGAATTTAACCCCAGTTGCTCAGGAAATAAAACCACTAATCTACTACTGGGATCTCATGAAATTACAAAGCTTTTGTACAGCAAATGATACTGTGAGTAGAGCAAAGAGACAACCTACAGAAGGGGAGAAAATCTTTGTCAGCTACACATGTGTGAAAGAGGATTAATATCCAGAATACACAAAGAACTCAAAAAACAGAGCAATAAGAAATCAAACAACCCAGTTAAAAATAGGCTATGGAACTAAATAGAGAGTTCTCAAAAGAAGAAATACAGATAGCATATAAACATCCTTAGTCATCAGGGAAATGCAAATTAAAACTACTTTGAGATTCTATCTCAGTCCTGTCAAAATGGCTATCATCAAGAAAACAAATGACAACAAATGTTGGCGAGGATGCACTGTTTGTGGGAATGTAGTATAGTATAGCTGGAATAGCTATTGTGGAAATCAGTGTGGAGTTTCTTGAGACAGCTAAAAATAGAGTTATCATATGATCCAGCTATTTGACTCCTAGGCATATATCCTAATGACTCTTCTCACTACCTTAGAGATTCTTGTACAACCATGTTTATTGCTGCTCTATTCACAATAGCTAGGAAATGGAACCAGCCTAGATGTTCCTCCACAGATGAGTGGATAATAACGATGTGGTATATTTACACAATGGAGTTCTATTCAGCAGTAAAGAAAAATGAAGTTATGAAATTTGCAGAGAAATGGATGGATCTGGAAAGGATACTAAGTGAGGTAACCCAGGCCCAGAAAGTGAAATGTCACATGTTTTCTTTCATGTGTGTATCCTAGCTTCAAATGTTTAGATTTGTGTGTGAGCTAGAACCAAAAATCAGTAGCAGAGGCCAGTAAGCTAGAAAAAGGCTATAAGGGGGGAGGAGAGGGAAGGACTTAAAGGGATAGTATTTTATATATGTAAGTAGAAGAATGGCTTACAGGAAGTGGAATTGCCTAAATGAGGCCAGGAGAAGAGATTGAGTAAGAGAAGGGTAGTGGGGGAGGGTCAATCAACATGCAATATGTTCTAAATAAGACATATGAAAGCCTACTTTTTTGGATAATGGCACAACCAGAAGCCATAGTTGGCTACTAGGAAATTTTCATTGCAGGGATGGGATACCTTTCAGTGAGTTGTTGGTCAGGGAGATCCCTGTTGCCTCTAAAATATCATAGACTATTGCTAAGTCCCTTGGTTTCCCACAAGTAACAGATGGTAAGACCCTATTGCTAAAGATTTCACATGCCTTGGCAGTCAGGTCACTGAGAAATCAAGCTGGGGCTGAGCTGAAAACCTTCTCCTTGTAGACCAGCTAACTGAAAGCTGGAAAAAGCTGCACTGCATGCAGCCCTATGGGAGACAGGAGTCATCAGCTGTGAAAACAGTGGACACTGGAAACCTCAAGTTTGGCCAGACAGGCCAAATGACCAAACAGGTGCAATAGTGGTGTGTCTGCTCTAGGGGAAACCAACTGCTCTCTAACTGGATTGGAGGCCTGCTCTATGGGAGGGAATACATGCCTGGTACTGAAAACCTAATCAAAAGCCTATGGCAGGGGAAGTCATGAGCCTTAGGGGGTATAAAGCCTGCTCTTGTCTGGCTAAATGCAAATATTATTCTCACCAAACTGCCTTGAAGGCACTACACTTAGTGTTCATATTCATATATTAATGCTACCCTCACTTTTGGTTAGAGAAGCTTCTCTTTTCAGATGATGGTGACCACTGGGATGACCCAAAAGGCAACATAGTTCTGAGAAGTGATGGAGGAGTTGTCTAGCACTGAAATATCTCTACCACACCCTCCAAGGCTCAGGGCACATTGTGGAAGAGGTGGTGGAAAGAATGTAAGAGCCAAAGGAAGGGTACCACTCCTTACAATGAAACTGTCCAGATGACCTCTCAGTGCCTAGCAACACCTTCACAAGACCCTCATAATTGGAGAAAAAGATGATAACATCAAAATAAAAGAGTCTAATGGAGAGAGAGAGAGGGGATATGATGGAGAGTAGAGTTGTGAAGTGGAAAGTGTGGGAGGGGAGGGAATTATCATGGTTTGTTGTCTGTAAATATAGAAGTTGTCAATAAAAATTTTAAAAAGTAATATATATGTGTGTGTGTGTGTGTGTGTGTGTGTATGTATATATAATTTTTAATGTATTTTCATGCCAGGGAGATGAGCCTTCTCATCTCAGTGATTAAAGGCACTGGCTTGCAAAGCCTGCCAGCTCAGATTTAATTCCCTAGTACCTATGTAAAGCTAGATACACAAAGTGACCTCATGCATCTAGAGTTTGTTTTCAGCAGCAAGAAGGCCCTGGCATGCCCATACTCACCTCCCTCTTTCCCTCCTTGCATATAAATATTTTCTTTACATATTTAAAAATATTATTTCTGGACAGATCAGAAAAGGTGTTGTTGCAGTCAGGTTCGCATTGCTGGTAGAAATCACCCAACCAAGAGCAGCTTGTGGGAAAAAGAGGTTCATTTTGGCTTACAGGCTCGAGGAGAAGCTCCACAATGGCAGGGGAAAATGATGGCATGAGCAGAGGGTGGACATCACCCCATAGCCAACATAAGGTGGATAATAGCAACTGGAGAGTGTGCCAAACACTGGCAAGGGGAAACTGGCTATAATACCTATAAGCCAGCCTCCACAATACAATACACTGCCTACAGAAGGTGTTAATTCCCAAATCTCCATCAGCTGGGACCTAGCATTCAGAACACCTAAGTTTATGGGACACCTGAATGAAACCACCACAGGTGTCTTGTCAGTAAAAAAAAAAAAAATCCCCATAGGAATTTTTCTTAAAATTTTTTTTCTTAAAAAAGCTGGGCTTGGTGGTACATGTTTATAATACTAGCCTTTGGGAGGTAGAGGGAGGAGGATTATGGAGTTAGTACAAGGCCAGCCTAGCTGTATAGGGAGAACCTTTCTCAACCCCTTTCTCAACTTTCCTGCATTTTGGCTTCCTATATTCCTACACATATGACTTTGAAATTCACATCTGCAAGCCAAGTCTCTTTCTCTCCTGCACTCCAGGTGGAAGTCTGTCTCCTTCTTTGACCTTTGCTAGTTGTCTAGTCAGATCCTAAACAAACCAAGCTCCTGGGCTGGGAATGTAGCTCAGTAGTTTATTGTTAATGTTTCTAGCTCCTCTCACTCTTCCTTACTTTCCCCATCTTTCAGTGGTTCACTGACTCCTTCTGGACTCCTGCTTCCACAGTCCTCATCCTATCCCTTACATGAATAGTGGCATGATGCCTGGAAGATGAGAATATTTAAGTAAGAATTTAAAAAGGTGGACTGAAGCCAGGCGTGGTGGTGCATGCTTTTAATCCCAGCACTTGGGAGGCAGAGGTAGGTGGATCACCATGAGTTCGAGGCCACCCTGAGATTACATAGTGAATTCCAGGTCAGCCTGGGATAGAGTGAGACCCTACCTCGAAAAACAAAAACAAGAAACAAAAACCAAAATAAAATTGGACTGATGGTTGACAGCACTTGAGAGCTCACTCATAATGCGGGTTTCTCTCCCAAAGGGCAGCTAGTTGGAAGGGGAATTTGATTATTTGATTTCTGGAGAGCAAAACTTTGTTTTTCATAGTCTTCCACAATGAAGTGTCTGGAGCAGTGATCAAATGCTCCCATTTGTAATTGTGGTGTAAGTACGCATGATTTGTGCTCATCGTTCCATGAGGTTCCTTCCACAGTCAAGATTGGAGAATAGCTCTATCATCTCAGAAGGCTCCATGGGATCTCCGGTGACTCTCCAGCACCATGAGATGCTGTCCTTGTACTTCATGAAGATGGAACCACATCTGAATTCTTTTGCTTAACATGCTTTGAGATTCCTCCATAGTGTTGTATAAGTAGTGGCAATCTATTTCTATTGGTGAATGGCATTCCATTTTGTGGATATACTAGTAGTTTTCTGTTTTCCTCCAAAATCACACTTAAAAAGTTTTTTTTTTGAGACAGGGTTTCATTCTGTAGACCCAGCTAGTCTAGAACTTGTTATGTAGACTAGACTGGCCCTGTGACATTCCTACTGCTTCCGTTTCTGAGCTGCTGGGATTATAGGCATGTGCCAGTATGCTTGGCCACACTTTCTTTTTGCAAGATATGGTCTCACTCCAGCCTAGGCTGATTTGGAACTCATTCTATAGTCCCAGGCTGGCCCTGGAACTCTCAGCAATCCACCTACCTCTGCCTCCTCAGTGCTGGGATTAAAGGTGTGCACACCACACCTGGCTTTTTTTTTTTTTGAGATAGGGTTTTCCACCTTGAAAGCCTAGGCTGGCCTCTAATTTGTGATCCTCCTGTGTTAACTTCTCAAGTAGCTGGGATTACAGGTGGTACCACTGTGCTCTGCTTGACTTATCACTTGAAAAAGAAATTCTATATTAATCAGCAGTCATTCCCTTTTGTTTACTTTTATGCAAACTTAATATTCATAATTGATATTCATAATAATATAATATTCATAAAAATTTTAGAGAAATCACAGGCTTCCATAATCCCAGCACACTGAGGCTGATGGAGAGATGGGAGATGGAGACAGGAGATCTTCCCAGAAGCTGAGAAACTTACAGAAAGCAAAGCAAGGAACAATGGTGAGAATGAGAGCAAAACCCTGCCTCAAAGGCAGTGGAAGGCCAGGACTGGCTGCCGTGTGTGGGCCATGGCATACGTGCACCCACACTCACTCCCACATGAACATGCCCACATACACATGCACAAACATCACATACCTACACACAAAAGTTTTCTTTTTTCTTTTTGTCTTGTTTTTTCAAGGTAGGGTCTATCCCGGGCTGACCTGGAATTCACTATGTAGTCCCAGGGTGGCCTCAAACTCACTGCGATCCTCCTACCTCTGCCTCCTGAGTGCTAGGATTAAAGGCATGAACCACCATGCCAGGCTCACAAAAGCTTGCTGTGTAAAGTCTGGACTATGTGCCCAGGGATAGAACTGCTGGGCCAGTGGCATCGTTTTATATTCCAACCTGCATCAATATTTCATTTAAGGGCACAAGAGTAAGCTGTTCCCTACTTCTTATTTACCAGTGTCTTGGTGTACACTGTTTGTTTTCCCTTTGGCCTCCAACCCGTGGTATCATCCTGACTCCTGGGATTATAGGTGTTTGAACTGTGCAAATCTTATTGGCTATCTTGAAATAAAATACATAAATAATATAATCTTATTTCCCTAAGGAAAGGAACTGATCTATAACATGAAAATGGAACTTAACTGACCCATTAAAAAATGATATTGATGGGCTGGAGAGTGGGCTTAGTGGCTAAGGTGCATATCTGCAAAGCCTAAGAACCCAGGTTTGATTCTCCAGGTCTTATGTAAGCCAGATAAACATGGTGGCGCATGCATCTGGAGTTCCTTTGCAGTGGCATGTCCGCTCTCTCTCCCTCCCTCTCTCTGTCTTAAATAAATAAATAAATATCTTTAAAAAATGACTGGCTTTTTCAGGTGAATGAAACCTCAAAAAGATCTGCTAAAAGGCTTGAGCCCCAGCTCAACTGTGGCACCAAGGACAGCTGCCCAAGGGGACACTTAAGAGTCTTGTTTTCAGTTGACAGAAAGGTTTCGAGGAGGTAATGGACTCTTGGAGCAGGTCACCCTGCACTGCCTCTGCAGGGCCTGGCGTCTCTCTCCCAGGCCAACAGGGCTGAGGCCCAGCACCAGCTCAGCGGGCCTCAGTTGTCCAGGCTGCTCCGTTCCTTCAGCAGCTGACATGAAAACAGCAGAGGACATCCAGTGGACTGAGTTGAGTAGCCACAGAAAGGCCACTTCAAGGCCTATTGTTGAGGTGGGGGCGGCGGGCAGTTCCGCAGGGTCTGAGTGCCTCTCCCATGATGCACTACACTAATGGATGTGCACCGCCAGCATCCTTCCTGGCCACCACGTCACTTTTCCAATCTCTGGCCCTGCGAGAGAGCTCTGCGCTCCTCTGAAAGGGCGGCAGTCGCGCCCGAAGCCCCCACAAAGGGACCGTTGTAGTCATCACTGAGTCACACTAGTGACTGCTGGCACCTGGGCTCCATCTGGAATGAGTGCTGTAGAGACGTCATCTAGGAGAGCCTGGTGCAATTGTAATGTCTAGGACATCTTTAGCAAAGATCCTGCCTCCAGGAAGTCCATTCTGACTGCCCAGGAACAAACCCTCAGTTTGAGAAAAGAGACTAGGATAAGTCGGTGCTTGCGAAAGAGCACACGAGGTTCTACAGGGAACACACCCACACTCAGAGCCCAGGAACAAGAGCCAGACGTTCTTACCGTGGGTCTGGGCAGCCTGTGCACGTTTGCGCTGGACCATCGCGGGAGCTTTGACCTTGTACGGCCGCCCACAAGATGCCTGGCCCCTCCTACAGGTGGTTGCCTACCTGGGGAGTGATGATGGCAATCAGTCAAGTGACCCACCCCCATTTCCTCCCTGCAGGAGGCAGAACAGGTACCTGGCTGGCCCATGTGAGGAACCTGGAGCGCATATGAAAACACAGCACAGAGAAGGCCTGAGAGACAGCAGTGGAGTTCCTTGACTTGGAAGGGCTGTGCTGTGCCTAGTGGGGCATTCTGAGTAACTATCACTGCTTTTCTTTTTGAGGCAGTGTCTTGCTAGTCTAGGCTGGCCTTGAATTTAGCAATCTTCTGACCTTGGCCTCCCAGGTGCCGGCATCATGAGTCACTATCATCACAGAACTCCATTCTGGATCTGAGCTTAAATTCATAGAACATCAGGCCTGGGAGAAGGGACCAGGACCCCTCAAGCCCACCACTGTTCAGATGGAGAGGTGCTTGGCCAGGGTGCCAAGGCTGCAGGCAACATATCTTGGGACCCAGGTCTTCCACAGCTTCTTTCTTCCCCCACTCTGCCTTTGCTTGAGTCCCCAGGGTGCTGAAAGCTAGTTCCAGGGAGGGCATCTTGTTCTGCTTTCTGGCTTCTGGCCTGGCCCCTTCTGCTTTGTGAAGCATGCAGCCCCTGCAGGCTGTGGTGGGCTACTACGCTAATGTGCACATTAATGGATAAAAGTGGTCTCAAGGGGCTCTTCACGAGGCCCCTTTGCCTGTAATAAAGCAAATTAAAACCCTATTCAAAGGTCAATTGAAGTCTCTTTTATTCCGCTTCTCTGCACAAATTGATTCTGCTTTGCCCTTGGGGTCCACTGAAGGTATAAAGGGGCCCAGCTGCAGGGCTGAATGGGAGCAGTCTGGAAAGGAGTGTGGCTGGGGTGTGGGGGAGGAGAGGGCTAGAGGACCTCTCCCTTTCCCTGAGCCAGCTGGGCCACCGGGGACCCTATCTGCTAGTACACCTCTAGCCTCAGGGCCCACTTCTGGAGTTTAACTATATCTTTCCCCCTGACTGGATCGGGTTCTCCTCAAAGACATTTGAGGACCTTCTCTCCTCCCTCCTTCCCTCCCTTCCTTTCCTTCTCACCTGTCTTCGTCTTCCCTCCTTTCACTTTCTCTCTCTCTCTCTCCTTTCCTTTCTTTTTCTTGACCAGTTTTGCTAAGTTGCCCAGGTTGACCTTGAACTCATGAGCCTCCTGCCTCAGCCTTCTGAATCCTATTGCTTGTGACTCTCAGACAACCTGTCTCTCGTTTGTTTTTCAAATGGCTGTTTCTCCCGAGATGGACAGAGGCATCATTGCAAGGAATCCTTCTGGATCTTGTCTCACCTTGGATTGGAACCAGCAATGACTTCCCCCTGCACTTGTTATTGTAAGGAAGAAAGAACCTCTGTGATTAACTCCCATAAACTCTTAATTGGGATAGGTCCCTGCAAAAGATAGACTGAGAAGAGATAAGCAGAGACTGGCTTATGGCTCAGTGGTAGAGTTCAGTTCCCAGGTCACACACACAGAAATTATTAACGGATTATTAATACATATATTTGTAGATTTCATACCCAGGTAATGAATAGTTCTCAGAGAGATGGCTTTCAATTCCAACTTATGTAGTGTCTTCAACTATTTGTTTACTTATTTATATACTTATTTGTTTATGTTTTTGAGACAGGGTCTCATGTATCCCAAGCTGACTTCAAATTTGTTATGTGGTCAAGAATGACCTTGATCTTCTGATCTTCCTGGCTCTACCTCCTGTACGCAAGGATTACAGGCATGTGCCACCACGTCAAGTGTATATAGTGCTGGGGATTGAACTCAGGGCTTCATATATGCTGGGAAAACACTGTGAGCCACATCTAAAGCCTATATCTTCAAACTTAGAGAAGCACCAAGGAGAAAGAAAAGGACTTGGAGTCTTTGGAGTAGCGACTTAGGGAAAGGCAAGGCACTGGTGGGTAAAGGCTTATAGGCACTGATTTCTCCAGCAGCATCTCTAGACAGATAAGAGGGGCTAATGTCTACAGTGGTTAACCTTGTCCTCACTGGCAGAATGGGGATAATACTTTTGTCTTTTTTTTTTTTTTTTTAAAAAAAAACACCTTATTTATTTATTTATTTATTTATTTTTATTGAGAGAGAGAAAGAGGCAGAGGGAGAGAGAGAGAGAATGGGCGAGCCAGGGCCTCCAGCCACTGTAAATGAACTCCAGATGCATGCGTCCCTTAGTGCATCTGGCTTACGTGGGTCCTGGGGAATCTAATCAAGATCCTTTGGCTTTGCAGGCAAACACCTTAACTGCTAAGCCATCTCTCTCCAGCCCACTTTTGTCTTTGTAAGTGTATGTCCTACATTTATACAGAGAGAGGACAGACAGTTTTCCTGAACCTGCTTCTTCATGGTCTTCAGTTTAACAACCCTTCCTATTTGGGGTGGCATATTCTGTTACCTGTAGCATAAACCCCAAGCTCTCATATAACAACCTTGACAGACTCCAAGGCCTGGCCCTTCATCCAAAGTCGTCTCTCCACTTGCTTCCACACTGTAGTAGGTCATCTTGTTTCTGCCCTAGGGCCATTTTACTCTAGTTTCTTCTGCTAAGAAGCTTCTATCTTCATTTCTTTTTTTTTTTTTTATCTTTGTCTGTTTCCTTCATTGTCTTTATCACCATTTGCAGTTCTTGCTGACTGCCATATTCCTGGCCTCCCCAGTGCAGCTGAAGGTCCTTGGGAGTAGAGCCCTGGTCTGTCTCAGCACACATAGGCCAATAAACTTTTGCAGAGTGAATGAATGATAGAAACAAATCTGAGCACCCTAGGCCCCCACCTTCTCTACAATGCCTGGCTGCTTCCATCAGGCCACTGTGAGAGTCCCTAGGCTAGGCAGAGAGTGAATTCAGTGTTACTGTGCCTACACTATCCCTTGTTCGCAAACTCATAGGCTTTCCAGTCCTTCTACACCTGTCCCCAGCACCATCCTTAAATTCTTCCTGTCTTTTTCTCTTTTCTTCCCCAGTATTCAGCTCCCTGCAAGGCTAGGCCATGGTCTTTTTCTGACTTTTCCTCCCCAGGACCTTGAAATGTGTTCTTGGTCCTAGGGCTGCTGGGTGAACACAGCAGGCGGGCAGTATACACATCCCTCATCCCACATCCTGTACGCACGAGGACTTCTCCCTCCCTCCTCAAACATGGAGGAGCAGCTGCTGAGTGAGTTTCTGTTTAAGTGGGCCACCTTGGCTCCAGGCTCCTCTGTCTTCCAGAGGACAGCTGATTGGAGTTTTGGGAGTCATGAATTTCTTCAGGCTGAGGCTGCACCAGGACTCCAGGACCCTCTTTGGTCTTCCTTCCTCCCCTTTCCTCAAGTACCTTTCCAGTAATTGTCACTCTTGATGGTTGTGGGAGTGGTGTCTTTGCAGACAGGGACACCAGCCCTGCAGCACAGTGAGGTGTCCTCTATTAGGAAGCCTGAGATGGGACTGTGCTTTGGCCTCAGTGCATTCACCGAGCTTGTGCACAGTGACCAGAGACAGGGGTGAGGGGTGGATCAGGACGGAGCTAGGCTTCACTCCCAAGGCTCCAGTTGCTGCTAGTTTCAGCCCAGCTTGCCAAATGCAGCTGGACCAGCAGCTTCATCCCTAAGACTTCAGTTTTCCCCAGAAAATGACCCCAGTGCCAGGTCTCACTGGGGACACTGAGGCCAAGGCCATCCTCAAATAGTCCCTACCCCACCTCTTTGTCACTCTCATTGTGCTTCTCCCAGCCCTCTCCTCCCTTGAAGTCACCTCTGCACCTGCCTTTGCAACGCACTCACACCCGGGTGACATCTCTTTTCAATTAAACCCTCAAAGGTGAAAAGCTGGGATGATGAGAGCAGCCCCAGCTCTGTGCCTGTGGCATGACCGTGGCCAGGTGTAGGGCGTCATCCTCCCAGGATGCAAGGTCTCAACAATTGGACACAGCCAAAAGACCCTGCAGCCGCCCCTTCCTCCCTCCTTCCCTTCCTGCCTTCCCCTCCCACCTTGCATTCTTTCTGCTGCCCTCCTTCCTCCGGCCAGTACCATGACATTGATGTCAGAGGCTTGCACTTGTGCAGGGATAGCTGGGGTCTTCCTCTGAGACTTTCTGTGCTCTGCCTTACTGAACCCACATGACAGGCAATTGTTGAGCAGGAGAACAAACATACAATAAACTTTTGGGCCCCTAAAATAATATAGACAGTAAGCAAGAAGATAATTCCAGCTTGTGAGGGACAGGAAAGATAACACAATGAGGGAACCAGGAGCCAGAACTCATAACAAACAGTGGAGCTGCATCCTGAAGGGGCTGCAACATGCGCCAGCTTTCACCTCAGCACTTCTAGTGACCGAGCGTGTCTGATAAAAAAAAAAAAAGAAAAAGTCTGTGTGTCTCCCCCTTCCCACTGTGGGTCAGTGGTCATTCATTATTCCTCACCTGTCCCACCACTGTAGGTTGAGTGTAGGGTGAAGGAAGCTTGCCCCTTCAGCATTGGAAGTCTTCAGTTAAAGGAGAAGTGGATTCAAAGTGTTCTCTTGTGGCACATGCCCCATTACTAGCAGGGTTTCCTGTGAGGAGTTCTGGGACTTCAAGTTGATCCTGTAAGAAGTGAAGGTCTGTAGAGAGCCAATGAGGACAAGTGTCTTTTTATTTTTATTTACTTATATGGCAGAGAAAGAGGGAGACAGAAAGAGACAGAGAGAGAGGGAGGGAGGGAGAGAGAGAGAGAAAGAGAGAGAGAGAGAGAGAGAGAGAGAGAGAGAGAGAGAGAGAGAGAGAGAATGGGCACCCCAGGGCCTCCAACTGCTGCAAACTCCAGATGCATGCGCCCCCTTGTGCATCTGGCTAAGGTGGGTCCTGGGGAATTGAACCTGGGTCATTTGGCTTTGCAGGCAAGTGCCTTAATCACTAGGCCATTCCTTCAGCCTGTCTTTTTTTTTTTTTTAAATATTTATTTGAGAAAGAGAGAAAGAGGGAGAGAATATGGGTGCACCAGGGCCTCCAGCCATTGCAAACAAACTCCAGATCCATACAACTCCTGGTACATCTGGCTTATGTGGGTTCTGGAGTATCAAACCGAGATCCTTTGGCTTTGCAAGCAAAGAGCTTAACTGCTACACCATTGCTCCAGCCCACAAGTGTCTTTTGAATTAAGATAGAAGGATTGCATTTGCCAAAAGGCTACAATGCATCTGCCTGCTCTTGCCATGTGACACTTAGGAGCTCTCCTTGAGAGCCTGGATCTGTATTACTTTCCCTTGCAGCTGATGGAGCTTTGTGACTGCCTCAGCCAACAAAGGGGTAGTGTGTTGCTCTGTGACTCCCAAGGCTAGGTCATAAAAGGCAACATGGCCTCCACCTGGCTCTCTCCCCACTCCTCTCTATCCTCCTCCTCTCTCTCTCCTCTCTCAGACACGTGCTTGTATGGCCTGAGCTTTGGCGTGAGAAGTCCAGTACCCTAAAGGACCAGCTGGCAAGGCTCCATAAACTTTCTCCAACTTTTCCTATTCCCAGTGACTTGAGCCTTTCCAGGTAGGAGCCCGATCTGTGAATAAACAGCTTCAGAGACTCCAGGGTACCTACTCTGATGCCAAGTGGAGCAGGAACATGTTGGCTTTGCCCAACCTTGCTCACACCACAGATTTTTGAGCAAAATAAATGCATTTGTTGCAAGCCACTAAATAATTAGGGTGGTTTGTGAATTAGCCTAGATTTAAAAAAAAATTACTAGTACTTTGGTATCTTTTCATCTTATTTTAAAATTAATTAATGTATTTAAGAGAAAGAGAGAGAATGGGTATGCCAGGACTTCCAGTCACTGCAAATGAACTCCAGATGCATGTGCCACTTTGGGCATCTGGCTTTCTGTGGGTATTCCAGAATCAAACCAGAGCTGTCAGGCTTTGTAAGCAAGCTGAGCCACCTCTCTAGCCATCATCTTTTTTTTTCTTTTTTTTTTTTTTTGAGACAGGCCCTACTATGTAGCCCTGGCTGGTCTGGAAGTTGCTATGTAGACAAAGCTCGCCTCAATGTTGCAGTGATCCTCCTGTCTCTGCCTCCAGAGTGTTGGGATTATAGGAATGTGTCACTACACCCAGCTCTTTTCTTCTTTAATCTGTTTCTCATCATATCCACATCAATATACATATTTCTATGTATATTCTATACCTCTCCCACTTAAAAATATGTGTTTATTTAATATTTTTTGGTTTAAATTTTTTTTTAAATTTATTTGAGAGAAAGATGCAGATAGAGAGAGAGAAAGAAAGAGAAAGAGAGAGAGGTTAAGGCCTTTGCCTGCAAAGCCAAGGGACCCAAGCTCAATTCCCCAGGACCCATGTAAGTCAGATGCACAAGATGGCACATGCATCTGGAGGGTTTTTTTTTTTTTTTTTCCTTTTCTCTTTTTTCTTTTTTTTGAGGTAAGGTCTTGCTGTAGCCTTCAGGAGCTCTTGCTTCTGCCTCAGCTTCCTGAGAGCTGGTATTAGTCTCAGGCTGGCCTTGAACTCAGTGATACTCCTACCTCAGCCTCCCTAGTGCTGGGATTAAAGGCATGGGCTACCATGCCTGGCTTTAAAAATATTTTTATTTATTTATTTCAGAGAGATGGAAAGGGAGAGGGAAAGGGGGGAGGGAGGGAGAGAAAGAGAGGGAGAGAAAGAGAGAGAGAGAAAGGAGAAAGAGAATGTGTGTGCCAAGGCCTCCAGCCACTGCAAAAGACTTCAGACACATATGCTACTTTGTGCATCTAGCTTTATATGGGCATTGGGGAATTGCATTTAGGCCATCAGGCTTTACAAGCAAGCATCTTTAACCACTGAACTATCTCTCCAGTCCCTAAATGATCTTTTGTTTGTTTGTTTGCTTTTGTTTTTCAAGGTAGGGTTCACTAGCTCAGGCTCACCTGGAATTCACTCTGTTGTCTCAGGGTGGCCTTGAACTCCCAGCAATTCTCCTACCTCTGCCTCCCAAGTGCTGGGATTAAAGGTGTGTACCACACATCCAGCTAAATGGTCATTTTTAATGTTGAGTAATAAATATCCACATTATAATTTTGAATGGCTGAAAATAGTTCACTGTATGGCTTGACCATAATTCCTATATATTTTTTTCTTTTGAGCCAGATGGGCCTCAAACTGCTTATGTAGCTGAGGATGGCCTTTGCTGTCTGTTCCTCCTGCTTCTATGTTCTAAGTGGAGTATGAGCATGTGCCACCATGTTCAGTTTACACAGTGCTGACTAGGCAAGGACCCTTCCAATTGAGTTTCATTCCTACCCTTTCTAGAATTCTCACCATTATCTTTCTACTGATGTTTGTTGGTCCTATTTTTGGGGAGGTGAGTGGGGGGAAATGTCTTTCTCTAGCCCAGGCTAACCAAGAATTCACTCTGTAGCTTAGGTTGGCCTCAAACTCATAGTAATCCTCCTACCTCAAACTCCCAAGTATTGGGATTAAAGTTGTGTGGCATGCCTCCTGGCCTCTTTTTATTTAATTGTTACTATAGCTAATATTGAATAGTGCATAATTATTCAATAATAGTGAATAATCTGGAAGAAAATACAGTGTAACTATGACAGGTTCCTTGGCATAAGTCTCGGGAAATGCAGGGTCAGAAGGTCAAAGTCACAGCCGGGCGTGGTGGCGCATGTCTTTAATCCCAGCACTCAGAAGGCAGAGGTAGGAGGATTGCAGTGAGTTCAAGGCCATCCTGAGACTCCATAGTGAATTCCAGGTCAGCCTGGGCTAGAGTGAGACCCTACCTCGAAAAAACAAAACAAAAACAAAAACAAACAGAAGGGCAAAGTCTTGGCACAGAACAGGCTCCCTTGTCCTCCTGAGTCCCATGCCACCCACCTACCTGCATCCGCGGCTTCACGTCCTCATTTGCTGTTACGGCACATCCTCTGACTGTGGGACCTCTGCTGCTCAAGGGACAGGTTTCTCCTGTGGCCCATCTGTCACAGTAGCAACTTTTTCCTCTCTCCTTAGCTATTCCTCTTAGCACAAAATTATGTTCCAGTACCTCTCAGCTTAAAAAAAAAATAAACAAAGTTTTTCTACTTAGCGTAGGCCAGCCTTGAACTCTTGATCCTCCTGCCTCAGTTTCCTGAGCACTGGGATAACAGGTATGTGCCACCATACCTGGTGTTGGCTGTCCATCCTGGATCCTGCATTACCTTCCAGCACTGACTTTCATTCACCATTAGAGTTCTAGAGTTCTAGTTTTGCATTTAAGTTAGGACCAAAGGAAGAAATAGATAAACCCACAGAACAGTGAGAAAATTATTCAGGCATGTGTAACACACTAGATTGAATTCCTAGCCCCACACTCTATAGTGAATAGAACAAGATAGCAAATAGTCAGAAAGGCCCTAGGCTTAGAAAGGATATAGATATTTGAGTAACCATAGGATATGTATTCTTTTGAAATTCATTTTAAACACTGGTCTAAATGGACCATATGTTCATCTATGAAACAAACCATGACAGATTTCCAAAGACTGAAATCAAATACAGCATGTTTTCTGATTACAGAGGAATTAGGTTAAAAATTAGTTTCAAAACATAAACAGAAAAAGTGTTTGAAAGCTAAGTAGAACATTTCTCAATAATTCATAGGTTAAAGGTAAAAATAAAATATTTTGAAGTAAATGGTTATAAAAACATGACATGCTGGGCGTGATGGCACACACCTTTAATCCCAGCACTCAGGAGGTAGAGGTAGGAGGATTGCCATGAGTTTGATTTGAGGCCAGCCTGGAGCTACAGAGTGAGTTCCAGGTAATCTAGCCTAACAAAAAAACATGACATATCAAGACTTAGGGCATACAATCAAAGCCATACTATACTAAGAAAGAAATTTATGGCCACATCTCCATATGTAAAAAGGAATAAAGACTGAATATCAATGACATACATAAATAACAGCATTTACTTAATTTATTTCATGTCCAATTTGAGTTTAAAAAAAAAAAACAGGGCTGGAGAGATGGCTTAGCGGTTAAGCGCTTGCCTGTGAAGTCTAAGGACCCCGGTTTGAGGCTCGGTTCCCCAGGTCCCACGTTAGCCAGATGCACAAGGGGGCGCACGCGTCTGGAGTTCATTTGCAGTGGCTGGAAGCCCTGGCGCGCCCATTCTCTCTCTCTCTATCTGCCTCTTTCTCTCTCTGTCACTCTCAAATAAATAAAAATGAACAAAAAAAAAATTGAAAAAAAAAACACAATTAGGCTAGAGAGATGGCTTAGTGGTTAAAGCTTTTGCCTGTGAAGCCTAAGGACCCAGGATCAGTTCCCCTGTACCCATGTAAACCAGATGCATAAGGTGGTACATGTGTCTGGAGTTCATTTCCAGTGGCTAAAGACCTTGGTGTGCCCATTCTCCCTCCCTCCCTCTCTCATGTAAAAAAATATTGTTTTAAAAAGATAGCTAATTAAACCCATAGAATGGATAGGACAGTAATAAGAGTAAGAATTGCAAAGATGCAGACTTAACAATACCAGTTTATTGTAATAAAAAGCTTAATAAAATTGACAAACTCTTAAACAAAAAAAGAGGACAAAACTGCTAATAACTGAGATGAAAGGGATGCATCAGCACAGATTCCACAGATGCCAAAATGGCAATGAGAAGCTATAATAAAACTGGGGACTCAGCTCACTGGTAGAGTGATTGCCTAGCATGTGTGACATCCTAGGTCCAATCCCCAGCACCATAAATATTCAAAACAAAACAAAAAGGAAGCTATGGGCTGGAGAAATGGCTTAGCAGTTAAGGCATTTGCTTGCAAAGCCTAAACTCAGGTTCAATTACCCAGTACCCATGTAAGAGGCCCTGGTGTGCCTATTTTCTTCTCCTTTGTTTCTCTCTCTCAAATAAGTAAAATAAAATAAAATAAAATAAAAATCTTTAAAAATTTTTTATTTATTTTCTTTTTTCTTATTTATTTATTTAATTTTTATTAGCATTTTCCATGATTATAAAAAAATCCCATGTTAATTCCCTCCCCCCCACTTTCTCCTTTGAAATTCCATTCTCCATCATATTTCCTCCCCATCTCAATCATTGTACTTACATATATACAATATCAACCTATCAAGTACCCTCCTCCCTTCCTTTCTCTTCCTTTTATGTCTCCTAAATAAAATAAAAATTTTAAAAAGGAAGCTATTAGAACAATTTTAAGCAAAAATATTAAATAACTTAAGTGAAATAAGCAAATTCCTGGAAAATCACATCTTACTAAAATTGATGCAAGAATAGACTAAGGAATAGTGTATTTTTTAAGCAACTGAATATGGATTGTCTTTTTAAATTCACCAACCAATCAAGCAAACAAATACCTAAAAGTTATCTCTGATGAGTCATCCTAAACATTTAAGGAAGAAATCACACCATATTACACAAATTATTTGGCTGAGTCAAAAAGGGAGGAAGAGGGGGCTAGAGAGATGGCTTAATGATTAAGGCACTTGCCTGCAAAGCCAAAGGACCTGGGTTTAATTCCTCAGGACCTACGTGTAAGGCAGATGCACAAAGTGGCACACATATATGGAGTTCATTTGCAGTGGCTGGAGATCCTGATGTGCCCATTCTCTCTCTTTCTCTCTCTCTGTCTGTCTGTCTCTCTCTCAAATAAATATTAGAAAAAAAGAAGGAGGGAGGGACTGGAGAGATGGCTTGTGGTTAAGGTGCTTGCCTGTGAAGCCAAAGGACTCAGGTTCAATGCTTCAGGACCCGCATAAGCCAGATGCACAAAGTGGCACATGCATCTGGATCGTTGGTAGCTGCTGAAGGCCCTGGCATGCCCATTCCATATCATCTGCCTCTTTCTCTCTCTCAAACAAACAAAATAAAAACAATTGGAAGTTAAAAAAAAAAAACACGAAAAGCAAGGGACTTATTTTCTTTTATCTCCCAGAACCAATGGCCTAATTTTGGCCATGGCTCCATTCTTTGTCTCTGCACAGTTTTACATCCTAATATCACAACTGGCTGTTTCTCCTCTCCCTCTCTATAGTGGAACGGAGGGATTTCTATTCCACATTGACATCACAATTTCCAAACGCCAGGGAAATCTGAGGCATAACAGACGCACTACCTTGCCCAGGTGATATTCTCCTCCAAATGCCAGGGGGACAGACAGAAGTCAGATGCACGCACACAGATAATTTCACCCCGCTCTCAACCACCTCAGAGATGTGCTAGGCCTGCTTCACACGTGGGTGATAAGACTTCACCAGTTCTAAGTGGAGAGCCAACAACATCCTTAATTAAGTTCTTCCTGATCACCAGCCTCCAGGTGCGCTCTTCCGCGGGCAGGTGCTAAAGCCAGCTTCCTCGCTTTCCAGGTACCCCTGCCCTCGCTCAGCCCCCACCTGGAAGCCCCCTCCGGCCTGCGCCCCCCCCCCCCCCGCCCGCCTGGGGTAGGGGGACTTGCTCGCTACACCGCAGAATCTCAGCCAGCGCTCACACGCAGAGCCCTGCAGGTATAAAAGGACGAAGCAGAGCTACAGGGACCCAGCGGAGACGAAGGAGGAAGAGAAGGACAGGGAGGTGCCGAGCACTGCCGATCATCCTCGCTCGGGAGAGCTGCCTCTCCGCGACAGGTAAGGGCTTCTGGGCGCCGGTCCCCAGCCTGGCCGACTCCTGCTGCAGAGGTGGACTGGCGCCTCTGGCTGGCGGCGCTCCGGGGCGCTTGCAAACTTTCTGAGCTGACTTCGGAGTGAGGAGCAGCCAGCGGCGGCAAGGTAGGGGCTGAGTGCGGACGGGGAGAGGACTGGACCCAGGACCGGGCTTCTAGGAGCTCGCCTTAGCAATCCCAGTGCCCGCCGCCTGCAGGGGCTTCGGGACGAGGCTGTGGGCCCCTGGGACCACCCACTTAGGACCTAGGGCCCTCTGGGGTCTTGGGAGACTGCTCCCTTTTAGATTCTTGTTCCTGACTTTCTGGATGTGTATCACCTCCTCAGTAAGACACCACATACCCTAGTGTGAATTCACGTTGGAAAGGGCGAGAGAAGCCCGAGTCACAAAACTTCTTGCAGTACAGAAGTGTTTTTGTTGCCGAACCCCGAATCCTCGCTTTTCTGATCATCTTAGCGCACCGGAGGCGGTTGCACTGTGCTAATCACAAGATTCTGGGGTCAGTTACAAAACAGGACTACACAATCCGTCCTCTCCAAGACCCAGATGGGGTTAAAAATGTCAGTGGTGGGACAGGAACTGTCCGAGGTCCTGAAACGGGCCGCAGCGGGGTCGGAGGCGTCCGCAGCCGCCTGAACCTACATACAGGTAAAGGGAAGTTCTGGCAAAGAAGGGACAGTCCGTTTAGCATTTGGAGTCCCCGGGCAGGGGAGGTCTTCATAGAATGGCCAGAAGGAGCCAGCGAAAATAAAACTATGAGCTTGTTTTGTCAATTTATAAGGTGTTTTCAGATTATGGACAATTTAATGACATTTCTTTGAATATGATAAAAGGCGATGCAGGTGTATTGTGTGCCAGGACCACTGCATACAGAAGGGCATGCCACTGTGCACTTCCAAACTATAGTTTTAAACGCTTAAAAGCAATGCTGTGCTTAGTTAAAAGATTTTCCTCATATATGAAGTGTTAATAGATTCAACTCTATCAAAATAAGCAAATTGAAACATTCTATTTTCCAGTGCTTTTAACTATTGGAATATTACACTCCTCTCTATAAAAAGCACAAGACATTTTCCCACTATTTTGCTTGCTTTTTAAAAAATGACACAAACCAAACAATATTTGTTGACTATAGGAAAGGGGGAAAATCCACACAGGCACAAGTGGCTTTCAGGAAACCATGTGAGCTGTGAACTCTGAGAAGGGTGGGGAGGAATGGGCCAGGAGGAGAGGAAATGCTTTTGAAGGCCTGAAACTGTAGTGTGGGCCTTTAGAAAATAAACTTCATTTCACAATTGTCCAGCTTTGAGGACAATTGAAATTTAATTGAATTATGAGACCTGTATGGTTTGTCTCTACTTATGTTATTTTGTACTACCATTCTTCTGCTTATCCAGTAACATCTGGAGAAGTTCGGACCTGAATGTACTGGGTGAGGCTATCGGCTCAAACAGAAGCACCACCAGGCAACACCAGGAGCAGCCTGACCCTGGTTAAGAGCAGTAGCAAGGTTGACCAATGCTATCTCTGGCCCCATTGGGATTGCTCACCTGCTGCCAGCGCCCTCTAATGATTGCTCTGAAAAAACAAATGCTCAGCCCTGCTTGACAACCAGCTCTTACAGAATGAGTTAGGGGTGGGGCTGAGAGAAAGAAGTGAGTTTCTGAAGTAGACCAGGAGGACTTTCACTTCCAAAGTTTCCCACCCTAAAAAAAAAAAAAAAAAGATCTTGCCACTTCTCTCTGAATTTATTTTAAACTGTAAAAGTTCATTAGGAGTGAAATGAAGGTCATCCACACCTTAATGTGGATTACTTTCCCCATATAATTAAACATCTGTGTCTTTTGATTTAGAATGAGTGGAGAGACAGTAGCAAGCTGATGAGACTGTAAGGTAGTGTCAGGTACCCCTTTGGATGAGGGGGAATGAGTATGTCAGCCCAAGAGCTGGCAGTGTTGGGGAAAGGGCTGGGCATGAGTGGCCAAAGTCACCATGAATGCTCCCTGCTGCACTACATCCTGACTTTATTATTATTTTTTCCAAGGTAAGGTCTTGCTCTAGCACAGGCTGACCTGGAATTCACTATGCAGTCTCAGGGTGGCTTCGAACTCATGATGATCCTCCTACCTCTGCCTCCTGAATGTTGGGATTAAAGGTGCGTGCTACCACACCTGGCCATCCTGACTTTTTTAGTTTTAGTTTTTTTTTTTGGGGGGGGGGTAGGATCTCACTGTAGCCCAGGATGACCTGGAATTCACTATGTAGTCTCAGAGTGGCCTCGAACTCATGGTGATCCTCCTACCTCTGCCTCCCAAATGCTGGGGTTAAAGGCATGCACCACCATGTCCAGCTCCATCCTGACATTTTGACTGAGCATTTGCCAAGGTTTCTCCTTGCATCCTCTGATAGTATCATCAGTGGCTATTTACTAGTCTCCTGTCCATCCCTCATCCCTCAACATCTACATCTTCTTTAAATTCATATATTTCAGACTGCATTGAGAGTCTGAGAGAACAAGAGATGTGATATGTAATGTATTCAGAAAATGACACAGTTTAAAGAGAATTGGGGTCTGCTTTAAAAATAAAACTCTTCGCTAGGAGTGGTGGTGCACAGCTTTAATTCCAGCACTTGGAGGCAGAGGTAGGAGAATTGCTATAAATTTGAGACCAGCCTAAGACTACATAGTGAACTACAGATCACCCTGGGCTAGAGCAAGACCCTACCTTGAAAACAAAACAACCACCACAAAATCCTCCTCAAAGTTACTGGGGTCTGAGAAACATGCCATCACCTGAATGATCTGTAGAGCACCACATTGGGGTGTATGAGATAGTGACTAAATGAATCTTTTGTTTGCCTTTATGCAAGCCTAATACTCATGGGAAATAATAAGGTTTTAGGGAAATCATAGGATCTTGGAAGAGGAGAAAGGGTAAGACCATCTTGAGCAGGAATTTCAGAGCTCTTTGCCTTTTTCAAGTGACCCTCATTCCTAGGATCTGGAGCGTTAGAACTGTACCTTCACGCAGGTAGTGTAACAATTAAGCTCCACGTGAAAGCAGCAGAATTTACCCTTACCTCATCATGAACATGAAAAGCAATGCCTTTTCTTCATTTAGCTTCAACTTTCCCATTTCCCTAATGAAGAGCTGGACCAAGTGATCCCTAAACAACAGGCTTCATTCACATGAAATTGAACTGTTCAACTGTTGAATGATACAGATATGAACTAAAACTTAATTCTGACAGAACTGGATGTAGCTATCAAGTGTGGCCAATAAACTTAGATTGCAGGGGTTTTTGTTTGTTTGCTTGTTTTATTTTTTGAAGTAGAGTCTCACTCTAGCACAGGCTCAGGGTGGCCTCAATCTCATGGTGATCTTCTTTCTTACCTCTGCCTCCCAAGTGCTAGGATTAAAGGAATGAATAGGACGTGAACATGTTTACGTTAGTTAAGAAGTGTAGATTTGCAATTTTTCTAGGGTGCCAGCAATTAAGCAGACAGATCAGATATCCTACATTGGATCCTAAAGTAAATTGCTTTAAGGAATTAGATGTCAGAGATCTCAAAAACTTTGTCACTCAACCAGAGAGGCTCAGAAAATTGTGGTATATGTCCAATTGCTCAACTGGATCAGTTCTTGCAAGGACTGAGCTTCAGCAGAACTAAGGTGACCACGATGGACAATGAAGGAAAAACATGGGAAATCCTTTAAGTAAAAGTTTATTGGCATATTTTCAGTTTGTGAAAATCAGCATATATTTCTGGCTTGAAATTTTGCTAGCATTTTCTGTGAAAGGAGGGAATAAAAATTAAATTTAGCTATTAAAAAAAAAACAGCCTTCAACCCCTAATGGCTTTAATAGCATAGTTTTAACAGAGAATAAAGGGAAAACTGCTCACAATTGTGTCAACTCCCTCTTCCTTCTTCCCTCTTTCAACTTCACCTTGCACACCTCCCTTTTCTTAACACTGCTACTGTCCTCAAAAAGCCTCAGGCTGCACAAGTGAGCGTTGTTAATGTTGGCTCGCAGTCCTTCCTGATGACCGGCCAACATTGTTCTGCTCCTTGCAGGGGTCCCACCAATCTTGTTTGCCTCTGCAGAGCCTCAGCCTGCCACCTGCAAGATGCCGAAATCGTGTTACAGCCGCTCAGGGGCCCTGCTTCTGGCTCTGCTGCTTCAGGCCTCCATGGAAGTGAAGGGCTGGTGCCTGGAGAGCAGCCAGTGCCAGGACATCACCACGGAAAGCAACCTGCGGGTATGTGGGTCACTAATGCTGTCTTGGGTTTGGGCATCAGATGGGACTCTGGAGATGGGACAGCTAAAGGGAAAGGATGTGGAGAAGGGGAAATCCATTTGCATTGATTGGAGTAGAACTATGCCATGAAGTCAGAATTGGGCCAATAAGAGGAGGAGGCAGCTTTGAAAGAGGGTCTGACCCAAGATTTCTTCTTGATTATCCCCACTCCATGCCCCGCCTTCTTTGGAAAACGCATACCATTTAAACTATTTAGAGATAGTGCCATATTAACTATAATTGTTCCCTCAATTGATCCTACCTTCAATCTTTTAGCCCCCAAATTATGTTTATATAGTCTCATATCACTTACTATTCTTACTCCGTAATTCTCCCTTTATTTACTTCCAATTACAAAATCAGGTGTTTCCACAAAACATTTCTAGAGGGAGAAGGAAAAACCAAAGTCCCTTTTTTGGGGAGTGGGAAACTTATACCAAATGCTTCCTATTTCTTTGGGAGGACTAGCTTACTGTCAAGTTCCTTTTCAGTCATCCCAGAAGCATATGAAGGGCAGTTGTGATAGACTGGAGCTCCTTCCAGAACACCACAGGGTGTGTATGTGCATGCATGTGAGTGCTCAGAACCTGCCAAGTGAAAGTGGAAAGTCTATCAGCACATCCTGTGGGTTTTATCATTACAGAACCAAGTTTAGGTGATGGAAGAGATTTCCTCCAAGACAGAGAAGGTTTCATATACAGTGTAAAAGAGATACTAAAATCCCTAGGGATTCTGTGAGTTTGGGTTCTGTGCAAAATCTGAATCATCAGTTGAAATACCCACTTCACAGCTTCTCCTGTTGAGACCTCACCAGAGAGAAAGCCCTGGACACATAGCATGGGTTCTTTTCCACCTCTGAGCTGGAGAACCTTGATTAGATCCTTTACTCTTTCTCAGCTTCCTATTCCATTTTCTGTCCAGGGGAGAAGACTTTATATTACATTGTTTTCCCCAACCCCCTGCTATTAATACTTTGCATATTATAACTCTAACTCCTTGGAGTAGAAAATCCCCAATTTAGAGTGGCTGGGAGCCTTCTGTTTTCTCCTCTGCTGTTCCCAAGGAACAAAAAAACAAACAAACAAACAAAAATCTCAGACTACTGCCTATGGGTCATTTTCTTAAACTAATAGGTACTGCAGTGGAGTTTTTTAGGGAAAGAGCAAAGACACCAGCTCCTGGGCATGTGCAGAGGAAATCACCCTTAGCCTTTTACTTCTCCCTTGAGTTAGAAAGATGTGGCAAGGAAATGAAACAGCTTGTCTTCAAATTCACTGGTCAGGGGAAGATACAAGATGAACTCAGAAGTTTCAAAAGACTAAGAACCCAGTGGGGGCAGGCAAGTTTTGAGACATGATTCAGGTTGTAGGGCTGGGGTAGAATATGAAGTATGTTTGCAGACCACTGGGGTAATAAGATTGAGGCATTTTTGAAAATACAGGATTAGAAGCCAGATGTTTATCACTTGGAAAGATTCCCAAATTACAATTCCATGGTCATCTTTAAAAAATATATTTTATTTTTATTTATTTAAGGGGGGGGAGGGAGAGAGAGGGGGAGAGAGAGAGTATGAATGAGCACATCAGGGATTCCAGCCACTACAAATGAACTGCAGACACATGTGCCACAATGTGCATCTGGCTTATATGGGTGGGTCTTGGGGAATCAAACCTGGGTCCTTTGGCCTTACAGGCAAGCGCCTTAACTAATAAACCATTTCTCCAGCCCTCCATGCTCATCTTGAGATTGAACTACGGTGTTAAGTGCCAACACCCAACTGCCTCTTTTTGAGCACTGGTAAGACACTGATGATAAAAGCTAGGAGAAGCTGGGCGTGGTGGTGCACGCCTTTAATCCCAGCACTCGGGAGGCAGAGGTAGGATGATCATCACGAGTTCGAGGCCACCTTGATACAGGTGAAGACCCTACCTCGAAAAACAACAGAACAAACAAGCAAAAAACTAGGGAGGACAAATAAACCAAGGAGTAGGGTGGGGTGTTTGCTGTAGTTGCCCGACACAATTATGCGGGGGAAAAAAACTAAAACACGGTCATGCAGGGTGATTCGGGCACTGTGTCCACGGGCGCCTAGAGGGCCGTGTGCCCCACGTGCTAGACAGGGCGGCCTCGAGGCGGGAAATGGCTGCAGGGTGAGGCTGAAGGCCAAGGCGTGGGTGGCGGGCGTTCCTCACGCCCCGGCTCTCCCCTAGGCGTGTATCCGGGCCTGCAAACACGACCTCTCGGCCGAGACGCCCGTGTTCCCCGGCAACGGCGACGAGCAGCCGCTGACTGAGAACCCCCGGAAGTACGTCATGGGCCACTTCCGTTGGGACCGCTTCGGCCGCCGGAACAGCAGCGGCGGCGCGAGCGAGAAGCGCGAGGCCGAGGGAGGCGGCGCCCCGCTGCCGGCCGGCGGCGCCGGGCTCCCGGGCGATGGCGCGGAGCGGGCTCTGCGCGAGGGCAAGCGCTCCTACTCCATGGAGCACTTCCGCTGGGGCAAGCCGGTGGGCAAGAAGCGGCGCCCGGTCAAGGTGTACCCCAACGGCGCCGAGGAGGAGTCGGCCGAGGCCTTCCCGGTCGAGTTCAAGCGGGAGCTGGCTGGAGAGCGGCCTGCAGCGGCGCCCGGGCCCGACCTGGAGCCCGACGCCGCCGAGGACGGCGGGCCCTACCGGGAGGAGCGCTTCCGCTGGGGCGGCCCGCCCAAGGACAAGCGCTACGGCGGCTTCATGAGCTCGGAGAAGAGCCAGACGCCGCTGGTGACGCTGTTCAAGAACGCCATCATCAAGAATGCCCACAAGAAGGGCCAGTGAGCGCCGCGGCTTCTGGGGAAGTGCGCCCGAGAGCCCCTGCCCTCGCCTGCTCTCCTGCCTCCCCGCCTGGGCTGGGGGGCGGCCGACCTCCAGCCTCTTAAAACCGCCTAGTTAGGAAATAAACCTTTCAGATTTCACCGCCGGCTCTGACTTTTAATCTAGACTGTGAATAAAAACATAGTCATCAAAGGGCAGCATGTACTCGAGGACCCTAAGGGTTTCCATGGGACCAAATGGTAGTATTTCGTTGGATGTAGCTAAAATTGAAGAAAATGTAGTTCTGCCCGGCGTGGTGGCGCACGCCTTTAATCCCAGCACTCGGGAGGCAGAGGTAGGAGGATCTCCGTGAATTCGAGGCCACTCTGAGACTATATAGTGAATTCAAGGTCAGCCTGGGCCAGAGTGAGACCCTACCTCGAAAACAACAACAAAAAATAGTAGTTCCACCCAGTCCATAGTAAGAGAATCTTCAAGAGACCAAATAGTTTGGCCGGCTCAGGGTAGCTTTCTGTCCAACTTTTACGAAGGCTATGTTTTTCACCCTTCTCAATTGGGTGAGAAAGACTGCTTGGCTATCCCTGTGCTCAAAGGCAGGATTCAGGAAGCTAGACGGGCAAATCCTGAGGCCCACTCGCTGCTGGGAGGGTTTTGGGCTGTCACCCAGGAAGCTGTGGCCATGCCTCTGATCTGTCCTGCCTATGCTCTTCATATCTGTGCCAGGTCCACTTCGAGCTTTAATTCTCTCCATCCTAGCATAAGGGATATGGTCAGGATTAAAGGAAAGAAAATAGATGTGGTTCTGTCTGTCTTTTTAAATCATTGAGCAGGGTAGTATGCTTGGTATTCTATTTGTCTATTCAGATATTCTCACATGGTTTTATTTTCTTACATACAGGCCCATAGAGACGTCTGTTTTAATCCAATATGCTAGTTCTTCCCTTGCTGTCTTCCCGGTTATCTACTCCTTGCCAGTTCTCCTTGTTCAGCCCTCCACCATCACAGAACCCTAACCAACTGCCCTCCAGTTGCTCTCCTTTCCAACCTTTCACACACAAATTAATGCATACAAATGCTTGCTGTTCCCATATTCCCTGGCTCACAAACTAAAACAGCATCCCTCCTCAATTTTCCATCAATTGCAAACTGCTGGGACGAAACATGTAGGGTCCATATCAACCATGTCACATTAAAAAAAAAAAAAAAACTTTTTATTAACAACTTCCATGATTATAAAAAATAGCCCATGATACCTTTCCTCCCCCCACTTACCCCTTTGAAACTCAACTCTCCATCATACCCCCTCCCCATCTAATCAGTCTCTCTTCTACTTTTGATGTCTTGATCTTTTCCTCCTCTTATGATGGTATTATGCAGGTAGTGTCAGGCACTGTGAGGCCATGGATATCCAGGCCATTTTGTGTCTGGAAGGACATTGTAGTATGGAGTCCTGCCCTTCCTTTGGCTCTTACATTCTTTCCACTACCTCTTCCACATTAGACCCTGAGCCTTGGAAGATGTGATACAGATATTGCAGTACTGAGCACTGCGGTCATTTCTTTCCACCACCATGATACCTTCTGAGTTGTCCCAAGGTCACTGCCATCTGAAAAAAGATTCTCAACCAAAAGTGAGAGTAGCATTAATATAAGGGTGTGAACATTAACAGAAGTGCTTACATGGCAGTTTGATAAGCATAGTATATACATTTGGCCAGACAACAGCAGACGTTATACCCCTAGAGCTCATGACTATCCCTGTTTTAAGTTTTTAGTATCAGGGATGTATTCCCTTACCATGGAGCGGGCCTCCAGTCCAATTAGAGGGCAGTTGGTTCCCCCCATAACAGACATGCCACTATTGGCTCATAAGTGTCTAATGATGAGTATCTTCACTGGTGATTTCTCTTTCTCCGATTGAACTGCATGCAGAATGGCTTCTTCCAGCTTTCTGTCAGCTGGTCTACATGGAGGAGGTTATCAGCTCAGATCCAGCAAGATTTCTCAGTTCACATTTTTTTAAATCAAGCCTGTTTTCTAGTAAAGGCTCTGCTTTTGGTCTTCTCATTGTTCCCTCCCCATTCTCCTTTACTGCCTGGAATCTCCCCTTTTTCACTGAATTGCCTTAAATTTTTTTTCCCCCTTCAACACAAGCCCAGACTCCAGACTACCTCCGTTGGCCCAGTCAAGCTCTCTTTTAACTGCCCCTGCTCATTTTCAGCTTCTGTATTCATTCCCCTCTTTGCAGGAGGGCATATTATCTGGCTAGGATAATGAGTTACTTGTGGTATGCAGAAGCTCCAAGCTCTGCATGGCAAGAAAACCTTGTTATTTCTGTCTCTATGTAGTGTTTCCATTATGCTGGGGTCACAAGTTTGTAGCCATATTTACCATTTATAGGGGTGCATACATACAAGCCACATATTACACATGTGAATGACATGTTAAAGCCTGCTGGGAAACACTTAAATATGGCACATATACATACATACTTATGTTTGATGCTTTAAGAGTTCATCACAAAAATGGGGAAATGGATCTGGGGAGATGGTTCAGTGGATAAAGCACTTGCCACACAAGTAGGATTACCTGAGTTTGATCCCCAGAACCCATGCAAAAAGCAGGACAAGCCAGGTATGGTGAATCATGCCTTTAATCCCAGCACTTGGGAGATGGAGGTAAGAAGACTGCTGTGAGTTTGAGGCCAGCCTGGAGCTACACAGTGAATTCCAGGTCAGCCTGGGTTGGAGTGAGACCCTACCTAGAACAAACAAAAACAAAATAGCAGGTCTCTGTGGCAGGCTTCTGTAGTCCCAGTGCATCTATGGCAAGAAGGGAGGCAGAGATAACATTTCTGGAAGCCCTAGCCTAGCTACCCTGATGAACATAGTAACAAACAATAACAGACTCTGCCTCAAAAAAGAGCCAGGCATGGTGGTGCATGCCTTTAATCCTAACACTTGAGAGGCAGAGGTAGGAGGATTGCTGTGAGTTCAAGTCCAGCCTGAGACTACATAGTGAATTCCAAGTCAGCCTAGGCTAGAGTTAAACTCTACCTTAAAAAACAAAAACAAAAACAAACAAAAAGCCCCAAAACAAACAAACAAAAAAATGCCCAAATTGTCCTCTGGTACATGTTTCCTCAAAACCATGAACATGCACATATACACCAAAAAGAAAAGGGGACCCTGCTGGCTGGCACACACCTTTAATCCCAGCACATGGGAGGAAGGAGGACTGCCTTGAGTTCAAGGCCACCCCGAGAGTACATAGTGAAATCCATGTCAGCCTGGACTAGAGCCAAACCCTCCCTCAGAAAAAAAAAAAAAAAAAAAAAAAAAAAAAAAAAAAGGACCCTGGGAAATCCTAGTGTGAGGAGAATCAGAAAATCTGATTCTTATAGTCTTCCTAATGTGGGTTATAGAAAATGAGTTGTAATGGGTCTTGGGTCTTGCTAACTGAGGATGTTCCCACACTGGGAATCTAAGCCTCAAATTTCCTTACTTTCTTTTTCCTTCTGAGCCAGGTAAAGTAAGGGTCAGTTGGGGGTGACTAAATGTCAGCAGTACACTGTTGATATTTTCACTTTCTGTTTTTATCTCAAAAACTATTTAAAGAAATCAAACAGACAGCCATATGGTGACAACATTAACATTTATTTGAAAAGGGCATCCCCTTACTGGGAAATTACAATAGTTCTAAAGAATGATTTTGCTAAGAGTTCTTCTTCCTAAGTTTCCCACAATTCCCTTTTCCATTCCCTTCTCTAAAAGCAAACTATTTGATACAACAAGTTTAAAATACAGAAAACTGCCTCAGGCACTAATTCTGACTAACATATAAATATGTCAGCTATCATATACATACATTTGGCAACTACGAACTACATTACACACATGCATGCATACAGGCACACACACACACACACTCAGCCAGGTCATGAAGGTAAATGGACATGTTAGGATAGATGGGCTGCAGCATTTATGGATTTACAACTCAGTATTCCATATGCCATAATCCTGGAGGAACAGCTCAAAAGGGAAAGGTAGGAAGCCTCATGCTTCCTGGAGACCTACTCAGCCAGGCCAGTGCCAGAGAGCTGATAGGGCCACAAAGCCCTTCCTGCCACCCTACGGCTCCCCTTATCACTTAGCAGGACAGCATCCACCATGAAGACTGTCTTTCTGTATTCTTTTTGGAGGGGAGGGACTTTTTGGAGCAGGATTTCACTGTAACCTAAGCTCTGTAGCCCACACTGGCTTTACTTTTGGCCCACTTACTCAAAGCCTCCCAAGTGCTGGTTTGAAGGCTAGCTCACCTGGCTCCCCTTCTCTATTTTATTTTAGATCTAGGCCTGGTTTGGGCTAAAGAGCCACAGTAACCAGATTTCTAAGTGAATGGGATAAAGGGGCAACATGTTGCCCCAAACCTTCTCCCTAGCTTTAAGAAGTACACTTAGTTTCAATATTACCTCTTTGCCAAGACTAGGGTGATGGGAAGCAAGCAGCCTGTCCTGGTGAGATGTCCCTGATGGCTGCCTTTAAACACAGCACTCAGCTCAACAGCTCAGCTCTTGTCCTTTCTGCAGGCCCTAAACTTGCCAGCTGTCATTTTCTGGTCAAGATGAGGAACTGAAAAGTTGCCTCACTTATCAACAGCACTGTTGCAGGCTGGAAGGGACAGTGGAAGGGCATCTGAAAGGCACTGTGGACTCAGGGGCCCTTTGAGACACCCAGGTTCTGCCATTTAAAGGAACCTTAGGGCTCTTCTAACTCCTATTCCAGTTGACTTGTGTCCCACCCGAGACTGGAACAGCATGGGGAAAAGGAGCACATACGATGCTGTGCCACTCCTTGGCCAGGCCATTTCACTGCTCATTTTTTGTGTGTAGGTAGGGGAGGGCATAAGAGAATCTGAGGACTTTTCTCTCTCTCTCTATCTCTTTTTTAATGACCTGGTGAAGGTATTCAGGAGTCAAGCAACCACTTACTCTACTCTTCAGAGAGAGGAAAATGGGAATAGGCTCAGTACAAGAAAACAGAAGTGCTTTCTGGGACCACAAAGTACTTTGTGCTCATCTACTTCTATGATTCAAACAATTTACTTCCAAACCTCCAATACATTCATGCCTGTTACATTGTCAGCAGGACGTCAACCCCTTGCCCACAAGCCACAGTCCTTTGGGGGCAGCTGGTTTGAATGACTCCTTCTTGTTCAAGTTTGCAACAGAGGAGGGTAGTAAAATGGGGCATGAGACAGATGCCAGAGGCCTACAGACAGGACATGAGGACACTGACTGAGGACCATGACCCAGATTCTTTGCTCCAGCTCCCATCTACTCTGTTTTTTTCTCTCTCCCAGGTCTTATAACGGGGTGATAGACACTACTGTGTTTACTGCTTAGTTTTCTGCCCAAATGAACACTCACCTTGGACTGTCTGATTCCAAGGCATACTTGACCAGGATTTATTAGGCAACCAAATATTATACTGAGTGCAAATATAAACCACTGGGAAGAGGATACATAAGAACTTGCTGGCTCTCCAAAAGCAGCGTATCTTTGCTAAGGAGCTGTGATGTGAAGAAGATGCTAGGTTGGGCAGAGGAAGGTCTGAGCAGCAGTCAAGTCTGCGGAGCCCTGCCCCCCTTTCTTCTATTCCCAGGAGGAGGTGAGGGGTGGAAGTCTCCGAGTGGACCTGCAGGTCTCTGCCTCTGATGCTGACTCTAGAAAGACTCCACAGAAGTAAGTAAAAGGTGCTGTGCATGTCTGCATGAGTGTGGCCAAAGACTCTGATGTTATATGGGAATAAGAAACAGAGGGCCCTCATCTAAGCCAAGCATGGAATAAAAGAAGGGGGGATGCAGTGAAAAAGATGTGTTTGTAGCTCTTTTAAAGTCTTTTAAGATTTTCTTTAGTTTTTTTCTAACAATTGTTGCCTTCAAGATTGTTTAAAGTTTTTTTTTTTTTTTTGTATGTGTGTGGAATGTGATGTATGGTGTATTCATGTGTATGTGCACATGTGTGTGGAGGCCAGTGGAGAACTCTGGGTACTCTTCTCTTTTGCTCATCTGCATATTTTCTTGAGATAGGGTCTCTCTGGCCCTGAAGCTCCTATTGGTCAGCAAGCTCCTTTGACTGTCCCTCCCCCACTACAAACTGGAATTACAGGAGTGAATGGCCATGCCCAACCTTTTTCAAATGTGGGTTCTGAGGAGTCAAACTTGGTAGTCTCTAGCCTGAAGGGCCTTCATACTTGAGCAGCGAGCACTCTTAACTACTGAACCATCTCCCTACCCCTAAGTTAAAGCTGCTTTCTTAGTAAATAAATCTAAGTCCACACTTGGATAGGTGGGTTGAGCAAAAGTCATAGAATATAGCACAAAAGCCATGGGGGAACAGGAGTCTCCTCCTTGGGCCCTGAGCTTATCATGCAGGCCATGCAGGAGCCACATGCCCACAGCATGGCGAGAGGAGCACGGGGAAAAGCTACAGCTGCAGCTGTAGGGACAAGGCTCAGACAGGCTTACGTAATGGGAAACGTGTGTTCAGCTTCTTGCACCTGTCCTAATGACTAGGCTCTCACTGGGATCTACAGTTCCCTTAGCAAAAACAGCCCCTTTCTGACCCCATTCACACTGCCTAAAACTGTAGTACCTAAAGTTACTTTCTATGGACGTTGAAAGGACTATTTTGGACCCTGGGATGCTATCACTGGAGGAGGTCCAGGGTGCCACCACAGGTGCCCAGGGAGGCACAAGGACACCTACGGGGGGATCAGCAAGAGGATCCACTGAAAGAGCAGCAAGCAGCCTTTTTTAACACCCTGTCTGGCACTGGGTCAGCAGTTCTCCTCATACATATAGGTCTCACAGGGACAGATAGGTGATGCACAAGGAAATGGAAACCCAGAACCCAAAGGAATCTCTACCACCTCTCCCTGGGCCACATGCAGGGCCAGTTACCACAAATGTCCAGAATCTGTCCAAAAAGTGAAGAAATCACTCCAGTACTAGCTGCTGGATCCTTCTGTCCTTGAGCCACAACATGCCTTAGGGCTTGTTCCTCCCTCTCCTCCCCTCCCCAGCCCCGCTAGCTGTCTCTTCTATGGGAGGTGATGAGGGTAACCCCTGTACTTCTTTTTCAGTAAACCAGAGCCAGCTATCATGCTAGGCTTTCCCTCTACCAGAAGCTACGGAAACACTGTGGGATCCTTGGCAGGAAGACATCAGAGAGAAAACCAACCCAGAGAAACATTCCAGAGAGAGAGAGAGAGCCATGGAAAATGACACTGCAGGTCAACTTTAAAAGGTGAGGAATGTGCAACAAGGTATGGGCTTGCTCCACTTGTGCTCAAGACAGGAGGTAGTGCTGAGGCCGTTGCTAACTGCGAGAAGGAGCCCCTTTCTTTCCCCAGCTACCCACCTTTCTGTCCACCTCACTGTCTCTATACCCACTTCCTGTTATAACAGCTTAGTGTTCATTAATAATAGAAAGAAACACAGACAACTGGAGGGTGAGCAAGAGAGTGGAAGAGATATCCAAGACTTGAGGGGAAAGGGATACTGTTGAGGAATGAGACAGCCACCATCTTGCAGCTCCCACATAGTAAATCCTTTATAAGGGGAACATCTCTCAGATGTTTATAAGGGGAACATTCCTCTAACTGCCATCTATGGCTTTCTTTGATCAACTAAGTTTCCACCTAATTCCCTTCACTGGAGATGGTCAGCACTTCCACACAGATGGCCCCTAATGACAGCATTTCATTCAACATGCCAAACAGGAGCTTCCCAGGACCCTATTTCTCATTAGAGTCACCTACATGATTCTTTGTCCCTGGCTGACACAAAAGAGAAGTCAGAGGGCATAGGTCAGATGTGCATCGGCTTCTGAGGGCAGGTGGCTGGATCTTTCTCAAGGAAGACAAGGAGGAGGCAGGAGATTACACAGGGCCAGATAAGGCCCAGAGATTCCCCTTGTGCTTAGCTGGGGAGGAGCCATTGATGAGTATTTTCAGCGATTCCACGCAGTAGGTGTGGATGTGAGGGTGCATCCTCCTCAGACCCTGTCCTCCAAGGAGCTCTGGCTCAGAATTCAGTACACACACAAGTCAGGAAATTTCATCTCATACACGGGGATGGAGTGATTCTGTGGCTGGCCATAGGCTGCAGTAATGGTTCCCGATGGGCTTGGAGGGGGCCTGGGGAAGGAGAAAGGAATGAAACAGGAATTGGAATCCCACCCTGTGCAACCCAACACAGCAGGTGATTGGTTTATGGTTGAAGACAGCTAGAAACTTTGCATCTCCATGAGCACCCAGGTTTCCAAGTTGTTCTAGAATATAGCTCAGTCAAGACTCCCTGCAGGTTCTCTAGTGTTATGCCTGGGACACAAGGATGCTTGACCCTTCTCAGGCCCCAATTCCTTTCCTCTCTGATCTCTAACTTCCTCACCTAGGCAGAGTTGAGCTGACTTCAGGGCTGGAGACAGAGGTTGTGGGTGAGGAAGGACTGCTAAGCAGAGGACTCAGGACAATAGGGTAGGTGCTCTCCAGCCATACTGCCACTTACCGGATGGTGATTTCAAAGATCTGGTTGAGTTTGCTCTGCAGCAGTGATGCCTAGACAGAAACAGAAGAAATGAGCTGGTGGCTTCAGGAGAGTTTTCTGGCCACCTCACATACCCACCTGGCTAAGACATCCTGAGGTATCTGGCAGGTGCAACTGTGGAAAGGCAACCTGGTATGATCTCAGCCCCACCACTTGTCTGCTGGACCTACCTGTGCATTCGGATCAGGGACAGCCACCCATCAAAGGCTGGATAGGGGCAGTACAGAGGGCCTGCAATACTAACAGGACTTTCGTACAGTTTCTAAGCTAAAATCCCTGGCCAGGTGTGGTGGCGCACGCCTTTAATCCCAGCAGTCAGGAGGCAGAGGTAGGAGGATCGCTGTGAGGTCGAGGCCAGCCTGGACTAGAGTGAGACCCTACCTGGAAAAAAATAACAACAAAAGGGCTGGAGAGATGGCTTAGCGGTTAAGCGCTTGCCTGTGAAGCCTATGGACCCCGGTTCGAGGCTCGGTTCCCCAGGTCCCACGTTGGCCAGATGCACAAGGGGGCGCACGCGTCTGGAGTTCGTTAGCAGAGGCTGGAAGCCCTGGCACGCCCATTCTCTCTCTCTCCCTCTATCTGTCTTTCTCTCTGTGTATGTCGTTCTCAAAACAAATAAAAAAAAATAACAACAAAAACATCCCTGTTTCTTTACATGGAGCAGCATGGTCTGCTGGGCATAGGATCAGGGGGCTGGGAGCTGGTGTTGGTTTTCTTTAATTTACATGTGTCCAGTAACTGGGCCTCTAGTCCTAGCACAGGAAATGGGAAGCCCACCTCCCAAAGTGGGATGGGAAGTTATGGGAGATAACATAGGCTCGGGAAGATCTATACTTTCATATAGATATAAAACATGTATATTATGTAACTAAATTCTAAAATATAAGTAACATGTGGTGGTATATTTCGATAATCCCAGCACTCAGGTGGCTGAGGCAGGAGGATCTCTAAGTCTAAGGCAGGCCTGGACTATTACAGTGAGTTCAAGGCCAGCTTTATGGGGCTAGGGAGATATCTCACTAGTAAAGTGCTTACCTTGCAGGCATGAAGACCTAGAATTCGATTCCCAGAACTCACAAGAAAATGCCAGGCATGGTGCTGTATACTTATAATCCTAGCACTGGGGAAGGGGAGACATGAGGATCATAGAGTTCACTGGGCAAGCTCATGTGGCCTAACTGGTGAGCTCTATGTCAATAAGAGACATTGTCTCCAAGAGGGGAATGGTATTTCTGAGGAATGACACCTGCTAGGGATCCCCTGTTGGAACAAGGTACTGCTGAAAGAGAGTGTTGACTCTCCTTACTACTCATTCCCCTTCCATTACCTCAGAATGTGGGGATCAAAATGGCACCCAACTAACAGCCAGAGAATAAGATAAGCTAATAAACATAAGACACTCTGGCAGACAATGACAGTCACATACTTGCTATCCAGACAATGGCTAGTTTAACTGAACTGTCTAGTGACAGGGATAAGGACTTCCTCCTTATGTAAAAACCATGAGGTCTTGGAGGGTATATGCTGAATGGCTAGTCAGTTTGGTTCTAAGGTAACAATTCAGTGGAGGCCACTGGGGAAAACAGTGCTTCTATATTGGAATTGAACTCTAATGTCTGGAAGACAGAAAGTCAAGATCTGAATTCAGTTCGCTCTGGTTCCAAATATGGTCTCTGGCCCAGAAGGCACCCCTATGATTCCTCACTCACCCGAGCCCCACAGTGAGCTGCAATCTCCTCGAAGGGTGCCTTCTGGAATTTCTCTACCACCTGTCGCCGGCGCTCACGTTCTTGCTCCTCAACTGCCACACTGTCCACTGTGACACAGAGAGCTGGGTTAGTGCTTGGTTGTCCCACTGATAAGGAAGGGACGAGATGGAAAGGGTGGACTCTTGGGAGGATTTTGCCTTCTGATGATAAAGATGTGCCAGTGGCACAAAGCCCTCATGTGACCTCACAGACTTTTCCTGACTGCCTGAGGCTCAGCCTCTGAGAACAGGTAAGTGGATGCTTCAGCTGGACCCTCAAAGCCCCAGATAGCTGCTCCAACCTTACATGGAAGCTTCCAGGACAAGTGGCCTGAAAAAGGGACATGCACATACTGTGAGCAAGGCAGGAAGACCTTGAAAGTCAACACAATTTCCTATGGCACAGATGCCTAAGGCCACTTCACTTCAGGCTTGGCATATGCTACTTACTAGCCAAAGTGAGTTACCACCAAAAAAGAAAAACTGGGGAATGGGGTTGGAGGAAGGTCAGATATGACCACTGCTGAGTTTAGAAAGTTGAGAAAGTACCATTCATGACAGAAACAACTTTAAAAGGTCTAATGCAAAGGCCATGTAGTGGCTTGTCATCCATTAAAAAAATTGTCCTTATGGAAAAACTTCATAACCTGAGCATCCAGATAAATGAGGAAACATTGTGTTTTAAAGCCTATTGTCTCTGTTAAATGAGTGTCAACATGATTTGTTCTTAATATCTTTCATTGGCCATCTTTTTTGTGTGTGTCACACTCTATCAAGAAAGTATCAAATTATTTAAATGCTGGGTTTGGTGGCACACACCTTTAATCCTAGCACTCAGGAGGCAGAGGTAGGAGGATCACCAAGAGTACAAGGCCACCCTGACACTACACAGTGAATTCCAGGTCAGCCTGGGCTAGAGTGAGACCCTACTCCAAAAAAACCAAAAAAAAAAAAAAAATATATATATATATATATATATATACACACACACACACACATATATATTAGTTATATATATATATGCACACACACACACATACACACACACATACATACATAGATATTTACAGATGTCTGGCAGTTGTCATTAGTAAGAAAAGGACTGCTTAATACACAGGGCAACATCGCTGACCCTCATCAGGAGAGAAGAAACTTCAAGCTGCAGCTTTGAAGGCTGTGGTGAGCTTGCAGGAACCCATCAGCCTCTGTCACTAAGTCAGTGCTGAATCACACTGGGGTGGGTAGATTGAGGAGCCTCCCTAGCCTCCCCTCTTGCCAGAGTCCCTTGGGGGCCCTGTCTTACCAATGGCCTTCTTCAGCGTCTCATAGGTGATCTCCTCGGCAGGCACTCGCTAAAGGAAAGGGAAGAAATGCTTAGGAAGGCACAGGGGAAGGAGGCAGCCCTTCTGCTTCTTAAGAGAATGTTCCAATGGGGGCCTTGTTCTCACGGGTATCTCTGGAAGCTCCCCATACAGACATGGAGGAAAGCAAGTGATGTTAACAGTGGAGAACCTAAGTCCTCAACCAATCCCCTCAGAGGAGTCCTGAGTTTCACCTGAAGGACCTCCATATCCTCTGTTTTATCCATAGTCTGTCCCACCAAGACCCATGGGAGTGAAATGGAAAACATTTTTGTAAATCCTCAGAGAAACTACTGGAAGCACAAGGAGACAGCTGAGGACTGGAGAGATGGCTGTCATTAATAGTACTTGATGCATAAGAGCATAAACCTGAGGTTGGATCCCCAGGACCCACATATATGCTAGGCAAGGCAATATGTGCTTATAATATCAGTGCTGGGGAGACAGAGACAGAAAGGACAGTAAAAGATGAATTCCTTGGGCTAATGTAGCATTAGTCAAATTGGTAAGTCTGGGTTCAGTGAGAGCTCAATAAATCAGGTGGGGAAGCAATAGAGGGAGATACCCAACATTGACCTCTGACTTCCACATGCATGCACACATACATGAACCTGCACATACTCATATACCCGTACACATATGAGCATGCATACACACATGAACACACACACCCACATGCACTCACACAAAGAAGTTGGTAAATATAATATCAAATGTAAACTTCAAGAACTGGGTAACAAAACTAATGACAGCATGAATCAACACCACAGAAAACTTCCTCCTGGTTAAGTAATTAGAAGTTATTCTTAATAAGGGGGTATCCAAGCAAAAGTGCCCTGTAGGGGGTGGAGAAAACTTAACCCTAAAACCATAGGCTTTGGATGGTAAATCCCAATGTCAGAACTGGATTACCTCCCCCTAATGGAGAGGTATTGTTAAGAGAAGGCCTATGACTATTGGCAAAGCATTTGGTTACCCACCACTGTAGCTAAATACTAAGACCTTATTGCTAAAGATACCACAGGCTGCAAGCACAGCATAACAAGAGATCATGATGGAACTGAGAAGGAAGCCAGCTCCCTGCTAGTTAGTCTGCATAGTGCTAGAAGATGCTATGCGAGCTGTTGGGAGATAATGGTCACCAAGTGTGAACAGGCAAGGGATCCTGAAAACTACAAAATCAACCAGCTGGACAAGCTGTACACACCTGTGCACTAGTGGCACACAGACTATGGGGATAATCAACACTCAATGGGTGGGAATTCATACCTGACACTGAGAACCAAGTCAGAAGCCTATAAGTAGGAAAGACATAAGACTTTGCAAAGAAGCTCCCACTGTTCTTTGAAAGAACTATGTTTCTCCCCTTTGAGTCATGCTGCTCTCACTCTTGGTTGGAGAATCTGCTCTTTACAGATGCAAGGAATCCCAGGGAGAACCAACATCCATCCATTTGACAAGAAAGGATAGTAAGAGATGAGTACTCTACCATATCTGCCTCAGGGCCCAGGAAACACTACAGAGGAAGTGGTCATTCAAACATGAGTGCTGCTCTTACTGCTAGCCTGACAACCTCCTCCAGGGAGATGGTAAACAACTGAGGAAACTCAAATCTCATCAAAGCAGAAATTCAGAGGATGCAGAGAGCTCAACCCTAAAGGAGACTATTGCAGAAGAGGGGTGTAAAGATTATAAAGGCTACAAGGTAGGAAGATGTGTCCTGAGGTATTGTCTCCACCTACAGAGACTGACTAGTGCATTTATGACCCAACAGTGAATACCAATATTCACACTGAGGAAGACCATTAATGGAATGGGGCAGGGGAAAGAGGACATAAGAGAATATAAACAGATGGGAATATGATCAGTAGTCAGTATGTTCATATTGTAAAGTTCATAATAATAAAAAAAACACTTAAAAAAGAGCCATGCAACATTTCTGGAGATTTATGATAATAAATTATCCTGAGGTGATGTGAGTCTGATTATAGGTAGGCCATGAAATGTCAGAATGGATAGACTCTCCTCTGCCTAGGCTGGTCCCAGGACATGGGACACTATCTCATCCTCTGAAGAGCCTATGAAAGAAAATCCAAAGAAGGGAAGCTCATGGATGTACGACTTCTGGGCAGATGCTGAAAACAGTGAAGAAGTCTGGGCTAAATTCCAGGGATTCCCTGTCAGACTATGAGTCTTTTGAGTCAAGACCCATGATGTGTTCATGTGTCATCACTTAAATTGCAGAGCAGGGGAAAGAAGCTGACACAGAAGAAAGAAACTTCACTGACATAATGCTCAGGAAGGGCACAGCTTGGTTAGTGCCTCCTTTTGAGAACAGGGAATAGAGATAAGTCGTTGGCAATTATCATGCCCTAAGCCCTTGTCTAGGTGTACTGACATGAGCAAATTCACTTTGGAAAAACAGATAAAGCTATACAGTTTTTGATTGGCTTGGTATTTGGTAAATGCTTATATTTGGAAAGGATAAACATGTAGATGTAGGATAAAAATATTTAACAAATATTAAGTAAGTATCAATTGTATGCAGAACTTCAAATGGGTCAGTTAGAAGTTGTGAAATTTGTCAGCATAAGAATTATACACAAAAGAGAAATCTGAGGATTCATCCTAAGTCCGTGCATCCATCCATCCATCCATCCAGATCAGTGTTGACCAATGTCAGGTATGCTCAATGAACTAGGGAACCATTTGATGGTGACAGTGAGAAGAAAGGAAGATTCCATAATGATAGCAGGCAAAAAAAAAAGTTCATAGAGGAAATGGGACTCAGATGGCCATCAAAGCACGAGAGTTCATAGGTCCAAAGGCTGGGGCCACACGTGTGGACCTGAAGCAATAGTGACGTGGCCCTCTGTAGTAGCAAACTAGTGGAGATGACAGAATGGTAGCATGGGAGAAGATGTACAGCAGTCACACCAGTTGAGAGGTACGCAAGATGGACAAAATTACATGGTGTGGTAGTTTGAGTGGATGTGTCCCAATAGATTCAGGAGTTTATTAAAGCTTATAACTTAGACTTCCAGCTGCCTGGCTGGAGGAGGTGTCACTGGGGGCAGATCCTAGGGTCTAGCCCTAACGTGTTATTGGGGGCAGATCTGAATTTCAGCCTAATGTATGCAGAGTGCTTGGGTTCTGTCTGGGGCTCCCAGAGTGTGCTTGCTTTGGGTGCTGCTGGTTGCTTTTCTCTCTGTGTGGATCTGCAAAAGAGGAAAAGCTTCTTCTGCCACTCTGGAACTTCCTCTGGACCTGTAAGCTTCAAATAAACCTTCCCTCCTATAAACTGTCTGGTTTGGAGGTTCATCCCAGCAGCACTGGCGCTGACTCCAACACATGGGAAGGCCAGTCTAGAGTAAACCGTCTCTGAATGCCAGGCTCTAGGATTAAGGTTTGACCACAGTAGCATCATTAGTCCATCGCTCACAGTGATGTCTACAGACAGACACCATGGGATTCTCAGTCAGAACATGATGGGCTGATGTGGGAAGCTGGACAGCAGGGCAGGAAAACATGGGTGGTCTGGAAGGCCACCATGAGTAGGGAATCTCTAGCCAGGTAAGTGTTTCTCCCCTTCTAAGTGTTACTTAACAATTCCTGAGAGTCTCTGAAGTGGGACAGAAGAATCTACACTACAGCCAGTGCAGGAGGAAGACAAAGCAGGTGAGAGACAGCAGTGAACTAACTCTTGAGACTCTGAAGCTCTGGAAGATCCCAGTCTTTCACAGCTGGAAGGGTCTTGGAGGACCCACAGTTCCACTTCCTCACTCTGCTTGTTCAAATGACTAAAGTCTGAGGTTTTGACCTTACATAGAAAGGTTCCAGACCAGCTCTGAAAGCCTTAAGGTCTCCCCGAGCTAGAAGGAAGTTTAATCCTGCCCCTCAAAGATTTTCCCATGTGCTCAACGCATCTGAAGAAAGAGCTGGTGTCAAAGCTGTCTTCAGGTGCTCCAGGAGCCAGACTCTCTGTGTGTTTCCTACTGCCAGTCCAGTCCCACGCAGATGTATGTCTTTCCCAAGTAAGCCAGATGCACAAGGTGGCACATGCATCTGGAGTTTGTTTGCAGTGGCTACAGGCCCGGGTACACCAATTCTCTTTCTCTCATAAATAAATAAAAAAATAAAGTATTTTTTAAACATTGGCATAAGCCAGGTATGGTGGTACACACCTTTAGTCCCAGTACTAGGAAGGAAGAAGTAGGAGAATTACTATGAGTTTGAGGCTAGCCTGGAACTATAAAGTGAGTTCCAGGTTAGCCTGGGCTAGAGTGTGACCCTACATCGAAAAAAAAAGACATAATGTGTATCAATACTGTCATGATTCTTTCTTCCTCCTCTGTGCCCCTCCTCCGCTACTCATTGGGGAAAAGAAATACAGTATTTTCACCATAAATCCTTATTCTCATGAGTGTACCTGCTTTATCTGCTGAAGGAGAAACGAGATAATGGCAAGGGAGATAACACAGGTAATTTGAACAGAAAGGTCAGATATTCAAGGAAAAGAAATCTTTTTTAAATTTACATTTGAGAGAGAGAGAGAGAGAGAGAAAGACAGACAGACAGACAGAGACACAGACACGGACACAGAAAGGCAGACTGGGAAAGAGAGAGAATGGACACGCCAGGGCCTCCAGCTACTGCAAATGAACTCCAGGCACATGTACCACTTTGTGCATGCACCTGGCGTACATGGGTCCTGGGGAACTGAATTTGGCTTTGTAGGCAAGTGCCTTAAATGCTAAGCCATCTCTCCAGCCCAAAGAGAAGAAATCTTCAAGCACTGCTTTGGTTTTCTCTTTGTTGTCAAGCTGGTAGGAGAAAGGTAAACAGTGGAGCACAGGAAACCTTTTTGTTTTTTAGGGTAGTGAAATACTCTGCAAAATGATTTAATGGTGAGTCCATGTATAAATCCACAGAATGTAATACAAAGAGTGAACCCCAATATAAACAATGGGCTTGGGTTGATAATGATGTGCTCACCAAATACAACAAATATACTAATCTGGTCTAGATTACTGAAAATGGGGGAGTCTATATATGTGGGGGCATAGGGTATATATAGGAAATCTATCTTCCTCTCATTTTGCTACAAACTTAAAAACTACTTTTCCTTTAATTAAAACAAAAACGCTGATGTACTTGAAGAGACACTAAGAAAGCCATTCCCACTGTCATCTATCCTGTTAAGCCTTCTGGCTTCCTATGGAACACATGCACTATGTGTGTATAGAGAATGGTGACTCACAAACCCTTCAGAGTGATTTTTATGACCGACAACTTTTTTGAGGTGGAGATATCAATGACATATGTATACATGATGAGTCAGTAAGAAAATAGATTGGCTTGAGAAAAACTATTCATGTATTCTCCTATGTGCTGTATCACTAAAGAGGCTTAGAGCACTGTGCACCCAGAAGCATCACCAAAAGAGTGACAAAGACCCCCACCTCCTCCTTCTCTGGGCTGTTCCTTGATTCCACCTCCACCTGCAGGGAAATGGTCTCCCCAATGCTCTTCCTCTTGGATAAGCGATCCTCGTCTAAAAAAGAAAAAAAAAAAAAAGGGGGGGGGGTCAGAAGCTGAGGTTCCCAGCCCTTGCCAAGCCAGGACTAAACCCCTGGTGCATCCCCTGTCCCTCCAACCTCTATGACTGGACACACATTTAGGCCTTCCCCTGAAGCTTCCAGAAGCTTCCAACTGCTGTGGACTTCCTCCACTTACATTAGAATGGTCAGTTGGTTAAGAATTTTGCAACTATTGATGAAAACCAAGAAGCTGCTTATGACCAAAAAGCATATCTCAGTTTGAGTAAGCATCATTTGCTAACAGCAGCAGTAGCTGTTACACATAGCACTCACCTAATGCATTTTTCAAGTACTTCACACACCAACCTTCTAATGCAGGAACTTCACATTCAAGAAAACTGAAACTTAAGGATGTCTAGAGACTTGTCAAAATTTTTTCAGGTAGTTAAGTTGCACAGGGTTCCCCAAATGGGTCCTGGTTCTGTAGTCTATTCATGCTCTTTCAAGTACAGTGGACTACTCTTCCATAGACCAGGTTGTCTGGCAGGCCAGTTTCTTCCTGAGACTCCCAAACTGAGGAGGAGAGGCAGGGAAATCTACTGTCTTTCTACTCTTATGTAACATCTAGCATGCCACAGAAGGTGATCTGGGGACCCACAACCCCTTACTCTCAGGCCCTTACATGGCCAGAAAAAGGCAGAGAAGAGGTATGCTTGGGAGCTTTGCCAGAGCTAGTACCTGTCAGCTGGGGAATGTATGGTAGGCAGAGTCTGTCTGAGTTGTAGCCACTGCCTCCCAAGACTTCACTGATCTTGCTTTGGCGGAAGAGGAACTCGATCACCACGCCATCTAGATTTTGAGACAGTCTGGAGGACAAAGGAAGGAAGAAGCAAGGTAGAACTGTGAAAAACTAGAATGATTTCTGGATGACTTTATTTTAACAGCAACATAGTCCTTATGCAAAATGACAGAGAAACCAGAGAACAAGAAAATGCCTCAAGCCTCCTTTCCAGAGACATCTATTATTCTATATATTATTGTGTAGAATCCTTCAGTCACATATATTCATAACCACACACAAATGTCCCTTCCCCTACCTACTGTTCAGTGAGTTTTATTCATAGATATGCATATATTTATGCTTCTGTGCATGCATGCATGTGTATGTGTGCGTGCATGTGTGTGTGGTGGGCAGAGGACAGCCTCAGGTGTCATCATCAGAGACTCTGCAGCTTTCTGTGAAACAGGGTCTCTCACTGGTCTGCAGCTCGTCAGCTGGGCTGAACTAGCTGCCCAGCGAGCCTTGGAGACCTGCTGTCTCTGTCACCCCAGCACAGGGATGGCAGGCACATGTGGGTACTGGGGTCAAATGCTGGTCCTTGTACTTGCAACTACTTTACTGAGTAAGCTCTCCCCCAGCCCTAAGCATCTATTATATAATGAACATTTCACATTAGATATTCTTCTACAGTATTAATTTTTACTTGCAGAGCTGGGACTGAACCCAGGGCCTTATACATGCTAGGCAAGTGTTCTTCCTGAGCAAGACTGATCCTGTTTGTCAGCTATCTGCTGTATGGTTGGTCATAAGTTAGAAAGCTGTGCCCTATTATTGGACATCTTGTTTTCAAAATATCTTTTTCTTGACTTCCTCTCACACTAAAGCATTACTAGTCTATAGTACAGCCCGAGAATGCCACTTGGACTGATAGATGGCAGGGTGCTGTCAGGGACAGCTCTTTCAGGATGTGTTAGCCCTGGGCAGGTTTGGTCAAAGCTCCTGGAGATTGCATGGGCTTCTTTGCAGCCCAACACTCTTCCCAGCTCATCACTGCCTGCTGGAGGCATGGATTGTGGTAAAGATGTCCAATTCTGCCCCAGTACTTTGGAGCAATAGGCAGGGTCTGCTTCTGCCCTAGATTTCACAGGAGCCTGATCCTCCTCCTGTGCTATCCCTCCTGGCCTTACACTGCCCACCTTTCCGCTCAGGCACCTCAGTGCTTGGCCCATGTCCCAGGTGCCCTCCTCACCTGGGCCTTTCCACAAATACATCCTCAGGGAGCATGTACGGAGCCTCTTTCTTCCTTGTCTCTATCACCTGGTGTCAGGGAGGAAACACATGATGAGAGCTATGTTCAGCAGGCTGAGGGAGCCAGAGATCTTCCAGCCGCCACCCAGTTTCAGTGGTTCCTCTCTCCACCTAGGAGAATGCTCTTATTAGCAGGGATTTTCCAGGGAAGACTAAGCCTGGCCTGTACATATGCATCGAATGTCCTTTAAGTGCAGGGCACTTCACTGCAGAGGCTGAGATTTCTTTCTCCTGTGCTCTAGTCTTGTGCTTTCGACTTAACCATGTGAAAAGGAACACAGGTGGTACCATATCCCAAACCTGGCTAGGGTAAAAACATATGATGGATCATAACATCTTGAGCTTTGCAAGACTTCCAGAAGAAATGTGAGTTGTTCAAGTGGTGAGAAGTGGAGGTAACATGCAGAAGTGTAGGAAACTAGCAACAATTCTACAATTTCTAACAAAAAGGACATCTTGTACTCACTGCCTTATCAGCCCAGAGGCTGGGAAAGTCCAACATCTTTGGGGTGTGTCTGGTATACTGACACAGCACCTGCCCCCCCACCACTTCCTTACCTCTGTGGTTCTCCTAGGCCAACTAAGACTTGTATTTCATTTTGTCTGTCTCCATCTCTCCAGCTCTGGGATTATGTCAACACACTCAGTACTTTTATATCACTTTTCAAGTGCTTTTGAAAGTTAATCATAGACATCATATCATTGTAGCTATAAATACTTCATGTTTTCAAAGGCCTATATGAAACAACTCAAGAGCAATTGACTAGTATGGAGACTGAGGGGTTTACAAATGTGATTGGCATGATAGTCATGAAAGGAGATTTCCATGGTTTTTGTTTATTTTTAGTCATGCATACTGATATATGTAAAGTGTATTGATGGAGATATGAAATTTCTTTAAAATATTTCATCAAAGGAAAAGGAGATTCCTGAAGTGAATGTGAGAAAATCTTATGTATTTAATTTGCATAATGGCTAGCAGCTATTTACTGGTCTTCTCTGGCTGTTTTTGTGGCATTTGAGAACTTCCATAGCACAAACCCCCCTTTCTCTATCTTTTGTGGAGACAGAGTTTCAAATTTTTTTTTTTTGCTCATTTTTTATTTTATTTATTTGAGAGCGACAGACACAGAGGGAAAGACAGATAGAGGGAGAGAGAGAGAATAGGCGCGCCAGGGCTTCCAGCCACTACAAACGAACTCCAGACGCGTGTGCCCCCTTGTGCATCTGGCTAACGTGGGACCTGGGGAACCGAGCCTTGAACCGGGGTCCTTAGGCTTCACAGGCAAGCGCTTAACCACTAAGCCATCTCTCCAGCCCGGAGACAGAGTTTCAATGTTGCCTAACTGGCCTTGAACTTGCAATTCTTTGGCCTCAGCCCTTGAGTAGCTAGGTGTTGGGGTAATTGTAAAATGTCCCCACAGGCTCTTGTGTTTGAACACTTGGTCCCAGCTGGCGGTAGGGTTTGGGAAGGTGTGGAACCTTCAGGAGGTAGATCCTTGATGGAGGAAGTGTGTCACTGAGGGTGGATCTTGAGGCTTTTATAGCTCAGCCTCACTTCCTGCTCACTGGCTAGCTTCCTGTCTCTGGCTGAAATGTGGCAAGCTAGCCTGCCAAGCCATCCCTGCCACAATGCACTATATCCCCTCAAAATGTAAGCCAAAATAAACCCTCCCTTCCTTTCTTGTTTCTGGTCAAGTATTTGTTCACAACGAGTAAGTAACCAACACACTGGGATTACTGAAGTGCACCACCATGCTTAGATCCCCAAACTCTTACTGCATGACTTTAGTCCACATGATTTGAGACATGTGTGCTGTGTGCTTCTGTGAGTGGAGAAGGACAACAGATAGTAAGCAGGTATAGGAAACTACCTATGCCTCATTAGTTCTTTCTTCAGCCATTCCTACAACGCCTCAGTCTAAGAATGGTATTAAGGAAAAGTGGCTCCTAGGAAGATCCAAATCAAGGGCCTCTTGAGCTCTCAGGATTATGAGGTGTGGTGGCTTGAATGTCCCCCACAGGCTCATGTGTTTTGAATACTTGGTATCCAGCTGGCAGAAATTTGGGGGAGTTGTGGGGCCTTTGGAAGATGGAGGCTTGCTGGAGTAGGCATGTCACTAGAAAAGGACCTTGGGGTTTATTGGTGTGGCCCACTGAGTGTTCAGAGCTCACTTATCCTTGCTGTATGCTCTCAGCTGATGTGATGAGATGTGATGCCACCACTGTCTGCTCTGCCATGCTTTCCCTCCATAATTACACCTCCCCTCAAAACTGTAGGCTGAGGGCTGGAGAGATGGCTTAGCGATTAAGGCACTTGCCTGCAAAGCCTAAGGACCTAGGTTCAATTCCCCAGAACCCATGTAAGCCAGATGCACAGCTGAAATAAACCCTTTCCTTCCATAAGCTGCTTCTGGTCAGGAGTTCTGTCCCAGCAAAGAGAAGGTCAATGCAACATGAGGATACCAACCTCGTGTATATGCTGGCAGAAGGCAGGCACTGTTGTGAGCTGGCTGATGAGGTTCAGGTAGGCTGCACCCAGAGCATAGAGGGCACAGCGGTTGTAGGCAGGCAAGTTCTCTTCATTGACCTGTGCCACATCCTGTGGTAACATAGATGGGTCTCTGGAGTTTTTCATGGACAAACTACACTGGGGTCCCCCATCCTTGCACCCAACCTCTCTCCAAACTTTGAGAGATGGCTCATTTTTCTAGACTAAGTCTTTGTTAACATTTGTCCCATAACCTGGGAGGCAGAAGTCAGCTTCATTAAAGCTGAAGAGAATAGTCCCTAGAAGAATCTGCAAGCTAGAAGCCCTTAAGCTCTTTAAGCAGAGAGTCAATCACCCGGTCTCCCTACTCTGCAGTTTCAGCTGTAGTAACCTTAACTGTCCAACTCCCCTCATTAATCCCACCTTAGCTTACTATCTCCTTCAAGCTACATGATTCTTAGAGGACTGCCCTGGCTTGCTAAATTGGGTCTATATGCTAAGCTGAGGAAGCTGTGGGAGTCACATGGGGATCCAGATCCAGATAGGAGCACCACATTTACTTCTTAGAGTAAATGGAATTTAAAAACTGCAAGAGCTAGGTCTGTCTGCAGGATTTTAGCACAGTCACGCCGGTGGCCTAAGACCCTTCATTGCTCAGTCCCCAGAATACAATGGCCACTTGGCTTTAGGTCCTGGACACTCCAGCTTTTGAGATCTGAAGTACTCACACTGACTCCCTTGGGAATACACTTCCAGTAGGCAGACCCTGAAAGTCTCAGGCCTTACCCAGTACTATACTTGTTGCCTATGAATCACAAAGGAGACCTGTTAAATATGCAGGCCTCAGGCTTGTATTACATATACATTTTATTTTGTATGTGCATGTGTGTGTGGTGTATGTGTGTGTGTTCTTATGTATGTGGGGTCACCTGTGTGCACATGCATATGGAGGCCAGAGGTCAACTTTAGGTGCCTTCCTAAGTCACTCTCCACCTAATTTTTCTAGACAGGGTCTTGCACTGAACCTGGAGCTCACCTATTCAGGTAGCCAGCAAGCCCAAGCCCTAGGGACCCTTCTGTCTCTGTCTCTCCAGTGCTGGGATTGCAGGCATACGCTGCCACACGTGGCTTTTATGTGGGTGCTGGGGGTCTGAACTAGGTTCTTATGCTTACATAGCAAGCACTTTACCCACTCTACCATCTCCCCAGCTCAGTATTATGTAATCTTAGAAGAGCTCAGGCACATTCAGAGTTGTATGATAGTAGATAATATGTATTTTTCTTATATATATATTAGAAACATTACACACACACACACACACACACACACACACACACACACACACATTGGTTTTTCGTGGTAGGGTCTCACTCTGGCCCAGGCTGACCTGGAATTCACTATGTAGTCTCAGGGTGGCCTCAAACTCATGGTGATCCTCCTACCTCTGCCTCTTGAGTGCTGGGATTAAAGACGTGTGCCACCACGCCCAGCTCTAAAATATTTTTATTTGCAAGCAAGAGAAAGAAAAATAAGGGTGCAGGGCCTTTTGTCACAGCAGATGAACTCAATGTGTTTACCACTTTGTGCATCTGGCTTTATGTGGGTTCTGGGGAATTGAACCTAGGCTGTCAGGTTTTGCACGCGAGCACCTTTAACTGCTGAGCCATCTCCCAAGCCCCACATGTGTATCTTGGTAAGCAATTAACAGGGCAACTCTGAAAAGCAGCTCATTTTGAGAATGAGATCTTTCCACAGATGAATTTGTTTCAGGATCACTCAGGGATTATGAAAACCTTTTTGGGAATTCTTGGAGTCTTGCTCAGACCCTGCAAGGCACTTGAAATATTAAGGGCTCAGAGGTGCTTCTGGATAAACTTGTTCTTTAGGTATCCTTTAATTTAAGATGAACCATGGCTATGATTAACCATTCTCTGAGGTTCCTCAGACAATACTATTTTGGTCTGGGGTTCTCATGGAGGAATGACTAACCAAGAACATAATTTCTCTGAACTCTACAACAACTGTCAAGTAACTGCTACTGAGTACTCTTATTGGTACCTGGCCAGATCCTCACCCCTGTGTTCTGCCCATACCAGGCCCCACCTGAACAGCCAGCACCAAGCGGATGAGGTCCACCACCACCTCCTCGTTGGCCAGCTCGATGCTGATGAGCGCCAGCAGGCTGTAGAGTGCCTCATAGTGCTTCTGGATGTTTGTCTCTTCCTTACAGCTCAGGTAGATGTGCCTGTACAGCTGCTGAGAGTGCTGGGGACAGAAGCAGGGGCACAGGACTCGGTGGGTAGAATGGGACCAGGAGGGGCAACTTGAAATGGGGTGACAGTGGTGTGTATGCTGGTCATACACACTCTCAGGGATCTCAGTGGCAGTGAACCCATGCAGTGAGTATGTTTAGGGATGACTAAGCCCCAGTGTCCCTCAACAGCCAAGTTGCAGCCTAAACCCAATGTTAGGAGCAAAACATGGTCAATGGCCATGGACTGCCTCACCGAAGGGCATTCCTAGCTTTGGCCTTGGCAGTGAATATCATGGGAGCTTGACTCCTTGATTAACATGGCCAAGCCCATTTACAGAGAGAGGAGGCAGACTCTGGGGGCCAGTGGTTAGCAGCGATTTAGGGGTTGGAAGGTTGGAACCGCAAGGTTGATCTGCCTGGGGCTTGTGGTGTCTGGAGGTCACATGCTCACCTTCTTCATGAAGACAGTGTCTTGGCGGGAACACTTGTCTACTTTCAGCTTCAGGACTGAGATGTCACTGAGAGTGCTGGGAAGGGACAGAAGGAATCTCTTTAGCCCTGTGTTGGGGCTAACCTGAGCTCACATGGTGTCACTAGGCTTTATCTGTAATGCTGTAAGCTGGTATCTTAGCCCAACCTCCATTTTCTCACATGTTCTCCAGCTTCTGTCCCTTTCTCTTCAATCTTTGATCCTGATTATTCTCTTCTCCTTATTTTCTCCAAATCATCTCAGTTTCTGATAGTCTTATCTCTTCTTTAACACCTGCTCTCCCTTCCCAAAGTCACCAGCTTATCCATCAGGCCCAAGCAGCACCCTCTGGTCTCTTTCTCCCCGTGCAAGAGCCCAGGGTCAATACCAGTGATCAACTCTGGCGTACCACACTGAACCTGATTGTTCTCCCACCTGGGTGTGAGGCTACTAGCCAAGAAGAGGGTTGGGTGTCTTTGCCCATCACACATCCACTGTAGGAGAGACCCTAATTTCACCTGATGGTTGAAAACTTGTGCCGATTGCCATGACGATCAATGAAACTGACAAGAATCTCCAGAACGAAGAGGCGGATTTCTGCGTCTTCCATGAGGGCAGTAGAGAGAAGGCGGTCAAGGAAGTTGCTGGGTAGGGCTGACATCATGTTGCTGCACTGGAAACCTGTGGATACCTGTGAGGGAGCCCAGCATCAGTATGCTTAGGAACACTGTCTCTCTCAGGTGCAGTGAGGAGATAAGAGGGCAGCCAGAAGAAACTGGGTCTACAATGTTCATCCTCTCTATAAAGCCACCAAATCCAGAGAACCCCTGAAAGTTCCAGCCATTCAGGAACAACTAATGAATGCCCACAACACGCACAGTGCCAGGTTAAGACTGGGAGAGTCAGAGTAGCTAGAAGTGGAGGAACTTGAAGCAGTGCTTTACAGTCAACTCACACACCTGGCAACAACCACAGCACACCAAGACAACATTTGGTTACGCTTCTTCAGCACCATGAAAACGGGAACCTTCTGACTCAAGTCAGTCAGCATAAATGGATACACTATATACGATGTCAAGCATTTAACAGCAGCAAAGCACATTTCCTGTCAGGTCCATACTGCAAAACAGTGGCTCTGATCATTCAGAAGGACTCCACAGATCCAGCCCAGTCTCAGAGCATCAAGTGTAAATATCAATTTTCACTGAGGGGGATGCATGTGACTGCCTCATGCTGTTACCTTAAGACACTGGGTACAAATTAATGAGGGCCAACTTGGCAAAGAAATGGTAGGAGTGTGAAGACAAAGAGATAACTAGATGATTAGATGTGGGAATTGTCAGAATAAAAGGGCTTTATGAAAATCCATGGGCTGGGTTTGGGAGTACAGCTCAGTAGTCAAGAGCCTAGCATGTATGAGGGCCTGGGCTCCATTCCCAGCACACCAAACCAAGCACAAATATGATGGAATTAAGGGTGAGTTGGGGAGAAGAGGGCAGGCAATGTTTGCAGGGGAGTGAGGGGGTCTAGCAGACTGGCATGGAGGGAACAGAAATGGAGGCTGAGTGGTGGGATAGGTAGTCTAGGGAAGGAAAGGTCTCTCAAGGAAGAGGAAAGAGCAAAGGAAACTCAAATTTTGCTTTGAGAAGTCTGAATCTGAATGTTCATGCATTAGAAACCGAGGCCTTCTCTGTAACAAGGGGCAACACATGGAAACAGTATTTCTAGAAAATTCTTCTTGGGTTTATGATATTTGAAGAGATGGACATAAGAGTGCTTAGCTAAGCTGGGCATAGTGGCACATGCCTGTAATTCCAGCACGTGGGAAGTGGGGGCAAGAGGAGCAGGAGTTTAAGGTAATGTTCAGCTACACAGTGAGTGGTGGGCCAGCCTGCCTCACTCACCACTGTAATGTCCGGAAACATTTGCACAGTATGTAACCAGCACAACAGCTTTCTCACTAGGCCCCAGAAAGCTGCGTCCTGCAGAGGCAGAGCAGGAGCGGGGATGGAGAAGCTCACCTGAAGGAGGGATTTCAGTAGCATAGTCTGTGTCAGCCGGTTTCTGTTCTCCCTGTAGACCAGAGACACACGCTGACTAGGACGTCCTTGGGCTGGGAACCCCAACCCTGCCTGAGGCTCACTCCTCCCTCTGAAGACTTCTGCCCACCAGAGACTCATGTGGGGTTACCTCGGAAGCACACCAGGGAATCCATGACTTCGCTAAAATGAGGGGTGGTTAAGTGAGGTAGGGCTATGAGACCAATGGCACCATTAAAAGTGCTGAGTGGGTTTGAGAGTAGAGAGAAGAGGGAAGAGCCAAAGGAGCTGGGATCAGAGGAGCCAGAAACTGCAGAAGGGGAAGCAGTGGGTGGACGCACCCTGTCCGCCCAGTCTCCACGGGGTGATGCAGGGAGGGCAGCGGGACCTTGCTCATGATGAAGAGGATCACTTCCGAGCGCTGGTAAGTGGGCAGCGTGCTGGCAAAGGAGCCTGTGGGGAAGATGGCAGAGAGCATTGCAGGCCTCCCCAGCTCCATCAGCCCAACGAGCTGCAGCGGGGAGTGAGGGGAGCAGAGATTCAGAGAGGCTACCACATTGCTCCTCAGCCCGCCTCCACTTCCAGCGCCACTCCTTCCCCTGCTGTTTGGTGGGGTCTGAGTCTTGGGAGGGTGAGTGGAGAAGGGGCTAGATTGAGAGCCCCAGGTTACTAGCCACTCACTGCCCTGCTGGGCCTCTACAGCCTCAACTGTACAAAGGCAGAGCTCTGAAAGTGCTATGCCCTTCGTTTTTGTGGGTGGCTTCGTACGTGTCTACATCTACGCACGCGCGCACAGACTCTATGGTCTCCTTCTCCCTTCCCTTTTTTTTCCCCTTAGTCCCCACCCCCTGTCCAGTAGCCCAAGCCTAGAGCACCAAGAAGGCCTAATCGGGAATGGGGGACAGGAAGTTTCACTGATAGACTGCCTGGGAAAGCCCGTCAGGTGCTCTCACTGAGGGTCAGCCAGGCTAGGCGGTGCGCGCCTCGGGCTGACTCCTTATCCCAATACCGTGGTGAGCGAAATCCTCGCTGACGCTAGCCAAGGCCCTACCCACAAGGGCCCGGGTCCGGACCGGCGCAGGCGCGCGGCTCCTCCCCGTGCCCGCCCCGCCGCGCCGTGCCGCGCCCACCGATGGTCTTGATGACGGCCTCCTGGAACATGCGCTCCTCGTGCTCCTTGATGATCTTGGAGCCCAGGCTCACGGCCCCGTCGTAGCTCCCGGTGAGCGCGTAGTCGATGCTGAGCCGCAGCTGCCGCAGCAGGGTGTTGAACATCTCCAGCACGGTGGGCCCTGGCGCGGGCGGGCGACAGCGCATCAGCGCCCGCCCGGCTGCAGGGCGCCGACGACTCACCTCGGCCTTGCACGCCGTCCGCCGGCGCCCGCCCCTCCCTCTCCCCGACACCCATCCCTTACCCACAGAGCCGGTGGCGGCGATGACCGCGGCCTCCGACAGAACCTCCACGATGCCGGCGCGCACGGTGGCCGCGCTGCGGCTGTTAGCGTCCAGGTGGCTCAGGAGCTGCTGGATAACCAGGTGGGAGTGCTGCGGCTGCGGGAGGAAGACGCGCTGGTCCCCAAACAGCGACCCCACGCGGCGGCCAGCGCGAGGCTGGGGCCGAAGCCGTGACCCCAGGCCCGCGGACAACACACTTCATCTCCCCTCCCTCCCCCCTCCCCCTCTCTCGGTGGGGGTTGGGCAGGGTGGCCTGGCTAGGTAGTCCTGGCAGAACTGGAGCTTGCTGTGCAGTCTGGCCTACCATATTCCTTTCCTTGCAGCCCTCCCCCCTAGTCCAAGGACAAAGCGAAATCCCAGTGCCTCTTCCTTCCCACATTCTCCTTGTTCCTTTTACTTAAAAGGGGCCAAGAATCCATTTCAAAACATTGTATAATTGTTCACTTTTCCGGGTTCCTAGATCTTACTGGCAAGAACCACAGTAAACTAAATGTTTCCTGCAATGCTACTGAAAGTGTGGCCCAGTGCCAACTCAAGTTTGATGCCATCGATACTAAGATAAGCACCACAATGGGGAATGTGTAGTAACTGCAATACCAAGCAACCAAGTGGGTGAATTCTGGGCCGCTTGTATTTGGTAAGCCTTAATTTTAGCCTCCTAGGAATTCATTTTTATTGTTCTTTATACAAAAGATAAAACTAAGAGTATCCTTTCAGGGGTCATTTCTATAGTTCATTACAAAAGATAAAACTGGCCCTTCACAGCTAGCTGAGGCAGTATGGTTTTCGTAACTATTGTCCTGGGGGAATCAGAAGGCACTGGCTTTCTGCTTCAGGACACAATCTTGTACCCAGAGGAGCCCTTGGTCAGGGGGATAACTTGCATTGAAGCAGGGGAACCACCATACCTGAATTGAATACATGATGATTTTAAAGCAACGGATGGCAAACACCTTGGGTTCCCAAAGAGAATGATTATCCAGGTGGCTGTGAGGGAGAAAATTTGGTGGGATGAATAGGAAACTCAGAGATGAGCTTAGTGGGACAGATCTACCTCTTGAGAACCCCTAACAGTTCCAGGATGAGGATTTGCTTATTGTATAACTGAGAGAGGGGAGCACACAGAACCTTGGGACAGTCAGGGAACACAGGGATAAAAAAAGGCACTGGCTCAGCAACAGCACTGCAACTGTACCATCTCCTTCTCTGCTCCTGAATGGGCAGGGAGATGCTGGAACCTGGAAAGGATTAAGGCTGAAGGCCTGTGTGGGGCAGGGCACTCAACTCACATGAGAACAGGCTTGATGGCATTCTTGATGTTGCCAAAGGCAGCCCGACCCAGCAACTCCCGCAGACACCTCTCAGCCAGCTCTGCTGGGTTCTCTTTTTCCTTCTCTGGTGCTTGGAGGGGTGAGGGAGACCGGCTGTAGAAACAGACATGTGGATAAAAGTTGGGCCAGGCTCCCAGAAACACTGGGTTTCTATGTGGGACAAGCAAGACAGTGACATAGGAGCTGGAGAGATAGCTCAGTGGTTAAGGCACTTACCTGCAAAGCCTAAGAACCTGACTTCATTCCCCAGTACCCACATCAAGCCAGATGCACAAAGTGGCACATGCATCAGGAGTCTGTCTAGCACTGGTGCACCCATTTTCTCTGGTGTGGTGGTGCACACCTTTCATCCCAGCACTTGGGAGGCAGAGGTAGGAGGAGTGCCATTGAATTTGAGGCTACCCCAAGACTACAGAGTGAATTCCAGGTCAGCCTGCACTAGAGTGAGACCCTATCTGAACCATCAAAAAAAGAATGTGACATAGGCTGTACTAGGTAAGGAACTGTCATAGTTGTCAGAAATTAAACAGGGTAAGGAAGCCAGGAGTGGAGGAAGAGTGAAAGAGACAGTTCCTTTTCTAGAAACTATTAAGAGTAGGTTGGTGTGTCTCTGGTGGGAAGCCTCTGAACACCGAGGCAAGGTAGGGTGCAGACCATGAGGGTCCTGATATACCTAAGGGTTGGGAGAGAAAAAAGATGAGACCTGGAGAGGGAATGGAGGCAGATAGACAATGAAGGAGGAGAAAGGAAAGACAAGGCAGTAGGCTGGGGCAGGATTCAGTGTTATGCAAATCCCAGAAGTGATCCAGATCTGAAGGAAACCAACAGCCCCAGGAACCCCAACCCCCCCTCCCTAACATCATCTGAGACTACACTTGTGCTTTGTGCTTGTCAGTGAGCTGCTAGTCCAGAAATAGCCACCAGAGGGCACACTTTCTCTGCCTGTTTAGCCAAGGTGAGGCAGCCAAACACACACAAACCATTCCCTCCATCCCACTCCACAAGAGAAACTGAGGGGCAGGGAAGGGAATCAGTTCCACAGCGTGGGGTCGCCAAGATTAAAATCCAATAACTGCAACTCTTGGGTAACACAGCTGGTCAAGCAGTCATGTTTAAGGCATCAGGAAGTAAGAGACAAAGTTCTCAGTACTTAAAGCAACAAAACATGGTAAACCTCCTTGGCTTGCTGTTTGCAGAAAACAGAGAACCCAATTGTGGTCCTCTGTGTTCTGTCCAGCACACATTTACCCCTAGATAGCCAAGAACCAGTCTAGTGAAGGGACCCAACAACTGGCAGAAGACCACACCCCAGGCTCTCAGAGAACCAGAACAAGTCACAAAGCCACAATCCCTGGCTCTAGCTGTGTTTTACTTGAGTAGCCCAAACCATGTTGTTCCCGAAGCCCAGGGGAATATATTGCCTTAGAGGACTGGACACTATCCTGCTTACCTCTCTGCCTCCTCCACGTGTTGCAGATTGAAAAGCAGAGATGGGACGATCTTATCCATATGCTGTGGATCCCATATATTGGCCTGCAGTTCATCATTCACCGTCTTTCTCACTACCCCTTGCAGGCCTTTGATGCCTGACATCCGGATTCTGGAAGGAAAAGTGGAAGGGAACTGGGACATCATCATGTCTTGAAAAGTTTAGCTGTGTGCCCAGAGAGAACAATTCAGGGCTTAGGGACACACTCGTACTAACAGCAGAGGGAGCCCACCTGCTCCTCCTCCTGGGACTTTGCTTCTTGGCTGGCTTCTTTTGAGGGGTCTTGGCCCAGGAGGTCCTATCGTCTAATAAATCCCAAAGACTCCCAGACTGCCTTTGCTTGGGTGCCTCCCTGGCTATGTCCTAGGTGGCGACTGCTCTAGCTCCTGTCTGGTACCAAGACAGCAGAGCACAAACAGTTGTGGACACATGCATGAGGCAAAATCAGGGCTAGGAGAAACTTAGGGTTGGGAGGGGATCTGCAGGGAGAGGCACTGAGCTCCAGACTCTCTGGGATCTATGGATTGCAGCCGGGACAACCCAGTAATAGCACAGAGGGGAACCCCTTTCTCACACCCCAGTCAGCCTTCCTGTGGGGAAGAGTTGTTTTAGTTTTTGTTTTTTTAAGTGCCCATGAATTTCAACCTGAAGTTCCTCTTTTTTTTTTTTTTTTTTTTTCGGGGTAGGGTCTCACTCTAGCCCAGTTGGACCTGGAATTCACTCTGTCTTCTCAGGGTAGCCTCAAACTCACAGCAATACTCCTTCCTACCTCTGCCTTCCCAGTCCTGGGATTAAAGGCGTGCGCCACCACGCCCGGCCCTGAAGTTCCTCTTATTTCCCCTGCCCTTCCTTTCATTTGTTTTTTGAGACAAGGCCTTATATTGCCCAGGCTGGCCTGAAAATCAGTATATAGCTGAGTCTGGACATGAACTCATGATCTTCCTGTCTCTGCCTTCTAAGTGCTGGGTATATAGGTGTGCACCATCATACCTGGTTCTTGTTTTTCTCTTTCTCTTGACAAGATCTCATGTAGCTCAAGCTGACTTCAAACTTGCTTTGTACCTTTGATTCCTGATCATCCTACCTCCATCCCCCAAGTGCTAGGATTATAGACATGCACCTGGCTTTTTAATTTCAAATCATACTTTTCACTGATTATAAAGTAATATATGTAAATTATGAAGAAGAAAGCAGAGGGTTGGAGAGATGGCTTAGTGGTTAAGGCACTTGCCTGCAAAGCCTAAGAACACACATTTGAATCTCCAGGTCCCACACGGCCAGATGCACAGTGATGCAAGTGTGCAATGTCACATATGTGCACAAGGAGCCACACATGTCTGGAGTTTGTTCACAGTGGCTGAAAGGCCCTGGTGCATCCATTCTCTCTCTCTCTCTCTCTTTCCATCTCTCTCAAAAATAATTTTTAAAAAGCACAGAGAAGAAAACATTTACTTCTGTTGTCACCAGTCACAGATAAACATTACTGACATTTTGACATCTGTGCAGAATGTATCACAGAATTAAGAACCAAGCACTGGGCTGGAGAGTTGGCTTAGCAGTTAAGGTGCTTGTCTGCAAAGCCTAAGGACCCAGGTTCGATTCCCCAGTACCCATGTAAGCCAGATGCATATGGTGGCACATGCTTCTGGAGTTCCTTTGCAATGGCTAGAGGCCTTGGCACACCCATTCTTTCTCTCTAGTAAAAAGACACAAAAATTTAAAAAAAGAACCAACCACATACTTAATTTGTATTGGCTTTTCTTTCAGGTACTCTGTTATAAGCATTTCCATACATGTTAACTTCTCAGGAACACTGAACAGTATATGATATGTCATAATAAACTCTACACTGGGCTCCTACAGGCCATTTTAAGTTGTTTCCATTTTATTTTTATATGTGTGTGTTCATGTGAGAGTGGGTGCACGTGTTTCACAGTGCACACGTGGAGGTCACAGGACAACTTTAGAGCCAGTCTTCACCTTTTACTCACTGCTCAGTTTGCCAAGCTGGCTGGTCCTTGAGCCTCTGGGAAATTCCCCTATCCCCAATTCCCATCTTGCTGTATTATTATTCACATCTGTGCTGGGATTACAGAAGATTACCACAGCTTCTTAGGTTTTTTTTTTTTTTTTTTGTATTTTTAATTTTTTTTTTTCCTTAGAGAGAGAGGGCATGCCAGGGCCTTCAGCCACTGCAAAAGAACTCCAGATTTTACATGGATACTGGGAAACTAAACCCAGGCTGGCAGACTTTGCAAGCAAGTGTCTTTAACCACTAAGATATCTCCCCAGCCTGGCATAGCTTTGGTTTTTACATGTGGTCTAGGATCCAAACTGAGGTACTCACGCTTGGACAGCAAGTGCTTTTTTTACTGAGCCAACACTCCAGCCTTTTGTTTCCATAATAATAATGCAATGTGGAAGTTATTTATAAAATGTCTTTCTACATTTTGAGTCGTAGCCATGTGTGGTGTCACTGAATCAAATGATGGGAAAGGTTTCTAAAAGGGTTGCAAAGTGCAACCTTTCTCTGCCATGCACTGACTTCAAGAGAATGCCCTCTCTGTCCCTTGTCCCTGGAGCAACTCCGGGGGTCCTATTTTAAACTGCTGTTCTCATTCTGTGGCTCAGAAAATCCCCATTTCAGTTCACATCCTTATGATCATGACTGGAGTTGAGCAGTTTTCCTGTTTGTTGCCAGCTCTATTTTCAGCTTCACTTGAAGTGAGGTTCTCAGGTGCAACCCTTAGCCAGTCTAGGTGACAGTCACTTGGGGGTGGGGTGGGGGTAGTGTAGCATGAGCCCAACAACCCCAGGATCTCCTGGCTCAAGACCAATTAAAGCTGTCTTCTCCATGCTCAGGAGAATACCCATGCTGTTGGATCACAGTGCTGACAGTGCTCCTTGCTGTAGATTGTGTGTGTGTGTGTGTTTGCTTGCAGGGCTGGGGATGGAAACCCAGAGCTTCACATGAGCTAGGCATACTCCAGTAACAACCACATGCTTCTGGATCCACTCCAACCGCTCCAGTCCTTCTGCCTCATAGCCCCTGGTTGTGACGTGGCTAGACAGGAAGCCAGAGCTGGGCAGGAAGAGAGCTCCTTCCTTATACAATCCTGCCCCTTGAAGCCCTCAGGCACCACAGCCCCTGGAGACTGCCTGGTTCAAGAAAGGTCTCAGACTAAGGGGTCCTAACATGGCTATGCTACATATTGAGGTTCTCCTGTAACACTTTTGAGGAGCTGAGGTCTGGAAACAGCCAATGAGCAATCTCTGGCCACATGACTTCAGCCCCAGCCTTTGCTTTCTACTTGCTCCTCCCCCTTCAGAAGTCCTTTTCCTTTAACACACTCTCTAGCTTCACAGTCTTGGGTGCTGACAACACTCTGTGGACATACACATCTCATTCTTTCACACCCTATGCTTCCCTGCTTGGCACAAATTAACTTCTTCCCATCTTTACCGAGGCATGGGCCTGACTGTGGCATGTGCCAGCACTATTTTAATTTCTTTTCTTTTTTTAAGTATTTTATTTATTTCCCAACAGAGCTTAAAAGAATGAGAGAGAAAGGGAATGGGTGTGCCAAGGGCCTCTTGCCACTGCAAAGGAACTCCAGAAGCACAGCCACTTTGTACAACTGGTTTTACGTGGGTACTGGGCAACTGAACCTGGGCCATCAGGATTTGCAGCCAAGTGCTTTCAACTTGCTTAGATATCTCCCTTACCCCCATTTTAATTTCTGTTTTCAAAAAATAAATTTTTTTTTTTTGAGGTAGGGTCACACTCTAGCCCAGGCTAACCTGGAATTCAGGTGGCCTTGAACTCACAGCGATCCTACTACCTCTACCTCCTGAGTGCTGGGATTAAAGGTGTGTGCCACGATGCCTGGCCCTAAATATTTTATTTTTATTTATTTATTAGATAGAGAATGGGTGTGCCAGGGCCTCCAGCCACTACAAACTCCAGATGCATGTGCTACTATGTATATCTGGCCTATGTGGGTTCTGGGGAATCAAACCTGGGTCCTTAGACTTCACAACTGCTAGGCCATCTCTCCAGCCCCACATTTTAATTTCTTGTGATTTTATTTGTGAAGTTTCACTTCTGTGTCAGTGCGTTTGTTTTGTTTCCTTTTTCCTTTCTATTCTTCCCTCCTTCCTTCGTTCTTTTCTTCCTTCCTGAGAGGGGCATATGTATTCTAGGCTGGCCTTGAGCTCACTATTTAACTGAGGATGACTCCTGATTCTTCTGCCTCCAGTCCAGGGTGCTGGGACAGGTGTGTGTGCCAAGCCCAGTGTGCAGAGCTAGGGATCAAATCCAGGCTTTGTGAGTGCTAGGCAAGCACCTTACCACTGAGCTCCAGTTCCAGCCTGTGATGAGTATATTTCTGTGAATTAAGTGCTTTAAGTATGTGTGTATAAAATGTGTTGTATAGTTCTAGATGTTGACTTGAAAACAGTCATTCAGTTATTCATTCAATAGATAGTGTATGCTGTTCTCAGGGAGCTGTTCTAGCACTTTGGGATATATCAGTGAATAACGTGACTTCTGTAGCCTACACACAGTGGGGCGAGACAGACAATGAATAAGTATGAGAAGGAGGGGCTGGAGAGATGGCTCAGTGGTTAAGGCGCTTGCCTGCAAAGCCTAATGACCTGAGTTTGACTCCCCATGTCCATGTAAAGCCAGATGCACAAAGTGGCACATGTGCCTAGAGTTCATTTGCAGTGGCTGGTGTGCCCATTCTCCCTCTCTCTCTCTCTCTCTCTGCTTGAAAATAAATATATTTTAGGAAAAAGAAGGAAATTATGAAATTTATTAAAAGGGGATGAGTAATGTGGGGAATAAAATCCAGAGCAGGGGGAAGAGTGGGTATGTGGGATGGTCAGGTAGGCTTCACTGATGCAGGCACAGTGATGGAAGGCTTGGCAGAGGGGAAGCAGTGAGCTATGTAAATACATGCAAGAAGCCTCAGCACAGATTGCAAAAGCCCTGGGGCAGGAGTGTCCCTGGAAGGTCTGAGGCCTGTGTGGCGGGTGTGTGTGTGTGTGTGTGTGTGAAGGGGGGGTTGAGGAAAGGAGTGTCCCTGGCAGGTCTGAGGCCTGTGTGGCGGGTGTGTGTGTGTGTGTGTGAAGGGGGCTGAGGAACAGAAGGGTTCGGGAGATGGAGTGAGAAGGCAGCAGGAGAAGCTAGTGTCTGGGTGGGTGCACATTTGGGCGTATTCTGGAGAGCAGGTTGCTTCTGGAGTACCCAAATGCAGGCTCCCCTCAGGAGAGGAAGGAATGGGGGAGGTGGCACTTGTGTATGAACGCGTATGTTTTGTCCCGGTTCTCAAGTTAGCCTCAAGAAACCACTATCTTATATCCTGCACTGTTTTCTGGCCCCAGAGGTTTTCCTTCAGAACCACTTGCTGCTTCTCCACCCACCCACATCCAGCCAGCAGATCCTTCCTCCGACAACATCAAACCAGAAGGGAAGTCAAGGAAGGTCAGTGAGCAGGGGCCCAAGTCCTCCAAAGCACCCCAGTGTTTCTGCTGGGAACTGAGCAGAACCCCCTTCTGCCCCCCAACACACACACACTCACTTAGTCTTGATCTCCAGGTCGTCATGGCTTGAGTGACACATTTCACTGAATCGAGACACAAAGAAGTCATAGCTCCGGTGGTAGGATGGGGTGTCCTCCTCAATGTTGGCAAACTTCACAAACTATTGGGGCAGAGGAAGAGAATACCCATGAAGTGATTGCTGTGCCCTGCACTTCTGAGTGTCCCCAGAGCCCTGCTCAGAAAAACCATGGACCCAGACATCTGACAACCAGCCCTTGCTTGTCTCTCAGAGTGCACGTGGGAGATCTGATTTCTAATTCTGCTCAGCCAGTACACCCAATGCTGGCAATCATGGCCTTTTCCATTGAGGGCAAGAGGGAAGAGGAGAAAAAAGAGAACGATGGAGCCAGGTGTGGTAGCGCATGCCTTTAATCCCAGCATTCGGGAGGCAGAGGTAAGAGGATTGCCATGCATTCAAGGCCAGCTTGAGACTACACAGTGAATTCCAGATCAGCCTGAGCTAGAGTGAGACCCTACCTTGGGGGGAGGAGGGAGGGAATAAAAGGGAACAACGGGCGTCTCCTCTCACCCACAACTACACAAACGCCGAAACTGAGCATGAGCTCTGAGAGCCATTTCAAAGGAAGAGCCTGAGAAAGCACCAAGAACCATTCAAATAAATTCTGGGACACAAGTGCAAATCTGAAAACTTGACTTTAAAAATAGAATTACATTTTATTCTTTAAATTTTGCGTGAATGTTTGAAATTTACCATTTCAGTGAATTTCTGCATATGTGTGTTTATGCATGTGCATATACGTGTTGGGCTGGGTACACATGGAGGCCAGAGGCTGATGTTGGGCCTCTTCCTCAACTGTGTTTCACATTATTTTATTGAGGCAGAGTTTCTCACTTGAGCCCAGAGCTTGCTGATTCAGCTAGCTCAGGTAGGCAGCTTGCCCTGAGGATATCCTATCTGTCTCCAGAGTACTGGGATTACGGATAGCTACTACACCTACCAGGTATTTATGTGGGTACTGGGAGCCTGAACTGTTTTTCACACTTATGCCAGAAAGTGCATTATTCACTGAATCATCTCAGCCCACTCCTTTAAAAAAAAAGTTATTTATTTATTTACTTAATTATTTGAGAGAAAAAGGCAGAGAGAGAGACAGAGAGAGAATGGGTATGCCAGGCCCTCCAACTACTGCAAACTAACTCCAGATGCATGTGCCCCTTGTGCATCTGGCTAATGTGGGTCCTGGATTAAGAATTGAATTGGGATCCTTTGGCTTTGCAGGCAAATACCTTAACCACTAAGCCATCCCTCCAGCCCATCAGCCCACTCCCTTAAAAAAAATGTGTGTGTATATATATATATATATATACATACACACACACACACACACACACATATACATACATAGATACATACATACATACACATACATATACATATACAGACACACATATTTGAGGGCTGGAGAGATGGCTTAGCGGTTAAGGTGCTTGCCTACTTTAACTAGGTTCAATTCCCCAGAATCTGAATAAGCACATATGAGTCTGGAGTTCGTTTATAGTGGCTAGAGGCCCTGGTACACCCATTCTCTCTCCCTCTCTCATAAATAAAAATTTGAGAGAAATAGACAGACTATGGGCATGCCAAGGCCTCTTGCCACTGCAAATGAACTCCAAAAGCATGTACTACTTTGTGCATCTGGCTTTATGTGGGCACTGGAGAACTGATCCTTGACAGCAGGCTTTGCAAGAAAGTGTCTTAAACCATTGAGCCTGGGCCTCCCCACTCTTTTTCATTTTTTCTTTTAAAGACATACTTTCATGTAGACCAGGCCGTTTCAACCTCACTACATAGATAAGGATGACCTTGAAGTGACAATCCTGCTTCTGTTCCTGCTTGGAGTGATCACAGTGTGGGTCTCACCCCAGGCTTCAGAGTAAGCCATGATCAGCATTCTCAGCAACTCAAAATAGTGACTTAATTTCCACTGAGTCCCACATAGACAAGAGCATTATAGACTAAATGGAGATAAGCTGCTGAAAATTTAATACAATTCTCAAATGTTATTTTGTTTAGTGATATATATTTTAGTGCCCCAAACAATTCTAAAAAGATTGAGGATATAGCTCAGTTGGCAAGAGGGCTTTCTTTTTGTTTGCTTTTTTTTCAAGGTAGGGTCTTACTCTAGCCCAGGTTGACCTGGATCTTACTGTAGTTCCAGGCTGGCCTCCTACCTCTGCCTCTCAAGTGCTGGGATTAAAGGTGTGCCTGGCTCTCAAGAGTGCTTTCTTAGCATACACAAAGCCCTAGGATTGATCCCCACAACTGGGGGTGTATGCCTGTTATTCCAGCACTTGGAGGTTGTGATAGTTAAGGTGATGTCAACTTGATCTGTTTAGTAATCCATAGAAATCCCTTTAGGGTGGGTCTCTGAGGTTGCTTCCAGGAAGGATCAACTAAAGGAAGAAGTCCTTCCCCCAGAGTGAGCCCTTCCACCAGAGCAGCAGCCCTGCTCAGAGGGGGACTTGATATAAGGAAGCTCTGGGAGAAGACAGCCCCTTTCTTCTTCCCACTTGGCTGCTGGAGCTGCTCGCTGCCTTCCTGCATGGATTGAAGACCAGCACAGACTGAAGACCACCGTCAACGGAAGACCCCCGTGGATCAAAACCCAGTGGCTCCTCCTCCAGGCCTTCAGCGCCACCTATAGTGCCGGGTTGGGACATCTGAGGCATCTGGCCAGTGGATTGAGCAGCTACCAGGTTCTGGTGATTCTCGGGCCTGCAACTGCTATTGCTATTGTAAGCTAATCCAATACATTCCCTTTATAAAATAATTCATTCTAGTAGTTCTGTTTCTGTAGATAACCCTGACCAATACAGAGGTGGAGGTAGGAAAACCAGAAGTTTAAGATCATTTTCTGCTACATAGGCAGCTCAAGCCCAGCCTGGGCACATGAGCCTCTGCCTCAAAACAAAAAAAGAAAAAGAAAAAGATTTACAACAAATATTCTCTATTACTCTGTTATGTATTTTTATCCATTTATTAGTGTTTTTTTGTCTTGTTTTTTGTTTTTTTGGCAAGGCTCTAGCCCAGACTGAGCTGGACTATGTAGCCCAAGCAGGCCTATGAACTCGTGAAATCCTCATACCTTGGCCTCCTGAGTGCTGGGATTATAGGCATAAGCCATAGTGCCTGGCTCTATTTTTAAAAGGCTACATTATTCTTCCTGAAGGTATGCAGTTGGAATACTTTCATATTTAGTGTGTCAATCTTTTTTCTCTACTTAACTACTTAAAAGTTGGTAGCTTTTTTGGATGCAGGTAAACAGCTTCTGTTAACCTCATTAATTATTAGTTTTTTTGTTCTTGCAATCAAGCTGGTTAGTCTCTATGGTCCACTCAACTGGATTGAGAACTACCTCTTACTGTGTCTATGAGGGGATAGTTTAATGAATGGTTTAATCCATTCATTAATGGATTAGCTTAAGTTAATCCATTTAATCAGATTCCAATTTTTTTTTCTGGAATTCACTATGTAGTCTCAGGGTGGCCTTGAACTCACAGCAATCCATCTACCTCTGCCTCCCAAGTGCTGGAATTAAAGGCGTATGCCACCACACCTGGCCAGATTCCAAGTTTTTTTTTTTTTTTTTTTTTTTGGAGATAGGATTTGACTCTAGTCCAGGCTGACCTGGAATTCACTCATATTCTCAAGGTGGCTTTGAACTCATGGCGATCCTCCAACCTCTGTCTCCTGAGTGCTGAGATTAAAGGCGTGTGCCACCATGCCCGGCTCAGATTCCAAGTTTTTAAAGATTTATTTTTACTTATATGAGAGAAAGAGTCACAGAGAAATAGAGGGAGAGAGAGAGAGAATGGGCACGCCAGGGCCTCCAGCCACTGCAAACGAACTCCAGATGCATGGGGCACCCTGTGCATCTGGCTTTATATGGGTACTGGGGAATTGAACCTGGGGCCTTAGGCTTCACAGGCAAATATCTTAACCACTAAGCAATCTCTTCAGCCCAGATTCAAAAATTTTAGTGAACTAGTGGAAGGTGGTGGCACTGTGGAAGGCTGAGTACAGTAGGTCACTGGAGACGTGCCCTTGGGGGTTGTATCTTATCTAAGCCCTTCTTGTTACTGCAGTTGTCTGCTTCTTGTCAGCCATGGATGATGCTGCTCACCACACCTTTCCCACCCTGATGGACAAAGCCTCTGAAACCATAAGCAAAATACATGTCCTGCATTAAGTCTAAGTGATCCCAAAATAACTAACGCAAATAGTAACTTTTAACACACAAAGTAGATAAGGAGATCCATCTTTCCAAGCTACATTGAAAATGCGCACATACGTACATTAGAGGCAGAATGTTTTATTCAATTAGCAATATCCCCAAATGCCATTACTTGCATGACTGTAGTGATGCAGAGATATACAGTGGGGATCCATGTGATTATACCTAAGTTCTGGAGTTCTAGAGCCAAGGACAAAGTAGGGCCTTGGCTGTGTGGCCTTCCTAAGCCTCCAAGGCCAGACCACAGCCTTGGTAGATACCAAGGCTGAAGGTAGGTTTGGCTGAAGCTAAATTTCAGTCCATTGCTGTTCTTCATCACCAACACAATGTTCCTAGGCTGCCCTCTCACAGCAGAAGACTGTCCTGCTCAGAATGCCTGTCTATACGGAAACATACATCTAGAAGGGAGCTAACTGCAGATCTAGCTCTAAACTGGCAGTGTGACCTTTGAGGGAGACATTTAACTTCTTTTTGTTTTGTTTTGTCTTTCCCACATGTAAAATAAGTAGACTGGCCTTCACTAAGGTGCAGACATTTTAAAGTAATTAAACCAGAAGAATGAAATGACCAGACTTTATGTTCACTGGCTTGGAAGTTTGTGGTTAACAGCTATAAAGATAATGAAGATTCTCGAATGTTGGGAACTATTCTAAGCATTTGATGCATATCCTCTTATTTATCAAAATGACTCTAGGTTAGAGAGAGATTATTCTTTTCATGTCACAGAGATGGGGACCCACAACAGTTAAATAACATTTAGGGCCCTGGGCCTGACCATTTTGAGAGGCCACTGCAGGTCTGGCTCCCTCAAGGCCCTGAGTTTCTAGATTCATGTTGTGCTTTACTGAGATATAATGAAATGGAAAAAAAAAACTGAGCTGGAGAGGTGGCTTAGCACTTAAGGCTGCGAAGCCTAAGGACCCAGGTTTGATTCCCCAGTACCCATATAAGCCAGATGCACAAGGTGGCACATGTGTCTGGAATTCGTTTGCAATGGCTGGAGGCCCTGGCATGCCCATTCTCTATTTGCCTCTCTCTATCAAAATAAATAAATAAAAAAAATATTTTTTAAAAATCACATACCATATACTGGGCTGGAGAGATTGCTTAGTGGTTAAGGCGTTTGCTTGCAAAACCAAGAGACCAGTACCCAGTTTCCCAGTACCCATGTAAGCCAGATGCACAAGGTGGTCCATGTGTCTGGAGTTCATTTGCAGTGGCTAGAAGCCCTGGAGTGCCCATTGTCTCTCTCTCTTTCTCAAATAAAAATAAATAAATAAATAAATACACCAGGTACAGTACTTCCTACCTGTAATTCCAGTAACTTGGGTGGCTAAGGCAAGAGATCACTGAATTTGAAGCCAGTTTGGACTACATAGCAAGATCCTACCTCAAAAAAAAATAAATAAATAAAAAGCTGGGCGTGGCCAGGCAAGGTAGCACATGCCTTTAATCCCAGAACTCGGGAGGCAGAGGTAGGAGGATCTCTGAGTTAGAGGCCACCCTGAGACTACTTAGTTAATTCCAGGTCAGCCTGAGACCCTACCTTGAAAAACAAACAAACAAAAAGTAGCACAAAAACCTGGGCATGGTGGTTCATGCCTTTAATCCCAGTACTTGGGAGGCAGAGGTAGAAGGACTGCCACCCTGAGACTACATAGTGAATTCCAGGTCAGCCTGGGCTACAGTGAGACCCTACCTCAAAAAACCCAAAAAATAAATAAAAAAAAATAAAAAATCAAAGTTGCATATATTTATATATTTACAGTGTGAAACTTGATGTTTGAATATATATGCACATATACACTATGAAATATATATGTACATATACAGTGAAATATATAATAATAATATATAATAATGAAATAATACCCACAAAAAACTGATTGATCTATCATCTCACAGAAACTGCCTTCCTTCTTCCCTCTTCCTCCTCCTCCCTACTCTCCTTCCCTTTTATCCTTCTTTCACATTCCTTCCTGATTTTTTTCTTGTGATGAGAACATTTTTTTTGCAATATCAGAAATTGATTTAATATAATATTACAATATGAAAAGTATACGAATTCTCTACATATATCAAATGTTCCTCCCCACAATTAATTTCCTCCTTCACACTCATACACAGTTGGAAATGATGAGAACATTTAAGATAGAACAAATATAGAAAAAACTTAAATGTCTAACAACAGATGAATGGATGAACAAAATGTGGCATATATGTGTATTGTAAGAGAAATATTACTCAGCCATAACAAAGAAGATCTGACATTTTTGACAACATGGATAACCTTGTTAAGACATTATTCCAAGTGCCATCAGGAAGACGGACAAATGATCTCAATTATATGTGGACTCTGAACTTCACAGCACTAGAAGGGGGAGAAAGTGTTGTAGGCATTGGGGGAAAGGAAGCAGAACCTGGGCAAAAGCACAAACCTTTCCTGGTTTCCAACCCCATTCTTTTCTTCCCTCCGTACCTCAGGCCCAATGGTCCCAAGAGGACTGATTTGCAGTGGGGATGCAATATTTTCAGAGGAAATAAAGAACTTGTCATCTTTCTATGGGGAAGGGTTGGGTGTGAGGCTAGAGTAGTGAGCTCATCTATTTACTTTTTATTTTTTAAACTTTATTTATTATTAAAGACAGAAAAAGAGAGAATGGGTGCTCCAGGGTCCCCAAACACTACAAATGAACTCCAGATGCATATGCCACCATGTGTATCTGGCTTACATGGGTTCTCGGAAATTGAACCTGCATCCTTAGGCTTTGTAGGTAAGCACTTTAACTGCTAAGCCATCTCTCCAGCCTTACTTATTTTCATTTTGACAATTTCATACATATATATCATGTATTTTGATCATAATCCACTCCCTATCCTCATTATTTTCTAAAAAACAAAATCTTTTAGGGCTGGAGGGATGTCTCAGTGGTTAAATGAAGGCACTTGCCTTCAAAGCCTAATGACCAGGGTTCAATTCTCCAGTACCCACATAAAGCCAGAGACACAAAGGGGCATGTGCATCTGGAGTTTGTTTGCAGTAGCAGAGGCCCTGGGGCACCCATTCTCATATTCTCTCTCTCTCTCTCTCTCTCTCTCTCTCTCTCTGCAAATAAATAAAATGTAAAAAATTTTTTATTTTTATTTATTAGAGAATGGCATACCAGGGCCTGTAGCCACTATAGACGAACTGCAGATTGCATGTACCACCATGTGTATCTGGCTTACATGGGTTCTGGGGAGTTGAGCCTAGGTCCTTAGGCTTCACAGGCAAGCACCTCAGCTGTTAAGCCATCTCTCCAGCCCCCACTGTCTTTCATCTCCTTCCTGCTTCAGCAGGCTCCTTTCCCACACCATGTCTTTCTTTCTGGCCCTTGGGTTTGAGCACGAGCATGGTGGGGGCAACGTACCAGTAGTGGCACTGCTGCAGAAAATGACACTCCCTTCCCTAAAGCCAAGTTCTGCTGGGAAAATTGGGGTCTCATAAGCCCCTCTCCCACCCATGTTCTGCCTCCCAGCTCAAGTTTGCACAGGAAAGCACAACTGCTGTGAAAGAATGGAAAGCCATGCCTGTCCAGAAAACAGCATCCAGCGGCACTCCTCCCCAGACTCCGGCTCCTACATTATTTTTGCCCCCTCTTCTGTAATGTTCTCTGAGCCTTGGGAGGGGTGACATAGATGTTCTCTTAGGACCCAGTACACAAGAGTCACCTGTTCTCAGCACTTTGGTTAGATATGTGTCTCTGTATTAACCTCTGACCACTGCAAAAAGAACTTCTCTGATGGAGGCTGAGAGCAGCTCTAATGCATGAGTACAAACGTAATATTTAGAAAAGCCAGTTGGATAACTTGGAGGGCATTATTTTCAACCCTACCATAAGCAGTCAGAGGGCCTGTCGACCTTGTAGATGCTGCTGCCGGTCCCAGATGGGCTGAGTCAGTTTGGGATTGCCTGTGAGACAGTCACAGTGCTCAGTGTGAGCACAGCTGCATCTGTCCTAGCCCTTCAGGGTCACTTGAGTCTTCACTCCTCATCTGTGAAGCAGGGACGCTAGGCCCTATGTCAAGGGAGTAAACAGGAAGAAAGGAGGGGCACACGTACAGTGGCAGAGACTTGCTTAGGAAACAGTACCACAGAGGTCATGGAGATGGGAGGGTGTCTGTGCTGGGACCCATGGCCCCAAGCCAGGAGTCCAGATGGCCAGCATGCACTGGACAGGGAACACACCTTAAATTTGACACTAGGAATTGGGTATGGTGGCACATGCCTATAGTCCTAGCATTTGGGGGGAGGGAGTGTGGGGGCGAGAGTATCAGGAATTTCAGGACCAGTCTCCACCACATGAGACACTGCCTAAAAGAACCAACACACACACACTCAGTCACACACAATTTAACACTAAGGAGGTTTGGAGAGAAGGAAATGAGTGTCAGGGACCCTCTTAATGACCTGGTACCTGAAAATGGATCTGGGTATAGGATAAAGAGTGATGACAACCAAGTCCTCTGTCTGAGCACCAGGGTGAGGCACAGCCCAAGGGAGTTTCAGCAGCCATGGCTGTAAAACCAGCACAAAGTGGCTATTTTTTCCCCTCCTTAATAAGGATCTATCACCTTCTGGAAGCATGAATAAAACAGATAAGGCCAGAAAAACTCCAATAGGGACTGTTTGAAATCAATGCTTGTTAGTAAGGTTCTTATTCTCAGAGAGTTAAAACTTTGCAGGCCTCCACAGGATTCAGTTCCGCAGTCACCAGGCGGCAGTGTATAAACACATTCCACACAACACTGGAAGAACGCGTTTGGTTCTCAACATGCAGGCACTCCACACCTCGTCCCATCACACTCCATCAGAAGAATCTTGGGTTCAGTTGCAGTAAAGCTTGTTTGCTTTAGTTTAACCCATGCTTCCTCCTGTTAGAGACTTTCCAATGTCCAAATAGCACCAAGAGGCAAGAGTTCAGGAAGAAAACACTCACAGACCTCAAAGTTCTCATCAGGAACAGCTGGGCCACACCAGTTTTCTTTTCATGTGGTATGTGTGGTGTGCATGTACATGTATACATGTTTGTATGTGAGTACATGTGTGTGGGTGCACATGTACATGACTGCACATGTGTATGGAGGCCAGTGTTTGATATTAAATGCCTTCTTCAATCCCTCTTCCCCTTGATCTTAGGTTGGTGTCTGTTGTGCATGCAGTGTATGTACATATGCGCAGAGGTATATACCCCATGAACATACATGTGGAGGTGGACATTGGGCATCTTCCTCTAGCTCTCTTCTGCTTTATTTCTTACAGTAAACCTGGAGCTTTAGACTGGCAGACCAGAAAGACAGTAGTTCTGTCTCCAATCCTCTCTCAGCTGAGGCTGCAGGCATGGGTGGCAGTGCTTTTTATGTGGGTGCTGGGGATCGAACTCAGGTCCTCATGCTTGTGCACTGAGCCATCTCTCCAGCTCCCTCCTTCTCATTATTATTATTGTTTATTTTGTTTTAAGGCAGGGTCTCACTCTAGCCCAGGCTGACCTGGAATTTACTCTGTAACCCAGACTGTCCTTGAACTCTCAGCAATCTTCCTATCTCACTCTCCAGCGCTGGAATTAGAGTGTCAGCTATCACACCCAGCTATCCTATTATTGACAGGATCTCTCACTGAATCCAGGAACCACCAATTTGGCTACAGTAGTTAGCCAGGGAGTCTGGAAGAGCTTCCTGTCTCTGTCTCCCCAGAGCTGGGATTATAGTGTGCGCCGTCATGCCCACTCTTTATGTAAGAGCTAGGGATCTGAACTAAGGTCCCCAGAGCCTATTCACCAATCCCTCTTTTCTTTTTCTAAAGTGAAATCCTGCTGTGTCACCAGGTTGGCCTGGAGCTTGCAATCCCTTTGCTTTACCTTCAAAGTGCTGGGATTGCAAGTGTGAGCCACCGTGCCCAGCTTCAGTGCCCCATTTTCTTTTCTTTTCTTTTTTTTTTTTTGTTTTGTTTTTCGAGGTATGGTCTCACTCTAGCTCAGGCTGACCTGGAATTAACTATGGAGTCTCAGGGTGCCCTCGAACTCACGGCAATCTGCCTACCTCTGCCTCCCGAGTGCTGGGATTAAAGGCGTGCGCCACCACGTCCGGCTTATTTTCATTTTTAAAATATTTCTTTTTATTTATTTGAGAGAGACACAGAGACAAAGAGGCAGATACAGAAAGAGAATGGGCACACTAGGGCCTCCAGCCACTGGAAATGAACTTCAGATTGCATGTGCCACCTTGTGCATCTGGCTTACTTGGTACTGGGGAATCAAGCCTCGGACTGGAGTCCTTAGGCATCATAGGTAAGGGCCCAACCACTAAGCCATCTTTCCAGCACTCTGCGCCCCATTTTAAATACTGGATGTGAATGGTAGCAATATGCAAAAGAGCAGTTGACACCTGTACTCTAAGCAGCAACATTAAATACCTGTGCATACTTGCTGCTCACACATCTGTGTCATGTCCACAGGCACACTATGTGTGCTTCTATCTGTCATCACTCTTTCTTGAGTCACATTCCTTGGCTTCTCTCTTAAAAAGTGTGTGTGATTGCACTTAGACTGCCTAGATAATCCTTCACAGCCCCCCAACCTCTAGTTCCTTAATTTTATCACATGTGCAAACCCCTGCTTCCATTAAAAGTAACAGATTCCAAGGATTAAAACACCAGCTTCTCAAGGGACACCATTTTTCTGCCTACCTACCACCACACACCCATTCTTGAATTTTTCACCAACCAGTGAGTTTAATGGGATACATATTGCTCCCATTCTAGCAATAAGGATACTGAGGCTTTTAGGCAGTGAGTGAATTACTCTAGCTTGCAATGGGTGGAACTGGACCTCAAACTTGAGGGTGGTGACATTGCTCTTTGATCTCTGAATTTTAAACATTTATTTATATTTATTTATTTATTTAAGAGAAAGGAGGAGAGAGAGAGAATGCACACTCCAGGACCTCCAGCCACTGTAAATGAATCTGCATACATATGGCATACATGGTTTCTGGGGGGTCAAACCTAGGTCCTTAGGTTTTGTAGGCAAGAACTTTAACCACTAAGCCCAGCCCTGATCTCTGAATTTATTATTTATTTATTTTGGTTTTTCAAGGTAGGGTCTCACTCTAGCCCAGGCTGACCAAAAATTCACTATGGAGTCTCAGGGTGGCCTTGTACCCACGGTGATCCTCCTACTTCTGCCTCCCAAGTGCTAGGATTAAAGGTGTGTGCCACTATGCCCAGCTTTTAAACAGTGATTTTTTTTTTTTTAGTGTTTTCTTTCTTTTCATTAAAAAAATATTTTATTTAAGCCGGACAAGGTGACACATGCCTTTAATCCCAGGATTTGGGAGGCAAAGAGGTAGGAGTATTGCCATGAGTTCAAGGCTACCCTGAGATTTCATAGTGGATTCCAGGTCAGCTTGAGCTAGAGTGAGACTCTACCTTGAAAAACAAAAAATAAAACAACAACAACAACAAAATTATCTATTTGAGAGAGAGAGAGGCAGATAGAGACAGATATATACAGAGAGAATGGGTGTGCCAAAGCCTCCAGCCACTGCAAGAAAACTCCAGACACATGCACCCCCTTGTGCATCTGGCTAACGTGGGTCCTGGGGAATCAAACCTGGGTCCTTTGGCTTTACAGGCAAACGCCTTAACTGCTAAGCCATCCATCCAGCCCAGAAATTGATATTTTTAACATTCCAATGCACATTAAAATTCAGGGATCAGGGCTGGAGAGTTTACTTAGTGGTTAAGGCACTTGTCTGCAAAACCAAAGGACTCAGGTTTGATTCCCCGGGACCCACGTAAGCCAGATGCACAAGGTGGTACATGTATCTGGAGTTGGTTTTCAGTGACTACAGGCCCTGGCTGGCCCATTCTCTCTCTCTCTTCCTCTCTGTCAAATAAATAAATAAATAAATAAATAAATAAATAAAATCAATTTCTGCCTGGCGTGTTGGCACATGCCTTTAATCCTAGAAGTTAGGAGGCAGAGGTAGGAGGATCACCATGAGTTCAAGGCCATCCTGAGACTACATAGCAGTTCCATGTCAGCCTAGGCTAGTGTGAAAAAAAAATAATTTCTATGGCACATGCCTTTAATCCCAGCACTTAGGAGACAGAAGTAGGGGGATCACTGTGAGTTCGAGGCCGCCCTGAGACTCCATAGTGAATTCCAGGTCAGCCTGGGTTAGAGTGAGACCCTACCTCAAAAAAAATATCAATTTCTGGGATGCAGAGATTGCTTAGTGGTTATGGAACTTGCCTGCAATGCCAAAGGGCCCAGGTTTGGTTCCCCAGGACCCACGTGAGTCAGATGCATAAAGTGGTGCATGTGTGTGGAATTTGTCTGCAGCAGCTGAAGGCTGTGGTGTGCCCATTCTCTCTGTCTCCCTATCTGCCTCTTTATCTTCCCTCTCAAATAAAAAACTGAATAGATAAAAATACCAATTTCTGTCCCCTTTCCCTAAGCTTATTGAATAAGATGGGGGAGGGGGCACCAACATTTCCAGGAATGCTTTCTCTACTTTCTAGCCTGGAGAGTCAGGGACACAGATTTCCTTTGCCCCAAGGGGAGATGGATTATAGCTATGACAATTTTAGAGGCTGGCTGGATAGTCAGCCTGTCATCTCTGCTGAAAGAGAGAACTGGGGGTGAGCAGATGGGCTTGAACCAAAGGTTGATAGGTGACCCTTCCATCGCACAACCTTTATTTTAGAGCCCAGTACTGCCTGGGAGGCTGCAGTCTCAAGGCCCAGGCCGTGGAACATTTCATGCCTCTTGTTCCCCCCCCCCCCACCCTGGTTGGTTTTTCTATTATTTATTTATTTTTTTTTCTTTTTGGTTTTTCTTGGTAGGGTCTCACTCTAGCCCAGGCTGACCTGAAATTCACTATGTAATCTCAGGGTGGCCTCAAACTCATGGCAATCCACCTACCTCTGCCTCCCAAGTGCTGGAATTAAAGGCATGTGCCACCATACCCGGCTTCCAGTTGGTTTTTCTAGGTAGGATCTCACTCTAGCCCAGGATGACCTGGATTTTACAGTGTAGTCTCAGGGTGGCCTTGAACTCACGACCATCTTCTTACCTCTGCCTCCTGAGTGGTGGGATTAAAGGTGTGTGCTGGTGGCTATAATTTAGAACGTCTCAAAGGAGTGCTTGGGGGAGGGGTGGCTCTGGGGATTTTCTTGTTTGTTATGAGACAGAGTCTTGCTTTGTAGCTAAACTTGGTTCTGAATTCATTATTCTTTTGCCTCCACCTCCTGAGTGCTAGAATTATAGGCATGTACCACCATGCCTGGGGCACCTTCATCCCTCTTGTAAGAGGCAGTGTGGTATCAGGATTACAAGGAAGAATTCATAGGCAGACTATATATTTGAATCCCCCACTGATCAGGAGGGTGACCAGGGACAAGTTATATAAGCTTCCTGTACTTCAACTGCCCCATCTATAAAAGGAGGTCACATGAGCACCTGCCTTATACACTTTGTACATACAGAACTCCCACCAGCTCTGCCTGCCATGGTTAATAGCTATCATGGTTAACTTCCCCAGTGTTTGCTGTCCATGAGTTTTCAGTGGGTACTGCCTGTGTCTGGTCACCATTTTTCTAGATGTACAAGACACCACGAATATCCTGCCTTCTTCACTCCTACTATAGCTAATCCATACCTTACAAATGGCTCTTACTGAAACCTAGCTGCCTAATGCATGAAAATCATGAAAGAATAAAGTTGCATTTTTAAAAAGATATAGTAATGATATGCCGGGCGTGGTTGCGTACACCTTTAAACCCAGCACTCAGGAGGCAGAGGTAGGATGATCACTGTGAGTTTGAGGCCAGCCTGAGACTCCATAGTGAATTCCAGGTCAGCCTAGGCTAGAGCGAGACACTACCTTGGGGGAAAAAAAAAAAAAAAAAGATACAGTAATGATGAGCAATGTCTCCATAGCAACAAACAAAAGATTTTGAACATGTGACATTTCAAATGCCATGGGCACTGCTAGGGTGACCTTTTAAGATGAAAGTTCTGGCTCTTTCCACACAAAAAAGCGTGCTAAGTTTGATAGAACTGATCATCTGTCCTCTAGTACAAGAACCATAGTTGTGTGAAAAAATGAAAGTAAGTAAGGACCTGGCTAATTCAGAGAAAGCCACCACTAAATATTGACATTGCGGGGCTGGAGAGGTGGCTTAGCGGTTAAGCGCTTGCCTGTGAAGCCTAAGGACCCCGGTTCAAGGCTCGGTTCCCCAGGTCCCATGTTAGCCAGATGCACAAGGGGGCGCACACATCTGGAGTTCGTTTGCAGAGGCTGGAAGCCCTGGCGCGCCCATTCTCTCTCTCCCTCTATCTGTCTTTCTCTCTGTGTCTGTAACTCTCAAATAAATAAATAAAATATTTAAAAAAAAAATATTGACATTGCACCAATCACTTTCCGCCCTGGTCTGAAAGGGAGGCTGAGCTTAGACTGGCCAAGTTCCACCAAGCAGTTAGCCTTTCCCTCTTCTACAGATGGGCCTTCTGCACTGAGTAGCTTCCTGCGATCATGGACAGGGCCACAGAGCACACAGGCAGACACAGAAGCCCCTGCTCTTGCAACCTAGGGGCTTCAGGCTTTTTTGCTACCTTTACTACCAGAGGAGAAATAAGAGGTGTGCGGAGGTTTGATTCAGGTGTCCCCATAAACTTAGGAGTTCTGAATCCTAGGTTCCTAGCTGATGGAGATTTGGGAATTAATGCCTCTTGGAGACAGTGTATTGTTGGGGGCGAGCTTATGGGTGTTTTAGCCAGCTCCTCCTTGCCAGTGTTTGGCACACTCTCCTGTTGCCATTGTCTACCTTATGTTGGCCAGGGGGTGATGTCCACCCTCTACTCATTCCACTGGTTTTCCCTGTCATCATGGAGCTTCCCTTCAAGTCTGTAAGCCAAAATAAACCTTTTTTCCCCAAAGCTGCTTTACCAGCAATGTGAACCTGACTGCAACAAGGTACTTCTTTGCTTCACTTAAAAAAAAATTTAAGTGGGTTACCTTTAATCCTGGCACTTGGGAGGAGGACTGCCATGAGTTCCAAGATCACCCTGAGACTACATAATGAGTTCCAGGTCAGCCTGGGCTAGAGTGAGACCCTACCTCAAAAAACCAAAAAATAAATTTATTTATTTGCATGAAAGAGACCAAAAGAAAGAGAGAAAATGGACATACCAGGGCCTCTACCCACTGCAAACCAACTCTAGATGCATGCACCACCTTGTACATCTGGTGTTACGTGGGTACTAGGGAACTGAACTCAGGTCCTTAGGCTTTGCAGGCAAACTCCTTAACCACTGAGCAATCTCGCCAGCCCTGCTTTTTTTTTTTGAAGCAGGGTCTCACTCTACCCATGGTTGACTTGAACTCACTCTGTAGCCTAGACTGGTCCAGAACCAAACAGCAGATCATACCATGTGGTTATGTGATTTTCTTTTTCTTTTGAGGCAAACCAACAAATTGGCCTTTTTTCTTCTTCTTCTTCAAGGTAGTTTCACTCTATAACCCAGCCTGACCTGGAATGCACTCTTTTTAGTCCCAGGGTGGCCTCAAACTCATGGTGATCCTCATACCTCTGCTTCCCAAGTGCTGGGATTAAAGGCGTGTGCCACTAGCCCAGCCTTTTTTGTTTTAATTGAGAGAGAGAATTGGTACACCAGGGCCTCTAGCCACTGCAATCTAACTCCAGATGTGTGTGCCCCTTGTGTGCACGTGCGAAGTTGCGTGCTTGTGTCACTGTGTGTCTGGCTTACCTGGGCACTGGAGAGTAGAACATCAGTCCTTAGGCTTTGCAGGCAAGCACCTAAACTGCTAAGCCATCTCTCCAGCCCCACACCATGTGGTTGTGACTTTCACACTACCTGCCCCTTTCTCCTCACTGTGTTTTTGCTTATTTGGGGGAGTGTAAAATAGAATCTCACTATGGAGCCCAGATTGGCCTTAAACTCAAGATCCTACTCCCTCTACCTCCCAAGTGTGTTTATAAGTACATGCAATGATGCTGGTCTTTCTTTACTTTTCCTGGTAGCAAAAACCTTTTATCTAACTAAAAAAATGCTGAAAGTGTCCAGACAAATAGTTAAATGGGGCTGACTGCTGGTGAAACAGGAGGCCCAGAGCCATCGATTCCTCTATCCCTAACCTCCCTTGTTCCCACAAAACCCCAAGTCACTATGAAAACCATGCTGATACTCCCAGGCTAAACCTCTTAACAGTACAAGAAGCACTGGCATTCGGGCATGGTGGCACACACCTATAATCCCAGCACTCGGGAGGCAGAGTGAATTCCAGGTCAGCCTGGGCTAGAGAGCAAGACCCTGCCTCAAAACAAACAAATAATGATGGAAACCCCCTTCCCCCCAAAAAAAATTCCTCTCTGAAGAAGGTTTCCAAAGGTCCTGGCTCAGAGAAGGCTGGATTGTCCAGATGAAGGACAGTACAAGAAAAGGCTGCATCCCAACTGCAGTGTGAGTCTACTGCAGTATTCAACCAAACTCACGCATGGTGCCGTGGTGTGGCGTGGCCTGCTAATCGTCATTGTTGCAGGACAGCAGTCACTTAGCGGCCTGCCCACTGCCCCATGGGCTGTACCCTGGGTGGGGATTCCAAGGCAGCACTTTCAAGGCTTCAGATAACAGCACACCTCTCCTGGGCTGCAGGAAAAAACAAACCTGCTTCTGTGGCCTCCATGGACACGTGATCACTAGTTTATTTACCATTCAGATGTTCTCTTCCAGACTGTAGCTATCTTAAACAAGACAACTAAACCAGTAAGTGAAGCTGTTTCCAGGGCAACAGAACAAAGAACTTTGCCCTCAGCTACAGTGAATGTAATTTGTCAAAGGCAGCTGCACACAGGAGAGGGAGGGGAAGGAAGAGCTGGAAAGAAAACTTAGAAGACTGTCTTCTTGTTAGAGCAACTCATGCAGAACAGGAGAGAGGTCATGACCTCCTGTGTGATAAAAATTCAGAAATGTCCAGCTGAGAACACCAAGGGAGAAGCCTCCCACTTTTCTCTTGTGCTCTCTACAGAAAGATAAAGGCCTCACCTAAAAGCTATAAAATAGCTGGCCTACACTGCTTAGAGATGCAGAGCTTGAATCATGCCCCAAGGAGAAGGACTAGGACTAAAAGCAAGAACTGAAAGGAAGCAGCCCAAATATCTCATAAACTGAAGAAAACTTGTGACACGAGGACCTGTTCTTGACATCATGATATCGCTTCTCTCACAAGTGGTAACATCCCATGACAGCAACCACTGGTAATGTAACCAGCAACAGAGAGCTCAGAGGACCCGCAGAGACCAAGGCCAGCCTGTTGGTGGACGTTACAGTAGAGACCAAAGCCACGAAAGCCAGCTAAGAAAGGGCAGAATTCAGCAGCAGCCTGCTTCCTGCGGCCCCTCGGCTTCTCTGGCCTATTCATCCTGAGGAGAGAGTATCAGTGCTCTCGGCCTCTGAAACAAGCATAACCTGCACCAGCTTTCAAAGGTGCCCCATTGTGAGGGCCCCGAACACCCCCTGCTTTCCATGGTCCCTCACTGAAAATTATTTAAGTGGTAAAAAGTCTATTAGGAAAAATAGTTGAGAGTATGTAAATATAAAGATAAGTACATTAGACAATGCTGATGGATGGACAACTTGGTGAATATACTAAAACCATGGACATATATGATTTTAGTAAATTGTTTTTCCAGATATGGTCTCTCTGTAGCCCACCTCAGACTGTCCTGGAACTCACTAGATAGCCCAGGTTGGCCTTGAACTTGCAGCAGTCCTCCATGCCTCAGTCTCCTGAATGTCAGAATTACAGGCATGAACCAACATACCTGACTTAGTTTATTTGATTTGATAAGGTCAAGGTGGCCTTAAGATCATGATCCTCTTGCCTCATCCTCCCACCATACTTGGTCTGTGAATTTCATTTTTAAAAGTATTTCATATGTTTATACATAATATTTATTTAAATTAAAAAATGAAATGGCCCTTTGTTCACATAAAAGGAGATAATTAAGATGAGAAGTCTTGCACTTTGCTAAGAAACCAAATGGGAGCGGAATATAACAATGCTGACCCTGAGGTCTTCCACCCTTTCTCATCCCACCCCACATCCCTTCAAGGACACCCCAGGAGGCTCTTTACCAAACAGTCTTGAGACCCAGGCCCCCGGATGCTCCTTACCGAGTTGGTGCCGAGGATCTGCAGGTTGGGCTTCTCAGATTCCAGCAGCTTGGCCACCATCTTGAGGAAGCTCTCCACAAAGAGATTGATGCTCTGGCAATGGCAAGCCATAAGCAGCTGGTCCAGGGCCTCCATGGCAATGCACACATACCTAGGGAGAATGGCACTGTGGCTTCACCCAGCACCACCCCCACACCTGGCTGGGCCCGCAGGTGTCTTACACAGTGACCTTGTGGGCAGCATCTGGGGAAGGAAACCCCTCTAACAGGGTGCCGATGTCTGGGCAGAGGTTCTAACAAGTGTCCACTCCAGGCCAGAAATGAGAATCAGAATGACTTAGAGCTGTGAGAGGCTTTAAAATGTTAAGGTCCCCAAGGCTGGAAAGATGGCTCAGTAGTCAAAGGCCTACTGTACAAACATGAAGACCTGACTTCAGGTCCCCAGTACCATGTAAAAGATGGGCGTGGTGACACAAACCTGTAATCCCAGCACTGGCTTGTTAGGTTCCTAGTCTAACTAAGCTGGTGGGCTCTAGGTTCAGGGAGAGACCATATGTCACCAAAAACTAAGGTTCTCAAAAAATAAACAAGTGACTGAGCACCAGTGAAGATACCACCAGTGAAGATACTCAACAGTGGACACTGCAAGCCTTATAGTTGGCCAGCCAGGCCAAATGACTCAACGGGTGCAATAGTGGCAAGTCTGTCATGGTGGAAACCAACTGCCCTCCAATTGGACTGGAGGCCCACTCCAAGAGCGGGAATACATCCCTGATACTGAAAACTTAGAATAGGGGTAGTCATGATCCCTAGGGGTGTAACATCTGCGGATGTCTAGATAAGTGTATATACTATGCTTATCAAACTGCCCAGTAAGCACTTCTCTTAATATTCATACCCTTATATTAATGTTACTCACACTTTGGGTACAGAATCTTCTCTTTTCAGATGGCAGTGACCTTTGGACAACTCAGAAGGTATCATGGTACTGGAAAGAAGTGACAAGAGTATCAAGTAACATCTTGATCACACCTTCCAAGGCTCAGGGTCTAATGCGGAAGAGGTGGCGGAAAGAATATAAGAGCCAAAGGCAGGGTTGGGCTCCTTACAACGTGCTCCCTCCAGACATAAAATGGCCTCAATATCCATGACCTCATAGTGCCTGACACTACCTACATGAGACCATCATAAGAGAAGGGAAAGATCACAACATCAAAATAAAAGAGAGATTTATTGAGATGGGGAGGAGATATGATGGAGAATGGAATTTCAAAGGGGAAAGTGGGGGGAGAGGGTATCACCATGGTATATTTTTTATAATCATGGAAAATGTTTTAAAAAATTGAGAAAAAATAAAACAAGATTTTTAAAAAGTGACTGAGGCAGACAACACATGTCAACATATGGCCTCTATGTGCATACACACACATATGCACCCACACAACATGCAAATTCACACACATGTACTACACATGTCACACATCCACTACACACAACACACACATGTAGTACAAACAACATACACATGTACTACACACAACACATAAGCTGTACACAGGTACTACACATGCACTACACACAACATAAATCCACTACACACAACACACACATGTACTACACACAACACACAATGCACACATACACACAACATACATACTGCATACAACACACATGTACTGCACACAACACACATACTACACACAACACACGTACTACACAGAACACACACATGCATGATTTTAAAAGACATAAGCTGATGCTTCTTTAGCACCTACATTAACTCCCATACCAAACAGCCATTTGTCTTTTGAGGTAGGGTCTCACTCTAGCTCAGGCTGACCTGGAATTCACTATGGAGTCTCAGGGTGGTCTCAAACTCATGGCGATCCTTTTACCTCTGTCTCCCGAGCGCTGATTAAAGGCGTGTGCCACCATGCCCGGCTCCAAACAGCCATTTTTTAAAAGCCTGTACATTTGAATATTTTCCATTTTAAAATTTATTTCTTTAGTCTCTATGAGCTCAGTCAGCTATTATTAAATTATTATGGAATTATTATTGAATCTAATTTTTGAAATTACAAAATAGCTGTTTCTGGGCATATTTACAAATGGATTATGTCCTTTGTTCTTGAGGGGCTAGAGTGGATGCAGGATCTCATATATGTGAGGTAACATTCCACCAAAGAGTTACACCCCCAGCCCTCTATGGCATCTCTCAAATACTAAGGAAACATTGAGTTTTACAGCCCCTTTGGCAAGTGGGAGCCATGGCCTGGGTATTTGTCCTGCTTGGGGCAGATATCCCTGACCCTCCATAGCCTTGACCTTCAGAGTCCATTACAGTAACAGCCAGGTTACCTGCTGTGCCCAGCAGACCCCACCCTGCCATCACAGATGCACTGTGCAGGCCCAAGAGGCAGAAGCTGAGTCTCCTGGGCTAGGGAAAGCAGACTGGCTGGGCCCCTTGCCAGAGGGAACAGACTTCCCTATGGGGATACCTGGACATGGTCAGGCCACAGACCATGACAATGACAAACAGGAAATGAGGGCAGGCAGAGTGAAATTCCCTTTTCTTGTGGGTCATGCAAGAATCTCACTTTTATGGAGTTTAAATGAGGTAAACAAAAAACAAAAGGGATGGGAAGGAAGAGAGGAAGGGGAAGAGAGGGAACCTTAGCCAACACCTTAACCATAGCCTTGTGAAATCCTCAGCAAAGGACCTATTTCAGTGTGCCTGACCCATGAAGCTATGGTATAATAAGCACTTATTACTTTTTTCTTTCTTGCATGTGTATGTGTGTGGCATGTGTGAATATGCGTATACATGTTCATGTGTATGGGCATGTGCGTGCTTGTGTGCATGTGGAGGCTAGAGGTTGATGTCTTCCTCAGTCACTCCATCTCATTGTTTTGAGTCAGGGTTTCTTACTAAGCCTAGAGCTCATGGATTTGGCTACCCTAGCTGACTAATAAACCCCAGGGGTCTGTCTCTGCCTACCCAGCACTGGGATTACAAGTGTGCACCAACATGCATGAGCGCTAGGGATCCAAGCTCAGGTCCTCATGCTCGTGTGGCAAACACTTTACTCACTGAGCCATGCCCCCATCTCCAAAATGCATATTATTTAAAAAAAATTAGGTAGATAAAGGAAGGCATGGGGCTAAGCAAGAGAAGAAAGAAACTAGAAGGCCTCCTAAATTCCAGGGCCTATTGCTTTTTTTTTTGAAAAAACTATTCTGGAATATCCTAATAAGCAAAAGCTATCTTTTGCTAGGGAAATAAAAACAACCAAATTGGCTACCAACCAGGACTAGAATTTTTTTTTAATGTAAACATGTTTGGCTTTAAAAAATATTTTATTTTTATTTACTTATTTGTGAGAGAAAGAAGCAGAGAGAGGAACAGAATGGGTACACCAAGGCCTCTAGCTACTGAAAATGAACTCCAGACACATGCGCTATCCTGTGCATCTGGCCTATGTAGGTCCTAGAGAATGGAACCTGGGTCCTTTGGCTTTGCAGGCAAGCACCTTAATCACTAAGCCATCTCTCCAGCCCCAGGAACAGAATTTTGATTGGAAGTGAAAACTATGGTAGAAGGATGTTTAAACATAAAGAAATAATGCCATTAGGTCTAGTTCCCAGAACACACTCCTATTGGATCTCTATATCTAATTCCAATACTAAGGATGGCATGATTTTAATTATGACCTTGAACTTTTCAAAGAATCTTAGAAAATCAGAAGCAATGGGACCTTGGACCCTTCAGGGGATGGATGCTCTTAGTATATGTCCTATTTTATCACCACCTATCCCGTGTACCCAACTTGTTAGGACTAAGCTTTAGAAAGAACAAAACATGGGATCTCAGGATGCTGTCCACTCAACAGGATGATCATGATGAGGTTACTTTACCATCAACAGAGACCTGAACTGGGCTGGTGTCCTAGAGGGGTGGGTCTAAAGTAACAACAGGTCTGGGATTCAGACTGGCCTATTTGTATACTTGCAGCAGAGTGGGTTAGGATGGAGTGAGACTATGGGGTAGGTAAGGGTAGGTACGGGTACAGCAGTAACAGACACCAAGCCCAAAAATATCAAGAGGGCTTCCTGGGAGCTAAGGACATAGCACATGCAATCTGAGATACACTGGTGTTCATGGGCAGCAAAGAGGGGCAGGGGTGGATGTCAAGCAGGATACATGGGGAAGTTGGGTCAAAGATTAATCCAGAAAGGTGAGTTATAAACACAAAGGAAAATTCCCAGTGGGCTATTACCTAGGAGAAAGCCAAGAATTCCCTTGTCTGGAGTCTATGGAGAGGCTGGTTCTGCAGAAGTATGTGGAGAAACCAGGAGAGACAAGTGATACAAGGGGAAGGAGGAATGAAATGAACAGGCTCTGACCCTCCACTTATTTGGAAGAAAAGCAGACCCAGGGTCAGGAACTCAGATCAGCAGACAGGAGAAGAGAGATGGCTTTATTAGTCAGTTATAACCCAAAAATCAGCACTCAAAGACAAGACAGTGCCCTTGACAAAAAGCCTCTTACCGTAGGCAGTCTGCATATATTTGGTCAGCCCACTCCTAGGCAGAACTTGCTGGGTTTGAGGAGCCCAAAAGCAAGGAAGGGGGTTTGGCCCTAGCTAAGGAAGGGGAGGCCAACACACTCTCCCACCAACCTCTGGTCCCGGGGAATAGGCTGGGTCATCTCAGGCCAGGGTCCTCAGATTGGAGCAGCCTATCCTCCTTGGCCTTGGGTGTCTTCATTCTCAGGGCTCAGCTCTGGGCTGGATGAGCTTGGGGAACCAGGGACCCTGACAGAGTCTGATATGGTAAACTGCATACCACAATCCATGCTTAGTGGAGCAGTACCACCATTCCCTCCCCTGCTTCCCAGGTCCTAGAGATGCTCCTGTAGTTGGATACAGGGAAATATACCAAGAAGTAAAGATGTATAGAGAACGGTCAAATTTTGCTGTTTTGTCTATCAGTGTTCATCACACCCATGGCCATGACCACTTTGAAATTCCCTACTGCCCTATCTTTCTGTCCACATCTAGTTGTTCTGATGATGCCAAACTCTGATGCTTCGGGACTCTCAGACAACTGGAGAGGAGTGACAACGCAAGGAGGCTGTCAGAAGAGGGTGGTTCTGCTACATAGGGTCAAACCATAAACAGAGATGCCCTCACGAGGCAGGAAGACAGCAGCCTCTTTCACCGTCTGCATGTGAATACTTTGCCCTTCCAAAACTGCCATCAGTGATGAGGAGGTGAAGGTGCAGGTGGCACTGTGCAGGAGGTGGTGCAGGAGACAAGACATGAGCACTAGCAGACTGTGCTCTCCAAATGTGACTAAAGCCCTTCACAAAGCCTTCAGGCTGCAGCTACCTGGATGCTGCCAAGGCTATTTTTAACAGGAAGATGCCAATTTTGAATTGCAGTTCTAAGGGCAGAGGAAGGATTTGCAAAGGCTCTGCTGGCTATGGGCATTTTAATTGCAAGAACCATCGCTGCATAGAGTACAGGCAGAATTAGCATTAAATGTTTAATGCTATTGCTTGCACATTAGCTTTAGGTTCAATCTAGGATAAAGAAATTTATTCTTGCTTGAATATACAGTACATCTTTATATAGGCAGCACACACAGAATTCATGCTCTTCTTATTGAACGTGTAACCTACTTTTATTATACAGAATAACCATAGAAATACATTAGTTTGCATTCTGCTTTAATACCGGGGTAGCCTAATTTAAGATTTGCAGGCTGAGGCTACAGCTCCGGGGTAGAACACATGCTTGGTATGCATAAGACCTGGTGTTTGATCCCCAGTACCCCCTCACACCCCTCCCCCATAATTTCTTGGTGATCCCTGAGTCTGGACCTCAGGACTCCATAAGCCAATCTTCTTGGTACTGGTCATTGAGTAGGTATGCATGGTGTGGTGTTCATGGCTATGCTAGGGGTACATTGAGGAAGATTTTGGAAGTTGAGAAACATGAAGTTTATTCTTTTTTTTTTTTTTTTTGAGTTTATTCTTAAGCTACGATTTGAGGTCATGTGCTGAAGATCCTGTTGAGCAGTATTAACCTGGGGAGACCAGACAGGAAAGATGGGATGCAAGGAAATGATTCCCAAGCTGCTGAATCTGAACTAAAAAAGGCTAATCATCTGAGCTGAGAAAAAGGCAGGAGAAGAGGGAAGTGGGGAGTGGAGGAAAGGGCTGCAGAATAGGACCAAAAGGCCTTATGAACAGCTGAGAACCTACCCAGCTCTCAGCCCGTGAGCAATATGAGCAGGGCTATCTCAGAGTCCTCTTCTCATCCAATCTATGATTTTGGCATAACAATAGGGTAGCAACAAGTACAGGGCGCCCTGCAGTCCAGTCTTTTACTGTGGAAGTGACACACACTCAATAGGGAACATAAAGTAGCTGCTACAACACAAAATTAAGCAAATAAACAATAATAACCCCAAAACAAACACCATTGGCAAAATGAATGTTCCTATTAACATACTGGCTGGATTTTATTTTCTAGTCACCAAGATTTGTTGTTGATTTGTTTTGTTTTTTTTGAGGCAGGGTCTCGCACTTGCCCGGGCTGACTTTGAATTCGCTCTGTAGCTCAGGCTGGCCTTGAATCCTCTTTCCTCCACCATGCTGGGACTATAGGCATGCACCACCACACCTGGCTTTTTGATATGTATTTATTAATCTGACTACACATGCTTTGTAGTATATAATTATAATTATTATATATATTATATGATTATTAATTATTATAAATAATTGTATTCTTGTTCCTTAATGCATTTTTTATTTTTTTTAAACTTTTTTTTTAAGAAATGCATTTGTAAGCAGAGAGACAAAGAGAAAGAGTGAATGGGTGCTCTGGGGATGCTTGCCAATGCAAACACACTCCAGATGCATGCACCATCTTTTGAATCTGGCTTTATATAGGTGCTGGGGAATCAAACCTGGGCCATAAGACTTTGCAGGCAAGTGCCTTTAACTGCTGAGCTATCTCTCCAGTCCCTACCTTTTTTATTATAAAGTAAGCTTCTTTATAAGCACCATGTTTGTCTTTGAAATGAGAGCCACTGTAATTTGCTAAATTCTACTCTTGCCAGACACTCATTTCTACTTTTTCATTGTTATATAAAAAAAAAAACCCATAATCTCCAGGCATGGTGGCACATGCCTATAATCCCAGAATGCAGAGGTAGAAGCAGGAGGATCAGGAGTTCAGGGCCACACTTGGCTAAATAGTGAGTTCAAGGCCATCCTGTACTACAACTTCTCATGTGTTAAGGTGAACAGTATTTAGGACTGATTCTTTGAGAACAGATGACAAAAAATAAATTACTAAATTAAAGGTCATAAGTGCTTTTGAAGCTCTTGACACATTTCAGAATGGCTTTCTGGACAATTTTACTCAATTTTTACTTTCTCTAGAAAAGCATGAAAATGACTATTTTTTTAATCTCCTTGTTAATACCAGAATAATTTTTTAAAATTTTTTTTTTTAATTTTTTATTTATTTATTTGAGAGCGACAGACACAGGGAGAAAGACAGAGAGAGGGAGAGAGAGAGAATAGGCGCGCCAGGGCTTCCAGCCTCTGCAAACGAACTCCAGACGTGTGCGCCCCCTTGTGCATCTGGCTAACGTGGGACCTGGGGAACTGAGCCTTGAACAGGGGTCCTTAGGCTTCACAGGCAAGTGCTTAGCCGCTAAGCCATCTCTCCAGCCCTAAAATTTTTTTGTTTATTACTTTTATTTATTTATTTGAGAGTGATAGAGAGAGAAAGAGGCAGATAGAGAGAGAGAGAGAAAATGGGCGTGCCAGGGCCTCCAGCCACTGCAGACAAACTCCAGATGCGTGTGCCCCCTTGTGCATCTGGCTAACGTGGGTCCTGGGGAATCGAGCCTCTAACCGGGGTCCTTAGGCTTCACAGGCAAGCACTTAACTGCTAAGCCATCTCTCCAGCCCAATACCAGAATATTTATATTTGAAAAATATTTGAAAAAATAATTTCAGCACTAGAGGGATGGCTCAGGGGTTAAGTGCACTTGCTGCACAAGCTTGAGGGCTGAGACTGCTAAAGTTCAAATCTCCAGAACCCATGTACACAGCTAGGTGTGGCCATGCACATCTGTAACTCCAGTCTTGGGGAACAGGGAACAGAGAATTGCTGGCAAGCTCCAGAATCAGTAAGACTCTGTTGCAAAGAAAAATAAGTGGGTGAGTGACAGAAGGAGACAACCAGTGTTCTCCCCGAGCACAACAGGTGAGCCCATGGACCACTTCATCAGCACACTCACGTGTACACACTATACACATCACACCACACAAAAGCACATGCAAAAATAATTTTGATAGCATGATATCTTAGTGCACTGATGCCTTTGATTATAAGTTTGTTGAATATTAACCACATTACTTTAGCAAGTGTTTTTTTTTTTTTTTGTGTGTGTGTGTGTGTGTGTGTGTGTGGTGTGCTGTGTGTAGTGTATGTACATGTGTATGCAGATGGACATTCTACACACACAATGCACATGTATGCAGAAGCCAGAGTGAGAATGCTGGGTGTTCTCTCTATCATTCATTGCATATTTTCTTGAAAAGGAATTCCCCACTGAACCCAGGGTTGCCCTTTTATCAGTCAAATGGACTGACCAGCAAACCCCAGTGGTTCTCTGGTCTCTGTTTCCCACAGGACTGGGTCACAGTGGAGAACCCCATCCAGCATGCTTTTGGCTACGCCCAACTGTATCTGTGGATGCTAGGGACCTGAACTTAGGGAAAACCAGGCCCTCTCAGGTCCTCACGCTTGCATGGCAACGTTCTTACCCACTGAGCCATCTCCCTACCGCTGCAAGTGGCTTCTCTGTGGCCTCTGTTGAAATCTTCCCACTCCACCTCCGCAGCATTTGTTATGTGCCACTTATTAATGTATGAGCTTGAATCCTTTGTCCTATGTATTGCAATATTTATTTTTGGTATTTGCCTTTTTTTTTTTTTTTTTTTTTTAATAAATTTTTATTTATTTATTTATTTGAGAGCGACAGACACAGAGAGAAAGACAGAGAGGGAGAGAGAGAGAATGGGCACGCCAGGGCTTCCAGCCTCTGCAAACGAACTCCAGACGCGTGCGCCCCCTTGTGCATCTGGCTAACGTGGGACCTGGGGAACCGAGCCTCGAACCGGGGTCCTTAGGCTTCACAGGCAAGCGCTTAACCGCTAAGCCATCTCTCCAGCCCGTTTTGGTATTTGCCTTTTAAGTTTGATGGTTTCTCTTTTAACATCAAGATATTCAAATTTTAAAACAGCTAATCTCCATCACTTCTTTAAGATTTTTTTCTAAACACAGAAAGTCCTTCTCTCTCTAAGCTGACAAATATTTTACTAAAGTGTGTGTGTGTATATATATATATATATATATATATATATATACATACATATATATATATATTTTTTTTTTTTTTGAGGTAGGGTTTCACTCTAGTTCAAGCTAACATGGAATTCACTAAGTAGTCTCAGGGTGGCCTCGAACTCATGGTGATCCTCCTACCTCTGCCTCCCAAGTGCTGAGATTAAAGGCATGCACCACCATGCCCAGCTTAAAGTGATTACTTTTTAAAAGACAGGGTCTCATGTATCCAAGGCTGGTGTTGAACTTGCTTTGTAGCCAAGGAAGGCCGTGAATTTCTAATACTGTTGTCTCCACCTTCTGAGTGCTGGGATTACAGAGATCTTCCACCATTCCCCATTTATATGGTACGAGGGATTGAACTCAAGGTCTTGTGCATGCTAGGCATACACTCTAAAACTGAGCTATATCCCTAGCTCCACAGAAGCATATTTTCAGTGAACAACCCATCTCAACCTTGCCTTCTCACTACAGCGTAGGTGGCTCCATCTCACCTTTTAAGACAGTGAGCTGAGGAGATGGAGCAGGTTGATGAGAGTAATGATATTTTCTGAGGAGGACTGATTCTTCCCAGCCCCAGACTGTGTGAGGGTTCCTGCGAAGACACATAAGGATTCAGCAGATGCCAAAGTTGAATCTTGAGGAGGCAACATGCTCTCTTCCCAATACTGACAAAAGTATGCAAGTTCCCCTGCCATTGGCAGAGCATGTGGAATCCCCTCCCTGATCCAATCTCATTTCCTCAGTCTCTCCAACTGCCTAGTCTATTATTATTTTCTTGAAATGTTATTATATTATTTTGCCCTAATAATGTAATGAAGTTGGTTTTTTTTTTTTTTTTTTGATTTTTGAGGTAGGGTCTCACTCTAGCCCAGGCCGACCTGGAATTAACTATGTAGTCTCAGGGTGACCTTGAACTCACTGCGATCCTCCTACCTCTGCCTCCCGAGTGCTGGGATTAAAGGCGTGCGCCACCACGCCCGGCTCTGTAATGAAGTTTTTTAAATCCACTTCATTCCTTCCTATAGCACTTACCCATAGCGATGGCGACCCACATCTCGGATAAGCCTCTCTGAGAGGTAGGCACCAATGCGGTCTAGCTTTTCTGGAGCTGACAGGGCATAGAAGGTCAGTTTCTCCATGTTGGTCTTCACCAAGCCATCCTATAGAAGACAAACAGTTCAAAATCACCATGGCCAGAGTATGGAAGAAGGGCACAAATCTGCAATACATTATAATTCAACTGAACTGACATTTAGACTGTCTATCATGCACAGGCTGGGGATCAGGAATACAGAGATGATGAAAAGCCTGTCCCTGCCCACCAGCAAGTCACAATCTAACCTTAAGTTAGCTATGAACAAATAAGAATAGTGACAGAAAAAGCTGTGTGCATGTGTGTGTATGTGTGTGTGTATGTGTGGATGTATACATATGTGGGTGTGGTGTGCATGTTAATACATGGGTATGTGAATGAATGACAAGGCACAAGTCTTCACTAAAATATACTGGGGTGGGAGACAGAGACTTTGAATTAAGATATGTGGGTATTCAGTGCCAAGACAGTTGTGCAGCTCAGGGAATTCTCCAGGAGATGCTGGAAATGGAACCCTCTAACTGTGAACCCAGAAGAGGCCACTGATTCCCAGCTAGCAAGTCAGGTGCATCAAATCCTGATATTCTAGGTAGGATACAGTGCACAGCATGGCATGACACATGCAGGGGCAGCTTGGAAGCCAAGAAGTCAGGCCTCCTGTGCCCACACACCCAGATGCCTGGCAGATGCCAGAGGGAGCCAGGGAGAGAGAGACATGAGCACCTGAGCCAAAGCACTAGACAGGGGAGCACCTCTACTAAACGGCAGGGGACATTTCCTTTGGGAGAAAGAAAACCTGTGATGGGTGACAAAGACGTGTCAACTATACAGCAACAGCCCACACATGTCAAAACACATTTCCAGCCACTTTCTGCACACCTGCCTTCACAGTGAGCCAGACACCCTCACCCTTCGTGCCCCTGCAGCTATTTACCACCCCAAAGGCTGTGGGCCAGGCTTCTCTTGGGAAGGCCAGAAGCCTTCCCAACACAACTGCCACAGAGTCCCAGATGTGACCCACCTCAGGGTCCTCAGGAAAGATGTTGTCAACCAGCCTTTTGTATCTAGGGCGAAGGGCACCACAGCAGCCACACACACCTGGAATAGAAATAAGAAAAACCCATGAGCAAAGCCTCCTGGTTGGGTTTATAGAGACCAGAGAGCCTATGAGAAACAAAGCCAGAGTGAAGGGTCAGGTATGGTTCTTCCCAGGGTTGAGGTCTCTGTTGCTTCCAGACCTCTACGTATCAAGACCTTTGATGGCTTTTCAATGTCTTTCACCTGAGGTCAGGCAGAATGGAGTGTGTGGAGGTGAAGCCAGGCCTCAGAGGAGCACACAGAGAGGCTAGGACTGGTGGATGGGGCTCATGTAAACGTCAGGCACTGCCCCCACTCTGCCCTGCCGTCACAGACCCATGCGTGCACGCCACCCAGGGCACTTTCGGGACAGTGCCATGCAGCTGCCTTCTGCAGCCCAAGAGCAGCTGAGCGTCCTAGAAGCAGGTGACTGCGCTTCCTGCTTCCTCCTCACCCTCCGTGTTGTTCCCTGAGCCACAGTTTCCCCCCACCAGTCCTCTCCTCCACCCCTCCTATTACATAGTGTTACTTATACCCTGATAAAGTAACATCTGAAATGTGTCTTTAAAGCTCTTGTCTGTGGTACTTGAAAACTGTGGCTGGAGAGCTGAACCGAATTGTGGGCCATCGGGAGTGAGCCCCTCTGCCAGGCTGTAACCATGTCCCCCTCCCAGACACGCACCAATCTGGCAAATAAAACACTAAGAACAATGTGGCACGTTTTTATGAAATCAAAGTTACCCATTGAGAAGACTTCCTCCTTGACCTTTGGTGTGGGAAGTCAACGACAAAATGATCCGTGTCAAACCCAACTCTAGGTCCCACCCACCATAAGCTGTTCAATGAACAGAGGAAATGGAAACATCTGGGAGCTGTCACTCCTCTTCAGCCTTCTCCCCAGGCAGGACCTGCTTCTGCTGTACCACTTAGCGTTGCATGGAGGGGTGTTAAAAGTGGGGGGATATGAGTATCACAGAGGATCCTGGCCAGGGCCTGGGAAAGTCTACACTCCCCTCCCCAAATAGGTGCCAGGATTTGATCCCTAAAATCTGGCTTCAGTGGTCATAGGCTTAACCACTCTATCTATGGGTTGACTATAGTCAGAAAGCTAGGAAAACTCAAAGAATGTGTAAAGAGAAAGCACATTGGGACCCTCTAAAGCCTCTGCATTTCCACCCAGCACAGGTGGTATTAACATCCCAGTAGGCAGCCATACTTTCTGCAAAGCACAGGATGTCTTTTAAGAGTTTAGACTCAGGGGTCAGACAGGCCTAGGCTGAAAGCAGCTCTTCCAATTTTTTACCCTATGACTTTGATTAAGTAATTTAATATAAATCCACATTTCCTCATATATATCATGAAGATGGCAATAGTTACTGCCAGGGTGGACTCTCTGAGATCCTGCATCTGCTCTAAAGCCCAAAGAGCAGAAGGGGCTAGACTGACGTGAGGAACCACTGTGCCCAGACTGTACAGCTGTCTATCTGGGATTAACAAGGAGCTCTGGGAGCCACCTGAGCAGTGGGTGACAGTAAGGCTCCACCGACAGGTGGCATGCAGGTTGGCACAAATGTTGGGATGTCAGGCAGAGAGATGTAAGGTGGGAGCCACTAAAGGCTGGGGAGCTGACTAACTTTTATCAAGACAGGAGAGAGAGCTGAGAATGTTGGCATTTGCCTTTAATCCCAGCACTGGGGAGGCTGAGTTAGGAGGACTGCCATGAGTTTGAGGCCACCCTGGGCTACGGAATGAGTTCAAGGTCAGTGTGGGCTAGAGTGAGACTCTGTCTTAAAACAATAAAAAGATAGGAGAGGAGCTGGGCATGTGCATGCCTTTAATCCCAGCACTCAGGAGGCAGAGGTAGGAGGACTGCCATGAGTTCAAGACCACCCTGAGACTACATAGTGAATTCCAGGTCAGCCTGAGCTAGAGTGAGATAGGAGAGGGAGTCAAATAAAATGTGAACAGTCCTAGAGAACAGCAGCACCCTGCAAAACTGGGTAAAGCAGAGTTGGTTGGGAAAATCGAGATGGGACCACCTACAGGCAGTAGGCTGGAGCCTTGAAGGTCACCCACTTGCAGGCTAAGGGTAGGGATGGATGGAGAAGGAAGGAGAAAAGGCAGAGTCGGCAAAGACGGCTTTCCCCTCCCCTGTTTTTGAGGGCTTCTCCTCCACCACATTTCTGTTTAGCATGCCACCTTAATTTCCTTTCTACTTCTGCCTCTTCCCTAACACCTTCCAAACCTAGACACTGGAACCTTGAGGTGGCTCACACTGTCTCAGAAAGTGCTCTTAAAGACCAAAACTACCAAATTGATCATCTAATTAATTCACAAGCTACTGGTAGCTATACTAAAGTCTTCAGCAAAATATATGCATTTGTTTGTTGGAGGAAAAAAAGCCCAAGGGGGCTGGAGAGACGGCTTAGCAGTTAAGAAGCTTGCCTGGAAAGCCCAGCAGCCAGAGTTCGATTCCCCAGTACCCACATAAAGCCAGATGCACAAAGTGGCAAACGCATCTGGAGTTCATTTGCAGTTGCTGGAGGCCTTAGCATGCCCATTCTTTTTTTTTTTTTCTTTCTCTATTTTATACCTTTCTCCTTGAAAACAACTGAATTTTTTTTTTTTAATTTTACAAAAAGGGCTGAAGAGATGGCTTATCAGTTAAGGCACTTGCCTGTAAAGCCAAAGGACTCAGGTTCGATTCCCCAGGACCCATGTAAGCCAGAAGCACAGGATGGCACATGTATCTGGAGCTCATTTGTGGCAGCTGAAGGCCCTGATATGCCCATTCTCTCTCTATCTGCCTCCCTCTCTCTCTCAAATTGATTTTTTAAAAAATAAATCTGAGAGGCAAAGGAAATAATCCTAACCTTAGAACCTTCCAGACATTTGGTGTCAAGAATGTTCATATGAGAACACCAGCACACTGGTGTCTGCAAGCTTTTCTTTCTCTTTCTGGGCTCTGAAACTTTGTCTGTTTTGAATCCTTTATAAACCTAGTTTTGAACAAAATATGGTAGAGAGGCAAAATGAATAGCCTGGGATACTAGAAAAAAAGTCATTGAAAGAATATGGGGCTGGGAGATGGTTTAGCAGTTAAAGAAGCTTGTTTGCAAACCCTGCTGGCCAAGGTTCAAATTCCCAGTACCCACATAAAACCAGATGCACAGTGTCACATGCATCTGTACTTTGAAGGGGCAAGAGGTCCTGGTGTGCCAATTCTTTCCCCACTCATCTCTTTCTCCCTGCTCACAAATAAAAATATTTGTAAATTTATTTATTTATTTGAAAACAACAGACAGAAGGAGGCAGAGAGAGACAGAGAGACAGAAAGAGAGAGAGAGAGGGAGGGAATGGCCACTGCAAATGAACTCCATATGCATGCGCCACCTTCTGCATCTGGCTTATGTAAGTCCAGGACAATCAAACCTCAAACTGAGATCCTTAAGCTTCACAGGCAAATGCTTAAGCACTAAGCCACCTCTCCAGCCCCCAAAATATTTTTTAAATAATAATTTTGTCCAGGCATGTGGTATACTCCTTTAATTAACCCACTTGGGAAGCAGAGGTAGGAGGACTGTCACTAGTTCAAGGCCACTCTGAGACTACATGATGAATTCTGGGTCAGCCTGGGCTAGAGCAAGACCCTACCTCAAAAAAAAAATGACAAAAATATTAATTGCCAGACGTAGTGGCATAAGCCTTTAATCCCAGCAATCAGGAGACAGAAATAGGAGGATCACTGTGAGTTTGAGGCCACCCTGAGACTCCATAGTGAATTCCAGGTCAGCCTGGGCTACAGTGAAACCCTACCTCGAAAAAACAAAAAACAAAAAATAGTTTTGTCAGTTGTAATTTACAACAAGGTGACATCAAAGGCAGGACTGGTGGATGAATATAACAGCATACAGCTGACCATATCCCAACTGGAATAAAATAACAGAGTTAGCCAGGATACCAAATCCAGGGCTGAATTATTTTGCTTTTTTTTTTTAATCTGTAATATGTGTAAGGAGGGAGGGAGAGACAGGACAGAGAGAAAGAGAGAGAGAGAATGAGTGCACCAGGGCTTCTATCCACTGAAAATGAAATTCAGATGCGTGTACCACCTCGTGCATCTGGCTTTATGTGGGTACTGGGGAATCAAACCCAGGTCATTAAGCTTTGCAGGCAAATGCCTTTACAGCTGACCCATCTCTCTAGTCTGTCTGCTCCCTTTTAAAAAGTGGTATTTTTCTGTTAAGTGTCTTCACTGGTGATTTCTTTCTCTCCCATTGAACTGCATAGCTTCTCCCAGCTTTCTTTCAGCTGGTCTACATGGAGGAGGTTTTCAGCTCAGCTTCAACAGGATTTCTCAGTGACCTTGCAGCCCAAGTATATGGAGTCTTCAGCAATAGGGTCTCACCATCTATTCCTGGTGGGAAACCAAGGGCCTTGGCAATGGCCTATAATGTTTTGGGGGCATCAGGGACCTCCCTAGCCAACAACTCACTGGAAGGTATTCCATACCTGGCATGGAAAATTTTCTAGTTACAATTTATGGCTCCTAAGTGTTCCATTGTCCAAAAAGTAGGTTTCCATATAACTTATTTATAATCTCTTAGATTTTGATTAGCCCTCTCTCTACCTTTCCTTTACTCAGTCTCTTCCTTTGACTTCACTTAGGCCTTTTCACCCCATTAATCTGTTCTTCTACTTACAAATATATAATACCATCCTATTAAAGTTTCCCCTCCCTCCCTTTCTATTCCCTTTATATCTCCTTTCTAGCTTACTGGCCTCTGCTACTGAATTTTCTTCCTATTCACACAGAAGTCCAGTCATTTGTAGCTAGGATCCACATATGAGAGGGAACATGTGATGATTGGCTTTCTGGGCATAAGTAGCCACAGGGTAGAAAGCTCAAGTGTAGTCTCTCTGTACTTCCTGAGCAGGTAATCTGAGGAAAATTGGAGATAAGGTTCTCTCTAGATAAGGAAAGAGCTGGGGAGGGCTGGCCTCAAACCAGCCTCTGAGAGCCAAAGCAGAAACCATAGCACTCTCAGATAGCTTCGGACCCGATTCAGAACAGGTGAATTTAATGAAGCTCCAACCCAGCCAGGAAAAACAAAGAAGACATTAAGACACAATTGAAAGCAGTTCACTGGAGCAAGAATTCAAGTAATAGGCTTGTATGTTTTTTACACTTGCTCCTGCAAGCACTGATTCTTAATGCTAGTACATAGAAGAGGGTGGTGAGTAACTCACAGCCATGCCAATAAAGTTAAATTACCTGTTAATTCAGAGCCATTTTATTTGAAGGAGAGACACACTCTCTACCTGGCTTGTTTCTTTCTCTGGATTGTGTCTGGTACACCTCAGTACACCAAAGGTGCTTTTTTTCTTTCTTTTTTTTGGTTTTTCCAGGTAGGATCTCACTCTAGCCCAGGCTGACCTGGAATTCTCAGGGTGGCCTCGAACTCATGGTGATCCTCCTACCTCTGCCTCCCAAATGCCAGGATTAAAGGTGTGTGCCACCACAGCTGGCCCCAAGGTAAATTTCTAAAGGGTGCTTTTCTGAACTAAGACCTGTTTCACCTATGCCTATTTTATGTAAGGAAAAGTGATATGACCACTTTCACTGGTATTTAGCTGTTCTGGAAACCAAAAAGTCAGATGATTAACAGAATGTTCAGGGACAGGACTTCAGTGTCGCCCTCCAAGTTGAACACTAAGCCCAAGAAGAGCTGCTCCAGCCCCTTGGCCTCTTCTCTCCCTAGGGGCTCATACTGCCCCAGCTGCCAGGATTCTTCGATGGTCCTGTCTGAGGACACTTGCGCTTAAGACCCCTCCACTTCTGGAACATTCTTGCCAACATCTTTAGGGCTCCTCACTCATTTCTGTCCATATGTTGCCTAGCTGAGGAACTTCCTGACCACTGATCCCCTTTTATTCTCTGCAGTGACTTATTCCTTTTCATAGCACTTCTCCCCTCCCCCAGTGATTCCTATGTCCACATTGTGCCTCTGCAAATAATCTCAAGGGCAGGGGCAGCCCCAGGCACAGGCAGGTGGCAGGTGGTAGGAGGTGGGTGTGCATACTTGTCAATGAAGGAATGGACAACTGTGATTGAGGACAAGCAATGGCGAACTTCCATGTCAGCAAGGATATGACATGACAGCTCCTCAGGTGCCTGCAGCATTCCTCTGAGTGCATGGATAGATCTCTGGTCTCGGTCTGTAAGGCTGCCATTGCCTGCAGCTCCAGAAGCCCATTTCCCTCCAGGGCAAGGACTGTGGCAGACATGCTGAGTATGAGTAGCCAGGGGTCAAGATCCTCCTGCCCACCAGTGCCACAAACTGGCCTCCTGCCTGGCTAGTCCTATCTCCCCCATATCTTGCTGGTCCTGAATTGTGTGAGCTAAGCCCATCAAATTACCTTTTCCTGTTGTGAGTATATAACGCCCCTCAGGGACTGGAGCTCAGCATGAGAATGCTGGCTCAGCTCTGGCTGTGCCACATGTGACAGTGGATGGCCCAGATACTGGCAGCCTCCTGGATAGTGGCTTTCACCTAGGTGCTGGCAGCCTCCTGGACAGCACCCCTCACCTGGCCTGCTGGCAACTGTCAATAGCCTATGCTCTGGCAACCCCATCCTGTGTCCTCAAATGATTATGCTCTTGGCCAGACCTACCTGTGACCAGGCAATTAGAAATTGGAAACAAAATCTCAACCATTAAACATACAAACTTTTCAAAAGCTAAGTATTCTCTGACAACCCCACACCCACAGCCCATATGACCTGCCAGGTCCTGCAAGATACAAGGGAATCCCCTTGGAAGGTTTTTCCTTTATTGCCTCACTGTCCCTGGCTCCTGGGCTGATTAGTATCCAACAAACCCAAGGTTTTTTTTTTTTTTTTTTTTTTTTTTTTGGTTTTTCGAGGTAGGGTCTCACTCTGGCTCAGGCTGACCTGGAATTCACTATGTAGTCTCAGGGTGGCCTCGAACTCACGGTGATCCTCCTACCTCTGCCTTCCGAGTGCTGGGATTAAAGGTGTGCGCCACCACGCCCAGCTCGTCCCCAGGGTTTTTATCACCTGCTCTGGGCTGAGCACTTTACAAATATGTCACATAGTACTTGTTACAATTTTATACAGTAGGCACTATACTTTCTGACCACAGAAAGAGGTGATCTGAGAAGCACCCTGCCGAAGATCACATAGCATGCGCCTCTTTGCCAGAAAGCTACCATAATTCTCTCACTACTATATCCAAAATGTATCCTGTAGTCGTTTGAATCAGCTGTCCCTGATAAACTAATGTGTTCTGAATGCTTTGTCCCCAGCTGGTGGAAATTTGGAAGGTGTAACCTTGCTAGAGGAAGTGTGTTGTTGGGGGTAGTCTGTGGAGTGTTACAGCCAATTTTCCCTTGCTAGAATAGCGTTCATTCTCTTGCTGTAGTTTTCCACCTAACGTGGCAGAGGTGATGTTCAGCCCCTGCTCATGCCATCCTTTCCCTGCCATCATGAAGCTTCCCCTTGAAACTACAGGCCAAAATAAAAACTTTCTTCCCAGAAGCTGCAATGAGAAAGTAACTACAATTTAGAAAATACTACCAGGAGTGGGGTCGTTGTTGCTAGAAACCTTTGTGACTTTTGGCCTTTAACACAACTAATTTGTGGGATGAATGTGGAAGTATTTGAAACCTTGGTCTAAGAGACACTTTGTTGTGCAGAGCAGAGTTTGGTGGACTATTCTGGCCAGAGCTTAAAGGACCTAAATGCAGAAAGAACTGTAAGACTTGGCTTATGAGGGGAAGAAAGAGCTTTGTCCAGACTGGGCTAGAAGCAGTTTGTGTGAGAGGTTTACTGTCTGTGTCCTGAGAATTTGAGCAGGAGGGTTGAGCTTAGAAGAAATGGACTGTTGTGAGCATAATGTTATAGCACAGAAAGAAATAAAAGTTTGGGACAGGAGACAGAAGCCCAACTCAGCCACAGCGGTTTGAAAGGTTACCACCACTAAGATTGGACCAGATGTTCAGTATTGGGACTACAGAAAGAATGCTGACTCTTTTGAAAGCAGAGGTCCAGAATGCTGGAAGAGTTGTTCTGTTCTTCAATGTCAGGTTTATCCCCTCCCTGGATTAACAAATTTGGTAGCCCATTTGGAAGTGTGGAAGCATAACAAATGCAGGGGAAAGGGGCTCACTGAAATTGCAACATGGTTTTTATGGAAATGGCCACTGGGAAATGTGAGGCAGGGTTGTTAAAGCCCCTCCATGGAGGTCAGATGCAGCCATGAGAAGAAACTGTGGATTGCAGTGGAGACCTTAGGACTTTGAAGATACCAAGACTGTGGGAAAGCTGTGCCTGTAAGGAAAGGATAACTAACACATCCCTTGCAACTTCTCAAGCTCATTCTATACTACCACTTGCCATCATGTTAGAAGCCTCCTGGACACTTGATACTACTCTTGTATACTAGTTACTTTTCTCCTTGCTGTTCCCTTATTTTTTTTTTCTTTTTTTCTGAGGTAGGATCCCAGTCTAGCTCAGGCTGATCTAGAATTCACTCTGTAGTCTCAGGGTGGCCTTGAACTCACAGAGATCCTCCTACCTCTGCCTCCCAAGTGCTGGGATTAAAGGCATGCACCACCATGCCCAGGTTGTTACCTTTTTTTTCCAACTTATTTATTTATTTGAGAGAGAGAGAGAGAGAGAGAGAGAGAGAGAGAGAGAGAGAGAGAGGGAGAGAGAATATGAATATGGGCACGCCAGGGCCTCCAGCCACTGCAAACAAACTCCAGATGCATGTGCCCCCTTGTGCATCTTGATAATATGGGTCCTAGGGAATCGAACCTGAGTCCTTTGGCTTTGCAGGCAAATGCTTTAACCACTAATCAATCCCTCCAGCCCCCTTCTTTTTTAAAAAGAATATTTTTATTTATTTATTTTCATGGAGGGGGAGGAGAGAGGAAAGGAAAGAATGGGCACACCTCTAGCCGCTGCAAACAAACTCCAGATGCATATGCCATTTTGTGCATCTGACTTTACATGGGTACTGGGGAATCAAAACCAGGTTGTTTGGCTTTACAGGCAAATGTCTCAACTACTAAGCCATCTCTCCAGCCCTCTCCATTCTTTTTTTTTTGTTTGTTTGTTTTTGGCATAGAGTCTCACTCTAGCCCAGGCTGACCTGGAATTCACTATGTAGTCTCAGGCTGGCCTCAAACTCACAGTGTTCCTTGTACCTTTGCCTCCCAAGTGCTTGGATTAGAGGCATGTGCCACCACACCTGGCCTCTCCATTCTTTTTAGCATGTGTGAGTATGTGTGCTGTGCATTCATGTGTGTATATTTATGTTCATTTGTATGTGGAAATACAAGTGTGTGCAGGTGCATGTACATGCTGACATCAGGTACCTTGTTCAATCATTCTTTACCTTATTTATTGAAACAAGATCTCTCACTGAATCCAGAGTATGTCTATTTGGCTAGCTAGCTAGCCAGCTTACCCTGGGGATCCACTGGTCTCTACCTCACAAGCACATGGGTTACAAGCACTGCTGCCACGCCCAGCAACAACATGAAGCCTGGGGACCTAAAATCAGTTCCTCATGCTTGCACAGCAAGTACTTCATTGACTGAATTATCTCCCCAGTCCTTACCTTCCTCCTTTTATTTAGTCTGGGACCCCAGCCCATGAAATGGTGCTACACATTGTAAGGGTAGGTCATCCCACCTCAATTAACCTAGTCTAGAAACTGTCTCACAGACAACCCCAGAGCTTTGTCTCCTAGGTAATTTTGGATACAATCAAATTGACAGTGTAGATTAACCACCACAAACTGTAAACCTGGCTTCAATCCATTCCTGACACATCACATTAAGGTAACTAATTTATCAAGTATGGCTCATTCGTCCATCAAGATCTCAAACCTTGCACTTAGCAGAGAAGCCTACTCAAGGTGGGGCTGTCCCAGCCTCCATACTCTGCCCCCAGGAGCAGCAGGATCACGACAGAGATCAGAGAGAAAGCCTAGGTGGCCCAAGAGTGACAAGAGTGGGGCAGGGATTTATAGCACAGGCAGCCTACAGCTATGAATGAGATGATGACTGGGTGACAGGATGGGCATGAGCTGGAGGTGGTGACTGGCAGCAGTGCGATTCCCAATTTTGGGGTCTGGTGTGTCTGGATACATGCTGAACCTCCTGGAAGCCTCCATTCCCAACATCTCCTCCAGTGGCCATCTAGAGTCTGTTGGCTGGATTCTGTGCATACATTGGCTGTGGGACCTCATCTGAGCATCCAAGACTGGCTGTTCCAGCTATTGTTTCAGTGACTCACCTGCTCTTCCCCCAGAGAAACTGTAAATTGCAAAGGTCTTGAGTCCTTCAGAACCTTGATCTCAGTACAGTATCCTGAGCACAGCAGGACTGGAGGAAGGAGGCAACATGTGTGACTTCGCTTGTCTTTGATCAGTCTGTGACCCAGGGAAGTCCTCTCCTCTCACAGCCCTCAGGTTCCATTTTATAAAAAGCAACTCTATTATACCCATTAACCAAGAAAAATTCCTTTTTTCTCAAAATAGTTCATATTTATTTTCTTAGCTATATAATTTTGTTAAGACAAGGGCTAGATTTGGTCATTCCTACCAAAGCAGATAGAATTCTTTCTAAACAATTTATAATAAAATGTAACCTAGGGAAAATGGCAAAGACAGCACTTTGCTTTCTGATGAATTGGAGGAAATGGAACAAAGTTCAGAGGGAAAGGTGTGTCACCCTCATCCAGAGCCTCCTATGAGGACCAGCTTGTTCTACCAACACTGACTAAACTCTGGCAGCTTGCACAATCCTGGATGGAGTGGCTGAGAAGGAAGTCAAACATAAACACATGTGACATCAAGGACCTTACTTTCTAGTTGGGGACATGAGACCAATATACAGTTGGTGATGTGTCACCATGAGGCAGAATCCATAAAGCTGAAGAAATCTGTGAGTTTGAGGAATCCTGAAAAACTACCCAGAAGAGATGAGACTTGAGTTTTCTTCTTTCTCCTCCCTTCCTCATTTCTAATTTTAAAACAAACACAAGTTTTCTGGAGCAAATTTAGAAAATAGGAAAAAAGTGAAAAATGAATTTAAAAATCAGCATAGTCACATTATTCACAGATAACTATGGTATGTAGAGCTTTTGCTCTAGATTTGTTACTGTATTTGTAAATATTTTTAAATGTGTGCATAAAATTCTGACCCCACATGATATTGTAAAGTTTTCTTCTTACGAGCACTGATCCTCATTAGTTTTTTTTGTTTTGTTTTTGTTTTTCGAGGTAAGGTCTTGCTCCAGCCCAGGCTGACCTGGAATTCACTATGTAGTCTCAGGGTGGCCTCAAACTCACAGGGATCCTCCTACCTTTGCCTCCCAAGTGCTGGGATTAAAGGCGCGCATCACCATGCCTGGCTTTCGTTAGTTTTTTATGACTTCGTTTTAATCATTACTCATTATTCCATTGTTGGTCCAGATGCTGATTTGTTTAATCATTCCCTGTTGTTTCTAATTCTCATTTTTCTGAGGGCTGCAGCCATTTGCTCTGGGCATTTCAAGCCAGGAGCTATTAGGGCAGAGTTTGGGTCTATTTTACTGGTGATAAGGACAATGTTGGCACCATGTGGCTACAAGTCAGGTATGCAATGAAGAGACACATCAGGAGGGGTCTAATATCTGACTCTCTCAACCAAGGAAGATTCTGGATAAGAGAAGGTGTGGGTGAAAATGACAGGGAAGATAGATTCTGGGTAAGAGAAGGTGTGGGTGAAAATGAACTTGAGGAAGGAGGCAGAGACCTGCCTCCAGACAGATCCTACTGGAAGAATAATTAAACAATGGCTGACTTTCCCTGGGGAAAACAGACAATCCAAGAGCTGGCAGTAGCAGCCTGACCTTTCACACTCCAGAGCTTCCAGGATGCTCAGTTTTCCAGCCAATCTCAGTTAATCTGATTGCCACTTTAGTTGAGGATGGGAATTTAAAAAGAGAGAATGTGTCTAATTGATTTAATGTCAAAACTTTAGTTCTTTACTAACTGTAAGTTTTCTTGGGCAAATAATAGATGAAAGCAAGCAGAATGTTTTCCCATTCTCTGTATCTTGAGACCATAAACAGCAGGAAAAAAAATTATCTCAACCATGTTCACAGGTCATAGAGCCTGCATTTAAACCCCAGTCACAGAGCCAGCATGGTGGCTCATGCCTTTAAATCCTGGAACTTTCAAGGTTAACACAGGATGATCACTGTAAATTTGAGATCAGCCTGGGCTACAGAGTCAGTTTCAGGTTAGTCTAGGCTATAGTAAGCCCTTGCCTGAAAACAAGCAGACAAGCCCAATCCAAGCTCTGACAAGCTGTGCATACTGAGGTAGGGCCTGGACTGACAGTCCATTTCATAAGATTGCAGTGGAGACCTGGATAACAGTGACATTCTCAGAACAATATCTGTTTTCATCATCATCACTGCCATGTGCTACTGTAACATCATAATGATGATAATGGAGACAGGGTCCCTACGTCAGGCTGGCCTCAAATTCACTATGTAGCCAAGGATGATCCTGAACTTCTTTTTTCCTTTCTTTAAAAAAAAAAAACATTTATTTATTTGAGAGAGACAAACAGAGACAGGTACAGGGAGAGAGAGGGAGACAAAGAGGGAGGGAGGGAGGGAGGGAGGGAGGGAGGGAGGGAGGGAGGGAGATAGATAGATAGATAGAAAGAAAGAAAGAAAGAAAGAAAGAAAGAAAGAAAGAAAGAAAGAAAGAAAGAAAGAAAGAAGGAAAGAAAGAAAGAAAGAAGGAAAGAAAGAAAGAAAGAATAGGTATGCCAGGGTCTCCAACCACTGTAAACGAACACCAGACAAATGTGCCACCTTGTGCATCTGGCTTACGCAGGTACTGGGGAACTGAACCTGGGTCCTTAGACTTTGTTTGCAAACAACTTAACCATTAAGCCATTGACCCTGAACTTCTGATCTTCCTGCCTCCACCTCCTGAGTATTGGAATTACAGGTGTATGTTGCCATGCCATTTATGCTAGAGATTGGACCTAGAGCCTCCTGCATACTAAGCAACTGAGCTATCCATCTCTCTCACCAAGCATTATTACCATCACAATTTGTTTCCTAACTTGGGAGAAAGAATACAAAGGAGTACAAAATAGAATCATATGGAGTATCAGAATAAGACTGGCCCCTACAGACTTTTATCTTTATTTTACTCTTGGACAAACAACACAAACACCTGTCAAGAAAGCTAAATCCAAATACAGAAAAACTCCACACCCCTCAGATGCCCAAGGACAAAGCTCTGTAGGGAAACACCAGTGGACAGGTGCCACTGTGACCACCAGCAGTAGCTCACATGCTCTGAGCTCATCTGTACCAGACATTCTGCTTTCTTTCATTTAATCTTTATACAAAGTCTCTGAGGTTGATAAAATTATCCTTGTTTTACAGATGGAGGCAAACCTGGGCTCTTCTCCAATATGTTGACTTGTAGAAATGAAAGATTTGAGGTCTCTGCCTGCAAATACCTCATATTGGTGCTAGGCAAAAAATAGAAATGAGAATATATTCAATGGGGACATGAAACACATAATCAGGATCATACAAATTAAATGTTAAGCACACACAGATTGGGTTGCTGAGGAAACTGGAGATAGGATGGGAAAGCATCAGGGGACAGTAATGCTGAACAGTATTTAAGAGATGAATTCCATTATATTGTGAGAAAAAGTTGGCTTTCCATGAAAGAGAGGGTGTAAAGAAAACATATATTTCCTGAGTATGTATTATTTGATGTGTTTAACTTAAGCATTTTGCACAAAATCCCAAAAATCTCAAAAGGTTGCCATTTCACTCTTCAGATAAGAAGACCAAAGCTAAGGAGTTAGTACACTGGCCCAAGATGTCACAGAGCAAGGTGCAGAAACCCACACACTTCGGAGCAACGAGCACAGAAAGTCAGAAGGGAGACAAAATATGTTAGACAGCATATGGAGGAAATGTGTGTAAGTAGAAAAAGACAATTTCTGGGATTGTTTTAAAAAGACATCTATTACTGGTGAAATCTGAACCAGGTTTGTGGACAGCACAGTGGCATGGGCACACTGGATAATTCTGGATAAAGGGTCCATGGAACCCTCTCTATGTGTTTGTAACTACCTAGAAATCAGTATCTCAAAATAAAATATTTTTTAATTTGCATAAAATGAAGGCAAAGATGCTTCCCATAGCAGAGGTAGAAGTTGCCAGAGAGACTGGACTCGGAAGCCTGGTCTGCCCATAGGGCTGGAGGGCATACAAGAGCCTCTCCTTGCCTTCTCCTTTGAATGACAACTGTGGTGGTTTGATTCAGGTGTCCCCCATAAACTTAGGTATTCTGAATGCTAGGTTCCCAGCTGATGGACATTTGGGAATTAATGCCTCCTGGAGGGAGTGTATTGTTGGGGGCGGGCTTATGAGTATTAAAGCCAGTTTCCCCTTGCCAGTGTTTGGTACACCCTCCTGCTGCTGTGGTCCACCTTATGTTGGCCAGGGGGTGATGTCCACCCTCTGCTCATGCCATCGTTTTCCCCTGCCATTGTGGAGCTTCCCCTCGAGCTTGTAAGCCAAAATAAATTTCTTTTTCCCGGAAGCTCCTCTTGGTTGGGTGATTTCTACCAGCAATGCAAACCGGACTGCCACAGTAAAGTGGTACCGAGGAGTGGGATTGCTGCTAGACACCTGACTGTGTGGCTTTGGCCTTTTGGAGCTGATTTTCAAGAGGAATGTGGGAGGATTTGAAACCTTGGCCTAAGAGATGCCTTGCAGTGCTGTAAGTACAGCTTGATGGTCTATTCTGGTCTGAGCTGCAAGACCTGAAGGCAGTAAGAACTATGGACTGTGAGGTTTGGCTTATGAGGGTGAGAAAGAGCTTTGCTTGGACTGGGCTAGCAGTTTGTGTGAGAAGCTTGCTCTTGTGCCTATGTCCTGAGAAATTGTGCAGGGTTGCTTTGCATAGAAATGAACTAGTGTGAGCAAAGGGATATGGCACAGAAAGAAAAATCTTTGGATGAATTCTTGCCCATTCAGCTGCAACTGAGAGATTACAACTTTTGAGACTGGGATAGCTGACCTGTGCTGGGGCAACAAGAAGAATGTAAACTCTTTAGAAGGGGCCTGAGTGCTCAAGGAGTCCTGTTCTTCAAAGTCTGCTTTAATCTCCCCTGGATAAACAAATTGGCACCCTACCTGGTATTGTGGAGTATAAGAAATACTGGAAAGATCATTGAGTTTGCAACACGGTCTTGTGTTTTGGAAATGGCCATGGGCCGTGTGAAGCGAGTTTGCTGGTTGCCTGCATAGAGACCCCATGGGGCCATGAGGATGAACCGTGGCTTGCAATGGAGACCCAGTGGAGATGCCGGGACCATGAGATGGCTGCCAAGGAGCTGCCGGCCCCGATGAAGTTTCCCAGGACTGTGAGTAGCCTAGCTGGAGGGGCAGAATTGGAATGCCAGAGACTTGTTGCTGGTTAGAATTATCGGACTTGGAGATTTGTCACTGGCTAGAGTTGCTGGACTTGAAGCCACAGTTTGATATTTGCCCTGTTTGTTTTAAATCTTGTATTGGCTGAATGTTTCTTTGCTATGCCCAATGCCATCTTTTGCAGTGTGAATGTTTATTCTGTGCCATTATGGGTTTTTTGAGGTTATTTTTTGGTATTATGGCTCAGTTAAAAGATCTTGGACTATGGGGATGTTTGAACATCATTGGGATTGATAAAAACTATGGGACTTTTAAAGTCAGACTGAATGCATTGTATTTTACATCATGTATGGGTATCAGTTTATGAGGGCCAGGGGCGGAATGTGATGGTTTGATTCAGGTGTCCCCCATAAACTTAGGTGTTCTGAATGCTCGGTTCCCAGCTGATGGAGATTTGAGAATTAACGCCTCCTGGAGGGAATGTATTGTTGGGGGCGGGCTTATGGGTATTAAAGCCAGTTTCCCTTTGCCAGGGTTTGGCACACCCTCCTGTTGCTGTGGTCCACCTTATGTTGGCAAGTGGGTGATGTTCACCCTCTGCTCATGCCATCGTTTTTCCCTGCCATTGTGGAGCTTCCCCTCGAGCCTGTAAGCCAAAATAAATCTCTTTTTCCCAGAAGCTCCTCTTGGTTGGGTGATTTCTACCAGCAATGTGAACCGGACCGCCACAACAACCAACCTTGCACTAAGCTGGCCACAATTAAGAAAGATTAGCCAATGCATACTAAGGTCATCATGAGTCCCACAGTGCTGAGGGCTACCTGGGGATATAAGGTGTAAGTAACAAGATGGCCTTCTAGTCTAATTAGAGAAAAAATGGACAATTAGCAATGAAATGCAAGGCCTAGTGCATGCTGACATTTCTTTTATTTATTTTTTGTTTGTTTGTTTCTGGTTGACCCAGGATCACTCTGTTAAAATATATTTATTTATTTGCAAGGAGAGAGAGTGTGTGTGTGAGAGAGAGAACGGGCACGCCAGGGCCTCCAGCCAATATAAACAAACTCCAGACACATGTGTCACCATGTGCATCTGACTTATGTGGTGACATTTCTTTAATAAAGTCTCCTGTTACAGGTTCCAAGGACAATGTGTGCTGCACTTGCTAGGTGCATAGCCTTGAAGAACATGGACTTAGCTGGTGAAGGGGAGAAGGAATCATCCAGGCAAGTGACTATTGTTCAAAGTGATACAAGAGCAAGTGGCTGAATAACTTAAGTTGGCTTAGTAGTCCTTACAGGCTCCCAGCCCTGGGGTCTCAACGAGGAGCAAGCATTCAATAGAATGGATAAATAACTTAAATAATAGTCATAAGAGGGAATACCTAAAACATGATCTCCAGGCCAGGTTTAATTCTAGCACTCAGGAGGCTGAGGTAGGAGGATGGCTGTGAGTTCAAGGCCACTCTGAGACTACATAGTGGATTCCAGGTCAGCCTGGGCTAGAGTGAAACCTTACCTCAAAAAAAAACAAAAAGCAACAAAGCCAGGCACGTGGTGCACATCCAGCACTCAGGAGGCAGAAGTAGGAGGATCACTGTGAGTTTGAGGCTGCCCTGTGACTACAGAGTGAATTTCAGGTCAGCCTGTGAAACCCTGTGAAACCCTGTGAAACCCTGTGAAACCAAAAACAACAACAGGCATGAGCCACCACACCAGGCCAATTCTTCTTTTTATTTTTATATCTTCAGTGTAGACAGTTCACCTAAGAATGGTACCTTACGGCTGGAGAGATGGCTTAGCAAAGCCAGAAAGATCTGGGTTCAGTTACCCAGTATCCATGCAAAGATGGATGCCCAAGGTGGCACATGTGTCCAAAGTTTATTTGCAGTGGCTAGAGGCCCTACAGCCTCTCTCTATCTGCCTCTTTCTCTCTCTCAAATAGGTAAATAAAAGTTAAAAAGAAAAAGAATGGGGGCTGGAGAGATGACTTAGTGGTTAAAGGCACTTGCTTGCAAAGCCTGATGGCCTGAGTTCAATTCCCCAGTACCCACATAAAGCCACAGGCACAAAGTGGTACATGCATATGGAGTTTGTTTGTAGTGGTATAAGGTTGGATGTGCCTATTTTCTCTCTCTCTCTCTCTCAAATAAATAAATAATATTTTAATAAAATAATAAAAAGGAATGTAAGGAACGGGGGAGATGGCTCAGTCAGTAAATAGCTCCACAGCATGAGAACCTGAGTGAAGATCCTCAGAACCCATGTAATGCTGGGTGGCATGATAGCCTTCCTATAATCCCAATCCTTGTGAGATAGAAACAAATGGATCCCCAAATTAAGATGGTGAGCCCTGGGTTCAAATGAGAGACCCTGTCCCAATAAATAAGGTGGAGAGCAATAAAGAAAGACACCCCATGCAAACCTCTGGTCTACACACACATACTTTCACACACATGCTCCCACACATATGTACATACAGTTATACACACACACACACACACACACACACACACACACACACGAATAGTACTTTAATGTACATAAAGCTTGGCATTGTACATACAGTACAGCAAAAGCATGCCTTGGAATTCAGAGCTGGCTCCAGGAGCTATTCAACTTCAGCCATGATATGCAAGCCCTCTGTTGGCTTCTTTGTGTAAAGGAGGTACTCAAAGTACCTGGCATAATCTGGCACATAGTAGGCTCTCTGGTCCCCTCCATCCTACTCTGTGGTGGTTTGATTCAGGTGTCCCCCATAAACTTATATGTTCGGAATGCTAGGTCCTCAGCTGGTGGCAATTTGGGAATTTGATCCTCCTGGAGGTGATATATTGTTGGGGGCAGGCTTATGGGTGTTATAGCCAGCTTCCCCTTGCCAGTGTTTGGCACACTGTCTGGTTGGTGTTGCCCAGGAGGTGATGTCCACCTTCTGCTCATGTATCATTTTCCCCTACCATCATAGAGCTTCCCCTTGAGTCTGTAAGCCAAAATAAACCCTCTCCTTCCAAAAGCTACTCTTGGGATGTTTTCTGCCAGCAATAAGAAGTTGACTACAACAATAACATTGGTACCAAGAAGTGGGATTGTTGCTGCTAGAAACCTGATTCTGTGGCTTTGGCCTTTTGGAACTGCTCTGCAGGAAGAATGTGGGTGAATTAAAAATCTTGGCCTAAGAGATGTCTTGCAATGTTGTAAGTACAGTCTGATAGACCATTCTGGTCAGAGTTGAATGACCTGGATGCAGTAAGAACTATGGACTGTGAGGTTTGGCTTATGAGGGTGAGAAAGAGCTTTGCCTGGACTGGACTAAAAGTAATGTATGTGAGAGGCTTACTGTTATGCCCATGTCCTGAGAACTTGTGCAGGGCTGCATGGCATAGGAATGGACTGGTGTGAGCAGAGGGATATGACACAGAAAAATTAAAATCTTTGGGCTGAAACCACTGCCCATTCCATTACAATTGCTTGAAAGATGACAACTATTGAGATTGGGTCAGCTGAAGTACATTAGGACAACAGGAAGAATGCAGACTCTTTTGAAGGGGTCTGAATGTTGAAGGAGTGTCCCATTCTCCATAGTCTGCATCATTCCCCCTTAGATTTACAAATTGGTAGTCCACCTGGTACTATGGAGTAAAACAAATGCAGGAAAGAGAGGGTCACTGAATTTGCAACACGGTTTTGTATTTTGGAAATGGCCATGGGCAGTGTGAAGCAGGCTTGCTGGATGCCTGCATGGAGATCCAATGGAGCCATGAGGATGGATTGTAGGTCACAGTGGCATTAATACTCACAGTTCACCAGAGTGATTTATGAGGTCTGAGAACAGTCATGAGAAAGAAGGCAAGTTCAGGCCAGAGTCTGAAAAGTTCCCAATAAAACCAATTCCCTGAAAAGCTGATGTAGAAAAGGTTTCTAGCATCAAGCACTGTATTTTATAGGTTTCCACTAAACACAGCATAGGACACACTTTCACCATGATGTCTGCAAATAAAGGCATTCTGAGAGAAGCTTAGCCAGCTGGCTGAAATGTGTTTGAGTAAATAATTTAAGTGCAAACCTCACTGGCAGAATTTTGAAGACAAGGAGACAATATGCGGGAAAAAAAATCCCACCTAGGAGAGAGTGTTTAATGGAAACGCATACAGCAGTCCCCTGTTCTGCAGTTTTACTTTCTGTGATTTGTTACCCAAGGCTAATCTCAGTTCCAAAATATTAAATGGAGAACTTCAGAAATAAAAAAGCTCAAAAGCCTTAAAACAGCATGTTATTATGAGTAGCATGACAAAATCTCTTGGGGTCCCACTTCACTGTACCCAGTATGCAATTCTCTGTCAGCAGATCCACACTGTGTACGCTAGCCTCCAGTTAAGCCACAAAATAGGCATCTTCACTATTAGACTGAATGTCCCAACATTGCAATGCTTATGTTCTTGTAACCCTAATTTTACTTAATAAAATGGCCGCAAAGTACAAAGGTAGTAATGCTGTTAATTTTATTACAGTATATGGTTATAAGTGTTATAGTTTAGTACTTGTCATTAATCTTCTTTTTTTAATTGCCAGGCGTGATGGCACATGCCTTTAATCCCAGCACTCAGGAGGTAGAGGTAGGAAGACTGCTGTGAGTTCTAGGCCACCATGAGACTACAGATGAATTCCAGGACAGCCTGAGCTAGAGTGAGACCCTACCTCAAAAAAACAACAAAAAAATTTATTTGCAAAGAAAGAGAGCAATAAAGTTTAAAAAAATAAAAAACACCAATCCCCCATATAAAAAAAGAGAGAGTGAGGAGAGAAAAAGAATGGGCACACCAAGGCCTCTAGCTGCTACAAACAAATTCCAGATACATGTGCCACTTTGTACCTCTGGCCTTACATGCGTACTGGGGAATTGTACCCAGGTCATTAGGCTCTGCAGGCAAGTGCCTTAACTGCTGAGCCATTTCTCCAGCCTTTGCCATCAATCTTTACTATGACTAATATAATAAACTTTATCAGAAGTCTATATTATAGGAATAAACACTGTGTACTTAGGAGTCAGTACTGGAATTTCTACTGTCCGCTTGATTGGATCAGAAGTCAAGTAAGAGACTTATCTCTTGGTTAGGTCTATGAGGGCACTTCCAGCAATGAATAACTGAGGTGGAGATCCAGAGTGGGTGGCCCTTCTTGAGGCAGCCAATATATATGTGTGTGTGCATTTTTCCAGGATAAAAGCAGAGGATTGGGGAGATGGCTTAGTGGTTAAGGCACTTGCCTGCCAAGTCTAAGAACCCAGGTTTGATTCTCTAGGTCCCACATAAGACAGATGCACAAGGTGGCACATGTGTTTGGAGTTTGTTTGCAGTGGCTAGAGGCCCTGGCGTGCGCGCGCGCGCACACACACACACACACACACACACGCTCTCTCTCTCTCTCTCTTTCTCTCTCTCTAATAAATAAATAAAAATAAACTTTAAGCTGGGTGTGGTGGCACATACCTTTTAACCCAGCACTCAGGAGGCAGAGGTAGGAGAACTGCTGTGAATTCAAGGCCACTCTGAGACTACATAGTAAATTATAGGTCAGCCTGGGCTACAGCAAGACCCTACCTAGAAAAAAAACAAAACAAAACAGAAAAAGCAGAGCATACCTGGCCTTGACCCTGGCAGATGTGTCTGCTTGTCATTAGCATCCTTCGTTGGCACTGGAACCCAGCCTTTCAGTCTTCCAATGTGGACTGAAGACCAGAAATCCTCCCAGCCTTCAGCACCAAACTGGCTCTGGGTATTAAATTTAAAAATCAGCAATAGCTCCCCACCTTCCAGTAATCACTGGAAAATACTTGTTATGGAATCTTTAATAATCTTTATATCAGGATGCTTTGAAACTAGAGGGAGGATAATATAGGTAGAGCTGAATGATAGAGCATTTGGCTGGCATGTGCAAGGCCCTGAATCTGATCCCCAACTATCACTGAAAAAAAAAAAAGGAAGGAAGGATAATGGGAAAAACACTGGGTAAGGTACTCTATGGGTACTAGCAAACAACAGGTCTCATCTCAGTTTAATTTGCACTTGCTTCTGCTCGGTGGCCAAAAAAAAAAACCCAACGTATTAGACAGCTTGGCATGGTGGTAGAGGCTAGCAATTCTAATCCTAGTGCTCAGGAAGCTGAGGTAGGAGAATTATTGGGAGTTCAAGGCCAACCTGGGCTACATAGTGAGACTCTGATAGCAATAATAAACAATCTGGCTCTTCCCCTGCACTTACTGCAGCCTCCAGATGATTGCTGTTTGTCATCTTCATTCTGTTACTAACGTCTCAGTATTTTCAAAGCTCACCATGGCCTGTTTGATAGAATCTAGGTTTCAGCCTCTCAGCATGGGGAGTGAAAAACCGAGATCAAGGCAGGACAGGGCTGCCAGCTTCCTACCAAAAAATAAATAATGGCTCCTGGGCAGCATCTCAGACTCTGGGCTGGCCCCACCTAACACTGACCCAGCATGCCTGGGCCAGGAGAAGTGGGGGGTGGGAGACCCACACACACAATATGGATATTCTCCCCCGAAATTTAGAAATACCGAGTCTCTGTATCTGCACCTGTTCACCGCACAGGCAGCTTAAAAATGGCTTTGTCTGGAAATACCCTAGTGTAGATCAGTGGAGGACTACTGCATAAACCAGGGGACATTCATACCATGGGCATTATGTGGCAGCTGAGCCAGATGGCACAGCTATGAGCACTGCCTCAGACAGTTCTGCAAACATACTGCTAATTAAAAAGGAAGCTGCAGTATGGCATGGCACCATTGGGTGTGTCACAAACTTGGAAATGCATGTAAGTATGTTTGTGAGATATGCTCTATCGGCAGATAGAAAGACCTGTACAGACCCATGGCAGTGTTAACAGTGGCTGGCTTGAGCTGGGATGGGGGGAGGTGAGGGTCTTAGGGTGTTACCAATATAGTAGCTGTCTGTCTCATGTGTCTTTTTAAACTATTTTATGTTATTTGTTTGTTTTTTCAGATAGGGTCTTGCTAAGTTGCTCAGCTTATCTCAAATTCACAATCCTTCTGCTTCAGCCTCCCGAGTAGCTAGTGATACAAGAAGATGCCATCATGCCCAGCTTTGTGTCTGTTTCAATTGGATGAAAGTAAAACTCTGTTCATGGAACTTGGATTTGCATGTGTGCATGTTTGTGTGTTGGCTGGGGGGAGAGGCAACTCAGGGAGTAAAATGCATGCCTCACAAGCACAAGGTCCTGAGTTTGATTCCCAGACCCAACATAAAAATGTCAGCCACTGGGGTCTGGGACAATGGCTCAGCAGTTACAGGCATCTGCTTGCAAAGCCTGCCAGTTCAGGTTCAATTCCCCAGGACCCATGTAAAGCCAGGTGGACAAAGTGGTGCATGTCTGGAGTTTGTGGTATCAAGAGGCCCTGGCATACCCATGCTTGTGTTCTTGTGTTCCCCACCCCCTTCTCAGGCAAATAAATAAATAAAACTTTTAATGCCAGGCATGGTGGCACATGCCTGCAATCACAAAGCTAGGGAGGTGGAGACAAGCAGATCCCCTGGGACTCACTGGCCAGCAAGTCTAGTGTAACTGGTGAGCTCCAGGCCATGACAGACTCTAACTCAAAGGAGTTAGATTGCATTCCAGAGGATAGCCCAAAGTTGTCCTCTGGCCTACATATATACATATGTGCATTCACATATGTGCAGCACTCGGGAGGCTGAGGTAGGATGATCACTATAAGTTTGAGGCCAGCCTGAGACTACTTAGTGAATTACAAGTCCGCCTCTGCTAGAGTGAGATCCTACCTCAAAAAATAATAATAATAATAATAATAATAATAATAAAGTAACATAGGAAAGGCTCTAAATTGCAATTTAAGAAGTTCTGGTGTGGTGTTGCAAAGTAGAGTGATTATAGATAACAATCAGGAGCCAGAAAGATGGCTCAGTGGTTAAGGAGTTTGCAGGCAAAGCCAAAGGACCCAGGCTCAATTCCCTAGTACCCATAGAAAGCCAGATGCATGTGGTAGCACATGTGTCTGGAGTTCATTTGCAGTGGCTAGAGGCCCTGGTGAACCCATTCTCTCCCCACTCCCACCCCCCTCTTCGCCAATCTTTCTCTCTCTCTCTCAAATAAACAAAAATATTTTTTAAAAACCAGACAGCAATCAGGTACTCATATATGTCAAAAGGCCAGAAAGGGGCTGAGAAGTTGGCACAGTAGTTAAGGGTTCTTGCCTAAGAGCCTGCTGGCCCAGGTTCAATTTCCCAGCACCTACATAAAGCCAGATGAAAAATGGTGCATATGTCTGAAGTTCATTTTCAAAAGCAAGCTACCTTAGTGTGTACACATGCACAAACACATATAAATAAATAGAATTTAAAAAGCAAGAAAGGCCTTTGAATGTTTCTCTATAAAGAAATGATGAGTAGGGGCTGGAGAGATGGCTTAGCAGTTAAGGCATTTTCCTGCAAAGCCAAAGGATCCCACTTCGACTCTCTAGGACCCGCGTAAGCCAGGTGCACACAGTAGCACATGTGTCTGGAGCTCATTTGCAGTGGATGGAGGCCCTGGCATGCCCATTCTCTCTCTCTCTTTTTCTCTGCCTCATTCTGTCTCTCAAATAAATAAATAAATAAAATATATTTTAAAAAATGGCAAGTATTTCAGTAGATATTTAACATGGTTTAAGCATTATATATTTTATACATGTACCAAAACCTTACATGCTGTTCCTTTAATGTGTAAAAATTTGGGTAAAGTGCTTGTCTTGTAAGCATGAATATCTGAGTTTGACCCCAAGACCCATGTAAAAACTGCTGGGTAGCTGGGCACAGTGGCGCACACCTTTAATCCCAGCACTCAGGTGGCCAAGGTAGGAGGATGTGGAGAGTTCAAGGCCATCCTGAGACTACACAGTGAATTACAGGTCAGTCTGGGCTACCTCGAAAAAAAAAAAAAAAAAAAAAAAAAAACCTGCTGGATGCAGTGGCACACAGTTGCAATCTGACGAAGGCAGAGATAGGAGGCCCTGGAGCTCACTGGCTAGTCAGTATTGTCTAACTGATGAGCTTCAGGCCAATGGTTGACAGACCTCAAAAAGATGTGGGTAGTAAAAACTACAGAGCACCTAATTGCTGAGGCTCCATATGCTTGGGCTGCAGGCCACTGAGAAGTCAAGCTGGAACTAAGCTGGAAGCCTCCTTCCTGTTAACTAGCTGGCAGAATGCTGGAAAATGTATGGAGTATGTTGCAGGAGAAAAGTCATCAATGGTTTTAACAGGCAGTCGACCCTGCAAGCTTTACAGCTACCCAGCCAGGCTAAAGGTACCAACTGGTGTGGTGGTGTGGTAGTTTGAATGCATGTTCCCCAGTAGACTCAGATGTCTTACTACACCTTGCCTCCAGCTAGCTGCCTGACTAGAGAAGGTGTCACTGGGACTACCTGATTTCTAGCCCAAAGGTATGTAGAGGTATGAGCTCTGGGGTCCTGTAGCTGCAAGTTCATTGTGATGCTGGCTGTGTGGTGTCTCTTTACTTGGATCTGTGAAAGGGGGCCAGCTTCGTCTGCCATCAGTGGAACTTCCCCTGGATCTGCAAGCTTCAAATAAATCCCTTCCTCCCATAAACTGTGTCTGTTTTGGAAGTTTATCCCAGCAATGGAGAGCTAATTACAACAGGTGGCATGTTTGTTACGGGGGAAACTAAATGCTCTGATTGGACTTAAGGCCCATTCCATGGGAGGGAATCTGTGCGTGGTACTGAGAACCTAAATCAAAACGCCTATGGCTGGGCTGGAGAGTTGTCTTAGCAAAAAAAAAAAAAAAAAAAGCTTAGGGATCCATGTTCGACTCCCCAGATCCCACGTAAGCTAGACATACAAGGTGACACAAGCATGCAAGGTCACACATGTGTACAAGGTGGTGCGCGCATCTGGAGTTTGATTATAGGAGGCCCTGCCATGCCAATTCTCTCTTTCTCTCTCTCTGTCATTTTATAAAAAGGCCAGTCTGTTTGGCTTGCCTCAAAAAAGAAAAAAAAAAAAAAGCAGCCTAAGACTGGGGAAGTCATAAGTCCTAGTAGGAGAAACTGCTACTATTGTCTGGCTAAATGTCCACCAAACTATCCTTTAAATACTTATGTTTATGCCCATTTTTAAAATTTATTTGCAAGCAGAGGTGGGAGAGAGGGAGAAAATGGGTGCTTCAGGGCCTCTTGCCATTGCATGTGCCACTTTGTGCATCTAGCTTTACATGGGCACTAGGGAATTGAATGAAGGCTATCATGTTTTGCAAGCAAGTGCCTTTAACCTCTGAGGCATCACCCCACCCCATATATTAATGCGACCCCATTTTTGGTTAGAAAGGCTTCTTTTTAATGGTGGTGGCTACTAGGATGACTCAAAACTCACCTAAGTACTTCAGCACTAAATGAAACATTTCTATCACACCCTCCAAGATTCAGGGTCACTGGAAAAAAGGTGGCAGAAGAATGTGAGTCAAAGGAAGGGGAGACTAGCTCACAATACTGTCTTCCAGACATGAAGTGGTCATGGTCTCACAGTGGCTGACTCTCCCTATACAAGATCTGCAAAATCGGATGAAAAAAAAATGATGATATCAAAATAGAAGAGAGTCCGATGTAGTGGCTCATGCCTTTAATCCCAGCAATTGAGAGGCAGAGGTAGGAGGAGCACTGTGAGTCTGAGGCCAGCCTGGGATCACAATGTGTTCCAAGTCAGCCTGGGCTAGAGTGAGACCCTACCTTGAAAAAAAAACAGAATAAAATAAGTAGGAGAGAGACTTGCTGGAAAGGAGAAAGGATTCAGTGGAGGGGAGAATTGGGAAGGGGAAAAGGAAAGGTGGTGGGAGGGGCTAATATCATAACATATTGTCTGTAGTGTTTCTGAGAAGAAAACCCAAGGTTGTCCTCTGGCTTTCACATGCCCATACATGTGCACTCATACGCATATGAACATAGAAAAATGCACGCACATACAAAAATAACATGTACATTTATGTTTTTATGTATCAAAGAGTAATTTTCAGGACAAAATTCTGAACTACAAAACAGATGAACGGCCAAGTGTGGTGGCACACGCCTGTCACCCCAATACTCAGGAGGCAGAAGTAGGAGGATCGCTGTAAGTTCAAGGCCAGCCTGAGACTACACAGTGAATTCCAGGTCAGCCTGAGCTACAGTGAGACCCTGCCTTGGAAGAAAAAAAAATCCAGATTAACTAATGTATTTACTTTTTAATGGACAAACGACCATCCAGGCCTGGCAGTGACTGCCACACTGAACAGCACATCCATAGAAGACCTTCACAGGCCATCCCCAGACAGTTGGGACTTTGGGTTTTTGTTTGTAGTTGCCTCCTCCCCAAAGAGAAATGTTTTATCCATTACTCACTTAAGATAAATATAATTTAAACTCTCTCCTTTATTTTCTCTTTAGAATAAAACTCTCAACAATACAAAAGCTGGGCATAAGCCGGGTGTGGTAGCACACACCTTTAGTCCTAGCACTTGGGAGGTAGAGGTAGGAGGATTGCTGTGAGTTCAAGGCCACTCTGAAACTATACAGTGAATTCCAGAATTCCAGGTCAGCCTGGGCTACACCAAGACTTCACCTTGAATCCCCCCCGCCAAAAAAAAACTGGGCATGGTGCCTCATGCTTGTAATCCTAGCACTTGGCAAGCTGAGGCAGGAGGACTGCTATGAGTTCAGGCTTGGGCCACATAGTGAGGTCCAAATCAACCTGAGCTACAGAATGAGACTTTGCTTCCAAAAAAATCTGGGGGGCTAGAGAGATGGCTTAGCAGTTAAAGCATTTGCCTGCAAAGCCAAAGGACCCAGGTTTGATTCCCCAGGACCCACGTAAGCCAGATGTACATAGTGGCACATTCATTTGGAGTTTGTTTGCAGTGGCTGGAGGCTCTGGTGCTCCTATTCATTCTCTCTCTCTCAAATAAATTTAAAAAAATCTGGGGCTGGAGAGATGGCTTAGAAGTTAAGGCACTTGCCTGCAAAGCCTAAGTACCCAGGTTTGATTCTCCAGGTCCCACATAAGCCAGATGTACATAGTGGCACATTCATTTGGAGTTTGTTTGCAGTGGCTGGAGGCCCTGACATGTCTATTCTCTCCCTCTCCCTGCCTCTAATAGATCAATAAAATAAAATAAATCTTTTTTTAAAAATCTGGTAAGAATTTGAAGATTTGGAATTCTAGAGTTACAAAGAGAGAGAGAGAGAGAGTTTTCTAGACTAGCTTAATTCTGTTCTTGCTGGAAATTTGATGTAAAGGAGCTGAATCAAGACCAAGAAGTTGCTTCCTCTACTGCTGCACACACACACACACACACACACAAATGTAACAGACTTGGTGGACGGTAAAGAAAAACAGAAGGCACAAGTTCCCACCATCCTGGAGTGACAGCATGTGCACAGGCAGCCATTGCAATACAAGTCAGGTGAGTCACAGGCAGAGGACAGAGATATTTTAGTTTTGATCCTCCTCCACAGAGATGGGGCAAAGGAGAAAGGAAGGTGTTATGGCCTGAATCTTAAAATGTTCCCCATAGTCTCATGTTTTGAACACTAGGTCCCCAGCCCCAGGCGCAGTTTTAAAGGCTGTAGAGCCTTTAGGAGGTGGGGTCTCGCTGGTGGAAGTAGGTCTCTAAGGGTAGAGCACTGATGGACGGCTTCACCTGCCCCCGGTTCTGGCCTGCTCTGCACTGCCTGATCAGCAGACATGTGATCTGCCACTGCCTCACGTTCCTACTGCCATGCCTTCCTGTCTGTGATGGACTGCAACCCTCTGAAACTGTGACTCAAAATAAATGTTCCTGGGCTGAAGAGATGGCTTAGTGGTTAAGGCAATGGCCAAAGGACCCAGGTTCAATTCCCCCAGACCCATGTAAGCCAGATGCACAAGATAGCACATATCTGGAGTTTGGTTGCACTGGCTGAAGGCCCCAGTGTACCCATTCTCACTCGCTCTCTGTCTGCCTCTTTCTCTCAAACAAATAAAATAAATAATAATAAAGAAATGTTCCCTCAATTTTGTTTTTCAAGTATTCTCTCACAGTAACAACAAAAAAATAATGGACACAGAAGGCTTTCTAGACAGCGGGAATAGCACCAAGAAAGGTGCAGAGGAGTCAGTTAATAGACATGTTCTGAGTAAAGTCAGCTGGCCTGTCTAGTCAGTTTTAGCAGCACGGGAAGGACTGGTAGGGATCACATGGTGAGATGCCCTGCCAAGCGAAAGCAGAAGCTGGGTGTACTGGTGCACGCTTTTAATCCCAGCACTGGAGAGGCAGAGGTAGGCTACCCTGAGACTACATAGTAAATTCCTGGAATTCAGGGTCAGTCTGGGCTAGAGACCCTGTTGAAAAACAAAAAAGAAAGAGAAGAGAGCAGTCATTGCTACTCAGTATTGGCCCCTGTTACCCTTTAAGAGGCTTTTAAAAATGTGTAAGAAACCTACTTCCAGGGTATTGATGGGTGGCGTGTGTCTGGACCCTCCTAGAAGGTCATTAAGATTCTGGCAACGTTGGAAAAAGGAGCAAAATAAATCCCTGAAATACAAGTGCCCAGCTGGGGGTGTGACAAACTTAGGGTACTTACCGTGGGTTAGGGTGTGACATGTGAGGGTGGGGCAGCTAGGGTCTCTGCAGGCAAGTGCAAAGGAGGCAAGAAAAAGAAAAAAGAAAAAAGAAAAAAAAATGGAAGGGAGAAGGCATGAGGAGATAGCTCACTCAGTAAAGTGCTTGCCTTGCAAATATGAAGATCTGAGTTTGGTCCCAGGACCCACATAATATAAATCAGACACAGAGGTACTCACTTGAGGAGACAGAAACAGGTAGATTTCTGGGGCCCACTGGCTAGTCAGTCTAGACTATTTGGCAAGCTCCCAACCAGAGAGATATTCTTTCTCAAAAACAGTAGATAGTGGGCTAGAGAGATGGCTTAGTGGTTAAGACACTTGCCTACAAAGCCAAAGGACCCAGGTTCAATTCCCCATGACTCACATAGGCCAGATGCACAAGGTGGCAAATGCATCTGGAGTTCGTATGCAGTGGTCCACTCTTTCTTTCTCTCTCTCTGACTCTTTCCCTCTCAAAAGATAAATAAATAAGAATAATTTTTTTTTCTTGGTTTTTCTGAGGTAGGGTTTCACTCTAGCCCAGGCTGACCTGGAAATCACTCTAGTCTCATGGTAGCCTTGAACTCACAGCGATCCTCCTACCTCTGCCTCCTGAGTGCTGGGATTAAAGGCATGCGCCACCTAAAAAAGTAGGTAGTGCCTGAGAAATAACACCTGAAGTTGTTCTCTGTCCTCCACACGTATGCATGTGTGCACACACATAAGTGAGGAGGAAAGCAGAGAGCTCCACAGTTCCACCTAGTGTCCACTTAACCCACAGCCCAGTGGGCTGAGTGACGACATCCAAGATGAGTCAAGGACTCCAGATAAGGAAAGCTGAACACAGGCTAAATGCTGCCTCCCTCTCCTTCCTTCCCCCATGACGGTAACTGAATAGTTGACAGCTAGGGGACTAGTGGTTGGGACTTGTAAGGGAGACATCTAAAGGTAGGGAAAGGGGACTGGAGAGATGGCTCAGTAGAAAAAGTGCTTTTACCATACAAGCATGAGTACCTGACTTCCCATCCTCGGACCCCATATGAAAGCCAGAAGCCATTAGCTAGCTTTTGTAAGCCCCCCACATTGATGGCTTTTCCCCCTAGCAGCTCATGGACCAGTTAGCTTAGGTAATGTAGTAGTGAATAAAAACAAGAACAAGAGATCCTGCTTAAACAAGGCAGAAGGTGAAGACTAACCAGAGCTGTCCTCCGACTTCTAGAGCATTCAATAGGCATGTGCACACCTGCACTCATACACATGAACATGTGCATGCACACACATGGACACACACACCAGAGAAGGGCAGGGGGCTGCAGGCAGAACCTCAGAGTACTGCCCTGGCCACAGTGACTGGATTAATATGTGATGTGGGTAGACTGGGCCAGCCAAGAAGCAGAGGCCTACAGTCACAGAGGAAGGTGAGAATCCAAGGGGCACCATGCCCTGGCAGCTGGAAACGAGGGAAAATGGCTGCAGAGGAAAACAGCGAGAATAGGGAAGAAGGCAGCAGCACACAGCTGGCCATGAGGCCTCCACTGTCCACCTTCTAGAGAATTTCAAACAGAGAAAGTAAGGAGTGATTAGAAAAAGAGGAAAGGTGTGACCTCAGCCGCAATGACTGCTGGCTCAAGGAGCATCCTAAACTACTATATGACTTGCTGCTTTAACAATGAAAAGTCCATGTAGATCAGGTGGTCAGGCTGCTGGCCAGCTGGGAATCCCTGCAGACTACTTCCAACAGCAAGTGTGCAAACCAGGCCAGGACTGAACTGCTCAGGTAGCCTGACACCTACCTCATGGCTTGAAGCTATGGACCAGAGGCCCTGCAGCTTTGTGTTTTGTAGCTGTGATGATCGGGCTACTGCAATGGAACACTGCTGCTATTTTACTCTATACCTTAGTAGAGTACTCTGTAAATACCACTTCTCAGGATAGAGTATAATGGTTACACTTATGGAGGGAAGTGTCTGCAAGCCTTTAACCCCCAGATATACCAGTGAGAATGGAGGCATGTCTCTGTGTAGCTCTTGTGTAAGGCAATCTGAGCTCCTCACAGGGAATCACAGTGTAGTAGTTGATTTATTTTTTTTCCTGTGCATGTGAACTATGGGGGGTTAAAAGCACTCCAATAAATCACTCCTACTGTCAAAAAGCTTGCAGAATCCAGAATCTACCCCCATGAAAACACTATAGCATTCACAATTTCACACTGGTGATTTGGTCTAAGCTGGGAACTAAGAAGTGGGAGCAGAACTTGGACTATGCAACACATTTCGCTTTCCCCTTTCCCAAAATATACCTATTTCCTATTGTGGTCAAAAAGGCAGCCTATAAAAAGCAGGGTTACTCACCTCTAGCTTGCCAAATGAACACACAGTATTAAATATAGAACCCAGAGGAAGCTTTATTGTTATGGTGCCAAATTGATTAAGAGCAAGTGTGAGTGCTTTAAATATACAGACAACAGATTTCAGACACAGACTCTTCAGGCTAAGAATCCAAGATCAATCATTCAGACATCCAAATGTATAACCAGGGAGTCTGTTGCAGAACACAAATCAGGCACTGTGCCAGGGCAGCTAAAACGTAAAGCCAAGACCAGGGTGGTCACCATGCCAAAGGGAAATTTCAGAAGCAATGCTTTTTAAATATTTATTTATTTGTTTGACAGAGAAAGAGGGAGAGAAAGTGAGAGAGTGAGAGAATGGGTTCACCAGAGCCTCTAGCGACTGCAAATGAACTCCAGACACATGTGCCCCCCTTGTGCATCTGGCTAATGTGGATCCTGGGTAATCGAGCCTGTGTCCTTTGGCTTTACAGGCAAATGCCTTAACTGCTAAGCCATCCCTCCAGCCCAGCAATGCTTTAAAAAAGTCACACACACACACACACACACACACACACACACGGCTTTGCATGCAAGTGTCTTAACCACTGAGCCATCTCTCCAACCCAGAAATAGTGTTTTTGAAATGCAAAACAGAATCAGGAACAAGCATAAGATTTCTGCAAAAATACAAAGTACTAGTTGAGCCCTACTAAAAAACACCAAGTAAATAGCAGTCCAAGAGGGGATAACCCCCCCTTTTTTTGGGGGGTTTTCTAGTCTAGGCTGAGAATTTACTATGTAGTCTCAGACTGGCCTCAAACTCATGGTGATCCTCCTACCTCTGCCTCCCAAGTGCTGGGATTAAAGGTATGTGCCACCATACCCAGCCAAAACCCATTTTTTTAGCTTTATTACTATTATTGACAACTTCCATAATAATAGACAATAACCCATAGTAATTTCCTCCCTTCCCCCACTTTCCCCATTGCAACTCCACTCTCCATCATACATTTTCCCCTCTCAATCAGTCTCTATTTTGATGTCATCGTTTCCTCCTACTATACAAGTCTCGTGTAGGTAGTGTCAGAGGCACTGCGAGGTCATGGATATCCAGGCCATTTTGTGTTTGGAGAGCATGTTGTAAGGAGTCCTACCCTTCCTTTGGCTCTTACACTCTTTCTGCTACCTCTTCCGCAATGCAAAACCCATTTTTGATGGAGCAACTCTGGTGCACATGGGCATTCTGTTACACCTCCTGAGGAGCAGTCCCTCAACATATGCTGCCCACCACAAGCAGGGAAGAACAGATGGGGTGGGAAAAGCGCTCCTCCAAAGCTCTCAATGAGTCTAAGCACATCCTTCCTTCTGGCCTCTGGGGAGGAGGCCCTCTTACTTCAGAAAGAATGGGCTGATGGGAAAATGTGTAACGCAGTCTTGCCTATTAACATCAAAACCAGCTACTATTCACTACAGATCTCTCTGGGGGTCAAAAGCTGTAAGGAGGTTTGGATGTTTTATTTAATCCTCCCAATGGCACTGAGGGGCATCTGTTGTCCCACTTTACAGATGAGGAAAATAAGTCTTAAAGCATTTAAGTAGCATTTTCAAAGTCACATAAGTTACTAAGCAGGGTAGCTCGATTCAAACCCAGGGCTGTCCAAGTTTCACATTTAGCCTGTGGTCTGCAAGGGAGACACTGAGATTTACTCATTTCAATGTGTCATTAGAGAAAAATTTATCATTTAGCCAATGAGACATAGGCCTTTGCACAGAGATGTTACCAGCACATTATTAAAAAACAGGTGAAGGCTGGAGGGATGGCTTAGCGGCTAATGCATTTGCCTGCAAAGCCAAAGGACCCAGGTTCAATTCCCCAGGACCCATGTTAGCCAGATGCACAAGGGGGTGCATGTGTCTGGAGTTTGTTTGCAGTGGCTGGAGGCCCTGGCGTGCCCATTCTCTCTCCCTCCTTCTCTGTCAAATAAATAATAAAATATTTTAAAAAAGAAAAAGAAACAAGTGAATGAGCTGGGCTGCCTGACCACTTTTGAACCTCCAACTTCTGATGAGTTTTCCCTTGTCTTGACCTGGCTGAGCCAAGCCAAGGACAGAGGCCCCTGAAACCTATTTTTCACATGGGCTCTTACCCCTCCTGTCCTTCACATGACATGAACTCTCTGTACTTTCTTTTCTATCCTCTCTATGGCTTTTCCAGGTCCACCAGGTGGGCTCTCAGGCCACACTGGTATATTCATTTTCCTTCCCTTGGTTCTGTTTTTCCCTAAATAAATATAATAATTTAATAATTTAAAAAATATGTGAATGACAGGACCACAAGCTGAGCAGGCTGTGAGGTCATAAAAACCCTCCTTCCCACAAGCTACACCAAGCTCAGCCATGTCTGAGTGAGGCTGAGACAGTGTTAAAGGCCTAGTAGAGACACACTTTGTCATTTTGGGTCCTGTAAGAGTTGACATGGGTGGTGGTGCTCAAGAGGCAAGCCCTATGCCCAGATGGCTCTATTTATGGGCTCTGTGCCCTCCTCCATCCTGCTAGCACCATCAGTCTCCCAGCTGCCAATAGGCTGGACTTCCTGGCACAGCACATATACTGTCTTATGGAATGGGCCTTGCCCAGAAGTGCTCAATGAGCCCTTTCTTTCACCAGGGTGCAGAGGGGCCATCTTGTACTGTGGAGAAGAGTCCTGGTGCAGGCTGGCACAGGTCCTTGGCTGTTTTTGGCACACCCACTGCCAGCGTCACAAAACAGCGCTGTGACTACAGGCTTGGCTTCTTCTACATTTTTATTGCAATTTCATTAACATGCAAAAGGTGCTCAGAGGGCTGGAGAGATGGCTTAGCGGTTAAGCGCTTGCCTGTGAAGCCTAAGGACCCCAGTTCAAGGCTCGATTCCCTAGGACCCACGTTAGCCAGATGCACAAGGGGGTGCATGCATCTGGAGTTTGTTTGCAGTGGCTGGAGGCCCTGGTGCACCCATTCTCCCTCCCCCTCTCCCTCTCTCTGTCTCTTTCTCTCTGTGTGTGTTGCTCTCAAATAAATAAATAAAAATGAAAACAAAAACAATTTTTAAAAAAAGGTGCTCAGATTTCAAGAGTTCATCACTGGTGAGTTTTGACAAATGTCCTTATGCTTATATGACCACTACCCAGACAAGAGTCAGGACAATTCCAATCTCCTCACAAGTTCCCCTTTTTAACCAATCCTCCATCCAACTGGGATCTAATTCCGATCAACAGAGACTTGTGTTTTTGCATGTATCCTTGCATAATTACGTCTAAGCATAATTAGAAGATTGTAGACAACTACCCACAAGGTCACTGGGGATGAAAAATACTTTTAATTCTATTTATGCTCTGACATTAAAATGCTCATTTATACAAAGTATGGAAATTACAAAATAAAAGTAAATTAAAATCATTCATGATCTTCTTGCCCACAATTAACCACTGTTGGAGTTCTACCATGTTTCTATCAAAGCTAGAGTACCTATGATCATAGGCTGTTCATGAGTGTGGTATTAGCTCTCTCTTCCTTCCTCTCATCATTTTTCTCTTGTTTTTGTAAGTAAAAATTGTTGCTTACTTCAAAGCAGGCCATCTAGAGTCACCCATGTGAGGCAGCTCAATCAAAATTCAACCCATAATTCAAGGACTCAACTCTTACGGCTCAGTTCCAATTCACATTTATCTTCTGTGGAATATGCCTGGATCTCCTCTCCCCATTGATAGTGAGGGACACCTCATGGCACCTCAACTTTTCTGCCCAGGATCATGGCCAGTTCTTTGAGACATTCCCCAGGATGAGAGTACATTTGCTGTTAACTCAGACCATCCCTACCATCTAAAGCTGATAATAATTCCTCCAGTTACTTTCACTAAACACAGCAACAAACATGCCTTTAATCTTCTTTATATGTAAACTTTCTGTATTTAAAAATGGTACTTCAAGAGTCAAGCACTTGGGAGATGAAGACAGGAAGATCAAGAGTTCAAGGTTGGACTTCTGGTTAAGATGGCAGCATAGGTACCATGCCCACGCAGCCTAGGGGGGAAAAAGACCAAAAATACTCAGCAAAATACATACTTTTACTAAAAAGCGAGGTGTATAGGAAATTGAAATGGCAGCAGAGAAGGAGAGATCCAGATCATCCAGAGCATGCACAGGCCGGCAAAAGTGGCCCCAGCAAGTCCACCAACAGTGGCAGCTGCTGTGCACCAGAGCCGCCAGGCTTGGCTCGAGCCACAGGAAAAGCCAGGTGCGGGAGCTTCCCCTCACACCGGTGCTCTCCGCAACTCACGAAACATGAAGGGAGAGCGGCAGTGAACAATGGAGGAGCAGACCGCGAGGTAGAAGAACACGTGGAGCAGCGAGAGAACCAGAGCAGCTGCGGCTCCTTCCCCTCCCCTATCGCCTGAGCTCAGGCGAACAGAGCAGCGGTCCCGGAACCAGCCATGTCAACTTGAGCTGACAGCGGGATCCAAGCAGGAACAGAGTCCAGCAGCAACATCAGCGGCTCCAACACCTGCAACAGCGGCCCAACCAGCAGCGGATCCAGTAGCGGCAGCTTCAGCAGCAGCAGCAGCAGATCCAGCAGCAGCAGCCTCAGCGGCAGCAACAGCAACTCCACCAGTGGCAGCTCCAACAGCAACAGCAGCAGCAGTGACGGCAGCAGCGGTGGATCCAGCAGCAGCAGCAACAGACCCAGCAGCGGCAGCTTTAGCAGCACCGGTGATAGATCCAGCAGCAGCAGTAGCAGTTCCAGCAGCGGGGGTGCCATTCTGCAGGGCCACAGTTGCCAGGTTCGGTTTGCCCCACAGGAAAAGCTGGTGCCCAGCTCCAGAAATTAGAACAGCAGCCCAATGACAGGCAGCAACTTGACTGAGACCAAAATCATCCAAGGTAACTGGGATTGCACCAGGGAAGAGTCTCACTTGGTCACAAGCTGACTTGGATCCCTCAAAGGACCAGAAATCTTAACCTCTTTGTTGATAGAGGATCTGGTTGTTATAATAACTACTCTTGCATAAATACTCGGTGGTGTTTTTGATTGAATGTGTACAGTGTTTAGTTAAATTTTAGAATCTACCTGTATTTTATTCCACTCAGCCTACTTGAATACTCCCATAGCAGGGAAACTCAACCCCTAGGAACACCTTTGTAGATACTCTGAGAGTCTTAAGAGCCACACCTAACACCTTAAGCTCCTACCCTGAAAATATTTAACATCAAATCAATTGATACAGCTAAGAATACCCAGCTAGCTAGAAAATACAAGCATTAACTTAATCCAAGTGCAAAAATATATAGATTATAACACAAGAAACACTAAAAAGCAAGACAATATAAATCCACCTAAAAGTATTAATGCATCAGAAATGACCTCCAGTGAGAACAATTTAGAGGAAATGTCTGAAAAAGATTTTAAAAGAATGATTGTAAATATGGCCAAAGAAGTCAAAGAACAAATCAAAGGAATCAAAGAAGAAATCAAAGGAATCAAAGAGGAAATCAAAGAAGACGCAGAACACCAATTTAATGAAATAAAGAAGGCAATACAAGACATAAATAAGGAAAGAGAAATGATAAAGAAAAACCAGTCAGGATTATGAGCAATGAAGAACACAGCTAATGAAATAAAAAACTCTGTAGAAAATCTCACAGGTAGAATGGATGAGGGAGAGGACAGAATATCTAAGCTAGAAGACCAGGTGGCAGATCTAATACAGTCCAACAAAGAGAAAGACAAACTTATAGAAAAGTATGACTGGGAATTTCAAATATTCAGGACACTATCAAAAGATCAAACATAAGAATTAAGGGCATAGTAGAAGGAGAAGAATTCCACTCCAAAGGCATAGTAGGCATCTTCAACAAAATCATAGAAGAAAACTTCCCCCAAATTGAGAAAGCGGTGCCAATGCAGATACAGGAAGCCTTTAGAACCCCAGCCAGACAAAACCTGGAAAGAACCTGTCCAAACACAAACTACCAAACACAACACCCAAAGAAAAAATCTTGAAAGCAGTTAGAGAGAAAAATCAAGTTACCTACAAAGGCAAGCCCATCAGGATCACAGCAGATTATTCAACACAAACTTCAAAAGCAAGAAGGGCTTGGAGTGAAATAAGCCAAGTTCTGAAAGATAACAACTGTCAACCAAGGTTACTTTATCCTGCAAAGCTATCCATTCAAATAGACGGAGAAATAAGGACATTCCATGACAAAAGCAGGTTAAAGGAGTATTTGAAGACAAAACCAGCTCTACAGAAAATACTTGATAGAATCCTCCATGCTGAAGAAAAGGAAAAGCGCACATATAAGGAATATGGAAAAACAAGCAATACTCAAATACTAGTTAACACAACAGAGCAAAGGTAGACCCGGAACCACCAAAAAAAAAAAAAAAAAAAAAACGGCAAACGTAAATACACACCTTTCAATAATATCTCTTAATATCAACAGCCTCAAAGCCCCAACCAAAAGACATAGGTTTGCAGACTGGGTTAAAAAGCAGGATCCTACAATTTGCTGTCTCCAAGAAACTCACCTTTCTACAAAGGATAGACATTATCTTAGGGTGAAAGGTTGGAAAACAGTGTTTCAAGCAAATGGGCCTAGAAAACAAGCAGGGGTTGCTATCCTAATATCTGACAAGATAGACTTCAGTCCAACGTTAGTCAAGAAAGATAAGGAAGGTCACTTTATATTGATTAAGGGCACACTCCAACAGGAGGACATTACAATCCTAAACATATATGCACCTAACATGGGGGTTCCAAAATTCATCAAACACACACTATTAGAACTAAGGTCACAGATAACACCAAACACAGTGGTGGTGGGTGACTTTAACACCCCACTCTCATCAATTGACAGGTCATCCTAGGAAGAAATAAGCAGAGGCATCTGGACTAAATGAGGTCATATAAGGAATGGACCTAACAGATATATACAGGACATTTCATTCAAATGCTGCAGAATATACATTCTTTTCAGCAGCACATAGAACATTATCTAAAATTGACCATATTTTAGGACACAAAGCTAATCTTAACAAATTCAGGAAAACTGAAATAATTCCTTGCATTCTATCTGATAACAATGGAATTAAACTACAAATCAGTAGCAAGAAAGGCTATAGAGCATACACAAAATCATGGAAACTAAACAATACACTACTAAATGATGAATGGATCAATGAAGAAATCAAGAAGGAAATCAAAAAATTTGTAGAGTCAAACGATAATGAGAACACAACATACCAAAATCTCTGAGACACATTGAAGGCAGTTCTAAGAGGTAAATTTATAGCTTAAGTGCCTACATTAAGAAATTAGAAAGGTTGCAAATAAATGACCTAATGCTTTACCTTAAAGCCTTGGAAAAACAAGAACAAGGCAAACCAAAAATCAGTAAACAGGAAGAAATAATGAAGATTAGGGCAGAAATCAATGAAATAGAAACAAAAAAACAATCCAAAGAATTAATGAAACAAAGAGTTGGTTCTTTGAAAGGATAAACAAGATTGATAAACCCTTAGCAAATGTGACCAAAAGAAAGACAGAAGAGACACAAATTAATAAAATCAGAGATGAAAAAGTAACATCACAACAGATGACAGAGAAATTCAAAAAATCATAGGGATATACTATAAAAGCATATACTCCATAAACTATGAAAATCTGAAATAAATGGATGAGTTCCTTGATTTATATGACCTACCTATATTAAATCAAGATGAGGTTAATCACTTAAATAGACCTATAACAAGCATGGAGATCCGAACAGTTATCAAAAATATCCCAACTAAAAAAAGCCCTGGCCGAGATGGATTCACTGCTGAATTTTACCAGACCTTCAAGTAAGAGCTAACACCATTGCTTCTTAAGCTTTTCCAGGAAATAGAAAAGAAGGAATTCTACCAAACAACTTCTATGAAACCAGCATCACCCTGATACCAAAACCAGGCAAAGATAGAACAAAAAAAGAAAATTACAGACCAATCACCCTCATGAACATAGATGCAAAAATTCTCAGTAAGGGCTAGAGTGATGGCTTAGCGGTTAAGCGCTTGCCTGTGAAGCCTAAGGACCCCGGTTCAAGGCTTGGTTCCCCAGGTCCCACGTTAGCCAGATGCACAAGGGGGCGCACGCGTCTGGAGTTCATTTGCAAAGGCTGGAAGCCCTGGCGCGCCCATTCTCTCTCTCTCCCTTTGTCTTTCTCTCTGTGTCTGTCCCTCTCAAATAAATAAATAAATTAAAAAAAAATTCTCAGTAAAATATTGGCAAACAGAATACAAGAATATATCAAAAAGATCTTTCACCCTGACCAAGTAGGCTTTATCCCAGAGAAGCAGGGATGGTTCAATATACACAAATCTATAAATGTAATACATTATATAAATGGGTTGAAGGACAAAAATCACATGATCATCTCATTAGATGCAGAGAAAGTATTTGACAAAATCCAACATCACTTCCTGATAAAAGTCCTACAGAGACTGGGAATAGAAGGAACATATATCAATATAACAAAAGCTATTTATGACAAGCCTACAGCTAACATATTACTAAATGGGGAAAACCTGGAAGCTTTTCTACTAAAATCAGGAACAAGACGAGGGTGTCCACTGTCCCCACTCTTATTTAATATAGTTTTGGAAGTCTTAGCCATAGCAATAAGGCAAGAGACACACATAAAAGGGATACAAATTGGAAAGGAAGAGTTCAAGTTATCATTATTTGCAGATGACATGATTCTATACATAAAGGACCCTAAAGACTCTACTACCAAACTGTTAGAGCTGATCAAAACCTACAGCCATGTAGCAGGCTACAAAATAAATACACAGAAAACAGTAGGCTTCATATATGCTAACAACAAACACACAGAGGATGAAATCACAAAATCACTCCCATTCACAATTGCAACAAAAAAAAAAAGTACCTTGGAATAAACATAGCCACAGAAATAAAGAATCTCTACAATGAGAACCTTAAAACACTCAAGCGAGAAATTGCAAAAGACACTAGGAGGTGGAAAAACATCCCTTGTTCCTGGATGGGAAGAATCAATATTGTGAAAATGCCAAATCTTACCTAAAGCAATCTACACATTTAATGCAATCCCCATCAAAATTCCAAAGGCATTCTTCATGGAAATAGAAAAAACAATCCAAAAATTCATTTGGAATCACAAAAAAACTCGAATATCTAAAATAATACTGAGCAACAAAAATAAGTCAGGAGCTATCACCATACCTGATTTTAACCTATACTACAGAGTTATAGTAACCAAAACAGCATGGTACTGGCACAAAAACAGACATGTAGATCAGTGGAACAGAATAGAGGACCCAGACGTAAGTCCAGGTAGCTATAGCCACCTGATATTCGATAAAAATGGCAAAATTACTCATTGGAGAAAAGACAGCCTCTTCAGCAAATGGTGTTGGGAAAACTGGATATATATCTGTAGAAGGATGAAAATAGATTCTTCTCTCTCTCCCTGCACAAGAATTAAGTCCAAATGGATTAAAGACCTTAACATCAGACCTGAAACTCTGAAACTGCCAGAGGATAAAGCAGGGGAATCCCTTCAACATATTGGTCTTGGCAAAGACTTTCTGAATACAACCCCAGTTGCTCAGGCAATAAAACCACAGATTAATCACTGGGACCTCATGAAATTACAAAGATTTCGCACTGCAAAGGACACAGTGAAAAAAGCAAAGAGGCAACCTACAGAATGGGAAAATTTTTTTCCAGCTATATATCTGATAGAGGATTAATATCTAGGATATACAAAGAACTCAAAAAGTTAAATAATAAGGAATCAAACAAGCCAATCAAAAAATAGGTTATGGAGCTAAATAGAGCATTCTCAAAGGAAGAAATACGAATGGCATATAAGCATCTAAAAAAATGTTCTACACCACTAATCATCAGGGAAATACAGATTAAAACTACATTGAGATTCCATCTCACTCCATTCAGATTGGCTACCATCATGAAAACAAATGATCATAAATGTTGGTGGGGATGTGGAAAAAAGGAACCCTTCTACACTGCTGGTGGGAATGCAATCTGGTCCAGCCATTGTGGAAATCAGTGTGGAGGTTCCTAAAACAGCTAAAGATTGATCTACCATATGACCCAGCTATAGCACTCCTAGGCATATATCCTAAGGACTCATCTCATTTCCTTAGAAGTACGTGCTCAACCATGTTTATTGCTACTCAATTCACAATAGCTGTGAAATGGAACCAGTCTAGATTTCCCTCAACTGATGAGTGGATAATGAAGATGTGGCACATTTATACAATGGAGTTCTACTCAGTGGTAAAGAAAAATGAAGTTATGAAATTTGCAGAAAAATGTATAGATCTGGAAAGTATTATACTAAGTGAGGTAACTCAGGCCCAGAAAGCCAAGCACCACATGTTCTCCCTCATATGTGGATCCTAGCTACAGATGACTGGGCTTCTGTGTGAGAAGGAAAATACTTAGTAGCAGAGGCCAGTAAGTTAAAAAGGAGATATAAAGGGAATAGAAAGCGAGGAGGGTACTTAATAATTTGGTATTGTATATATGCAACTACAATGATTGAGATGGGGAGGTAATATGATGGAGAATGGAATTTCAATGGGGAAAGTGCGGGGCAGATGGTATTACCATGGGATATATTTTATAATCATGGAAAATGTTAATAAAAATTGTGAAAGAAAAAAAAAAGAGTTCAAGATTATCCTTAGCTACACACCATATTCAATGCCAGCTTGGACTATAAGAAACCTTGTCTCAAAAAAAAAAAATACACAACCAAGTTGGGGAGATGACTAAGTGAATAAAATGCTGTGCAAATGTGATAACCAGAGTTCAGACCTCCAGCATCCATGCTCTGCTATTTTAATAACGTCCATTCTAATAGATGTGCAATAGTGTATCACTATGGTTTTCAATTGTATTTTTTTAATGATTAGCAATGCTGAACTTTTGTTCATGTGTTTATTGGTTGCTTGCATATCCTTTTGGGGGAAATTCCAACTGAATCTACTTATTTTTAGTCATGTCTCAGTATGTACAGAGCCAGTTTTAACTTGTCTTCTTGCCTTAGCCTCCCTACTGCAGCACCAGCAGGTCCAGCGCTCTAGTGAAGTCTTGTAAGAAGCAACACTAAGGCCACCTATTTGGTGTTCAGCCCAGTTGTTTAGCTGAGGAGGCTGTGTATTTTCTATTGTTTGGGAGATGCTGGGGATTGAACTCCGGGTCTTGTGTATGTATGCTAGGCAAGTGCTCCGTCACTGAGTTACATTTACAGCCCTCCCTAGTCTTTTTAAAAAATATTTCTTGGGACTGGAGAGCTGGCTTAGCAGTTAAGACACTTGCCTGCAAAGACAAAGGGCCCAGGTTCAACTCCCCAGTACCCATGTAAGCCAGATGCACAAGGAGGCGCATACCTCTGGAGTTCATTTGCAGTGGTTAGAGGCCCTGGTGTGCTCATTCTCTCTGTGTATCTTCTTTCTACCTCTCTCTTTATGCTTGCAAATAAAGAAAATAAAATAAAAATAAAAGTTAAAAAATATTTCTTGGGCTGGAGTGATAGCTTAGCAGTTAAGGTGTTTGCCTGCAAAGCCAAAGGACCCAGGTTCAATTCCCTAAGATCCAAGTTAGCCAGATGCACAAGGGGATGCACATATCTGGAGTTTGTCTGCAGTGGCTGGAGGCCCTGGTGCACCCATTCTCTCACTCTCTCTCCCTCTTTCTCTGTTAAAGAAATAAAAATAAAATATTTATTATTTATTTATAAACAGAGAGAGAAAACGAGAGACAATAGGCACACCAGGGCCACCTGCCATTGCAAACAAACTCTGGAGACATGTGCCACTTTGTGCGTTTGGCTTAATGTGGGTACTAGGATATGGAACCCAGGCTGTTAGGTATTGCAAGCAAGCTCCTTAAGCACTGAACTATCTCTCCAGCCCCTCCCTAGGATTTTGTACATTTTTAATAAATATTTTTATTTATTTGAGAGAGAGAATGGACATGCCAGAGCCTCCAACTGCTGCAAATGAACTTCAGATGCATGGGCCACCTTGTGCATATGGGTTATGTGGGTTCTGGGGAATCAAACCTAGGTCCTTTGGCTTTGCAGACAAGCACCTTAACCACTAAGCCATCTCTCTAGCCCTTTTGTACATTTTTTGTTTGTTTGTTTTTTGAGGTAGGGTCTCACTGTAGCCCAGGTTGACCTGGAATTCACTATGTAGTCTCAGGGTAGCCTTGAACTCATGGTGATCCTCCCTCCTCTGCCTCCCAAGCACTGGGATTAAAGGCGTGTGCCACCACACCTGGCCCTTTTGTACATTTTTCAACCAAGTTACTTGTGTTTGTTGAGTATTGTACATTCATTATATGTTCTGGAAGTAATCCTCTATCCAATATATCATCTTGACAGTATTTTTCCCATTCTATATTCTGCTGGTAGTGTCCTTTGTACAAAGTTTTGAATTTTGATGTAGCCCAAATGGAAATGGCATTTTCAGCAGGAGACCATGTGAAACAGAAAAGAATAGTGTGGAATAAAACAAACCTGGTTCCTTTTTTAACTGTACCACCAAGTGTGTTAGGTGACCTTGCACAAGACATTTAACTTCTGGGAACCTCATTATCCTAGTAAATGGGAAGAGAAACAAGAGAAATGGATCATCCACCAGGCAGGAATTTTTGGTGAAATGTGAGTATACGTAAAGCAGGAAGAGTGGATCCAGGAACTTGGAACACACAAGCCTCCTCTGCACCCTGTCCTAGAAATCTTGTCAGCTTGATCATACCACTGGACAGGACCTCAGGCCAAGCACTGAATTCACTATGGGTCATTACCCTTGTCTTACCAATGAGAAAGCTGATACTCAGAAAGGTTATGTAAGAGTCTGTGGTGGCAGGTTCCCACTACCATCATCTGACACCTCCTGTTGTGGGCGTGTACCAGCCATGGCAGCCTCAGCCAACACAACCTGATCACAATGTATGAGAGCTGGTAAATCCATCAAGACCGTCCAGTCCGGCTCTAGACATTTACAGATGGTGAAACTAAAACTGAGAGAGGTAGAGAATCTTGCCCAAATTCATAAAGCAACAGAGCCTGAATCAGCCCCATGGCCAACTCCCCGCCTCCATGCACTCCAGAAACGTCCTTGATAGAGCAGAAGGACAGTGCTGATGCCCAGCACCACCCACGCCTTTCCAGAACACGCAGCCCTGTTCTCCAAGACTGTTGTCTGGGAGAAAAGAGAACATTTCCAAGAGCCCTGAAGAATAAGCTTTTGGATGGTCAGACTGTTTCCTGTCTTTACCAGCTGCCAGGTTCAAGCCCACTAATGGGGCCACATACTTAAATTGATAACAAAGACAGAAGACCCTACTAATTCTTCTCTCTACTGCTTTGTCCATCCATGACCTGAAGCAAAAATCCAGCTATTCCACACAATGCACTTCACTTAATTGTTGTGTCCCCCCTCCCCCGCGGCTCAGACACTACGGCACACAAGGCTCACAGAAACACTCAGGCCAGTGCTTCCAGGCAACGAGAAACACATTTATTGCCTTTGCCTTGGAAGGCCTTTTCATCTTTGTTTTGTGAAAGAATACACAAGTGATATGAATGGAAATCAAAAAAAAGATCTTCCCATACTTATAGCACTAAATAACATTCCTATTTGAAGAGGAAGACTGTGGCATTTATCTTGAGCTCCAAAAACCCAGAGGGAAGTATGTGAGAAAATGTCTGACCTCCTTTACCACATTTCACAGGCAACCAACCAATGGCTGTTTCTTAGGACTGAAACCTCAGAGTAGAAGTAAAAGTCAAATGATTATATTGGCCTTTCATTTATATGGAATTATAATCAGTATAGGAACGATTAAGATGGTAACATGCTTATTGCTGTCACTCTAGATTCTCTCTGGCTATATAGAAACCCCTAGCCCTCGTTCCTCAGAAACATGGGCTGCTACATATGTGCATAAATATTTGTGATGATTTTACAGCTCAATGTCAAAATATGATCTCTTACTACATGCCAAACTCCTCACTTTGGGAAAACAAAACTGAATAAGATTGAGAATGTATGTTCAGGAGGTTCACAGATCTGTGGTCTAAAGCAATAAATGACATTCAGTATGATAAATAACAAAAACAACAATAAAGTATAAAATACATTGTTGGGGGAGGGTGAAGGTGTTAGAGTTGGTGTTAGAGCTCTGGGTTTTCCCAGTGTTCTTCCTGTATGCTTCCCTTCTAGAAGCTTCTTTTGTGTACAGGATGTGAAAAGCTATGAGATACTGACGACATATTACTTTACTGCAAGTCACACTTGTTCTCTCTGGTGCGCTCTCTCTCTCCCTCTCTCTCTCTCTCTCTCTCTCTCTCTCTCTCACACACACACACACACACACACACACACAGAATCTCATGTAGCCCAGACTAGCCTCAGGCTTGCTATGTAGCTGAGGATGACCTTGAACTTCTGATCCTCTTCCCTCTACTTCCCAAGTGCTTGGATTGTTAAACATATACCATCCTGCCCTCTTTTGTACAGTTCTGAGGATAAACTCAGGGCTTTAAGCATGCTAAGCAAGCACCCTATTAACCAAGCTACATCCTCAGCCCTAAGTCACTCCTTTCCAGAAGATTTTGAGGCAAGGTTGGACAAGTGTTCTTGTACTTTAGGAATAATCCTTTACTTAACTTGTAAATGTTATTCAAGTATTATGAGCTAAAAAGAAAGCAAGGCCAGGCATGGTGTTGCATGCTTGTAATCCAGAGCTTGGGATATTGAAGGAATACCATATATTCAATGTTTCTAGCTTATATTAGTTTAGATGGAATATAATCAATATATCTATAAGAAATGTAAATGTACCTAGGACTTCCAGTGAAGTGATAGATGTTGCTCTTCCCTCCTCTGAAACTGCAGCAGGGGAGATTATACTGATGGTAGCTAACAAGAATTCTGTGACTCTGAGCCTGACCCCTATGGACAATATGTAAATACCTTATCTCAGGAGACAGCTGCCTGTACTTAATCTTATTTGATAGAACCCTACACTCATGGATGTAAATCTCTTCTCTCTCTAGGTGGGGGAGAATTCAGACACAGGATTGTAAAAGGTATGTAAGTTCACAGAAGGAGCAACTTTTTTGTGGTAGCAGAAACACAAGGCACCTGGTTCCGTGACATGGCCAGTCTGTAAGCAGAGAGCTCTTGAGGTAACTGGTGCCAGGCTATACCCCATAAGCTCCACCCTATGGCCCTACTTCTGCTAAATAGGCTCCATGTCCAAAAGGTTCCACAACCTCCCAGCACCACCAGCTAGGGGTTAGTGAGCCTTTGGCAACAAGAAAAAAAAAGACAAATGAGCCTTTGGAGTGAGCATTTTACCTTTGGAGCTTCGTGTGAGGTTAAACACTGCTTTTGTATTGATGGCAAACAGCAGACCTCATTTTGGAAGAATTCCAAACTGTGAAATAAAAAAAAAAAAAATCTTTCCTCCTTAAGTTGCTTCTATCAGCTATGCTGTCAAACCAACAAAAACAGTAACTGATACAAGAGGCAAAGGTATGAATGGGCTTAAAACAGCTACTTGACCTTGACAAGCTATTGGACTTTTACAACTTAGCATCTTCTGCTCAACCACAGAAATAATGACATCTACCTCCAAAGGGCTGCTCTGATTGAGATAATGAATAAAATGGCATGGAAGAAATGTTACCAAATTTTTAACAATTGTATAAAGATTTGGGGGCTGGGGAGATGACTCAGTGGTTAAAGGCACTTGCTTGCAAAGCCTAAAGCTCAAGGTTCAATTCCCCAGCACCCAGGTAAAATTCGATGCACAAAAAGGTGCATGCATCTCAAGTTCATTTGCAGTGACAACAGACCCTGGCATGCCCATTCATTTTCTCTTAAATAAATAAATACATAATTTAAAAAATATCTGGATAAAGATATCACCTCTGGGCTGGAGGGTTGGCTAAGCAGTTAAGGCACTTGCCTGCAAAGCCAAAGGACTCAGGTTCAATTCCCCAGGATCTTTGTAAGCCAGATGCACAAGGTAGCACATGCATCTGGAGTTTGTTTGCAATGGCTGGAGACTCTGTTGTACCCATCCATATTCTCTCTCACTCTCTCTCTCTGACTCTCCCTCTCAAATAAATAAATATAAAAAAATGAGTATTTGAAAAAAGAGCTGGTGGGGGGTTAGGCTGGAGAGATGGTTTAGTAGTTAAGCGCTTGCCTGTGCTCTAGTTTGAGGCTCAATTCCCCAGGATCCATGTAAGCCAGATGCACAAGGTGACACATGCATCTGGAATTCGTTTGCAGTGGCTGGGGCCCCTGGCATGCCCTTTCTCTATCTGCTTCTTTCTCTCTCTGTTTGTCACTCTCAAATAAATAAAAATTTTAAAAAAGAAGCCAGGCATGGTGGCACACGCCTTTAATTCCCAGTACTCTGGAGGCAGAGGTAGGAGGATCGCCTTGAGTTCGAGGCCACCTTAAGACTCCATAGTGAATTCCAGGTCAGTATGAGCTAGAGACCCTATCTCGTAAAATAAAAAAAAAGAATTCAAGTTAAAATATAAAAAGAAACTCTTTACTCAGGGTCTAATCCGGAAGAGGTGGTGGAAAGAATGTAAGAGCCAAAGGAAGGGTACAACTCCTTACAACATGCTCCTCCAGACATAAAATGGCCTGGGTATCCATGACCTCACAGTGCCTGACACTACCTACACAAGACCATCATAAGAGGAGGAAAAGATCATGACATCAAAATAAAAGAGGGACTGATTGAGAGGGGGAGGGGATATGATGGAGAATGGAATTTCAAAGGGGAAAGTGGGGGAGGGAGGGTATTACCATGGGATATGTTTTATAATCATGGAAAATGTTAATAAAAATTGAGAAAAATAATTTTAATTAATTTTTAAAAAAGGAACTCTTTAATCAAATTTACAAAGTTAGGAAGAAAGTCTCAGTATTTAATGCTGTATGTGTGCATGCTCACAAGCACGTGGATTTGTTGATCAAATCCAGGGCCTCAAAAATGCTAGGGAAGTACTCTACGATGTCCAGCCCCTTGTATTAAGTGGGAGGCACATCCCTATCTCCTAGTATTTATAGTTTTGGAAAGTACAGGGAAATAGCCACATTCCTAACTGCTAGAGAGAGTACTACTGACTGACACAAACTGAAAATAATGTTGACAATATGTAACAAGCCACTAAAAATGTTTATATACCTATGTATCTTAACCAGCCCACTGGGAGGACTATGACTAAGGGAAAAATTCTAGGATTCAAAGAAAGCTTGAGGTATCATCTCAGTGTACTGTAATATAGCTATGATATAGCAGTGTTGTACTGCACACCAAGGTGATCACAGATGACAGTAACATATTGTATATTTTTCTTAAAGGAAAGGGTCTTGAATATTCTCATTACAAATAAATAATAATGGTAATTGTTTGAGGAGATAGATGTTCTAATCCTGATTTAAATTATTAGTTTGCCTGCATGTCCCCTATAGACTCAGGTGTTTTATTAAAGCTTATAACTTGGGTCTCCAGCCACCTGGCTACAGGAGCTGTCACTGGAGGCAGATCCTGGGGTCCAGACCAAAGATATATTTGGGGATATATTTGAATTCCAGACCAAAGGTATGGAGAGAGATGTGAGCTCTGGTGGGGTTCCTGCTGCTTGCTGACTTTTGGTGTGTATACCGGTGCTGGTGTTTTGGTTGTTGCAATTTTTATCTCTGCTTGGATCTCTGAAAGGGGGCCATCTTCTTCCACCATTTATGGAATTTCCACTGGATCTGTAAACTTGAAATAAATCTCATTCCTCCCATAAACTGGAGTATGGGAGTGCAGGGCCTCCTGCCACTGCAAACAAATCCCAAATACATGTGCCACCCTGTGCATCTGGCTTTACGTGGGTACTGGGGAATCAAACCTGAGCTATCAGCCTATGCAGACAAGCCATTTTTCCAGCCCTCCCCTCTGCTTTTAAACTTTAAAAATGATGTGTATATGTATGAGGCGTGAGTATTGACACACATGTGTAGCTCACAGGACAGCTTCAGGGTGCTGGGCCTCTCCTTCCACTTTAGTTGAGCTGCAGTTTTCTACTAGGAAGGGCAGGCTGGCTGGCCCACAAGATTTGGGATTCTCCTGACTCCACCTCCCACTGCTCAATGCACCGAGATTACAGGGAGTGGGCCACTGCATGTCCAGTTTTATATGCATGCTGGGGATCCAAATGCAGAGCAAGTGCCTTTAACCACTGAGCCATTTCTCCAGCCCCCACCTTTCCTCTTTTTAGGTTAACTTCTTATACGTTTTAATGTAACAACAGATAGCTAAGTAACACAGAATTGAACCCAGGACCTTAGGCATGCCAAGTACACACTCTGCCACTGGGCTACAACAGCCTAGTCTCATACTAATATACAGTTTAAATGGCAGCTGGCAAAGTTGGGATGGGACAGGGAGTATTTCCAACCATGTAGACAATACACAGGCAGGAAAGAGAACAAAAGAGTATTTGTAGCCAGGTGTGGTGGTGCACTCCTTTAATCCCAACACTCAGGGAGGCAGAGGTAGGAGGATTAGTTTAGTACAAGGCCATCCTGAGAATACATAGTTATATTCCAGACCAGCCTGGACTAGAGTGACACCCTATCTTGAAAAGCCAAAAAAATTTTGTTTATAGCTAGCTCCATTTTCCGATTTTTCTAGAAAGGCCGGCTTATTACCAGCACAAACCAGAGAAGCGTTGAAGAAAGGAGAAAAAAGTGGGGGCGCTCTTATCCTGACTAACTTCTTCAGTGAAGTAGGTGTTGTCACCTTTTCAGAGCCAAGAAAGGGTAACTCAGAAAAGCTGAGGTCCAAGGTCAACTGAGGGGCAGAGCTGGGCCCAGATGCAGGCTGAGGTCCTCAGGGCTCTTTCACTACCACACTTGCCATGATGAGGGAAAGAAGGGAAAGAAAAGGAAGCATGGAGACAAATACACTGGCAAGGGGGAGCTGGCTGTAGCACCCATAAGCCCGCCCCCAACAATACACTCCCTCCAGGAGGTGTTAATTCCCAAATCTCCATCCACTGGGAACCTAGCATTCAGAACACCTAAGTTTATGGGGGACACGTGAATCAAACCACCACAACCACTATGCTACATCCCAGCATCAAAAGTAGGTTTGGGGCTGGAGAGATGGCTTAGTGGTTAAGGCACTTGCCTGCGAAGCCGGAAGAACCTTAGTTCGATTCTCCAGGTCCCACATAAGCCAGATGCACAAGGTGGCATATGCATCTGGTGTTTGTTTGCAGTGGCTACAGGCCCTGGCATGCCCATTCTCTCTGTGTGTATGTCAAATTAAAAAACAAAATTAAAGTAGGTTTTAAACCAGGTGTAGTGGTGCACACCTTTAATCCCAACACTCCACAGGCAGAGGTAGGAAGATCACCATGAGTTCAAGGCCATCCTGAGACTACATAGTAAATTCCAGGTCAGCCTGGGCTACAGCAAGACCCTACCTCAAAGAACAAACAACAAAAATAGTAGGTTTTAACGAGTAGGACCGGGAGATGTTGTCCCTCCGCTCTTTCTCATTGTTTCTGTAAGATGGCAGTAACTTGGTACATGATCATCATCATTGCAACAGCCTGAATTACTGAGCTGTAAGTAGCAAGACCAAGAAAAAGGGCTGTCTACGTGGGAGGATGGGCAGGCCACACAGCCCCGATGTGCAGCAGACATACATGGCACCATGGGCTGCAGGGGGCTCAGGAGTGGGGGAGGAGACAGCCTGGGAGTGTGTGTGTGTACACAATGGAGATGTCTTCAAAGCTGAGTCTCTGGACCTCAAAGGGCGTCTGCCTGGCCCTGCACTTCTCTGCTTCCTCCACAGCAGCTACATCAACCACAAGTCACGATGTCCTGCACATTTTCAAAGGCTGGCCATCGTTGCTTTCCTGCAGTGTGCATTCTCTGTCACAAAGCAGACGCATACTGAGGATGCAAGAGCGTCTGGCAGAGCAGCTTGGGCTTCAGTGGCACTGGGGTGCCCAGACCAGGGTGGCGGGGAATCCTCTCTGCTCGCTCTTTACTCTTGGTGGCAGTGGACCCTCTGTCTGGAGGCACATTTCTCAGGTTCCATCTGGCCTCAGTGGGAAAGTGGAATAGTCTCATGGCTCCAGCACAGGTGAAAGGAACAGGGACAGCACTAATTACACAACCTCAACCAAAAGAAAAACTGATGAGAATCCACTTTGTCAAAGAACCTGTGATCATCCTGCCCCAGGACAAATCACTTTTCTTACCAATCAATGTTGATAGATATAAAATCAGGATTGTGAGAAGTCATTTTAGAGTCGTTTCCAGGAAGTGACTGTGGGTTAGAAATGAATGAATAATGAGAGAGCAGCTGGGATGAATCTAGAAAATACAAATAGTCCAAGTTGGATGTGGTCTTGCAAGCCTATAATCCCAGCACTCAGGAAACTGAAACAGGAGAATAAAGAGAGAGTTCTATAAAGCCTTCTCAAAAAGAAGAGGAGAGAGGGCTGGGGAGATGGCTCAACAGTTAAAGGCACTTGCTTGCAAAGCCTGTCAGCCTGAGTTCAATTCTGCAGTACCAACATGAAGCCAGATGCACAAAGTGGCAAATGCATCTGGAGTTCATTTGCAGTGGCAAAAGACCCTGGTGCGCCCATTCTCCCCCACCTCTCTGCTTGCAAATACATTTTTTAAAAAGGAGGGGGGCTGGAGAGATGGCTTATTGATTAAGGCACTTGCTTGCACAACCAAAAGACCCAGGTTTGATTCCCTAGGAACCACATAAGCAAAAGAGGAAGAGGAAGAGAAAAGCAGGAAACTTGTACAGTGGCTCACAGCTAGCAAGGTTGAGGTAAAATATGTGTTTAAGCCAGAGGTATGTGCAGAAACGAGCAGAAAGGGAGAGAAGGTCCATCCAAGAGGACTCACAAGAGATAGCGTCCTGTGCACCTTTTCCAGTGTAGCACTTCTCTGGATGATCTTGATACAGCAGCAGCCTGAATATGAGGCTCACAATGGAAGTCCATAGGCATTTCACCATTTTATAAAGAAATACCATTTAAAGCCGGGCATGGTGGCACATGCCTTTAATCCTGGCACTTGGGAGGCAGAGGTAGGAGGATCGCCCTGAGCTTGAGGTCACCCTGAGACTACATAGTGTATTCCAGGTCAGCCTGGACCAGAGTGAGACCCTACCTGGAAAAACTGAAAAAAAGAAAAAAAGAAATACCAGTTAGAGCCATGACCCCAATATGCCTAACATCATACAGCTCTGAACTGCCTCTTGGATTAGGATTAGACTCTAGGACTAACATTTCTTCTGTTCCAGATTCCTCTGGGTCCTCCAGAAAAGGCAAGAGGCCCTTAGTCTCCATAAGCCAAAGGAAGAAGACCAGAGACTGAGAGACACAGAAAAACTGAGTTGTGGAGGACAGAGGTAAGGTGGACGGGGGAGAATAAGGGGAATGAAGACCCATCTGGAGCGGGCAAGAAGTGAGGACACAGCTGGAAGATACGAATTTATACTGCACCAAATCTATACGCTGGGTGGTCAAAGGTCACCTCTGTCCAAAGCTCTTAGCAGCTTTTGGCTCCTTATGTACTTACTGCCAATAGTTTTTAAAGCTCCTAGTGACATCTTCATAATGTGTATTCACCTGAAACATCAGGGAGAAATGGGGGGACAGAGGGAGAAGCACGAAGGTAGGAGTGCCATTTGGCCACATTTCATCTAAATGTGTGTCACACTGGACAAAGCACTTGGAAAACTAGGGAAAGAAAAGCAATCAATAGGAAATCAATAACATCATGTGTCCTCCCTACTTCTCCACTTACATCCTTTTCCTTTATTTATTCTTTTTTAAAAATTATTTTAGACAGGCTCTCCCTGTGTAGCCCTGGTTGGCCTGGACTTCATTATGTCATCTAAACTGGCCTCAAGCTTGCAGTGATTCTCTTGTCCCTGTCTCTAGAATGCTGGGACTACTGGCATGCACCACCATTCCCAGCTCCCACTCACATTCTTTTTCATCAATCTATTAACTTCAGGGAAAGAATAATTGCAGTACCACATGGGTCCTTTCTTTCCAGCAAGTCAAGAACATCCTAAAATCCAGGCCAACAGGCACTCGTTGGAGAGTGGGTTCCCTGTGACACCTCCCAAGACCTTGCTTTGCACAGTGTCAGCCTCCATCCAGCACTACTGTGACTTTCCTGTGTACAGGCTGCCCAGGGGACTCTGTCATCACAATCTTTCCATGAATCACTGAGGGGAAGTCCCTGGTCTGTCTGTATCTGGGGAAATAAAAACATCATGAAAGAGAAATGAAAATTTGTGTATCTGAAAATAGCACAAGGTTAGGCTGGCTCTCCAGTTCATCCTTGTGTTCTGTCCAGCTCTGGACTGACTTGCTACATTCAACAAAGGCAGACCAGGACCCATGACTCTAAGATATGCTGGATAAGTTACCACATTATATAATAAAAGCACTGGGGTGGGCTGGAGAAATCAGGGCTCCTAATTCTGACCCATTCTAACGAGGCTGTCCTAACTCCTTCCCCAATGCAGGTGCCCTGCAGTCACATGCTTCTGTCAAATGATCTGCAGCTCTAGGCTGCTCCCTCTGCAGAAAAGAATGGGAGAGAAACAGAATAAAGGAATCTACAGTTTGCCTGGAAACCTCATAACCTCCAAGCTTATGAATCACCAGTGCCCTGTTACCTTCCTCTAGGGTCCCCACTGGTCATCAGTCTAGCTTCTGCGGTCAAGCACCTCCTCCTCTCCTCCTCCACTTGATCCCCCCAAGAGAATTAATACTTGCTGAGCTCTGCTGATGTCTACATTGAGATCAGAAATCCAGAGGTGTCATCTACTGGGCAGGGAAGCAAAAGTTGAGTCTTTGTCTTCTAAGTAAGGGGGCCTCCAGCTGCTGAGTCTTTCCAGCACGCTCTCAGCTTCCTGTGCTTCTAACAAACTTTGTGACTCATAGTGTGTTTGCAGTGAGGCAGCCAGCAGCCTTAGCGATGGGTTTAAATTGGGAACGTGCTCTTCTAGATCACTCGCCCCTTAGATGCAGACTGAATGGGGTGGGCGGTAAGCACTGCCTCATTTCTTTTAGTAGCCCCAGGTACCTAGGTTCTGATGGACCTGACCTGATGGGCCATATCCGTAGGAATCATCAACACGCACGCGCGACACACACACCCCATGCTCAGTAACGCAGCCCATTCCTAGATTGACTCGAACTGCAATGAGGGACCCAAACAGCTTTTTTCCTCATCTCATTGCAGAACCAGAGGAATACTTGGCAAGTGAGCCAGGAGAGCTGTGCATAGTGAGGGTCAGTGGAACTGTTGCACATCAGTGTGTGTGTGGAGGGGGGGGTGTCAGGGGAAAGAGCGGTCAGGGCTGCGCTGCACCCTCTAAGAGATCTCTCTTTAACCCGGAGGAGGGCCAATCTAGAAGTTGGGGAACCTGGATCCCACTAGCAGGCGGGCAACCGGGCAGGCAGTGGCCAAGTCCACCCAGGGCGGAGAGATGAGGCTCGGAGCACTGGCGCTCTCCCCGGCCCGGGCACTGCCCGCGCCCCTCCTACATCCTCCGCGTCCTGCAGAAGGCCGGCGGCGAGCGTCTCTCCTCCACGCAGGACCGGTTTCGAGCATAACTCCCAAGCACAACCCGCTTCGTTAATTCTGAAATGCTGTCACACGACCAGTCCCACCAACACTGCCCGTAGCCTGGGTTCAGGAGAGACGGACCCGCTTTCGCCCCAGCCCCCGGGTCCAGGCGGCCGGCGCGCAGACCCCGCCCCCGGCGGACCACCGCCCCTCGCGCCGGCACCGGCAGGCCGGAGGACCTGGGAGCGCCGGAGCCCCGGCCCGAGGCACCTTTGTCCTCCCGGCGCAGACCCGCGCACCCCGGCCAGCCAAACAGCTCAGCCAGGCTCCGCGTCGGCGCTCTCGCCTCGGGCCGGGTCCGGGCCCGCCCGCGTCCGGGAAGTTTGCGGAGTGGCCCCGCGGGCCCAGCCCTCCTTACCGTACATCTCCGCGGGAGCGCGCCGCCCCGGAGGCCGGTGTCGCCGCGTCGCTCGCAGCCAGCCCCCAGCGGCGTCGGCCTTTCATTCGCCGCCCCGGCGCGCGGGCGGGACCGAGCTGCGCGCCACCAGCCCGGCCGCCTCCAGCCCGGCTCCCGCGGAGACGCGCAGGGGCGGAGTCTCCGGTCCCGCCACGCCCCCGCTGCGCCGCCACTGGCCGCCCACCCCGGCGTCCCGCCCGGCCCCCCGAAGCCGGGGGAGGGGACGTCTTCCCAGGCTGAGGACCCCCACCCCAAGGCCGCTTCTCCGGGCGGCCGCGGCGCTCCCCCGAGCCTCCGCGCTCGAGCTCCAGTGCCCCAGCCTGCCGCCGAGATCTCTGATGCGGGAGCCCGAGGTCCGCAGGGGTACCCTCCCCCGGCTTTGTCCGGGCTGCCAGGGAGCAGAAATTGGGGGATGACCCTCCGCCACTCTGTCTCTTCATTCTCAAACCCAGCCCTCCAGACCTAGGCGGCTCCCCCCCCCCCCCCGAAGAAACACTGTGGCCGGTCCTTCCTGTGCCAGGTACGCAGAAAGCCACTACACAACCTTCCAGGACTGCGGGAAGTCCGTTTGATGTTCCCATCCCCAGATTTATTCGTGTAATTTGCTAGTTTTGCCGCCAGTCCCCGCTCCGGAGGTGCCTCAGGGCGGATTTGAATTCCATCTATCCACCTGACCTGAGCCTGAGACGCAGGCACAAGGGCAGAAACCTCATCTAACGCCCGAACCCGGGAGATCTCTCCCCACCTCACCATGGTTCATTCCCTGCAATTCCCTGGCAGTTCCATATCAGTTTCCATATATTCACGCTCATCCCCAGCTTTGCGGATCAAACCCAGGCTTTCACACATGCTAGGTAAATGCTCTACCACTGAGCTACAGTCCCAGTCATATCTATTTCTTAATTTCTCCACTTGTGGGTGAAGCTTTTCGTTTTCTCCCCTACTGGTAGAAATTATAAAGACTTTAAAATAGTGTGAGGCCCTTGCAGCATTTAACCTAGAGAGGTTATTTGTGTTCTGTTTCCTAGATACAGTAGGTTGTGTATCTTTGCCAGTTCTCTACCCCCTCTAAATCTCAGATTCTTGCAGAATTATCTAGAAATTTTCATGAAAACCACAGGAAAGTACATAGTGGGCACTCACATATTTATTTCCTAGCCTAAGACAAAGGGAAAATAAAAACTGGGAGAACCCAGTACCTGGCTCTTGAAATAGTGTTTTCTGCTGGATCTTAACCCATGTTTTCTCGTTCTCTGTGGCGTCATTCCTAGCCTCTCTATAGCCCCTATACACTCCCTTTCTGTTTCTAAATTTCATTCCTTATCCCTTACCTTTTGATCTCAGCAGCATGTGAGACTCAGGGGCACCTTAAAGCACTGAAGTTTCTGGAGCTCACATTTGTTTGTTTGAGTCAGGGTTTCACTCTAGCCCAGGCTAACCTGAAACTCCCTCAGTAGCCTTGGGATGGTCTCAAATGAAGGAGCCTCCTCCTACTTCAGCCTCTTGAGTGCTTGGATTAAAGGCGGGTTTTTGTTTGTTTCTCCTTGACATACTGGGGATTGCAGCCAGGGTACTTCACAAGCTAGGGAAGTGCTCTACTACTGAGCTACAGCTCTAGCCTGGAGCTCACATTCAGTCTAGACTCTCCAGTGATTCACAAATAACCTCTGTTCTCCAGCTCCAAGACCAGGCCAGGAGCTTCGAGGCCTGATGAGAGTAAGAAGACCTGGACCAGGGCAAGAGGAAGCCCCTGGAGTCCCTGGCTTGATCTCCATGCTGTTCAACACAAAGTGTACTCATGGCACTGATGTCTGACGGCAGCACAGGGGGAACAGTCTGTCTTCAAGGGCACCAGATACTGCTGAAGGCTGCAGAACAAGGGAAAACATGGCCAATGCTTCAGGAGAGTCTAGACCGGTGTTTATATAGAGGGAAGGTACTTAGGTGATGGGACATATGCACAGATTATAGAAATATAGGCTGGGGGTGTAGCTCAAGTGCTAAAGGGCTACATGGAGCCCTGAGTTTGATTCCCCAGCTCTGTAAAACTGGGCATGGTGATGGACATCTTTAATTCCAGCACCCAGGAGACAGAGGTAGGAGTATCGCTATAAGTTTGAGGTCACCCTGAGACTATATAGTGAATTTCTGGCCAGCCTGGACTAGAGCAAGACCCTATCTGAAAGAAAAAAAAAACAAAAAACTGGGCATGGTGGTACATGCTTATAATCCCAGCACTCAGGAAATGGAAGCAAGAGAATAAGGTGATCAAGGTCACCCTCAGTTGCATGAGTTTGAGGCCAGCCTGGGCTATAAGAGACCCAATCTCAAAAAAATTTTATTAGGCAGGCATAGCGGCATATGCCTTTAATCCCAGCACATAGGAGACAGAAATAGGAGGATCACCTGGAACTACATAGCAAATTTCAGGTCTGCCTAGGCTAGAATGAGCCCCTACCTCAACGAAAAACTAAAATTTATTCCTATGTCTATGGAAACACATATGAGGAGCAAAGGAGACTTGCATGAAGAAAAACCACTCAAAATGGGTTTTGAGGGCAAGGGAGATGGTTTAGCAGTTAAGGCACTTGCCTGCAAAACCTAAAGACCCATGTTTGACTCTCCAGGCCCACATAAGCCAGATGCACCAAGTGTGCACAATGGGGCACACATGGCTGGAGTTTCACTGTAGTGGCTAGAGTCCCTAGCATGCCAATTCTCTCTCTCTCTCACTCTTTCTCTCTGTCTGTTGCTTACTCTTGCTGTCACTTTGTCACATTAAAAAGTAAAAAGGCCAGTTTCTTTGGCTTGCCTCAGGAAAAGGGGCGGGGGTTAAACAGGCACTATTTCTAAATGCAGAGATAATGTAAATAATTTTAGCCAAAATAACTGACATTTGCAAAGGTCAGAGATGATAACAGGTAGAGGGTATGGGAAGTGTATTGCAAACTCCTTACAGTTAAAAGAGGGCAGAACAGATGCGCAAGGTGGCGCATGTGCCCAGAGTTTGTTTGTCATGGCTAGAGGCCCTGGTATGCCCATTCTCTCTATCTCTCTCTCAAATATATATATATATATTTATATGGTTTTTTGAGGTCGGGTCTCACTCTAGCTCAGGCTGACCTGGTATTCACTCTGTAGTCTCAGGGTGGCCTTGAACTCATAGCGATCCTACCTCTGCCTCCTGAGTGCTGGGATTAAAAGCATGTACCACCATGCCTGGCAAATAAAATATTTTTAAAAAATAATAAAAGAGGGCAGAAGTAGCATTAAGGCCAGAAAGGTAATTCCTGGCCTGTTGGGAAGACCTTGATTGCCCAACCCAAAGACTTTAGGAGTGCCAGATATAGCAAATGAAAATATAAGGAAATTTGAATATCACATAAGGAGTGATTTGTCATGTGTGATTTGTGCAGTATTTGAAACACTATTTTTTGTTGTTTTCTGTAATCCAAATTTATGTTAATTTTTTGGAGGGTTAGAGGTAGGGTCTCACTGTAGCTCAGGCTGACCTGGAATTCACTATGTAGTCTCAGGCTGGCCTCGAACTCATGGCAAACCCTCCTATGTCTGCCTCCTGAGTACTAAGATTGAAGCCATGCTTTATTTATATTAGATTTTTATATTAAATTTATATTAATTTTTTAATTGGCAGTTTCACCAGTATTGTGCTTTGGAGGGTAATCCTGGATCCCCATGACTGAACCAAGTCTGGCATAGCCCACTCCTCCCATGTTCCCAATCTGTGTTCTTGAATAAATCTCATAGTATGAGTTTCCTAAGCAAGTGGGGTCATATTACTCTGGCCAGCCTTGCTTGCACATTTAGGCAGACAGTTTGGCCAGAAAGCTGAGGCCCAGAGAATGCCCATAAGAGTCTATCTAAGAAGTAGCTTCTCTAATCCAACATTACTACAAGAAGCATGGAAAGAGATCTCTGCTGTCTGCTTTCCCATGGGCTGGGCAGCCCTGTCAGCTCTACATGTTCAGTGGGGAAGGAATCCTGTCTTTCTAAGATGTGGTGAAGTTTAGATAAAATGTGTACAGGAGGGCTAGAGAGATGTCTTAGCAGTTAAGGCATTTGCCTGCAAAGCCAAAAGATCTCAGTTCGATTCACCAGGACCCACATAAGCCAGATGCACAAGGGGGTACATGCACCTGGAGTTCATGTGCAGTGGTTGGAGGCCCTGGTGTGCCCATTCTCCCTCCCCCTCTCTCTCTCTCTTCCTCCCTCCCTCCCTCCTTGCCTCCCTCTTTCTCTCTCTCAAATAAATAAATAAAATATATTTTAAAAATGTGTACAGGAGGGCTGGAGAGATGGCTTAGCGGTTAAGCGCTTGCCTGTGAAGCCTAAGGACCCCGGTTCGAGGCTTGGTTCCCCAGGTCCCACGTTAGCCAGATGCACAAGGGGGCGCACGCGTCTGGAGTTCGTTTGCAGAGGCTGGAAGCCCTGGCGCGCCCATTCTCTCTCTCTCCCTCTATCTGTCTTTCTCTCTGTCTGTCACTCTCAAATAAATAAATAAAAATTGAACAAAAAATATTTAAAAAAAAATGTGTACAGGAAAAGGTTTTGCCTAGTGGCAATGTAGAAACATGCCAGCAGCTGAAGTACCCCTTCCTGGAAAGAGGACAGACTTTTTAAACTCAAGACGCAGAGGCTCGTAAAATTACAAGGCTCTAGAGCCTCCCCCACCCCCACCATCACCTTAAGGTTGTATAAACAGTCAACAATTTCTGGGGGAAGAAGAGACTCCAGTGGCGTAGCTCCCTGCAAGTTGTACAGGGAACTTCAATGATGTATCTTTTTTGAATCATCATCCATGTTGGGGATGTTTTTTCCAGTGACACAGCTACCAAGGTAACCCATGCTTCTGTAATTGACCCCAATAAACCTGTTGGTTTTCCAAACAGTACTTGGATGGAATTGTTTCTTTGGTCTATCTGGGTGAATAGAAATAAATTCTCAGGAAAAGTAACACAACAGGCCCAAAGAGCAGAACTCAAGAGTCTCAGACTCCAGGGCAGCATACCCACACAAAACAGAAATCAGCTCCATAAGTCAACTGTGGAAGAGAAGGAAAGTTAGAATTGGGATTGCTATAGTGAGTATGTTTCTGCTATTTCTGCATAAATCCAAAATAAGTTGATAGGGAAGACAGGAAAAAAAAAGTGGAAGTCATGCTTATACTGAATAACAAAATGGGTCTATGCCAGGCACTTCACATAGGTCCAGAGTATCTATGATTTACCCTGACCAGCTGTGCAATATGTGAAAGCAATACACTCTCAGTAGAAACTATACTTGAGATTTGGAGCTTAGCAATATGTAGTACTATACTTTTTGGCCAAACAGCACCATATTCTATGTAAGCACCCTAAACAATGCCCTTTGTGGTGACTGCTTCTGTGGGTCCCCCTGCTACAGTTTCCATATTCGGGAGGCTGAATTTCCTTGTTTTTCAGGGAAGGCAGCTTCAAAGTAGATAGCAAACTACAGCTATTACAAGTAATCCCAGGAACATGGACTCACAGCCAGGCATCAGAACCCGCATCACACCCATGGCCTTCCTTTTAGCTTAGAAGCCTGACTTCCTGATGGCTGTCTCACTAGACCCCGTCACTCAGCTGTGTCCACCCAAAGGCTTTAATCTCTTCGTCAGCTGTAGCAACTGTGACAGCTCTTGCTCAGGGCTCCAGCCAAGTGCAACAGCTGACAGCTTTAAAGCACCTTGCAGAGGGAGGAAAGAGAGAAGACAATGACAGCCCCAGGGGATCCACTTTAGGTGGGGGGAAATGACCCAAGACCCAGAGGGGAAAATGCACTTGGAAGGAGGTTCAGGAAACTATTAGCTGTAAAGCCAGAAGTAGAATTCAGAAGTCCAGACTCCAGGCTAGGTGTCTTGAACCCTGGCACTTCTTCCAAGCAGGTCAACTGTCTTGACCCACTTCTCAAAGGACCACAGGGAAATAGCCTATAAAAAAGAGTGTCAGCCAGGTGTGGTAGTGAGGGAGGGAAAGGTAGAAGGATCACTATGAGTTTGAGGCCACCCTGAGAAAACAGAGTGAATTCCAGGTCAGCCTGAGCTAGAGCAAGACCCTACCTTGAAAACCAAGAAGAAAAAAAAAAGTGCCAACTAGTGACACAGAGGATCTCCAAGGGCTGAAGAATGTATCTCCACAACACACATGTAGTTTTGCAGCCAGGTAGGTAGGATGACTTTGGTCACCAAGGTTGCCATGAGCCACCTTGGGCTGCCATAGGAACACAGGGGGAACAGCTGTCCACTGCCAGGAGATCAGGACTGAGCATCTGGGGTGAAGAAGGCTACCACAGACCAGACTTCTCATCCATACTTGTCCACAGTAAAAGAGAACGGCTAACATGTGGAGGTTTCAAAGTGCCAACCAAGCTCTGCCTTGGACTTTCCTGTATTTGCCCTGCAATGTAGAGCCAGTGCCCTGCTCCCTATGCCCTCTAGTCCCTAGAGACTCCATTCCCACATGAAGCTAAATTCCAGGTCTGGTCACTTCTGGAAACACACACAGGCATTGCTACACTGACTACCAAGCTCAGGTGCAGACCAAGGAAATTGCATCTTTCATTCTCCCCTTCTTGCTAGCTTTCAGGAGGCACCTGCTCCCCATGCCTTACCTCCAGCCTTGTAAAACCTGCTCACACTGGGAGAGCCAAGCCTCTACCCTCAGAAGGACTAGAAGCCCATGGTACCATTTTTACTTCATTTTCCTGTTGCAAGCATTCCTTGCAAGAAAAGAGGGACACTGGAAGTGAGTGGCTGCTCAGATAGGGCCTTTCAGAGGCCATGGCTAAGCATATGCAGAGGTTGGGCTGCACTAGGCTGGGCTGGAGGCTGACTATCCTGATCAAAGGATGGCTAAAACAAACAGAAGGGAGGGAGATGTGTGCCTCTGAGAAACTGTAAACCTGGCTTTAAGAATACAGAGAACATGTGAGACACTGAATGCAAAGAGCTGAACATTGGTGCTGATGGAAAAAGAACCCAAGGACTTCCAAGGGGCCACAGGCTAACTCTGCTAAGTAGTTACCCTGCCTGCTTGAGCCAAATCATGCTTCTCAGATCCAATGGATTTGCTGCCTCATGTTGACCTTGGCCCAGGAAGCTGCCTCTCTCTCCTATTAAAGGAGGCTGAATTTTATACTCACCAGCTCAGTCTTTGGTAGCTTTGCAGTTAGACAACTGTGACATGGTACCCTGCCCCCTGTCTGCTTGTCCATAGGACTGACCCCTCTTTGATATGCAGACCCAATTCTCAGCTTCTAAATCTTTAGCTAAAGCCAGGCATGGTGACACATGCCTCTAACACCAGCACTCGGGAGGCAGAGATTGGAGGACTGCCATGAGTTCAAGGCCACCCTGAGACTATAGTAGATTCCAAGTCAGCCTGGGCTACAGCAAGACCTTACCTTGAAAAAAAATTCTCATAAATCTTTAGCCAAATCTTACTTTTCTGGCTCAATGGATGGCAGCTCACTTCAGTCTACCAACATGGCCCATTTTTCAAGCAAAAATAGTGAGGAAACTTGGGCTTCTCTATAACAGTGTGCATATGTGTAACAAAATCAGTTCAAAATTTGAAATCCATTAATATCTGATGTCTGCTAGGGTAGGACTTACTTGTGCTCTCAATTATGGAACATAACTGTACTGAGAGCCTATTCTATGTAGGATTTTGTATTCCTGGCAGACACGGTGTTGCAGTCCGGTTCGCATTGCTGTTAGAAATCACCCAACCAAGAGCAGCTTCTGGGAAAAAGAGATTTATTTTGGCTTACAGGCTCGAGGGGAAGCTCCACGATGGCAGGGGAAAACGATGGCATGAGCAGAGGGTGGACGTCACCCCCTGGCCAACATAAGGTGGACAATAGCAACAGGGGAGTGTGCCAAACACTGGCATGGGGAACCTGGCTATAAAGCCCTTAAGCCCACCCCAAATAATACATTCCCTCCAGGAGGCATTAATTCCCAAATATCCATCAGCTGGGAACCTAGCATTCAGAACACCTAAGTTTATGGGGGACACCTGAATCAAACCACCACACACGGTGTGGACAGCGAAATAAGAGCACTTCTGCCATCCATAAGGCTCACAGTCTAGCAGAGAAGATAAGTCAAGAGAAATGCTGGAAGAGAGGTAAAAAAATGGAGAAGCTATTGCAGTTACCATCTTGTTGCTGGACAAAGCATCTGACCAAAAGCAGATGATGCGAGGAAAGATTTTATTTTGGCTTACTGTTGTGAGGGAAAGCTTCATGGTGGCGGGGGAAAGAACGGCACTGGCAGAGGGTGGACATCACTTCTTGTGACAGCAGGTGGAGAAGACAGCAGCAAGAGACTGAGCTGGGCTCTGAAAATGGGGAGGTGGCTATAACATTAGCCCCTGGTAATACACCTTTAGAAGGCTCCACATCCCAAATTGCTGCCAACTGGGGAATCAAGCATTGAAAACACATGAATTTATGGGAGATATCTCTTTAGCAAGGCTCCACATCCCAAATTACTACCAACTAGAAAATAAAGCATTGAAAACACATGAATTTATGGGGGATATCTGATTTAAACCACCATAGAAGCCAAGGAAAGAGGTTCTACATATGTGGACAGGGAGTCAAGGATGACTTCTGAAAAGGAGTGAGATGTGGAGAGGTAGAAAATGAAGGGTTAATAGTTTTAATAGGCCCAACAACCCCTGATTGATAAACTTCCCTTAGCTCAGAAAGCCTTGAAGGAACAGAATCCATCTGGGTGTCCTTCCTAGACAATTTTGTTGAAAAAGCTTATTCTGAGCTAGGACACAAATAACTACAGTTCCTTATCTATTTCTCTTTAGACCTGCACCTGGTCTGTTTTTCTTAGGATCCTCCTTAAAAGTTTGAATCCCAGCCTGACTCAATGGTTCAGCCTTCATTCCGTGGAAAGGCCCCCAGCTGTTTCTCTCAATAAACAATCTGTTTGTAGATATTCTCTTTTGCTTTTCTCTTATACTTTCCTTACATTTGGTGCCATGACTCAGACCGGAGGCCTCTGGGGCTTTGGGGCTGCGTGCCCTCCCTTTCTCTTTCCCTCTCCTCTTCCCCACATCCCTGCCGGTGTTTCAGTCCCTCGGGAGCACAGACACTCATCGTGTTCACTCTTCTGGACTAAGCAGTCACCAGCCTGACCAGAGGCCTCTGGTCTTTTGTGGCCTTGGTCTACGTGAGCGGTACAAGTTCCGTTCAGCCTCACGGTTTAGGGAGCTTTATTGGTGCTCTGTAAATCCAGCTTGATACCTGGCAGCTTTCTCTTTCTCTTTTTTCTCTCACTCTGACTTTTGGATTGCATAAGCTCTGCGAGTCATTTGTGGAGAATGAGGAATTCTGGACAGGGTTACTCCCTGGTGAACGTCTGAAATCCCTCTCTGAGCTCAGCTGAGGCTCCAACAGCCTTTTGGGTAATCCACCAGGCCATATTTCTCTCTCCCTCTCTTCTCCCCAAGATTTTTGAACTCCAGACAGGAAGGCACTCGCCATATGATCAAATGCATCCACACCCTCATGAATTACAACCTTCAGGAAAGGTACTCATCCTCAGTCTGTGAAGGCACCTTGTCTTAGACCTTATTAGACTCTGAGAGTTTCTCACTTTTCAGTCCATGGACAGAGACTCCAGGAGCCTCCCACCTATCATTCTACCAGACAACCCAAGCATTCCAAGTGCAGGGATGCTGCCTCCTAATTTTTGGGTTTTATTTGCCCTCCCTAAACCCAGGAGATGTCCCTGGTGGTGGGATTGGCCACTCCTTCAAAATGGGCTCTCAATTATCTGTCCCAAAAGGCACTCCATTGGCATGTCTCAAGGCTAATTTAAAGGAACTCGAACTTTCTGAGCTCCTGCCTGCCAAATTACTCCAACTCTCCGTTCAAATTTGGCTGCAATATTCCTTAGGTAGTGGCCACTACTGGCCTGAATGTGGTACTTTTGATTTTAATACTCTTTTTAAATTTTTATTTATTTATTTGACAGAGAAAGAGGGAAAGAGAGAGAGAGAGAGAATGGGTGCACCAGGGCCTCCAGCCACTGCAAATGAACTCCAGATGCGTGCACCCTCTTGTGCATCTGGCTAACATGGGTCCTGGGGAATCGAACCAGGGTCCCTTGGCTTTGTAGGCAAACACCTTAACTGCTAAGCCATCCCTCCAGCTGGATTTTAATATTCTTATTGATCTTGATCATTTCCTCAGAAGACATGGTGAGTGATCCGAGGTCCCCTACCTTCAGGGCTTCTTTGTCCCGGTTCCCACCCTTCCCTTTGTACTTCTTGTTCTACCTTCCAAATTCTCATCCGTCACAAAAACCCTCTAAAATCCTCCCCAAACAGAACTCCTCACAAGACTCATTTTTTGACCCAGCAGATGAACCCCTCCATATCATTCCCCTAGCCCCCCTTTTGCTCCTCCTGCTTTTCTATATCAACTTCCTGAAACTCTTCCTTCTTCACCCCTCAACCCTCACCCAACTCCCCTCTTGCACCTGCTTCTCCCCAATCCCCCTCTGCTCCTTCAGTCCCCTCACCCCAGCCCCTGAAGCTCCCAAAAAGGATGATCCTACTAATACCATACACTCCACTCCCCCTTCTCTGTCCCCTCTCTGCCCTACTCTAGGTCATGAGGAGGGAACAACAGGGGGCTTGGGGATGTTTCCTTTACATGAGGAAGCGGGGACACTCTCAATGAAATGGACTCAATTGAACAAAAATTAGAATCTTTCTCAGAAAATCCTCTCCATTATAGAATTCACTTCACTAGACTCACCCAGATCTATTCTCTCACTTGGAGAGATGTTTTTCACATTATTTATTTATTTATTTATTTATTTATTTATTTATTTATTTGGTTTGTATTTTCGAGGTAAGGGCACACTCTAGCTCAGGTTGACCTGGAATTCACTATGTAGTCTCTTCATGGCCATCCTCCTACTTCTGCCTTCCGAGTGCTGGGATTAAAGGTGTGCACCACTATGCCTGGCTTTTTTTTCACATTTTAAATTCAACCTTACCCCTGATGAAAGGGAACACATTTGGACGGCAGCCCAGACTCATGCTGATAGACTGAGTCAACAAGACCCCCAACCTTCTCCTGGGGCCCTTACAAGAACCAAAGTGGAACTACCAAACAACAGGCTGGAGCTCAAAGGCCTCCAGGTACAGCAACCTGTCCAGCTGAAGGGACAAACCAAAATGCTCATGGCAGAATCAATTTTTTTGTTTATTTTTATTTATTTATTTGAAAGTGACAGACAGATAAAGAGGCAGAGAGAGAGTGGGGGGGGGGGGAGAATGGGCACGCCAGGGCCTCCAGCCACTGCAAAAGAACTCCAGACATGTGTGCCCCCTTGTGCATCTGGCTAACGTGGGTCCTGGGGAATCGAGCCTCGAACCGGGGTCCTTAGGCTTCACAGGCAAGCACTTAACCTCTAAGCCATCTCTCCAGCCCCAGGATTAATTTTGAAAAACTGAAACAAATTACCCAGGGCCCCACTGAAAACCCAGCCTTTTCCTCAACCGCCTATCTGAGGCTATATTCAAGTTCAGCAATGTACTCATACACTCCCGTGAAGGCACCCTGCTTCTGCGCGTTCACTTTCTAGGACAGGCTGCCCCCGCCATCAGATGCAAACTCCAAAGGCTTGAAAAGGGACCTATAAACCCCCCAAATGAGTTACTTAACCTGGCTTTCAAAATCTTCAACGGTAGAGAGGAGGAGGCCAGAAAAGAGAGAGATTGGGAACAGACTAGGAAAGAGCCACTTTCAATTCCTGGCTGCTACCTTACGCTGTTCCCAGCCACAGCCTTCACCCTCTACCCCTGGGAAGCGGGGTCAGTCCCCCGCCCATATCCTTGTTTCTGCTGAGGCCAACCTGGCCACTGGGCAAAGGAATGCCCAACCCTCGGCCCCTTCCAGGGCATGTCCAGCCTGTGGAAATGGGGACACTGGAAAATGGATGTCCGACTAGCCTCCCGGGTGGCTCCTTTGGCAACCATGGCAATCCCCCTCTCATGCCCTTCGCCAAAGACCGGGCCGAGTTCCTCGCCCCAGCTTAATTAACACCCGGCTCACGGGAACTCAGGGTAAAAGGGATAGTGGCTGAAGAGATCTTTTTCATCTCAGGTAGTGGGGCCTCCTGTCCTCTACTTACTTCCTGGTGGAGGCACACACTCCCCATCACAGTCCTCATTACAGGGGTTGCAGGGACCCCACATAACCCCCACTGCACCCCACCTGGTCTGTGCCAATTTGGGGACCTAACTTTAACCCACCAGTTTATTGTCATGCCTCAATGTCCACTCCCTCTCCTTGGCAGGGATCTCCTATCCAAACTTAAGGCTTCCATTTACATGCCCCTTCTAAAGGAAACTAGCATTTCCCTCCTACAAGTGGATCCAAGTCCATCTAAAGTCTGCTCTCAAAGCGGGACCTCTCTCTGTGTTACCCTCAGTCAGTCCTTTAATATGGGACACTTCCCATCCTGCCATCACCTCCCATCACCCTCCGATTCTCATAAACCTTAAAGATCCTTCTACCTACATTTTCCACAAACAATACCCTTACCCCTGCCATTCACCAAGGACTAAACCCAATTCAACATTTACTCTCAGCCTCTGGACCCCATTCATTCACCCTATAACATCCCCATCCTGGGCATAAGAAAACCTAATGGAGCCTATCGTTTAGTAAAGGACCTCCGAAAAATAAATTGTGCTACCATCCCAACCTATCCAGTTGTCACTAACCCTTACACCCTCCTCTCCTCCATTTCACTCTCTTCAAAATATTTTTCTGTTTTTGGTCTCAAAGATGCCTTCTTTACTATACCCCTACACTCTAATAAATTAAGACCACTTTTGGCCTTCACCTGGGAAGACCCTAGCACCCTGCAAGCCTGACAATTGACTTGGACAGTCCTGCCCCAGGGTTTTGGGGATAGTCCCCACTTTATTGGCCAGGCCTGACAATGAGACCTGGCCACTTTAGACCTCAGACCTAGCTTTCTCCTCCATTATGTAAATGATCTCCTATTATGCAGCCCTTCCGGGGATCTCAAGTTAATGCACACTACTGTGATTCTCAACTCCTTGGCTTCTTGGGGATATATAGCTTCTAAAGATAAGGCTCAAATCTGCAAAACTTCTGTTCTCTATGTCAGTCTTTGTGAAAGACAAGAAGGAAAAACTATTCCTCCCTCCAGAATTAGAAATCTCATTAATTAGCCCTTTCTCCATACTAAACGTGAATTCCTTGCATTGCTTGGTATGTTTAACTTTCTCCATATTTTGGATATCAAATTTCTCATAGCCCATCCTCTTTATGAGGCCACCAAAGGGTCTCTTGATGAGACACTCCTATCCATCACGTCCCTTCAGGAGGTCCCACAGATCCCCTCAAACGATCTTTATCCACTGTCACCACCCTCTCCCTATCTGACACTAACAAACCTTTTCTTCTTTTCTTACAGGTCAACCGAGGACAAGCCTTAGCCATTCTCTGCCAACAAGGATGTGACACTTTTTGCCCCCAGCTTACCTTTCCAAACAATTAGATATGATAAGCAAGGATGCCCCCCCCCCTACAAACACTTGAGCAGTAGCTCTCCTTGTCCCCACGGCTAATAAAATATCCCTCCATAGTCCTCTCCATATTCTTCACCTCTCACTCTAAAGGATATCCTGAGTCACTGCGCCTTTCTCTCTCCCCCTTTCCTGTGTCCAGATTCTCCACGCTCACCTTTTGATCCCAATCTCCTTTTTGAAGAACCCTCCCCCGCCCCGCCGCTCTGAACCCTGCTGCGCTCTTACCTGCCGCACACTCCTCTACACCATCTGACAGCCCCGTTCACATCTGCACAGATATTCTAGATTTCTCTCTGAACCCATTCACGCACATTCACCACTCCCCCTTACCTGATGCCCCTGACTGGTTCACTGACGGCAGTGCCCTCAAACAGGAACCCTTTACAGGAGGTTATACCATCCTCCAGGGTGATCCTCAACACCCACAAATCATAAAAGCAATGTCCCTGTCTCCACATACTACTTCACAACACGCTGAACTTACTGCTTTAACCAGAGCTCTCACTAGAGCAGCCGCTCACCAGGTGAACATCTATACAAGTTCCAAATATGCATATAACATCATACATTCAAATATTCTAATTTGGAGAGAGAGGGAGGTTTTCTCACACAAAAGGGTCCCCCATGTTCAACTCATCTCTTTTTTATTAAATTTTTTGGTTTATTTTTATTTATTTATTTGAGAGCAACAGACACAGAGAGAAAGGCAGATAGAGAGAGAGAGAATGGGCATGCCAGGGCCTCCAGCCACTGCAAACGAACTCCAGATGTGTACACCCCCTTGTGCATCTGGCTAATGTGGGTCCTGGGGAATCGAGCCTCAAAACCAGGGTCCTTAGACTTCACAGGCAAGCGCCGAACTGCTAAGCCATCTCCCCAGCCCCAACTCATCTCTTATGCAAGAACTCTTAGACTCAGCCCTATTGCCCACCCAGACTGCAAAGTCCACCAATGAGACAACCATTACATTTCTATTCTCAATAGCCAGGCAGACACTCTCACTCACCAAATGGCTTTCGCTTACCCACAGCACTCTTTGAAACAGGCTAGCACTCTCCTCCTCTCTCCCAGAAGTGCACTTTTATTCCTAGCCCATAATACCACTCATAGCATTCCTGGCCCACCACTAAGGAGATACTTTCATACCTCCACTCCCTGTTCCATCCAGCTGACAAGACAGACTCTGCCTTCCTTTCCTCAGGGATCATACAACCTCACTCTGATGACAAACGTTTTCTCCAAAACTTAACAGCTTCTTGCTGTATTTGTCAGGAAACTAATCCTAGCTCTAATATATATCCCCCCCAATTCCCAGCCCATCAAGTGAGGGGAACCTCTCTTGTCATGGACTGGCAGAGAGACTTTACTCACATGCCCTCTGCCAAATGCTACTGATCTCTCTTGGTCTTTATTGATACCTTTCCAGTATGGATAGAAGCTTTCCCCATGACTAACAGGAGACCCTCAACAGTCGCTAGACTCCTCCCTACTGAGCTGATTCCTGATTTGGTTTACCCTCCTCTGTGCAATCTGATAATGGGTCAGAATTTATTTCTGCTGTCACCCAACATGTAGCCACAGCCCTTCACATAACTTGGAAATTTCATATTCCTCACCACCCCCAATCTTCTGGGAAAGTTGAAAGGGCCAATTGCTCCCTCAAAGGTATCTTAACTAAACTAACTATGGAACTAAAATTAGAATGGATCAAACTCCTACCCTTTGCTCTTCTTCATCTCTGCGCCCTCCCCATAAGCCAACTGACATCAGCCCTTTTGAACTAATGTGTGGCAGACCCATCATCCCTCCTAGACTTTACCCCCAAAATTCTAACCTGCCCCCTACTCTTGCCCAAGATTTTCTTTCTTTTCTCAGAACAGAGCTATGGAAGACTGCAGATTCAAACCTTCCCAAGCCTGTTCCTAATGCTCCTCTTCCCTCTCTTCAAGCTGGGGACCAGGTTTATATTTCTCCTAATACCCACTCCTCCTTACACCTAAATGGCAAGGACCTCATAACGTCATACTCCTCACCCCCACGGCAGCCAAACTCCAAAATCTTGCTCCTTGGTTTCATCTTTCACGTCTCAAGAAAGCACCTCCCTCCTACTGCTCCACCCTCCTAAATCCCACCAAACTCAAATTTTTTCATCTACCATCAGTTCCTGAGGAGACCACCTAGACCAGCATTAATCGTATGCTTCCTTTTCCAGATCCACCGAATGACCCTGAGCCTTCATCAGTTTCACCTTTTCCTAACTCACCTGCGAGAGGACATATGGTTAATGCCATGGCTCATTCACACCTTTGATCAGCTACTCGAGGCAACTGGAATCCTTTGGTCACTGGGCACTTTTATGTCTTTTCAGCCCCATCAGATTGAGTTCTTCACTCTCGCGCTTCATTTTGAGCTTCACCAGTATTGCTCATGCTCTACCTCATCCTTCCCTTGTCCTCTCTCCCATCACAGCTGTAATCACAGCCATGCCCTCTAGCTGGTCCCACACTGATAAGCAGTCCTCACCCTCCTATTACAGTCAGATTTCATTATCATTCTAATCATAAAATGACAGCTCTATTTCTATTCAACTTTCTACCATACTCTACTCATTTACAACTCTTCCCAAAGAGTATGACTTCTGCTTACAGTCTACCTGACACATGTGTCCCCTCTGTATCCCTGCCCCCACAGGATCTCCCTTAATGCTAAACTGAACCTTTTCATGTCCTGACACCATAATTGACCCTATTAGATGGTATAAAGATGATCAAGAGCTATTTTTCCAAGTGTTGCAGTCAGGTTCACATTGCTGGCAGAAATCACTCGACCAAGAGAAGCTTTTGGGAAAAAAGAACTTATTTTGGCATACAGACTCAAGGGGAAGGTTCATGATGGCAGGGAAAACTATGGCATGAGCAGAGGGTGTACATCACCCCCAGGCCAACATAGGATGGACAATAGCAATATGAGATTTGGAAAGAGGAAACTGGCTATAATACCCATAAACCTGCCCCCAATAGTACACTGCCCCCAGGAGGCATTAATTCCCAAATCTCTATCAGCTGGGAACCTAGCGTTCAGAACACCTAAGTTTAGGGGGGAACACCTAAATCAAACCACCACACCAAGGTATCACACAGGGACCATGGAAAAGTCTCACAAATCAGTCTAAAAGAGATAACATAAACCATGGTATCTATAAAACTCCTGCTAACCATCAATATCCAGGGGCTATATTCTTGTATTAAACTTAGAAGGAATTCTCCTCAGATACAGTTTACTCAAAGGCTATCTTGAACATAAGTATCTCCATAAACTCCCTAGAGTCTGGGAATACTCAAAACTTATGGGTACAATTGGCTGTTGACATAATAAACAAATGTTCTTTTTGCCTACAGGAAGGAAACACAGTCCATCAACTGTTAACTAATAACCTCATGGGCTTGTCCATCAGATATACTGAATATGTTAATGTCACTGGGGTCAAAATTACAACACAAGACCATCCTATGCTCCATTCCGAGCCAGCACTCCCAATTTCTCTAACTACCCAACAATACTGCTTATGCATCCTAACTTCTCATAGATCTTCGACTCCTAATTGTTCTATTGAAAGAAATATCTCTTTGCCTTCTGACAAATGTTTACCTATGGGATTGGTCTTCCTCTGCGACCAACCTAGGAAGCCCTTTCTGCAAACTCTCTGGAATCTGTTCCAATGGACAGATCCTTCCCTTACTACCTTTCCTAACCCCTTCCCGATGAATTATAATGAGCTTGCCCTCGAATTGTGATGATAATTTAATCTTATTAGATCCCAAACAGGTAGCCATCACATCAGCCTTTGTACTGCCTGTTCCAGGCCTTGTGGCAGGAACACAAAAGGAAGTTTCAAAATTGGTCTGTGTTTTCAGTAAGACTGCTAATCTCACTGCACAATTTCTAGCAGAAATAAACCAAGAAATGAAAGAACTCCAAATCTCAGTATTATAAAAATAGAGACACTATTGATTTCCTATTACTAAAACATTATATTGAATGTCAGGAATTCCCTGGAATGTGCTGTGTCAACATTACATATAATTATAATATTATTCAACAAAATACAGATAAGATCAAACAAGAAATTAACAAAATCCATGAGAACAACTTTTGGTCAGGCAATGGTTTCAGTGATTAAGCTCTTTATTGGGTCCCATTGATTCTGGTCCTTGCGTACTCAGCTGCTTCACTGAATTCCTCCAACACAGAATACACAAGTTCACTTCCCAGTGAGTCACTGAATTCTTCATGGCCTCTGAATATTAGCCCCTGGGCATCCAACCTCCACAGGACTGCACGGGACGCCCCGAGAGATCTACTGTACACAGCAGGAAGTAGTCCAAGAGTTTTTCACCCCAGTTCCAGTGCACACAGTCTGCACCTAAGTGCCCCACTCATCCCCAGTTCTCCCCACTTGTTTTTTTATCCTTCCAGAGTTCAGACTGAAGGGTTAATAGTTTTCCCTGAAAACTGTTAGAGGGAACTAAAGAGTTAATAACTATCCCCAAGACTAGAAGGCCATAAAGAAGCAGCAGAGGCATTCAGCCTTGACTGGCCCAACAACCCCTGATTGATAAACTTCCTTTAGCTCAGAAAGCCTTGAAGGAACAGAATCCATCTGGGTGTCCTTCCTAGACAATTTTGCTGGAAGAGCTTATTCTGAGCAAGGACACAAATAACTAACTACAGTTCCTCATCTACTTCCCTTTGGACCTGCACCTGGTCCAGTCTATTTTTCTTAGGATCCTTCTTATAAATTTGAACCCCAGCCTGACTCAGTGCTTCAGCCTTCATTCCACAGAAAGGCTACTGCCCCTCACTGTTTCTCTCAATAAATGGTCTGTAGAGATCAAGTCTGGTATTCTCTTTTGCTTTTCTCTTACACTTTCCTTACAGAAAACAACATGCACAATGCATTTGTTAGAAAGTCACCCATACTTATAGGGAAAATCAAGTAGGCATTTGACTGGCTCATGCCAATCAAAGGGATATGGTCAGAGATACAGTGAAAAATGAAGATTCTGACCTACTAAAGGTACCAGAAGAGGAATGTGATCTTTATTCAGTGATAGGGATTCTTCTAGAAGCTATAAAATGAATGAGGGCATCAGCATTGCAATCTGCTGAACCCAGATAGAGGAGGAGGAAGAGGACCAGAAAGGGCTGATGTAATGGGTATGGAACTCCAAGATCACTGATGACTAGAGTACCTGACTCATAACCTCCTCATTCCGAGTGATAGAGCATTGAAGAAACTGGGCGTAGTGGCTCATACCTGTAACCCCAGCATTGGGGACGCTGACACAGAAGGAGGAGGATCACAAGTTCAAGGCCAGCCTGGGATACAGAGCAAAGCCCTGTCAAAAGAGGGAGGGGTGGTGTGGTGGCACCTGCCTTTAATTCCAGCACTTGAGAGGCAGAGGTAGGAGAATCACTGCCAGTTCAAGGCCACCCTGAGGCTACATAATGAATTCCAGGTCAGCCTGGGCTAAAGTGAGACCTTGCCTCAAAAAAAAAAAAAAAAAGAGTGAGGGGAGGGAGAAGGGAAGGAATGGAGGAAGGAAAAATGGTAAAGAGAAAGGAAGAATAAATTTTAAAAGGTAGAAAGGAAAATTTAAAAAGCACTGAAGAGACACAACAGGGCTGTACAGAACAGTTTCTCATAGATGAGAGAGAGGGAGATAGGTGATAGGTCGATTTGATATTTCAGGGTAGGGTCTTATTATAGCTTTTAACTCACAGTAATCCTTCTACCTCAGCCTCCAAATCTGTGCATCACTCCCTCAAAACTCACAGTTCTGGACAGTGACAACTAATTGGCTCACCTAATACATACTTCCCATTTTGTTTTTATAGCCAGATGAGGATTTCCTCCAAAATAGAAAACTTTGGATCAAGCTAGAGAAATGGCTTTGGGGTTAAGGCATTTGCCTGCAAAGCTAAGGATCCAGGTTCCATTCCCAGTATCCACATAAGCACAAGGTAGCACATGTGTCTGGAGATCCTTTGCAATGGTTAGAGGTCCTGGCGTGCCCATTCTCTCTCTCCCCCTCCCTCTTTCCTCTCAAATAAATAAAAAAAATATTTTTAAAGTTTGAATCATAAGTAGACAAAATATAGGTTTATTACTGCATACCCAAACTCACATACACCTTTCTGCCCCAATTTCCAACACACACACATTCTCTCTCTCTCTCTCTCTCTCTCTCTCTCTCTCTCTTATTTAATATAACGCAAAAATTAAAATATACTTGGGGGCCTGAGAGGTGGCTTAGCAGTTAAGGCGTTTGCCTGCAAAGCCAGAGGATCCTGGTTTGATTCTCCAGGACCCACATAAGCCAGATGCCCAAAGGGGTGCACACATCTGGAGTTCGTTTGCAGTGGCTGGAGGCCCTGGTGAGCTCATTCTCTTTTTCTCTCTCTTTTTCTCTCTCTTTCTGCCTCTTTCTCTCTCAAATAAATAAATAACTAAAATATATTTTTAAAATACACATGGAAAGCTATAGAGATGGCTTAGTGGCTAAGGTGCTTGCCTGTGAAGCCTAAGAACCCATATCTGATTCCTAGATGCACAAGGTGGCATGTGCACAAGTTCGTGCGCGCACACAAGGTGATACATGCACAAGTTCATGCATGCACACAAAGTGGCGCACATATCTGGAGTTCAACTTCAGTGGCTGGAGGCCCTGGTGTGCCGAGTCTCTCTCTCTCTCATAAAAAAAATATAGTTGGATCCAGGCATGGTGGCACACACCGTTAGAATACTTATTTATTTATTTGAGAGAGAGAGGCATATAAATAGAGAGAATGAGTGAGCCAGGGCTTCTAGCCACTGCAAAGGAACTCCAGACACATGTGCCACCTTGTGAGTCTGGCTTTATGTGGATATTGGGGAATTGAACCTGGGTCCTTTGGCTTTGCCAGCAAGTGCTTTAACCACTATGCCATCTCCTCAGCCCCAGCACATACCTTTAATTCCAGCACTCAGATGACAGAAGTAGGAGGATTGCTATGAGTACAAGGCCAGCCTGAGACTACATAGTGAATTTTAGGTCAGCCTGGGCTAGAGTAAGGCCCTACCTCTAATAATGAAAAATAGAAAAAATGTTTTTAAAACCAAAGAGAGAGAGAAAGATAGATACAGTGGCAGTTTGATTCATGTGTCCCCCATGAACTTAGGTGTTCTGGAGGTTAGGTTCCCCAGCTGATGGCAATTAAACCCTCCTGGAGGAGTGTATTGCTGGGGGCAGGCTTATGGGTGTTATAGCCAGTTTCCCCTTGCCAGTGTTTGGCACACTCTCCTGTTCCTGTTGTCCATCTTATATGGGCCAGGGGGTGATGTCCACTCTCTGTTCATGCCATCATTTCCCCCTGCCATTGTGGAGCTTCCCCTCAAGCCTTTAAACCAAAATAAACCTCTTTTCCCCACAACCTGCTCTTGGGTGATTTCTCCCAGCAATGTGAACCTGACTGCAATAGATAGATAGTTGGGCCTTTGTGGCGCATGCTTGTAATCCCAGAAATTCAGAAGGCTGAGGCAGGAGAATTACAAATTTGAGGCCACCATGTACAATATAGTAAGACCTTGTCTCAAAAACAAAAGCAGGGCTGGAGAGATGGCTCAGGGGTTAAAGGCACTTGCTTGCAAAGCCTGATGTCCTTGTTTTGATTCCACAGTAACCATATAAAGCCAGATGCATAAAGTGGTGCATGCATCTGGAGTTTATTTGCAGTGGCGAGAGATCCTGGGGTACCCATTCCTTCTCTTTTCTTTCTGCTTGCAAATAAATAGGTAAATTATTAAAAAATAGAAATCAGCTGGACATGGTGGTGCATACCTTCAATCCCAGCACTCGGGAGGCAGAGGTAGGAGAATCACTATGAATTCGAGGCTACCCTGAAACTACATAGTGAATTCCATGTCAGCCTGGGCTAGAGCAAGACCTTACTTTGAAAGACAAAAAGAAAATCTAGACATTAAGCTGGATAGATGGCTTAGCAGCTACGGTGCTTGCAGGGAAAGGCTGGAGACTGGAGCTTGATTCCCCAGTACCTAGGTAACATGCGCCTGAAGCTCATTTGCAGCGACAAGAGGCCCTGCCCTACCATTCTCATTAATTGTCTCTCTTCTAGCTCTCTCTGCTTGCAAATAAAAAAGTAAAATTTTAAAAATAAAAATAAAAAGAAGTAGAAAACAAGAAAAAAAGACACAACTCCCAAGTCTCTCACAGGACTAGCTATTATTCCTTAATGATCTTCTTTCAACATATCCATTCCTCAAACTGGGTTATAAAACTCAGCCATTATTAACATACCTTCCATCTAACAGAATAAATGAAAGGGCCAGAAAAGTAGGAATTTATTTTGAAGTAGATAAGTAAAAGCATTCAGCCTGCCAAAGCAGAAAACAATTATAATTGATACTACAACAAGGATTTTCTTAGAGTTGGGTAAATCCCCAGTCTTCATCTCTACCAACACATCCACTCTGTTCAGTCCCATCCAGCAGGCACTGAGGTAGCTTGTGAAAGAGGCTAAATGACAGCTGCAGGGTGAATATGCTGTTCATCTCATAAATCCAATCCATTCCATTCCAACCAATCATTCCACACCCTCCCTTCCCAAATGACTTGCCAAAAGTGACATCATTTCCTACTAACAGATCATTCAAAAGTTATATTGCAGTCTTAGAAGTCCCTTACAATACAGCCAAAATACTGGGCAAGGTCCTATGACTCACTGTAAACTCTTACTTTCTTACTTAAGACACAATGGCCAGTGAAACACACTTTGAGAAGTTCTACCATGTGAGAGGATGCTGTTCGTCTATGCTGCAAGGTTGTTACGAAGCCTGGCTCCACATGACACTGCAAATGTGAACGGAGGAAGAGGCAGCAACACAGCAGGAGCTGGCCTGCTGGAAGTGGTGTAAACCACTCAGCACAGTTCTTCAGTGTGCCTATTGAACCTGCTCACACCTGTGCTTGTCCACATTCTTTCTTTCTTTTTCTTTTTTTTTGTTTTTGTTTTTGTTTTTGTTTTTGTTTTTGTTTTTGTTTTTGTTTTCAAGGTTGGGTCTCACTCTAGCTCAGGCTGACCAGGAATTCACTGTGTAGCTCAGGGTGGCCTCGAACTCACAGCGATCCTCCTACCTCTGCCTCCCGAGTGCTGGGATTAAAGGTGTGCGCCACCACGCCTGCTTTTTTTTTTTTTTTTTAAAGATAGCAATTTTTCTTTATTTTTTAATTTTTTTCTCAATTTTTATTAGCATTATCCATGATTATAAAAAATATCCCATGGTGATACCCTCCCACCCAATTTTCCCCTTTGAAATTCCATTCTCCATCATATCCCCTCCCCATCTCAATCATTCTACTTACATATATACAATACCAACTTATTAAATACCCTCCTCCCTTCCTTTCTCTTCCCTTTATATCTCCTTTTTAACTTACTGGCCTGTGCTACTGAGTTTTTTCCTTCTCACTCAGAAGCCCAATCATCTGTAGCTAGGATCCACATATGAGAGAGAACATGTGGCGCTTGGCTTTCTGGGCCTGAGTTACCTCACTTAGTATAATACTTTCCAGATCCATCCATTTTCCTGCAAATTTCATAACTTCATTTTTCTTTACCGGTGAGTAGAATTTCACTGTATAAATGTGCCACATCTTCATTACCCACTCATCAGTTGAGGGATATCTAGGCTGGTTCCATTTCCCAGCTATTATAAATTGAGCAGCAATAAACATGGTTGAGCACGTACTTCTAAGGAAATGAGATGAGTCCTTAGGATATATGCCTAGGAGTGCTATAGCTGGGTCATATGATAGATCAATCTCTAGCTGTTTCAGGAATCTTCACACTGATTTCCACAATGGCTGGACCAGATTGCATTCCCACCAACAGTGTAGAAGGGTTCCTCTTTTTCCACATCCCCGCCAACATTCATGATCATTCGTTTTCATGATGGTGGCCAATCTGACAGGAGTGAGATGGAATCTCAATGTCTTTTGTTTTGTTTTGTTTTGTTTTGTTTTGTTTTGTTTTGTTTTGTTTTTTCGAGGTAGGGTCTCACTCTGGCTCAGGCTGACCTGGAATTTACTATGTAGTCTCAGGGTGGCCTCGAACTCTCGGTGATCCTCCTACCTCTGCCTCCCGAGTGCTGGGATTAAAGGCATGCGCCACCACGCCCGGCTTCAATGTGGTTTTAATCTGCATTTCCCTGATGACTAGTGATGTAGAACATTTTATTAGATGATTATATGCCATTTGTATTTCTTCCTTTGAGAACTCTCTATTTAGCTCAATAGCCCATTTTTTGATTGGCTTGTTTGATTCCTTATTAGTTAACTTTTTAAGTTCTTTGTATATCCTAGATATTAATCCTCTATCAGATATATAGCTGGCAAAGATTTTTTCCCATTCTGTAGTTTGCCTCTTTGCTTTACTCACAGTGTCCTTTGCAGGGAAAAATCTTTGTAATTTCATGAGGTCCCAGTGATTAATCTGTGGTTTTATTGCCTGAGCAATTCGGGTTGTATTCAGAAAGTCTTTGCCAAGACCAATATGTTGAATGGTTTCCCCTACTTTTTCCTCTACCAGTTTCAGAGTTTCAGGTCTGATGTTAAGGTCTTTAATCCATTTGGACTTAATTCTTGTGCATGGAGAGATAGAAGGATCTGTTTTCATCCTTCTACAGATACATATCCAGTTTTCCCAACACCATTTGCTGAAGAGGCTGTCTTTTCTCCAATGAGTATATTTGGCATTTTTTACCGAATATCAGGTGGCTATAGCTACCTGGAAATACAACTGGTTCCTCTATTCTGTTCCATTGATCTACATGTCTGCTTTTGTGCCAGTACCACACTGTTTTTGTGACTACGGCTATGAAATATAGGTTAAAGTCAGGTATGGTGATACCACCAGCCTTATTTTTTTGCTCAGTATTATTTTAGATATTTGAGGTTTTTTGTGATTCCAAATGAATTTTTGGATTGCTTTTTCTATTTCCATGAAGAAAGCCTTAGGGATTTTGATGGGGATTGCATTAAATGTGTAGATTGCTTTTGGTAAGATTGCCATTTTCACAATATTGATTCTTCCAATCCAGGAACAAGGGATGTTTCTCCACTTTCTAGTGTCTTCTGCAATTTCTTGCTTGAGTGTTTTAAAGTTCTCATTGTAGAGATTCTTTACTTCCTTGGTTAGGTTTATTCCAAGGTACTTTTTTTTTTTGATGCAATTGTGAATGGGAGTGATTCTCTGATTTCATCCTCTGTGTGTTTGTTGTTAGTATATATGAAGGCTACTGCTTTCTGTGCATTTATTTTGTATCCTCCTACATGGCTGTAGGTTTTTATCAGCTCTAACAGTTTGCTAGAAGAGTCTTTAGGGTCCTTTATATAAATGTCATCTGCAAATAGTGATAACTTCATCTCTTTCTTTCCAATTTGTATCCCTTTTATGTGTGTCTCTTGCCTTATTGCTGTGGCTAAGACTTCCAGAATTATATTAAATAAAAGTGGGGATAGTGGACACCCTTGTCTTGTTCCTGATTTTAGTAGAAAAGCTTCCAGGTTTTCCCCATTTAGTAATATGTTGGCTGTAGGCTTGTCATAAACAGCCCTTATTATACTGAGATATGTTCCTTCTATTCCCAGTCTCTGTAGGACTTTTATCATGAAGGGATGTTGGATTTTGTCAAATGCTTTCTCTGTGTCTAATGAGATGATCATGTGAATTTTGTCCTCCAATCCATTTATATGATGTATTACATTTATAGATTTTCATATTTTGAACCATCCCTGCATCTCTGGGATAAAGCCTACTTGGTCAGGGTGAATGATCTTTTGATATATTCTTGTATTCTGTTTGCCAATATTTTGTTGAGAATGTTTACACATATGTTCATGAGGGACACTGGTCTATAATTTTCTTTTTTTGTTCTATCTTTGCCTGGTTTCGGTATCAGGGTGATGCTGCCTTCATAGAAGGAGTTTGGTAGAATTCCTTCTTTTTCTATTTCCTGGAAAAGCTTAAGAAGCAATGATGTTAGCTCTTCCCTAAAGGTCCGGTAAAATTCAGCAGTGAATCCATCTGGGCCTGGGCTCTTTTTAGTTGGGAGATTATTGATAACTGTTCGGATCTCCATGCTTGTTATAAGTCTATTTAAGTGATTAACCTCATCTTGATTTAATTTAGGTAGGTCATATCAATCCAGGAAATCTTTCATTTCTTTCAGATTTTCATACTTTGTGGAATATATGCTTTTATAGTATGTCCCTATGATTTTTTGAATTTCTCTGGCATCTGTTGTGATGCTACCTTTTTCATCTCTAATTTTCTTAATTTGTGTCTCTTCTGTCTTTCTTTTGGTCAGATTTGCTAAGGATTTATCAATCTTATTTATCCTTTCAAAGAACCAACTCTTTGTTTCACTAATTCTTTGGATTTTTTTTGTTTCTATTTCATTAATTTCTGCCCTAATATTTATTATTTCTTCCTGTCTACTGATTTTTGGTTTGCCTTTTTCTTCTTTTTCCAAGGCATTAAGGTGAAGCATTAGGTAATTTATGTGCAACCTTTCTAATTTCTTAATATAGGCACTTAAAGCTACAAATTTACCTTTTAGAACTGCCTTCATTGTACCCAGAGATTTTAGTAGGTTGTGTTCTCATTATCGCTTGACTATAAATTTTTTGATTTCCTTCCTAATTTCTTCATTGACCCATTCATCATTTAGTAGTGTATTGTTTCCATGATTTTGTGTATGCTCTATAGCCTTTCTTGCTATTGATTTGTAGTTTGATTCCATTGTGGTCAGATAGAATGCAAGGAATTATATCAATTTTCCTGAATTTGTTAAGATTTTCTTTGTGTCCTAATATATGGTCTATTTTAGAGAATGTTCCATGTGCTACTGAAAAGAATGTATATTCTGCAGCCTTTGGATGAAATGTCTTGTATATATCTGTTAGGTCCATTCCTTCTATGACCTCATTTAGTTTAGATATCTCTCTGTTTATTTTTTCCTGGGATGACCTGTCAATTTTGGAGAGTGGGGTGTTAAAGGCACCCACCACCACTGTGTTTGGTGTTATCTGTGACCTTAGTTCTAATAGTGTTTGTTTGATGAATTTGGGAGCCCCCATGTTAGGTGCATATATGTTTAGGATTGTAATGTCCTCCTGTTGGAGTGTGCCCTTAATCAATATAAAATGACCTTCCTTATCTTTCTTGACCAAACTGGGCTGAAATCTACCTTGTCAGATATTAGGATAGCAACCCCTGCTTGTTTTCTAGGCCCATTTGCTTGAAACACTGTTTTCCAACCTTTCACCCTAAGATAATGTCTATCCTTTGTAGAAAGGTGAGTTTCTTGGAGACTAAAATTGTAGGATCCTGCTTTTTAACCCAGTCTGCAAACCTATGTCTTTTGGTTGGGGCATTGAGGCCGTTGATATTATGAGATATTATTGAAAGGTGTGTATTTATGTTTGCCATGTTTTTGTGTGTGTGGTTCCGGTTCTACCTATGCTCTCTTGTGTTAACTAGTATTTGAGTATTGTTTGTTTTTTACCGGTTCCTTATATGTGTGCTTTTCCTTCTCTTCAGCATGGAGGATTCTTTCAAGTATTTTCTGTAGAGTTGGTTTTGTCTTCAAATACTCCTTTAGCCTGCTTTTGTCTGGAATGTCCTTATTTCTCCATCTATTTGAATGGATAGCTTTGCAAGATAAAGTAACCTTGATTGACAGTTGTTATCTTTCAGAATTTGGAATATGTCAGTCCAAGCCCTTCTGGCTTTTATTTTATTTTATTTTTTAAAAATTTTTATTTATTTATTTGAATGACAGAGAGAGAGAGAGAGAGAGAGAGAGAGAGAGAGAGAGAGAGAGGCAGTTAGAGAGAGAGAGAGAGAGAATGGGCGTGCCGGGGCCTCCAGCCACTGCAAACAAACTCCAGACACGTGGGCCCCCTTGTGCATCTGGCTAACGTGAGTCCTGGGGAATGGAGCCTTGAACCGAGGTCCTTAGGCTTTACAGGCAAGCGCTTAACCGCTAAGCCATCTCTCCAGCCGCCTTCTGGCTTTTAAAGTTTGTATTGAGTAATCTGCTGTAATCCTGATGGGCTTGCCTTTGTAGGTAACTTGATTTTTCTCTCTAACTGCTTTCAATATTTTTTCTTTGGGTTGTGTCTTCGGTAGTTTGATTATATTATGGCGAGGAGAGGTTCTTTCCAAGTTTTGTCTGGCTGGTGTTCTAAAGGCTCCCTGTATCTGCATTGGCATCTCTTTCCCAATTTGGGGGAAGTTTTCTTCTATGATTGTGTTGAAAACTCCTACTATATCTTTGGAGTGAAATTCTTCTCCTTCTACTATACCCTGAATTCTTATGTTTGATATTTTCATAGTGTCCCAAATATCTTGAAATTCCCATTCATACTTTTCTATTGGTTTGTCTTTTTTTTTATACAAATATTGTTTATTTCCATGAAGCTGGCACAGACACAGTGTCCATTGAAAACCCATGTTCCAGGCCAAGAAGTACAAATAAAATCAAAAAGAACAGTGTTCTTGTGTACACTTCGGCATGAGTAACTTTATTAACTGCTAATGAAAGTTAGAACTTTTCTGGATCTTCTGACAGGATCTCTTTCATGTTAAAATGCTTTCTTTCTCAGTAATGCCATCTTTGGAGTTAGTCATGACCTCATTGTATCTGTCACTTGACTCCAAACTTGATATTCTTCTTTTGGTCCAGACCCTCAGATTTTAAAAGTAGCTTCAAGTTGAGGAAAGGTCGTTAAATTCCCACAGTTCAGTTCTCTGAAAAACTTCCATCTCCCACTGAAAATCATAGTCCGGGAGTGAAGCAATCTCATGCTACAGCTTCAGGGCCAACTGGAAGGTCATTACGAATGTTCAAATTGGTCGATCTACTTATCACCACAAACCTGAAAATGCAGTCCTGAAAAAGGTGGCCTCTCTGAGCACACATGAAGTTTTAAAAAGGAGAAGGCAACATGAATGGGGCTGAGGTCTGATCACTAAAAATCAGCACAATGAAAACAACCAGTAATGAATATTGAACACTAGGATTCAAATTTCGGTATGTTCTAAAGAGGTGGAGTGCCCTTATTCAATCTTGTTTTGAACAACACATTACAAAAGAACTAGTTTTTAAAAATAAAAAAGGATTGAGGGGAAAGAAAAAATAAAAATAACTAAACCCTTGGGTGACCCCCGTTTGTTCCTGATAAACTTCAACCACATCTTCTTCCTCCATTCCTAGTTCTTTTGGAGTATGATTATCAGCAATTCTCTGACCTTCAAAGAGAAACCTGAGTGAATTCATTGGAACGCCCTGTCTTTGACAGTATGATTCTTTGAGTTTCTTGAGATGTGTTGTCATCTTCACTTTGAAGTGAATCTCACTGCTATCCTGTCCAATAACTTTTAGTTTAATGTATTCTCCTTCCTTCTTATCGCCCAAGTCCTCAGTTGAAGGTTTTGCCTCCTGGTCAGACATGGTGACAGCCACTTCACCCGGGGGTGTCTCCACACAGGAGCGGGCCTCGGGCATGGAGAAGCTGGCTCTGGAGTTTACAAAAATTGGTCGCTCTTCCCTACAGCACAACACAGTGGCTGCAGGCACTTCCGCTGCTGGTTTGTCTTTTTTTTTGTTGTTGGACTGTATTAGATCTGCCACCTGGTGTTCTAGCTTAGATATTCTGACCTCTCCTTCATCCATTCTACTGCTGAGATTTTCTACAGAGTTTTTTATTTCATTAACTGTGTTCTTCATTGCTAGTAATTCTGACTTGTTTTTCTTTGTTATTATTTCTATTTCCTTATTTATGTCTTGTATTGACTTCTTTATTTCGTTAAAGTGGTGTCCTGTGTCTTCTTTGATTCCTTTGATTTCCTCTTTGATTCCTTTGATTTTCTGTTTCATTCCTTTGATTTCTTCTTTGACTTCTTTGAACATATTTACCATCATTCTTTTGAAATCTTTCTCAGGCATTTCCTCTAACTCATTCTCATTGAAGGTCATTTCTGATGCATTAATACTTTTTGGTTGATTTATATTGTCTTGATTTTTGGTTTTTCTAGTGTTATAATGCATATATTTTTGCACCTTCTATTAAGTTAATGCTTGGATTTTCTAATTAGCTGGGTATTCTTAGCTGTATCGATTGATCTGATGTTATATATCTTTAGGATAGGAGATTAAGATGTTAGGTGTGGCTCTAAACACTCTCAGAGTATCTAGAAAAGTGTTCCTAGGGGTTGAGTTTGCCTGCTATGGGAGTATTCAAGCAGGCTGAGTGGAACAAAATACAGGTATATTCTAAAATTTAACCGAACACTATACACATTCAACCCAAAGTAGGTATTATAACAACCAGATCCTCTATCAACAAAGAGGTTAAGATTTCTGGTCTGTTGAGGTTTCCAAGTCAGCTTGTGACCAAGTGAGACCCTTCCCTGGTGCAATCCCAGTTACCTTTTTGGATGATTTTGGTCTCAGTCAAGTAGGCTGGCTGGGTCGCTAGACTGCTGTTCTGTTTTCTGGAGCTGGGCATTGGATTTTCCTGCAGGACAAATCAAGCCTGGCAACTGTGGCCCTGCAGACCAGCACTGCCGCTGCTGGAACCACTGCTGCTGAAGCTACTGCTGCTGGATCTGCTGTTGCTGGATCCACCGTTGCTGGGTCCACCGTCGCTGCTGCTGAAGCTGCTGCTGTTTGATCCACCACTGCTGGATCCACCGCCACTGCTGTTGAAGCTGCTGCTGCTGGATCCACCACTGCTGGAGCTGCTGCTATTGCTCTTCAGTTTTATTTCTCTGCTTCTGCTTGGGTCCCATTGTTGGTTCAAGTCGGTGTGGCTGGGTCCCTGGACCACTGCTCTGTTTGCTGGAGCTGGGCACTGGCGGTGGGGGAGGGGAGGGAGCCTCAGCTGCTCTAGTTTTCTCGCTGTTCCATGTGTTCTTCTACCTTGTGATTTGTTCCTCCGTTGTTCACTGCCGCTCTCCCTTCATGTTTCTTTAGTTTGCAGAGAGCTCCGGTGTGAGTGGAAGCTCCCCTCACCTGACTTTTCCTGTGGCTCAAGCTGAGCTTGGTGGCTTTCTGGTGCACTGCCACCACCGCCTCTGCAATCAGCGGATCTGCCGGAGCTGCTTCTGCTGGCCTGTGTGGGCTGTGGATGCTCTGGATCTCTTCTACTTCTCTGCTGCCATTTCAATTTCCTACACACCTCACGTTTTAGTAAAAGTGTGTATTTTGCTGAGATTTTTTTGGCTTTCCCCCCCCTAGCCTCCCAGGCTGCTTTGGCATGGTACCTATGCTGCCATCTTAACCGGAAGTCCTTGGTTTGTTTTTTTGAGGTAGCCTCTCACTCTAGCTGAGGTTGACTTGGCATTCACTATATGTTTTCTGGGCAGCCTTGAGCTCATGACAATCCTCCTACCTCTGACTGGGATTAAATGCCTGCACCACCATACTTTTTTAAAAATATGTGTGTGTGTGAGAGAGAGAGAATTGGTGCATCAGGGCCTCCAGCCACTGCAATCAAACTCCAGATGAGTGCACCCCCTTGTGCACATGTGCCACCTTGTGCACTTGTGCCACTTTGTGCGTCTAGCTTAGGTGGCATCTGGAGAGTCAACATGAGTCCTTAGGGTTTGTAGTGCCTTAACCTCTAAGCCATCTCTGCAGCCCAACATTTGTTTTTGTCTTCAAGATTGTGTAGCAAGTAAAGAATCATCTCTTAAAATGGTAACAGATACTTACATGCAAGGCCATAAACTGATACAATACAACAAAAGCCTCCACAGTGAATCTCTTCCAGATGTGCCACAAGCTGCATTGCATAACGCACCCTGCCATTGATAGCTCCAGCACCATTTCAATGCACTGGGTCACTATGGCCTGCCGGGCTCCTCCCCGGCGGGTAGTGCTGAGGAAGGACGAGGCCTGCTGATTCCTCCCAAGGTGCTGAGGATGAGGGTAAATGTCGGATGACTCAGAATCTCTCCTAGGCACCGAAGAAAAACCACACTGAGTCAGGAGTCTTGGAGAAGCAGGAACTCACTTTATTGTTACAGGTGGTTGCCTATATAATGTTGGGAATGAAGGCGGGGATTCTAGGATGGGGAGAGAGGTAAGGGCCAATAGTAAACTGTGACTATTGAAATGATAATTCCAACTCCTGTGCAGAAGTAGCAGGCAAAAAGCCAGTAAGCATCTTGCTGAGTCCTAGCTAGCCAGAGACAGGTTGCCAAACTTTAGCTAGGCTCAGGAAGTTCCACTAGGCCTCGCTTCCAGGCCTCTCAAGGCCCAGCAAAGGCCAAGAGGTCAAATAACATCTGAAGAATAGTTGCTTTCTCTGGGCCCTACTCAAAACTGGGAAGGTGGGCTGAAGAGATGGCTTAGTGGTTAAGGCGCTTGTCTGCAAAGCCAGAGGATCCTGTTTCGATACCCCAAGACCCACATAAGCCAGTTGCATAACATGGAGCATGCATCTAGAGTTCATTTGCAGGGACTGGAGACCCTTGCCCACTCATTTTCTTTCTATCTGCCTCTCTCTCTCTCTCTCAAATAAATAAATAAATATGTTTGTTTAAATGGTTTTTGAAAACCTGGGAAGTCTTTCTAGTCACTTGGAAATAGATGGGAGAAACATACCACCTGGAAAGTATGAAAGGGTCCAGTAGGCACTGTGTGTCTATCATAGCCATGGGCTTGAATGATGCTACAATCCCTTATTCACATGATATGGGCTTTCCTAACATTTATTAGATCACTGGAATTCTAGAAGCTTCACTAACCTGACAGACACCTGCATTTTCTTAGAATTTCTCTCTTCATTCTCCCTTCCTTATTCTTTTTTGTTTTATGATGGTACTAGAGGAATTAATGTGCCTAGGCCTTCAGAGCCCATGACTGACAGCAACAATTTTGTAGACTAGCAAAATAGCCAATGAGCCAGGATTAAAGGCATGGTGGCACATGCCTTTAATCCCAGCACTCAGTAACCTGAGGTAGGATGACTGTGAGTTTGAGGCCAGCCTGAGACTAATTCAAGGTCAGCTTGGGCTAGAGCAAGACCCTCGAAAAACCAAAAAACAACAGCAACAAAAAATAGCCAGTAGAATGGAAAGATAAACAGTGCCACGTGCATTTATTTGTCTGAAGTGCAGAGATGACATTGCTGAGGATGGTGTTCCACTGCTCTACTATTTCTCTTCCAAGTGAAGGAGTCTTTCCTCTGGTGTTTTCCAGTTATAGGATAGAGAACAAATGCATTAGTGATTGTTTGCACTCTTCTAGGTGCTAGAGGCTGATTTTATTTTATCTGGTAGTAGACCTCACCCAGAATAGCACTGGCTACAAAAACTAATCACAATCCAAGAGTACTAAGGACCCCTGATACTTTCCACAATTTGGCCATCTTCTGAAACTATGAACCAAAATAAATCTTTCCTTCCTTATGTTGATTCTGTCATTTGTGGTCATAGTGATGTAAAAGTAACAAACAAGTATTTTCTGGACCACCTTGGGGATATAAAAAGAGGACAAATGGGGCTGGAGAAATGGCTTAATGGCTAAGGCACTTGCCTGCAAAGCCTAAGGACCCTGGTTCAATTCCCCAGTACCCACATAAGCCAGCTGCACAAGGTGGCATGTTTGGAGTTAATTTACAATGGCTGGAGGCCCTGGCACATCTATTCTCTCTCTCTCTCTCTCTCTCTATCTGTCTGTCTGTCTCTCTCTGTCTCCCTCCCCTATACTCTCTCTTAAATAAATTAACACATAAAAATAAAATTCAATTAAAATTTTTAAAAAGTTGCAGCAACCAACCAGGATAATACTCAGAAACACTTCCATCTATTCATATCAGTGTGTTAAATCCAAATTTCTAGAAAATATACCCATGCTGATAAATTCACCTTGAATACAACTAAAATTTTTGGGGTTTTGCTCATAAAGTTTATTCCCAACTACCTCTCTCACAGCAGCTAGGGTCCAGGTGAAGCCACAGAGGAACTGGTGAGGTGATCAAGAATGCTGCTTCCATTGCAAGCCTGACAACCTCACCAGGGTGATGGAGACAGACACGGAGGATACTCAAAATGTACCAACGAAGAAAGCCAGAAGCTGCTGAGAGCTCAACACTAACATAGACTTAAAGTGCACCCACCAAGGCTCAGGGAAGTTTGCAGAAGAGGGGATGGAAAGAATGTAAGAGCCACAAGGTGGAAGGGAATATCAAAAGGCATTGCCCCCCCCCCACATTACTGCTTCCCTCACAACTTATAACCTACAATTCCATGGTGAATACCAGAAGTCGCACTAAGGAGAGCCCTCAGTGGAGTGGAGGCAGGGAAGAGGGAAGTGATGATACCAACACATGATGTGTCCATACAAAATTTCTACTCAATAATAAATACATTTTCATATGTATTCTTCCACATAAATATAAATTATCAAATGCTGGTGTGTGTGTGTGTGTATGTGTGTACACACACGTGCGCACACTAGCCTTCACATTTTGGATTATGCTTTATAATTGGCCTCTTGGGCACACTGGTCCCTAATTGTAGCTACATGCTTGCAGATAATGAGGAGTAATCTATGAGCCCAGCTGGCTTTCTTCTGAAAGGGAGTGAGACAAGGTCCCTTATGTTCATCTTCATGTAAAGCAACACCAGCCTCATTAGACATAAGAGGAGGTTCTGCTTTGGCTGGCAACAGAGACTGGTGAGTGTTGGGGTACAGACTTTCCTGATCTCTTATTATATTTTAAATATGTTTTATTTACTTATTGGAGAGAAGGATAAAATGGACATGCCAGGACCTCCAGTCAGTGCAAATGAACTCCAGACATATGCGCTACCTTGGGCATCTGGCTTACATGGGTCCTGAAGAATTGAACCTGAGTCCTTTGGCTTTGCAGGCCAGTGTCTTAATCATTAAGTCATCTCTCCAGCCCTCAAGTATTTTTTATATGATTCTAATCTGCTCATAAAAAATTAACAAGTTCAAATAAAAAGGGCTGGAGCCCCTGGTGTGCACATTCTCCTCATCCCCCAACTGCATCTCTCTCTCAAATAAGTAAAACTAAAATATTTAAAGAAATGCTTGGATTTTCTTTGAATTTTTTCCTAAGTTTGCAAAGACAAATAGTTGTCTTCAATGAGCAGTGATCCAGGGTAATATTTGTCATTTTTAACAACCACTGGCTGTCATCATTCCTATATACTAACAGAAATTTACTGTTCATGGTTCCTAAGTAACCAGTCAGCCAGCCAGCCAGTCTCAGATTCCCTCTGTCATCCATCTCTAAAGTTCTCCCCATGCCATTGCTTCTATGTCAGTCAAGGATCTTGGTCCAGATGACATAAATCAGCTCTGAGTAAACTTAACCATAAAGTATCATCACTGAATGGTATTAGGGTAGTTTACAGAATCAGTGCAAAGTCCGAATCCGTATGACCAAACTCCAGCTGGGATCCAAGAGGGTGAGGCAACCAATTACCATTACTAAGTCTGGGGAGAGGGCTCAATTGGTAAAGTGCTTGCCTTGCAAGCATGAGGACCTGAGTATGATTGCCAATATCCGTGTAAAAATGCCAGATGTTGCCAGGCATGGTGGCGCACACCTTTAATCCCAGCCCTTGGGAGGCAGAGGTAGGAGGATCACCATAAATTTGAGGCTACCCCGGGACTACATAGTGAATTCCAGATCAGCCTGGGCCTGAGCAAGATCCCACCTTGAAAAGACAAACAAAAAAAGAAAAAAATTAAACAAATTACGTTCTGGGGATAGAAACTGATTAATTGGTGGACAGCTAGGCTGAACTTTTCTGGGTCACCCCAGCCAGCCACTTCCTCTTCCTTGCCCTGGCCCCTGTCGCTGTTTCTTTGCTCCGAGTCTCATCCTCCTTTGTCTTGTTCTTGAAATTTCTCACTTTGACCATGTGTGAACAGCTTTCTCTCACCATCATCTCAATCCTGGCTTTTACAGTCGTCCATTTAATATGAGAGTCAGAGCTCCAAATGACATTTCATTTTTTTTATTTAAAAAACAACTCTGCATCCTAGCCAGGCACAGTGGCTTATTTACGCCTGTCATCTCAGCCCTCCAGAGGCTGAGACAGAAGGATGGGTCCAGTTTAAGGCCAGCCTGGCCTATAGAATGAGACTCTGTCTCAAAAAACTTCGAAAGAAATGACACTCCCCTGCTTCCATACATCCTTATGTACAAAAGCTTTCCCATGTGCCCTCAGTAAAATTTCCTCACTTTTCTTCTCCTCCCCATCTCTCACTCAAGCCTACAGAATCTGAAAGCCTCCACAGTGGCAGTGGCAGTTTTTACCCCAGTTCATATTCCATACCCCCCAGCAGGATTCAAGCAAGGAGCTCAGTTCCAGGGCTCATAACCCATGAATTCATGTGGTGCCCGTCTTAGTAGAACCACCAAGCTTGTGTGCCAATGTCTTTGTGCCCACCCCACAGCAGCCCAGCATCACAGCGCTCAGCCAGACCTCTGAAGGGCTGCCTCCAAGTGTAACAAGGACAACAAGGGTGTTCAGAGAAGCAGGTCTTCTCTGTCTCTCTTTCTCTCATCACACTCCACTAGCTATAAAGAAATACAGACTCTGTGTTATACCTCAAGCCTCAAGCCAGGGAAGTGAGCAATGCTGGGACTGGGCTCAGGATAAGAGAAGACACAAGAAAAACAAACCATGTTACTGCAGAGTCTCAGAGCAAGAAACCCAGTCAAGGATAGTGCTGTTCTTACCTGCCTTTCTCTGTGACCCATGGGCTATTCTGGGACTAATCAGCTCTGGTCCTCAACCACAGTGTTTAAGAAATATTTGGAAAAGAAAGAAAGAAAGAAAGAAAGAAAGAAAGAAAGAAAGAAAGAAAGAAAGAAAGAAAGAAAGAAAGAAAGAAAGAAAGAAAGGAGGAGGAGGGAGGGAGGGAGGGAGGGAGGGAGGGAGGGAGGGAGGGAAGGAGGAAGGAAGGAAAGAAAGAAGGAGCCAAAGACTTAACCCTGTGATGTCACAGTGATCATTTGAAGCAGAGTGAAGTTAGACAAGCGGGGTACCCACAGCAATCTCCTCTCTCCTTGCCTTCAAGGAGGGTACTGTGTTGGGATAGCCCCAGGCCCCGCCTGGATCATGAGCCAATGAACCTTCTTCTTACTCTGAAAAAAAGAAGTTTCCAAGGGCAATGGAAGTCAATGGCCAGAATCCATGAATGAATCCTTTGACCATCCTTCTGAACATCTGAAAGTGCATTAGATAAGATAATGTAACTGAACAAAGGTTTTAAAAAAGACCACAGAGTGTGAAAATGGTTCATTCATGACGAATATCTCATAAAACATTAATGTTTCCTTAAAACATCAAAATTTAAATTTTATATGGCTAATCCTTAGTGGGAGACAGAGGTAGGAGGATTGCCATGAGTTCAAGGCCACCCTGAGACTTCATAATGAATTCCAGGTCAGCATGGGCTAGAGCAAAACCCTGCCTCGAAACCCCCTCCCCCCCAAAAAAGCTTAAAAGTTTCAGTATCTATCTACAAATTTCTTCTTTTTCTTTTTCTTTTTTGGTTTTTCCAATTAGGGTCTCACTCTACCCCAGGCCCACCTGGAGTTAGACTCAGGCTGGCCTCAAACTCACAACAATCCTCCTACCTTAGCCTCCCAAGTGCTGGGATTAAAAGTATGCAGCACCATACCTGGCTCATCTACCCACAAATCTAACAAAAGTGACATATCATAATAAAAGCCAACATCAATGGGACTCAATGAGAATCCAAAAGGGAAAAAAAAAACTTATTTGCACAATAATGTATTCATAGTATTACTAATGATACTTAAAATAATTTAGAACAAATGAAAGCTGTAACAATAAAGATATGGTTAAGTAATCTATGACATGTTGATAGAGTAGAATACCATATAGCCACTAAATATACTAAGTGTGATAGTCGTTGACTTGTGTATATTTGAGAAAAATGGAGGAAGACAGGGGATATGGAAGCAACATCTTCAAGTGATTGTGGACCTGATAATGAGGGTTAAAGGTGATTTCAGAGAGGTGCATCTAACATATAGGATTTTCTATTTTGTAAGGTAAAGTGCATAATAAAAGTTAAGTGAGCTGGGCATGGTGGCACACGCCTTTAATCCCAGCATTTGGGAGGCAGAGGTAGGAGGATTGCTGTAGGGTTGAGAGCAGCCTGAGACTACATAGTGAATTCCAGGTCAGCCTGGACTAGAGTGAGACCCTGCCTAAAAAAAAAAAAAAAAAAAAAAAATAGTGGGCTGGAGAGATAGCTTAGCTATTAAGGCACTTGCCAACAAAGACAAAGGATCTTGGTTTGACTCTCCAGGTCCCATGTAAGCCAGATGCACAAGGTAGAACATGTATCTAGAGTTCGTTTACAGTGGCTAGAGGCCCTGGTGTGTCTGTTCTCTCTGTCTCTCTTCCTCTTTCTCTCTCTCAAATAGATAAATAAATAAAATATATTTTTAAAAATGTGTATAGACACATATAAAAGAGGTGAGTTTGGCCAGGCATGGTAGTGCACACCTTTAATCGGGAGGCTGAGGTAGAAGGATCTCTGTGAGTTTGAGGCCAGCCTGAGACTACAGAGTGAGTACAAGGTCAGCCTGGGCTAGAGCAAGACCCTACCTCAAAAAACAAAACAAACAAAAAAATAGAGCTGGAGAGATGGGTTAGTGGTTAAGGTGCTTGCCTGCAAAGCCCAAGAACCCATGTTATACTCTCTAGATCCCATGTAAGCCAGACACACAAGGTGATACAGTCACACAAGGCTGCACATGCACACAAGATGGCACATACATCTGGAATTCAACTTCAGTGGCTAAAGGCCCTGACATGCAAATTCTCTCTCTCCAAAAAATACCAAAAAAAAAAAAAAATGTGAGAGAGTAATTCCTTCTTCTCTTTGCTTCTCAGGGGAGTCAAGAGGATGAATTGAGTGATTTGAACCTCATGAATCAAAATATTAGATGCAGCCTGGGTGTGGTGGTGCACACTTTTAATCCCAGCACTGGGGAGGCAGAGGTAGGAGGATCACCATGAGTTCAAGGCCACCCTGACACTCCCTAGTGAATTCCAGGTCAGCCTGGGCTAGAGCGAGACCCTACCTCAAAAAAAACAAAACAACAACAACAAAAAATTAGATGCTAGGATGAGTGGATGGCTTAAGTTTGTCCTTGGGGACATTTAAGAATCTCCATCTGCCAAATGTGAACTATGTTTTTTTTATTATTATTATTTTATTTATTTATTTGAGAGCGACAGACACAGAGAGAAAGACAGATAGAGGGAGAGAGAGAGAATGGGCGCGCCAGGGCCTCCAGCCTCTGCAAACGAACTCCAGATGCGTGCACTCCCTTGTGCATCTGGCTAACGTGGGACCTGGGGAACCGAGCCTCGAACCGGGGTCCTTAGGCTTCACAGGCAAGCGCTTAACCGCTAAGCCATCTCTATGTTTTTGAATTAATTTAATGTCATTAGAAATGCTCATGATCTCTGCTGCTTTTGTCTTTAAGGTTCTAGGTTATGCCTTCCTGCTTTGACTGACTGACTTTCTGTTGTTCTACTTCCCATATGCAAAATAATAAAATTGCTGGGTGTGGTGGCACACACCTTGAACCCCAGCACTTGGGAGGTAGAGGTAGTAGAATTGCCATGAGTTTGAGGGTCAGCCTGAGCTAGAGTGAGACCATACCTCAAAAAAAAAAAAAAAAAGTCATATTCATTTGGTATTAGTAGGAAAGGAAGCAAAGGAGGCTCCAAAGGAATTAGAATGTGTGCCTGCCTGAGCACCTATCAGTTTTTTTTTAAATTATTTATTTATTTATTTGAGAGCGACAGACACAGAGAGAAAGACAGATAGAGGGAGAGAGAGAGAATGGGCGCGCCAGGGCTTCCAGCCTCTGCAAACGAACTCCAGACGCATGCGCCCCCTTGTGCATCTGGCTAACATGGGACCTGGGGAACCGAGCCTCGAACCGGGGTCCTTAGGCTTCACAGGCAAGTGCTTAACCGCTAAGCCATCTCTCCAGCCCACCTATCAGTTATTACTTAAAATGTCTTACTCAGCCTGAGCTAGAATGAGACCCTACCTCAAAAAATAAATATAAAAAATGTTATACTTATTTGCATTTTCTTTTTTAAAATTTTTTATGTTTATTTATTTATTTGAAAGTGATAGAGAAAGAGGCAGAGTGCGGGGGGAGACGGGGAGAAAGGGCATGCCAGGGACTCCACCCACTGCAACTGAACTCCAGACACATGTGCCCCCTTGTGCATCTGACTAACGTGGGTCCTGGGGAATTGGGCCTTGAACCGAGGTCCTTAGGCTTCACAGGCAAGCGCTTAACTGCTAAACCATCTCTCCAGCCCTGCATTTTCATATTATGCATTTATTTGTATGCCAGGGTCTCTCACTGCTGCACACAAATGCCCATTCAGCTATTCAGCTTCACATGGGTGACTGGGGAATTGAACCCTGGCCTCCAGGCTTTACAAGGCTTCTTTAGCCACTGAGTATCTCCCTAGCCCAGTGCCTACCAATTTCACTCATTTTTTTCCACTTGATTCTCCCTTACCATCCTCTCACCTCACACACAGCCTGCCAGTTCCACCATTGCCAGGAGAGGCTCTATGGATCCACCATTAACAATAGAGCACCATAAACTGACGTTCTAAACGAACTTCTTCCCCTTGTGTTTTTTCCATCTTGCTATTTTCTCAGCAGTGGTGTGCCAATCTTATATCAGAACAAGAGGGTTTAATTGCTAATACTTTTCCAGTTACTTGGAAATTTTCTATATACAAAACAAGTTGAGGGCTGGAGAGATGGTGTAAGATCTAAGAAATTAGCATGTTGCCTTTAGCTTCTGTAACCCTGCTTGCCAGCACTGCAGCTTGACAGTAGTACTGCCATATTAAACAGGTAGCCATTGTAGTCAGTATGCTCAGCTTAAGTTCCAAGAAATCCCCCTCCCTTGCAGATACTGGGAACTCGAGGGGAACATTTTACCACAAAAAGCTCTGGCCCAACTTGGTGATTAGATCTGTAAAACACCAGACAGCCTAAGTAAAAATTCCCTAACCATGGGACCCCAGACACCCAACCAGTCTGGCCGGAAAGTCCCTATCTGTGGGACCCCAAATACCCAATTAATGCGAAGGTCTTGTTGTTATGCAGGATTGTGGTTTTTGCCTTTATAACCCCTGACCCTCCCCCAAGTCAGTGCTCACTTTCACACCCACTATGTGGGTCTGTGTGGAGACTGGGTCCAGGCCTTGGCTTTCACTACAATAAAGGAAACTTTCTGCTAATTGCATCGGAGTGACCATCTTGGTTCTTTGCAGCGGATCTCTGGGTGACATCCTGAGGGTCTTGACCCTGGGTAGGGGGGTCTTGGCATTTCATTTGGGGGCTTGTCCGGGATCCCCAGAGGACCCCCCCCCCCCCAGAGAGGATCTGAGACCCCGACAGTTTCCTCCTGACCAATCGGGTAAGTTCTTATTTTCATTATTATTTTTTTGAGTGCTCTTCTTTTGTTTTAATTTTGCTGGCCATCTGCAGTTGTTCTTAATTAGCTGCCTCTGTCTCTCATTTCTGGTTCCTGATCAGGTCATACGTCCTGGTGGATGCACCAAAGAGGACAGACCTGGAGGAGGCACGAGACGTCTTGCCCCCTCATCTGAGCGAGTGCTCCGTCCCAGAAGATGTAGCAAACCTGCTAGAGAGACCTGCTCCCGTCCATACTGTGTTTGGCATTGTTGAGCTGTTCTCTAAGGACTCAGACTCTTCTGGCCATCACAGACCTGTTTCTGCTACGTGTAGATCTGTGTTTTGGGCCCTATGTGTTTGTTTGATAATTGCAGGTCTCTTCATTGCCCTCCTCTTACAGACGCTTCTTTCTTGAGTTGATATGTCCATTTAATATTTGTGTATCTCCTTATTGTTTTTTCTCTATGGACGTTTTTTGTTTTGACTTGACTAAATAACATGGGACAGATTCCTTCCTCCCCTTTAGGACTCTGCCTTGCGCACCAGAAGGATGTCAAAGCAGTTGCCCATAACAATGGGGTAAACATTAATAAAGACAAATGGATTACATTTTGCTTTTCCGAATGGCCCACTTTTAATGTAGGGTGGCTACCAGAGGGAACCTTTCATCTAGAGACCATTCTAGAGGTTGAAAAAATTGTTCTTCATCCTAGGAGTGGACACCCTGATCAAATCCCTTACATTATGACTTGGAGGAACCTGATAGAAGACCCCCCCCTTGGGTAAAGTCTTTTATTCCCTCCTCACACTCTCTATTACAGGTATTAACAGCCACCCAAAATGGATGCCAGGTCAGCTGCAGGAGCCTCAGCCCCAATTCTTGTAGGGGACACTGAAGAAACAGACATCTTTTCTCCCCTTTATGCTTCCCTTGCCCTACCCTCTCCTCAACCTCTGGCGGAGGCACAGGCCCCCGCTGCACCTCCTCCTAACCCGGAGGCACCAGCACAGGCCACATGGAGCCGCAGGGCTATTACCCCACAGGCTCATGAGGACCTATCAGACTTTTAGGTACATAACCCAGGACTAACTTTGCTACAATGTGTAGATGATCTTTTAATAGCAGCTGTGGACCAAGAGACGTGCCTGGCAGGAACCAGAGATCTCTTGCAGACTCTGGGTAAATTGGGATACCAAGCTTCTGCCAAAAAGGCTCAAGTCTGCAGGTAGCAGGTGACCTACCTGGGGTATATTCTCCGGGATGGCCAGCACTGGTTGTCAGAAACATGAAAAGAAACTGTTCTCTGGATCCCAATGCCAACCTCAGCCAGACAGGTACAAGAATTTCTTGGTACAGCAGGCTTTTGCTGTCTGTGGATCCCTGGATTCGCGGAACTGGCAAAACCTCTATATGAAGCCACCAAGGAAACTCAAACTTTCTAATGAACAGATCATCACCAACAGGCTTTTGAGGACTTAAAGATACACCTTTTAGAAGCCCCTGCCTTAAGCCTCCCTGATGTGACTAAGCCATTTATGCTTTTTGTAGATGAACATAATGGGATAGCAAAGGGAGTCCTCACCCAGAGTTTGGGATCCTGGCAGTGACCTGTAGCCTACCTGTCAAAGAAATTGGATACTGTTGCAGCTGGATGGCCCCCATGTTTGAGAATTATAGCCACCATGGCCTTTTAGTCAAGGATGCAGACAAGCTGACTCTAGGACAAAACTTAACAGTTGCAGCCCCTCATGCTATCGAAGGGGTACTTAAACAGCCACCTGACCGTTGGCTCAGCAATGCTCGCATGGTCCATTATCAGACTTTGCTCTTAAACCCAGTCAGAATAACTTTCCACACTCCCACAGCTTTGAACCCAACCACTCTGCTACCTGATCCAGACCTGGATGCTCCTCTCCATGACTGCATGGAGATACTAGCCCATGTATACAATGTGAGGCCAGATCTCAAGGATACCCCCCTGAAGGACGTTGAGGTGACCTGGTTCACGGATAGCAGCAGTTTCATCAAAGATGGACACAGGTACGCGGAGGCAGCAGTCACTTCAGGGACAGATGTTATTTTGGTGGAACCCTTTCCAATGGGCACCTCAGCCCAGAGGGCAGAACTCATAGCCCTCACTAAAGCCTTACAACTGGGAGCCAACCAAAAAATTAAATATATATACAGATAGCCGGTATGCATTTGCTACGGCTCATGTCCATGGAGCAATATACAGGGAAAGGGGACTTTTAACAGCAGAAGGAAAAACTATTAAAAATAAACAAGAAATTCTGGATCTGCTCTAAGCTCTCTGGGGTCTCACTCAGGTGGCTATTATCCACTGCCTAGGACATCAGAAAGGGGATGGACTAATTCCCCAGGGCAACAACTTAGCTGATCAGACAGCTAAACAAGTAGCCCTCTCCGCTAAGGTGGTGACCCCTGTCCTGGTTGACCCTGGAGGTAGAAAACTCCCTAAGTATTCTACAGAGGATCCTGCTTGGATTAGCCAACTAAAAGGAACTAATAAATCAGATGACTGGTGGAAAACAGAGGATGGCCACCTAATTTTACCCCAAAGACTGGGACAAAGAATTCTAAGAAGGTCCATCCCTCCACTCACTTGGGAATCAAGTGGATACAGGAGTTACTGAGAAACCCCCACTTAAAAATACGGGGTGCTAGCCAAATTATTGAACAAATTTTGTCTAATTGCCAGCCTTGCTGTATGACCAATGCTGCTGCTCTTCCCTCCAATCCAGGAACTAGGCTAAGAGGAACTAGACCAGGGGCCTACTGGGAATTGGACATTACTGAAATTAAGACTGGAAAGTCAGGATACAAGTATCTTTTAGTGTTTGTAGATACTTTCTCTGGATGGATAGAAACTTTCCCCACTAAGACTGAAACTGCCCAGGTTGTTGCTAAGAAGATACTAGAAGAAATACTGCCCAGGTATGGTTTTCCAGTCTCTTTAGTTTCAGATAATGGACTGGCTTTTATAGCACAGGAAAGTCAGGGAGTAGCCACTGCACTGAGGGCCAATTGGAAATTACATTGTGCCTATCACCCTCAGAGCTCAGGACAGGTAGAGAGAATGAATAGAACTTTAAAGGAGACTTTGACTCAATTGGCTTTGGAGACCGGCATGGACTGGGTGGCTCTCCTCCCCTTTGCTCTGTTTAGGGTCCAGAATTCCCCATATCACATGTGTCTAACCCCTTTTGAAATAGTGTTTGGAGTACCTCCTCCCATCATCCCGAGCCTCCAGACCGATCTCCTAACGCAGATGGACAACAAAAACCTAATTCATTCTTTAAAGCACTTACAGCTTGCCCATAAAAAGGTCTGGCCCCACCTAAGAGCTGTTTATGAAACTGTTGTTCCCCAAAAGCCCCACAGGTTTCAGCCAGGAGACAAAGTGCTTGTCAGGAGATACCAGCGGAGAAGTCTGGAACCCAGATGGAAGGGTCCTTATATCGTGCTAATGACTACTCCTATAGCTGTAAAGGTGGACGGTATAACATCATGGATCCATTGGGCCCATGTGAAGGTGGTCCCCTGGAAGGCCGGAGATGCCTGGAAGAGTCACCCAGATCCAGAAGATCCACTCAAGCTTCGTCTCTACCAAGATGTTACATCTCAGATTCCAGCCCCTGGATGCTCCTGATGGTTCTCATGTTACCAATTGTGTGTATTGTCCCCTAACCCACATGGTCCCTTAAATCTAACATGGGTGGTATACAATGTAGCCACCTCGGAGATTTAAAATTCTACCACTGGTATATACCCCCTCTGGACTTGGTTCCCAGAATTATATTTTGAGCTGGGAACCTTTATTGAGGTATCTTTTGTAGATAGGTTCCTCCAAAAACACAACTTTTATGTTTGCCCAGGATATATAACTGACAAAAAACATCATAAAAAGTGTGAGGGAACTGAAAGTTATTATTGTAAATCATGGGCCTGTGTGTCCACAGGAGACATATGGTGGGAGATACCAAAGAAGGATGATTTAATTTACATAACCAGAGGTCCCAAACCCCCTTGCTTAAAAGTACAATCGGGGCCTCTAAGAGGACTCTCAGAAAGGGATGGAAAGGGACATTGTAACCAGATTAAACTTTCCTTTACTGATCGAGGCAAACAAGATCAAAGGTGGCAACAAGGATTAATTCGGGGGGTGAAACTGTGCCAAACTGGCTGGGGCTCACATGAAGCAGGCCTCCTGGGAGCATGTTTACACGTTTCTTACCATAGAAGTCCACCTGTAGGCCCAAATGAAGTTCTGGCCCAGCCTTTATCTGTGCTCCCCAGGCCTCAACCATTGCCTATTGCGCCCCCCCTCCACCCCTATTTCCCTTACTCCCCCTGCCCCCACCCTTAACCACCCCTCTGAAATCAACCCCGTCCTTGACCTTTTAGAGCACTCCTACAGATTTTTAAATGCTCTGTACCCAAATCTACTACTGCTTGTTGGCTTTGCTATGACGTTCAGCCCTCATCTTATGAGGGCATTGTAGAACATGGTAATTATACAAGTGCTAATGATGCTTCTAGTTGTAGACGGCAACCAAAAGCCCAGTTAACTTTAATATTTGTCATTGGACAGGGACTATGTATAGGTACAGTGCCCCTGGATCAGACCCAGCTTTTCAAAATCACTAATATAACTCCAGAGCCTGATCACCTGTCTGCCTATCTTCTCCCTCCCCCTGATATGTGATGGGCATGTTCCACAGAGTTAACTCCCTGTGTCCAACTAAAAGTTCTTAATCAGTCATGAGATTTTTGTGTGTTGGTTACACTGGTGCCCAGGCTCCTTTACCATACAGAGGATGAATTATTTGCCCGCTTGGAACAACCACAGCTGAGAAGAACTAAATGAGAGGCCATCATGGCTCTCACCATAGGCCTTATATTTGGGGCTGGACTAGCTGGGGTGGACACCGGAAAGGCAGCCCTACTTACTCAGAAAAGTCATTACTCCAGCCTGAGGACAGCTATTGATGCAGACATAGAGAGGACAGAGACTTCAGTCTCTCACCTTCAGGAGTCACTATCTGAGGTAGTATCACATAACAGAAGAGGGCTAGATTTACTTTTTCTTCAACAAGGTGGTCTCTGTGCAGCTTTGGGAGAAGAATGCTGTCTTTATGTGGATCATTCAGGTGTGGTTACAGATTCCATGGCAAAGGTGCGAGAGGGTCTAGCAAAAAGAAAACGAGAATGAGAAAACTCTCAAGGCTGGTTTGAGTCCATGTTTAACCACTATCCATGATTTACTACTTTAATATCTGCCTTAATAAGACCTTTAGCTATTTTCTTAGTTATACTCACCATAGGGCCCTGCATACTTAATAGGCTTGTCAGATTTGTCAAAGACCATGTTAATTCAGTCCAATTGATGGTTCTCAGGGCTCAGTACCATACTGTTGCTGTCCATGAGCCTGACAACATATAAGGAACCAAGATTGGCTCCTCAAGAAACATAAAGAGAGGGGAATGTAAGATCTAAGAAATTAGCATGTTGCCTTTAGCTTCCGTAACCCTGCTTGCCAGCACTCCAGCTTGACAGTGGTACTGCCATATTAAACAGGTAGCCATTGTAGTCAGTATGCTCAGCTTAAGTTCCAAGAAATCCCCCTCCCTTGCAGATACTGGGAACTCGAGGGAACATTTTACCACAAAAAGCCCCGGCCCAACTTGGTGATTAGATCTGTAAACCACCAGACAGCCTAAGTAAAAATCCCCTAACCATGGGACCCCAGACACCCAACGAGTCTGGCCATGAGCAGAAAGTCCCTAACCATGGGACCCCAAATACCCAATTAATGCAAAGGTCATGTTGTTATGCAGAATTGTGGTTTTTGCCTTTATAACCCCTGACCCTCCTCCGAGTCGGGGCTCACTCTCTCACACCCACTGCATGACTGGGTCCAGGCCTTGGCTTTCACTACAATAAAGGAAACTTGCTGCTTAATTGCATCGGAGTGACCATCTTGGTTCTTTGCGGTGGGTCTCTGGGTGACATCCTGAGGGTCTTGACTCCGGGTAGGGGGTCTTGGCACTTCAAAGGCTTAGCAGTTAAGCGCTTGCCTGTGAAGCTTAAGGACATGGGTTCAAGGCTCAATTCCCCAGGACCCAAGTTAGCCATATGCACAAGGGGGCACACATGTCTGGAGTTCATTTGCAGTGGCTGGAGGCCCGGGTGCACCCATTCTCTCTTTCTTTCTCTCTCTCTCTCTCCCTCTTTCTCTCTGTGTCTGTTGCTCTCAAATAAATAAATAAAAATTTGAAAAAAAAACAAGTTGAATATTTCAATTATATATAGAGATAATATACTTCAATACTTCGTTTTTAATGTTATATTTCCCAAGTATATAATGTGCTTCAGATATCAAAGACTGTTAAACATGAGTTCTATAATGACATCTCAAACTTATAAAATTCTGAAAAAGAAATTACAGCCTGGCAATCTGTCCCAGCACCCTGCAAAAAGTTATTGAGTTATCAAGTTACTAAGTGGAATAAAAACTCAGGGCTAGCTGGGCGTGGTATTGCATGCCTTTAATTCCACCACTTGGGAGGCAGAGGAAGGAGGATCACCAAGTGAATTTTAGGTCAGCCTGGGCTAGAGTGAAACCTTGCCTTGAAAAAACACCAAAAACAAAACAAACAAAGAACCAAAAACCTAGGGCTGGGCAGGAAGCTCAGTTGGTTAAAGTGCATGCCTTGCAAGCATGACAACTCTCAGTTCTCAAAACCCACTTAAAAAGCAAGGTGTGCACGGGGGTTCCAGCACTCGGGAGGCAGAGTTAGGAGGATCACTGTGAGTTCAAGGCTACCCTGAGAATACAGAGTGAATTCCAGGTCAACCTGGGCTAGTGAGAGATCCTACCTTGAAAAAAAAAAGCAAGGCATGGTATGTACTTGGAATCTCAGTGCTGGGGAGGCAGAGATAGGAAGATCCCTGGCGCTTGTTGGCTAGATAGTCTAGCTTACTTAGTGAGTTCCAGACCAGTGAGAGACTATCTCCAGAAAGGTAGATATACTGGGGAATGACACCTGAGGCTATCATCTGGTTTTTACACATCTGCACACATACACAAATACACATGCACCTACACACAGATCCAGCCTCTCACACAAGCATGTACATGCAGGTGCACACGCACATTTTTAAAAATCAAAATGTTAAGGCTAGCCTTGTTAGCACTGTAGGTAGCACATCAGTCTCATTCAAAAATTAGAATGCGGGCTGGAGAGATGGCTTAGCAGTTAAGACACTTGCCTGTATAGCCAAAGGACCCAGGTTCGATTCCCCAGGACCCTTGCATAAGGTGGTGCATGTGTCTGAAATTTGTTTGCAGTGGCTAGAGGCCCTGGCAGACCCATTTTTTCTCTCAAATAAATAAATAAAAATAAAAATATCAAAAATAAAACAGTATCTCTGGAGTTGGCACCTAAGTGATAGCAAAAAATGTTTTAAATCAAAATGCAAAATTATGTATATGAGAAGAAATACACTATGTATGAACATGTCTCCATCTCCATCCAGAAACATTACTAGTGGCTATGGGTAAAATGGAATTGTAATTTAAGTATTTTTCTATATCATTTTCTACCATAAGAATGTGCTACCTTTAAAACTAAAAGAAAAATCAAAAGAGTTATTAATAGAAAGTGATATCCAAGAGTCTGGGAAGGTCTGTCATGAAGTCAAAGACAAACAGGGTCAGGACCTGGCGACTATGACAATGTTCACTGGAGACTATGTTTAGCCAAAAATAGCATCTCAAGAGAGGGTGGCCAGAAGAGTTGGAAAATAAATTGAGCCCTAGAGAATGAGATAGCAGACAAGACAAAATCAGAGGTTCAGAGGATTCTTGGGAACATTAGTAGGAAAGAGTTCCTATACACATGTATGTGAAAAAGGCTAGACAGGGCCTCAGGATGCCTGCTCCAATCCTCTCATTTCAAAGGAAGAAATCCAGAGAGCTCACTCCATTTCCTCCTAGCTGTTCCATGCAGGGCCAGGGCTGTCCTGAGTCAGTACTCAGGGCTTTCAATTTCTCAGAGAGGTCAGTTTAGTTGTGATTCCTGATGCTGTGTACATTAGAATGATATATATCTGATATATATGTGCTAGAGTGAGACCCTACCTCAAAAAAAAGAATGTTATATAACCCTGTTCAGAACTGGGACTGGGAACTCTAACTTTACTCCATAGGATCCCCAAACATCATTCCACATTGGGATTTCTCCAACCCTCCACCTTTGCTATGAATTGAATGCCTGCCTCTCTCCCCCTCTAAATTCATAAACTAAAATATCGTCCCCTCTGCAGGAGGTAATTAGGAGGTAGGGTCCTGGGGAAGTAATTAAGTCAGGAGGGTGGAGCCCTCATGAATGGGATCTGTTTCCCTATAAGCAAGGCCCAGAGAACATTTTTGTCATTTTTCTGCCATGTGAAGACACAGCAACTATGTACAAGAGTCAACAACCCACTTTGAAGCTTCAGCTTCTGGAGTTCCAAGCAATAAGTCTCTGTTGTGCATCTGGCTTTAAGTAGGTACTGGGGATTTAAACCAGGCCACCTGGCTGCAACAAGCACCTTTAATCACCAAGCCATCCCTCTTACCCTCTGTGTGTATAAGGCACACCTCTGTGACACTTCGCTCTGACAGCTGAGATTGACCAGAATATCCCCAAGCCCTTGTGAATTCTTCCACTTCTCCTTTTCATGAGATCTAAACCTATGAAAACCTAAAAAATAGTTCAAGAACCCCTATGCATCCTTTACCCAAAAACAAAATTTGTTAACATTTTAAGCCATTTATTGGATCATCCTTACATGTTATGTATCATACATGTAAATTATGTATATATATATATGCATATATATCACATATGTACATATATGTACCTTTTTATTTAGCCTTCTGAAAGTAGGTTGAAGGCATCCTGGCACTTTACTCCTCAAGTTTCCAGAACCATCCAAGAATAAAACCAATCTGCTACATAACTATGATATCATTATCACACCTAAGAAAACTGGGCTTGCAAAATGTCTATTTAGTTCAAATGTCCCCAGTTGTCAAGGACAGTGGAGTGTTCAGCACTGAGACATCTCTATCACACCATCCAAGGCTCAGGGACCATTGCAAAAGAGGTGTTAGAAAAAATGTAATTGCCAAAGGAAGGGGAGGAGTGCTTATAATGCTATCATCCAGATATAAAGTGACCTTGATATTCATGATCTCACAGTGGCTAATGCTACCTACGCAAGACCTACTAACAGGAGGGGAAAAAATGATGGCATCACAGTAGAAGACAGACTAGTTGGAAAGAAGAAGGGATTCAGTGGAGAGAGGTTGGGAAGGTGTAGCAGACAGCTTCAGGTTGCTGGGATATAGTTCCAAACCAGGCAGTTACAGAGGAAGGGAATTTATTGACACTTAAAAATTTAGGGGGAAGTTCCATAATGGCAGAATAAGCTGGCCCATTCTCACAGGTCCATGCAGAAAGAAGAGCCACCACCAAAGGCAAGAGCAACCCTCCCCGTTTCCACCCCCCCCCCCCGCCCACACCCCCTGCAGCCAAACCACAGGGAACCCAGGCAGAACTCAGGAACTTTGCATATCCTAGGTTGGACCCTAAGATCTGCCCACAGTAACACCTCCTCCAACCAGGAAGCTGGAGATGTAAGTTACAAGCTTTGCTAAACTCCTGAATGTATTGGTAGTGTGTGTGGGGGGGGAATCCATTCAAACCACCACAGAGGGGAAAAAGGGAGGGTGGTGAAAGGGAATTAGGGTCATGGTATGTGTACATTTATGGAAGTTTTCAGTAAATAGTTTTAAAAAGTTAACTGAATTTGGAGCCAGGGACCAGCCTTAAGGTGTGGGGGTGGATTTGGAATTCCAATCGAAAGACATGCAAAGTGCCTGAGCTTTGCCTGCTGTTCCTAAATGTGCTTGCCTGTGGTACTGATGTTGGTGGCTTTTGTTTTTCTCTCTGTGTTTGGACCTGTGAACACAAGCCAATTTCTTCTGCCATTGTGAAACTTCCCTTGCTTCAATAAATCCCTTCCTGCCATAATGGTGCCTGGTCTGGAAGTTCATCCCAGTGACATGAGTCTGACTACTACATAGGCCTTTAATCCCAGCACTTGCGAGGCTAAGGTAAGAGAATTGCTATGAGTTTGAGGCCAGCCTTGAGGACTACAGAGTGAGTTCCAGGTCAGCCTGGACTAGAACCTAGGGCTGGAGAAATGGCTTAGCAGTTAACACATTTGCCTGCAAAGCCAAAGGACCCAGGTTTGATTCCCCAAGACCCACGTAAACCAGATACACAATGGGCACATGCATCTGGAGTTCATTTTCAGTGGCTAGAAGCCCTGGCATGCCCATTCCCTCTCTGTCTGTCTCTCTTCTATCTTTCTCTCTCTCTCTCTCTCTACCTCTGCTTGCAAAGAAATAAATAAAATTTTTAAAAAATAGAAGCTTATCTCAAAGAGCTCATTTGGTCGGCCTCTATAGCTTAATCAGTAAGCTCTAGGCCAATAAGAATCTCATCATCTCAAAAAGGTAGATGGGGTCTGGAGAGATGGATTAGCAGTTAAGGCACTTGTCTGCAAAGCCAAAAGACATGGGTTTACTTTCCCAGGACCCACATAAGCCAGGTGCACAATGTGTCTGGAGTTTGTTTGCAGTGGCTGGAGGTCCTAGAACACCCATTCTTTCTCTCTCTCCCCCCCCCCATAAATAAATAAATAAATAAATAAATAAATAAATAAATACATCATAGCAAAAAAAAAAAAAAAAAAAAAAAAAAGGCTGCAGAGAACTCAACACCAAACCAGACTGCTAAAGACCCAACAAGACTGGCCAAGGCTCAGGGACCACTGTAGAAGAGGAAGTGGGAAGATTGGAAAAGCCACAGGGTGGGAATGAGTATCCTGGAACATAGTCCCCCAACCCCACCCCAGACTACCTTAATTACCTCACAGAGAACACTAGTAATTGCACTGAGGAAAGCCATCAAGGAAAGTGGAAGTGGGACCTCAGGGAGAGGGAATGTAAGACTAGATAAATAATCTTTGTAAAAAAAAATTAAAATAGGGCTGGACAGATAGCCCCCTGTTGATAATCTTATTTGTGGGGCGGGGGGGGGGGGGCTGAGGTAGGATCTCACTCTAGCCCAGGCTGACCTGGAATTTACTGTGAACTTGAACTCACAGTGATCTTCTTACCAAGTGCTGGGATTAAAGGTGTGTGCCACCAAGCCTGGCTGAGCTTCTTTATATATAAAAGTCTACCACCAAAAGGGCCACCCGCTCTGGGATTTGGATTTTCCCCCTCCATCAATCCTTCCTGAAATTGTCCCCAATATCTCCCCAGAGAGGCATGTCTCTTACTTGATTCCTAATCTAATCTAGTTGACAATAGAACTTTACCATCACAGATGCCAACCAGGAAGAGTACATTTATCTAGGCTACCTCTCACTGGCCTCAGAAAGAGCAGGTATCTTTGGAGGCCTCTGCCTATGTTCTTGTCCCTTTTTTCTTTTCCCAAGAGGCAAAGCAGACCAAGAAGCCATCTCAAGAATGGCAAATGCAGGCCAGTATTCTTAACATTTATTGTTCTAGGATATTATTGAATCCCTCTGTGTCCTAAGTGGCCACTGTATCTGTTCTCTTCTGAGGCCAACAGCAAGCTATTTTGTTTCTGGAAACTCTTGATTTCCAGGAATATGTGGAGGCAGAGGGGAGGAAGGCTCAGGTCCATCTCCTTGGACAGAGGACCCCCTGGGTTAAAAGTGCCAAGTACATTTCAGAAGATCCTTCCTGGAATGTTGTCTAGCTTCCAACTGAAGTGTACAGAAGATCTCTTTGATATATGGTTTAATGATGATTCCTGGAGGGTGTGATGGCTCACAGCTATAACTCCAGTACTTGGGACGCTGAAGCAGGAGGAGGACTTACCAAAGCTTAAAAGCCAGCCTTGGCTACATAAAGAGTTTTAGTATAGCCTAGGCTACAGAGTGAGAACCTAGAGAGAGAGAGAGAGAGAAAGAGAGAGAGGGAGAGAGATTCTTTCATTATGGTCTAATTGAGTATCCTGTGTGGACAGTTTTAGGAGAAAGGGGAAATAGCCAAGCTCCTTAAAAAGAATATTTTCGGGCTGGAGAGATGGCTTAGTGGTTAAGCACTTGCCTGTGAAGCCTAAGGACCCAAGTTCAAGGCTTGATTCCCCAGGATCCATGTTAGCCAGACACACAAGGGGGCGCACGCTTCTGGAGTTTGTTTGCAGTGGCTGGAGGCCCTGGTGTGCCCATGGTTTATCTGTCTCTCTCTGCTTCTTTCTCTGTCTCTCAAATAAATTAATAATAAAATATTTTTTTAAAAAAGAATGTTTTCATGGCTTTAATTTAATCTTTTCTTCTTTGTTTAGTTTTTCCAGACAGGGTCTCACTCTAGCCCAGGCTGATCTGGAATTCACTACGTAGTCTAAGGCTGGCCTCAAAATCACAGCCATCCTCTTACCTCAGCCTCCTGAGTTCTGGGACTAAAGGCGTGTGCTACCACATCCAGCTAATTTAAATTATCTTAATTTAATTTTCCCCCTAACTATTAGCACAGATAAAGTACCCCAAGAGATCCAGAGTGGTGATGAAGTGAGGAAGAAGGACAAATAAGTTATTTCACAGTTTGAAATCCTGTCTTCAAGGACTTGGGTCTGGTGGGGCATGTCTGGGTAGAGGATAGGGCAATGCAGAATGCATTGGAAGGAGACCAGTCCACAGTGTTGGAAGCACAGGAAAGAAAGACACCCAGGAGAAAACATAGTTACTATGCAATTTTACTAAAGGGTAGAGCTGCTGGTCACCCCCACATTTGTCCATTTTAGAGCTGCAAGAGTAAGATGGCAAGTGTATGCTCTAGCATGTGTGTATGTGCACATATGTTCATATGTGTGGGGCACATGGGTGCTCATACACATGCACATGCATATGTGTGTGGAGGCTAGAGGTTGACATTGTGTGTTTTCCTGAGGCACTCTCCACCTTATTATTGTTGTTATTAATAATTATTAGTTTTTGAAGTAGGGTCTTGTTCTAGCCCAGGCTGACCTGGAACTCACACCAGACCTCCATCTTATCTTCTGAGGTTGTGTCTTCCACTTAACCTAATGCTCACCAATTCAGCTGAACTAGCTAGAAAGCCCCAGGGCTTCTCCTGCCTCTGCCTCCCCAGCACTAGAATTGCCGGCACAGGCCACCTTGCCCAGCTTTTACATGGGTGCTGAGGATCTGAACACAGGTCCTCATGCTTGTGTGGCAAGCACTGTACCCACTGAGCACCTTCCTAGCTCTTAGTTTCATTTTACATCTCTGTATTTGGAAAAAGGGAGAGAGGAGCTGGAGAGATTGCTCAGTGGTTAAGATGCTTGCCTGCAAAGCCTAAACACAAATTCAGTACCCATGTAAAATCAGATACACAAGGTGGAGCATGCATCTGGAGTTCGTTTTTAGCAGCTAGAGGCCCTGGCACAGCCATTCTCTCCCTTTCTCCCTTACACACACAAGTAAATAAATAAATTATACACAAATGGAAGAATTTCACTCTACTTCAGGCTGACCTGGAATTCACTATGTCATCTCAGGCTGGTCTCAAACCTACAGCGATCCTCCTACCTCTGCCTCCCAAGTGCTGGTATTAAAGGCATGTGCCACCACACCAGCAAGATTTTTTTTTTTTAAAGTATGAGAAAAGAGTTGTCTCTACCTTTGTCTCCTAGAGTGCAATGCCAATCTTGTATTTTCTTTTTTCTGACCCATGCTACAGATTTTATTCTAGGGAAGAGGCAGAATTCTGGCTCAAAAGAATGAAGAGAGCTGTCTTTTGACTGCTCATCTCTTTTGAACCTCCAGGTCTCTGCTCTAGTAAGCCTTCCTCATCTCAACCCATCTGGGCTGACATGGGGGGTCACTACTCTCACATAAGGCTCTCTACCCCCTCCTGCCTTCCACATGGCTGGAGCCCTTTGTACTTTTTGTCTCTTTCCTCCTCTCTCTCTCTCTTAAGGCATGTGCCACTACAGCTGACTGGTTTTGCTTTTTTCTTTCTTAAAAATACTTTTATTGATTGATTGATTGATTGATTTGAAAGCAGAGAGCTAGATAGAAGAGAGATAGACAGAGAGAATAGGTGCAGCAGGGCCTGTAGCCACTGCAAATGGTCTCCAAACACACGCACCTCTTTGTGCATCTGGCTTTACATGGGTATTGGGTAATCAAACCCAGGTCATTAGGTTTTGCAGGCAAGCCTCTTAACCACTGAGCCATCTCTCCAGCCCTCTTTCCATTTCTTAACCTAATTAAACCTCTTTAAATCTTAAAAAACAAAACCAAAGGCTGGGCGGTAGTGCACACCTTTAATCCCAGCACTTGGGAGGCAGAGGTAGATAGATCACTGTGAGTTTAAGGCCAACCTGAGACTAAATAGTGAATTCCAGGTCAGCCTGAGATAGAGAGTGAGACCCTACTTTGAAAAACCAAAATAATAATAATAATAAAGAGAGATGGAGAAGAGTTTATTCCTTGGACCTATTTCTAGGATCTATCCCAAAGAGTCTACACTTATAGCTTTTCTTGCAACTATAGTAGGTCCCAAATTTATTGGCATTTCCATCTTCTGTGCACTCCTTCTCATAGTGTGTGTGGATGTGTGTGTGGGAGTGGGTGGGTGTGGGAGTGGGTCAGGGTCTCATGTAGCTCAGGCTGCCCTCAAACTCACTATTTAGCTGAGGAAGACCTTGAACACTTGATCCTCCTGCCTTCAGTTTCCTGTTCTGTGATTACAGGTATGTGGCTGCGTGTCAGGTTTATATGGTGCTGGGGGACTGAACTCAGGGCTTTGTGCATACTAGATAAATACTCTACCAGCTGAGCCACATCTCAAGTCCTTGCAATTCTAACATGGACTTTTAGCTATAGAAGATAGAAAATATAAATGTAAGTTTCAAGAAATAGCCCCTGTTGTAGGAAAATCCCAGTGTCAGGGGTGGAATACCACCCAGGCAGTTGTTGGGTGGAGAGATCCATGAGACCCCCCCTCCCCAAATACAGGCTATTGCCGATGCTCTTGGTTGCCCACCAAGAACTAAATAGCAAGATCTTATTGCTGCCAACTTTATATGCTTTGGTTAAGAAATCAAGCTGGAACCTGTGCTAGAAGCTTTCTGCTGGCTAGCTGACAGTGCTGGAAAGCGATACGTAGGCTACTGGGGGAGAAAGGTCATCAACAGTCGTAACCAGTAGTGGATCCTTTGAGCTACACAACCAGCCAGCCAGATGAGATGTGTCCACTGGTGTGATAGAGGCATGACTGTTACAGGAATAACCAGTTATTGCTTGATTGGACTTGAGGAGGGAACAAATGCCTAATACTGAAAACTTAGTTGGGAAGGTTATAGGCCCTGTGGGGAAGCTACTACTGTTGTTTGGCTAAATGGATACATTGTGTTCATCAACTTGCCCTCTAAATATTTATGTCTATGTCCATAGGTTGGTGCTTCTCTCACTCTTGGTCAGAGAGGATTCTCATTGCGGATGGTAGTAAGTACCGAGAAGACTTAAGATTTATCAAAGTTCTGAGAAGTGACAGTTATGTGCTCAGCATCCAATGAGACATGTTGATCACATCCACTAAAGCTCAAGGAATATTACAGAAAGGTGACTGCAAGAATGTAAGATCTAGGCCTGGAGAGATGGCCTAGCAGTTAATTTGCCTGCAAAGCCAAAGGACCCAGGTTCAATTCCACAGGAACCACGTAAGCCAGATGCACAAGGTGGTGCATCATCTGGAGTTTGCTTGCAGTGGCTGGGGGCCCTGGCACAGTATGAAGTGTGAAGTGTGGTGGCGCATGCTTTTTACCCCAGCACTCAAGAGGCAGAAGTAGGAGGATCACCCTGAGACTACATAGTCAGCCTCAGCTAGAGTGAGATGCTACCTCAAAAAAACAAGAAATAAAAAAGAAGAAGAATGCAAGAGCCAGATAATGGGGAAGGAGTACTTTGGAATGTTTTCTTCTGGACACAGAGTATCCATCTCATTCAAGACCTTACAGTGGTCATTTTTACCTGAACAATACTAGGTCCGTCAACATGTCATGGATAATAGAAGAAGGCAAAACACACATACACACACACACACACATACCCCTATTAAACTAGAAGAGCAGGCTGAAAATGAAAGGCTTATGTGGAAGGGGTCTGGAGGAGCAGGGATAAAAAATAGTGGAAGGGGATTATGATCAAAATACATTATGTTAGTCAGGCGTGGTGGCACATACCTTTAATCCCAGCACTCGAGAGGCCAAGGTAGCGGGATTGCCATGAGTTCAAGACCACCCTGAGACTGCATAGTGAATCCCAGGTCAGCCTGGGATAGAATGAGACCCTCCCTCAAAAAAGAAAAGAAAAGGGCTGGAGAGATGGCTTAGCGGTTAAGCGCTTGCCTGTGAAGCCTAAGGACCCTGGTTCGAGGCTCGGTTCCCCAGGTCCCACGTTAGCCAGATGCACAAGGGGGCGCATGCGTCTGGAGTTCGTTTGCAGAGGCTGGAAGCCCTGGCGCGCCCATTCTCTCTCTCTCCCTCTCTCTTTCTGTGTCTGTCGCTCTCAAATAAATAAATAAATAAAAAATAAAAAAAAATAAAGAAAAGAAAAGAAATGAACACATTATGTGGACTGGAGAGATGGCTCAGCAGTTAAGGTGCTTGCTTTCAAAGCCTGACGACCTGGGTTCAATTCCCCAGTACCTATGTGGAGTTGGATACCCAAAGTGACTCATGCATCTGGAGTTAGTTTGCAGGGACTAGAGGCTCTGGCAATCCATTTTCTCTCTTTCTCTCTCACTTTCTCCCCCGCCCCATCTCTCTCCTCTGCTTACAAATAAGTAAAAAAATTAAAAATACATTAAGGGGCTGGAAAGATGGCTTAGAAGTTAAGACATTTGGCTGTGAAGTCTAAGGACCCAGGTTCAATTCCCCAGTAAGCCAGATGTACAAAGTGATGCATATGTCTGGAGTTTGTTTGGAGTGGCTACAGGCCCTGGCATGCCCATTTTCTCTGTTTCTCTTTCAAATAAATAAATAAATAAAGATTAAAAATACATTATGTACATGTTTGAAAATGGTCAGTGGGGAAAAAAGAGCCCTGGTTGAGGGGAGGAGATTGGAGAGCAGAAAAATGAAAGCCTGCTATTTTCTTCTTGCCTTCAGGCTGGGCTATGACAACATCCTGACCTCCTTTGAATACTCCTTGATAGAATGTGAGCCCCTGGGAAGTCCAGAGCACTGTCTCATAGCCAAGTTTAAAATGCACTAAAGCTCCCGGCGTGGTGGCCCACTCCTTCAATCCCAGCAGTCTGGAGGCTGAGGTAGGAGATTGCCATAAATGCAAGGACAGCCTGGAACTGCAGAGACCCTATCTTGTTAAAAACAATAACAATGAGCTGGGGAGAGGGAGGTTGAGGGCGAGCAGGGGCACAGCAGGTGGTAGACTCACCCTTTGTGCACTTGTGACACTCAGGAGTGTTATATCTGCTTAATATCTGCATCCTGGCTCCCATTTGTCCAGAGGCTGCTTTGCAGAGGCCAAGCAAGGCGGTGCTTGCTCCCAGCCTGCGTTTATGCCTCGCATCCAACCTGTGTCTCCTGTGGTTCCTGCTGTCACTGCTGTGCATGTTCCTCTGCAACCTCAGAAGCATACAGGCTGTGCCAGCTGCTCATGCTGTCCCTGCAGTCTCCCCAGATGTCCCCAGAAAACCAAGGGAAAGCTGAGCCTGTCTCCCTGACTAATGATCACGTCTTTGAGGCAGGATGCAGGCTGTGACTCAAACTGTAGAGGCACAGAAAATGGAAGAAAGAGTGGGAGCAAGAAGAAAGGAGCATGGAGCATAAAAAGAGTAGGGGAGAGGGTGAAAAAGAGCCTGGATGAAGGGCCTTGAACTTCAACTTATAAGATGCTTGTCATTATGGCCTCCCCAGTCATTCAAGGGAAAAAACGACAAGACAAATATCTTCATACCATAGCACAGCAAAGAAGGACCCAGTGGGAGCGCAGCATCACTGAGACCCAAATCATCCCAAAAGGTAACTGGTATGACACCAGGTCAGTACCTGCCAAATAAGACTGGAATACAGGATTGATTCAGAAGTGCTAATTGAATGTTCCATGTCAAGATAAATTATATGCTAAATCTGATGGATGGCCAGATTTGCCATTCTTTGGTTTTTTTTTTTGTTGTTGTTTTGTTTTGTTTTTTTTCGAGGTAGGGTCTTATTCCAGTCCAGGCTGACCTGGAATTCATTATGGAGTCTCAGAGTGGCCTCAAACTCAGGGCAATCCTCCTACCTCTGCCTCCCAAGTGCTGGGATTAAAGGCGTGCGCCACCACACCCGGTTTAAGATTTGCCATTCTTAAATAAGATATATTTTGGGCTTGTCATTTGTGGCTTCCTGACTTATAGTGGCTTTGTTTCCTCTTCTATTGTTCATTAGGCAAGGGTCTCACTTGATCAGAAGCGAACTTGGAATCCTCAACAGACCAGAAATCTTAGCCTCCTTGTTGACAGGATTAAGGGGCCATACTAAGGGACAGTGACTTTGTTAGAGGATCTGGTTGTCATTATACTTACTCTTGTATAAATATTCTGTGCTGTTTTTCATTGAATGTGTACATTATTTAGTTAAATTCTAGAATCTGACAGTATTTTATTCCACTCACTCTACTTGAATACTCTCATAGCAGGCAAAACCAACATCTAGGGTCACTGTTGGAGGTATTCTGAGAGTCTTAAGAGCCACACCTAACATCTTAAGCTCCTACCCTGAAGATATATAACATCAGATTGAGGCATCTTATAATGCTGCAGCTAATTAGAAAATCAAAGCATTAAATTAATCCAAGATGTAAAAATGCATACATTATAACACAAGAGACACCAAAAATCAAGACAATATAAATCCAGCAAAAGTATTAATGCATCAGAAATGACCTCCAGTGAGAATGATTTAGAGGAAATACCTGAGAAAGATTTCAAAAGAATGATTATAAATATGCTCAAAGAAGTCAAAGAGGGAATCAAAGAACACACAGGAAACCAATTAAATGAAATTAAGAGGTCAATACAAGACATATACAAAGAAATAGAAATACTACAGAAAAACCTGTCAGAATTACTAGCAATGAAAAACACAGCCAATGAAAAAACAAAAACAAAAACAACAACAACAACAACAAAAAAAAAACACTAGAAAATCTCACCAGTAGAGTGGATGAAGGAGAGGACAGAATATCTAAACTAGAAGACCAGCTGGCAGATCTAATACAGTCCAACAAAAGACAAACTAATACAAAAGTATGAATCGGAATTTCAAGATATTTGGGACACTATGAAAAGATCAAACATAAGAACTCAGGGTATAGTAGGAGAGGAATTTCACTCCAAAGGTATAGTAGGAGTTTTCAACAAAATCACAGAAGAAAACTTCCCCCAAATTGGGAAAGAGATGCCAATGCAAATATAGGAATACTTTAGGACACCAAACAGACAAAACCTGGAAAGAACCTCTCCTCACCAACTTATAACTAAACTACCAAACATACAAACCATGGAAAATATATTGAAAGCAGTTAGAGAGAAAAATCAAGTCACTTACAAAGGCAAGCCCATCAGGATCACAGCAGATTACTGAACAGAAACTTTAAAAGCCAGAAGTACTTGGAGTGATGTATTCCAAGATCTGAAAGATAACAACTGACAAACAAGGTTACCTTATCCTGGAAAGCTATCCATTCAAATAGACAAAGAAATAAAGTCATTCCACAACAAAAGCAGGCTAAAGGAATATTTGAAGATAACATCAGCTTGTGAAAATGGCAATCTTACCAAAAGCAATTTACACATTTAAGGCAATCCCCATCAAAATTCCAAAGACATTCTTCATGGATATAGAAAAAACAATCCAAAAATTCATTTGGAATCACAAAAACCCTCAAATATCTAAAATAATACTGAGCAACAAAAATATGGCTGGTGGTATCACCATACCTGATTTTAACGTATATTACAGAGCCATAGTAACAAAAACAGCATGGTACTGGCACAAAAGCAGACATGTAGATCAATGAAACAGAATAGAGGACCTAGATGTAAGTCCAGGTAGCCATAGCCACCTGATATTTGATAAAAATGCCAAAAATACTCATTGGAGAAAATACAGCCTCTTCAGCAAATGGTGCTGGGAAAACTGGACATGTATCTGTAGAAGGATGAAAATAGATTCTTCTCCCTCTCCATGCACAAGAATTAAGTCCACATTGATGAAAGACCTTAACATCAGATCTGAAACACTGAAACTGCTAGAGGAAAAAGTAGGGGAAACCCTTCAACATATTGGTCTTGGCAAAGACTTTCTGAATATAACTCCAATTGCTCAGGCAATAAAACCACAGATTAATCACTAGGACCTCATGAAATTACAAATATTTTGTACTGCAAAAGACACTATGAATAAAGCAAATAGACAACCTACAGATTGGGGAAAAAAATCTTTGCCAGCTATATATCTGATAGAGGATTAATATCTAGGATATACAAAGAACTCAAAAAATTAAATAATAAGAAATCAAACAAGTCAATTAAAAAACAGGCTATGAAGCTAAATAGAGAGTTCTCAAAAGAAGAAATATGGATAGCATATAAGCATCTAAAAAAATGTTATACATCCCTAGTCATTAGGGAAATGCAGTTTAAAACTACATTGAGATTCCATCTCACTCATGTCAGATTGGCAACCATCATGAAAACAAATGATCATAAATGCTGGCAGGGATGTGGAAAAAAGAGGAACCCTTTTACATAGTTGGTTGGAATGCAATCTTGTCCAGCCATTGTGGAAATCAGTGTGGAGGTTCCTAAAACAGCTAAAGATTGATCTACCATATGACCCAGCTATAGCACTCCTAGGCATATATCCTAAGGACTCATCTCATTTCCTTAGAAGTTCATGCTCAACCATGTTCATTGCTGCTTAATTCACAATAACTGGGAAATGGAACCAGCCTAGATATTCCTAAACTGTTGAATGGATAATGAATATATGGCACATTTTTACAATGGAGTTCTACTCAGTGCCAAAGAAAAATGAAGTTACAAAATTTGCAGGAAAATGGATGGATCTGGAAAGGATTATACTAAGTGAGGTAACCCAGGCCCAGAAAGCCAAGCACCACATGTTCTCCCTCATATATGGGTCCTAGCTACAGATGATTGGGCTTCTGTGTGAGAAGGAAAAATCTCAGTAGCAGAGGCCAGTAAGATAAAAAAAAAAAGATATAAATAGAAGAGAAAGGAAGGGAGGAGGATACTTAATAGGATGGTATTTTATATATGTAAGTAGAAGAATAGATTAATTGGGGTGAAAAGCCCCAAAGTGAGGTCAGGGGAAGAGATTGAGTAAAGGAAAGGTGGAAGGAGGGCTAATCAAAATCTAATAGGATATAAGTAAATCATATGGAATCCTCCAGTTTTTGACAATGGAATACTCAGGAGCTTTGATTGTTGCTAAAATATTTTAAGGTTCAGAGATGGGATACCTTCCAGTGAGTTATTGGCCAGGGAGGTCCCTGATGTCCCCAAAACATTATAGGCCATTGCCAAGGCCCTATGTTTCCTGCCAGGAATAGATGGTAAGACCCTATTGCTGAAGACTCCACATCCTTGGACAGCAAGGCCACCAAGAAATCATGCTGGAACTGAGCTGATAACCTCCTCCATGTAGACCAGCTGACAGAAAGCTGGAAGAAGCCATTCTGCATGCAGTTCAATGGGAGAAAGAGAAAACACCAGTGAAGATACTCAGCAGTGGACACTGCAAGGGTTGTATTTGGCCAGCCAGGCCAAATGAGCCAACAGTTGCAATAGTGGCATGTCTGTCATGGTGGAAACCAACTGCCCTGTAATTGGATTGTAGGTCCGCTCCATGGGAGGGAATGCATCCTTGATACTCAAAATTAAAACAGGGGTATTCATGAGCCCTAGGGGTGTAACATCTGCTAATGTCTGGATAAATGTATATACTATGCTTATCAAACTGCCCAGTAAGCACTTCTCTTAATATTCATACACTTATATTATGCTACTCACACTTTGGGTAGAGAATCTTCTCTTTTCAGATGGCAGTGACCTTGGGACAACTCAGAAGATATCATGGTACTGAAAAGAATTGACTGGAGTACTGAGCAATATCTTGATCACACCTTGTAAGGCTCAGGGTCTTATGTGGAAGTAGTTGCAGAAAGAATATAAGAGCCAAAGGAAGGGTAGGACTCCTTACAATATGCTCTCTCCAGACATAAAATGGCCTGGATATCCATGACTCCACAGTGCCTGACAGTACCTACACAAGACCATCATAAGAGGAGGAAAAGATAATGACATCAAAATAAAAGAGAGACTGATTGAGATGGAGAGGGGATATGATGGAGAATGAAATTTCAAAGGGGAAAGTAGGAGGGGGTATTACCATGGAATATTTTCAATAATCATGGAAGATGTTAATAAAAATTGAGAGAAAAAAATTATAAATTTCTCAAGTTAACAACCTAATGCTTCTGCTTAAAGCCTTGGAAAAAGAAGAACAAAGAGCAGAAATTAATTAAATAGACACCAAAAAATAAAGTCCAAAGAATCATGAAACAAAGAGTTGGTCCTGTGAAAGGATAAACAAGATTGATAAACAGCAGATCTAACCAAAAGAGAGGAGACACTAACTAACAAAATTAGAGATGAAAAAGGCAGCATCACAACAGATACCAAAGAAATTCAAAACATCATAAGGACATACTATAAGAACGTATACTCCACTAAGTTTGAAAATCTGAAAGATGGATGATTTTCTTGATTTATATGACCTACCTAAATTAAATCAAGATGAGCTTAATCACCTAAATAGACTTATAACAAGTATGGAGATCCAAGAAGTTATCAAAAGTCTCCCAATTAAAAAAAGTCCAGGCCAAAGTGGATCCACTGGAGAATTTCACCAGACCTTCAGGGTAGAGCTAACACCATTGCTTCTTGAGCTTTTCCATAAAATAGAAAAAAGAAGGAATCCTACAAAACTCCTTCTATGAAGCCAGCATGACTTTGCTACTAAAACCAGGCAAAGATAGGAAAAAAACAGAAAATTACAGACCAATCTCCCTCATGAACATAGATGCAAAAATTCTCAACAAAATATTGGCCAATAGAATACAAGAATATATCAGAAAGATCCTTCACCTGAACCAAGTAGGTTTTATCCCAGAGATGCAGGGATGGTTCAACAAGTGAAAATTGTTAAATGTAATACATTATATAAATGGACTGAAGGACAAAAATCACATGATCATCTCATTAGATGCAGAGAAAGCATTTGACAATATCCCAATTCCCTTCATGAGGAAAGACCTACAGAGGCTGGGACTAGAAGGAACATATCTCAGCATAATAAAGCCTACAGCCATCATATTACTAAGTGGGGAAAAACTGGAAGCTTTTCCACTAAAATCAGGAACAAGACAAAAGTGTCAACTGTCCCCACTTTTATTTAATGCAGTATTGGAAGTCTTACCCATAGCAATAAGGCAAGAGACACACATAAAAAGGATAAAAATTGGAAAGGAAGAGATCAAGTTATCATTATTTTCAGATTACATAATTCTATATATAAAGTACCCCAAAGACTGTACCAGCAAACTATTAGAGCTGAAAAACACCTATAGCCATGTAGCAGGATACAAAATAAACACATAGTTCAGTAGCCTTCCTATATGCTAACAACAAGCACACAGAGGATGAAATCAGAGTATTACTGCTATTCACAATTGTATCAAAGAAAAAAGAACATTGTAATAAAACTAACCAAGGAAGTGAAGGATCTCTAAAATAAAAACATTAAAACACTCAAGTGAGAAATTGCAGAAGACACTAGGAAATGGAAAGACAGACATTGTTCTTGGATAGATGAATCAATATTGTGAAAATGGCAATCTTACCAAAGGCAATCTACACATTTAATGCAATCCCCATCAAAATTCCTATGGCATTATTCATTGAAATAGAAAAAAAATAATAATCCAAAAGTTCACTTGGAAGCAAAAAAAAAAAAAAAATCTCAAATATCTTAAACAGTAGTGAGCAACAAAACTAAGGCTGGTGGTATCACCATACCTGATTTTAACCTATAGTACAGAGCCATATTAACAAAAACAGCATGGAACTGGCACAAAAGTAGACATGTACATCAATGGGACAGAACAGAGGACCCAGATGTAATATCAGCTATGGCTACCTGATATTCAGCAAAAATGCCACAAATACTCATTGGAGAAAAGACAGCCTCTTCAGCAAATGGTGCTGGGAAAACTGCATATATATCGGTAGAAGGATTAAATAAATGCTTATCTCTCTCCGTGCACAAGAACTAACTCCAAATGGTCAAAGACTTTAATATCAGACCTAAAACTCTGACAGTGCTAGAAGAAAAAGTAACGGAAATCCTTTAATTTATTTGTCTTGGCAAAGACTTTCTGAATGTAACCCCAGTTGCCCAAGCAATAATGGGCCTAGAAAACAAGCAGGGGTTGCTATTCTAATATCTGACAAGGCAGACTTCAGTCCAATATGAGTTAGGAAAGATAAAGAAGGCACTTTAAATTGATTAATGGAAAACTCCAACAGGAGGACATTACAATCCTAAACATACACGCATCTAACATGGGGGCTGCCAAATTCATCATAGAAATGCTATTAGAACTAAGGTCACAGATAACACCAAACACAGTGGTGGTGGGTGACTTTAACACCCCACTCTCATCAATTAACAGGTCATCCTGGGAAGAATTAAACAGAGAGGTATCTGGACTAAATGAGGTCATAGAAGGAATGGACCTAACAGATATATACAGGACATTTCATCCAAATGCTGCAGAATATACATTCTTTTCAGCAGTACATGGAACATTCTCTAAAATAGACCATATATTAGGACACAAAGCAAATCTTAACAAATACAGGAAAACTGAAATTATTCCTTGCATTCTATCTAACTACAATGGAATCAAACTACAAATCAACAGCAAAACAAGCTATAGAGCATACACAAAATTATGGAAACAAAACAATACACTACTAAATGATGAATAGGTCAATGAAGAAATCAAGAAGGAAATCAAGCCAGGCGAGGTGGTGCATGCCTTTAATCCCAGCACTCACTGAAGCAGAGGTAGGAGGGTTGCCATGAGTTAGAGGCCACCCTGCGACTACGTAGTGAATTCCAGGTCAGCCAGAGCTAGAGTGAGACCCTACCTTGAATAACCAAAAAAAAAAAAAAAAAAAAGAAGGAAATCAAAAAATTTGGGGCTGGAGAGCTGGCCTAGCAGTTAAGCACTTGCCTGTGAAGGCTAAGGACCCCAGTTCAAGGCTCCATTCCCCAGAACCCACATTAGCTAGATGTACAAGCGGTGCAAGTGTCTGGAGTTTGTTTGCAGTGGCTGGAGGCCCTGGTGTGCCCATTCTCCCTCTCTCTCTACCTCTCCTCTCTCTGTCTGTCACTCTCAAATACATAAATTTTAAAAAATAAACAAACAAATTTTTAAAAAATTGTAGAGTCAAATGATAAGGAGAACACAACATACCAAAACCTTTGGGACAAAATGGAGGCAGTCTGAAGAGGTAAGTTTATAGCTTTATGCACATATTAAGAAATTAGAGGGCTGGAGAGATGGCTTAGCGGTTAAACGCTTGCCTGTGAAGCCTAAGGACCCTGGTTGGAGGCTCAGTTCCCCAGGTCCCACGTTAGCCAGATGCACAAGGGGGCGCATGCGTCTGGAGTTCGTTTACAATGGCTGGAAGCCCTGGCACGCCCATTCTCTCTCTCTCTCTCCCTCTATCTGTCTTTCTCTCTGTGTCTGTCGCTCTCAAATAAATAAATAAATAAAAATTTTAAAAAATGTAAATTCTTAAAAAAAAAAAAAAAAAGAAATTAGAGGTCACATCCGGTTAAGATGGCAGCATAGGCACAACGCCAAAGCAGCCTAGGGGGGAAAAGACCAAAAAAACTCAGCGAAATACACACTTTTACTAAAAAGTGAGGTTATAGGAAATTGAAACAGCAGTGGAGAAGAAGAGATCCAGACCTTCCAGAGCCCGCACAGGCCGGCAAAAGCGGCCCCGGCAGGTCCACTGACCGCAGCAGCAGCAGTGCACCAGAAAGCCGCCAGGCTCGGCTCGAGCCACAGGACAATCCAGGTGAGGGGAGCTTCCACTCACACTGGAGCTCTCCACAACTCAAGAAACATGAAGGGAGAGCAGCAGTGAACAATGGAGGAGGAGACCACAAGGTAGAAGAACACATGGAACAGAGAGTGAACTAGAGCAGCTGCAGCTCCCTCCCCTCCCCCACTGCCTGTTCCCAGGTCCAGCAACAGAGCAGCGGTCCCATGACTGGCCACGCCAACTTGAGCCAACAGCGGGACCCATGCAGGAGCAGAGTCCGGCAGCAACATCAGCAGCTCCAGCACCAGCAACAGTGCCCCAGCGACAGCAGATCCAGGAGCGGCAGCAGCAGCAGATCCATCAGCAGCACCATCAGAGGCAGCAGCAGTGGTTCCAGCAGTGGCAGCTACAGCAGCAGCAGTAGCGGTTCCAGCAGTGGGGGTGCCGTTCTGCAGGGCCACAGTTGCCAGGTTCGGTTTGCCCCACAGGAAAAGCCAGTGCCCAGCTCCAGAAATCAGAATAGCAGTCCAACGACAAAGCCAACAACTTGACTGAGACCAAAACAATCCAAAAAGGTAAGTGGGATTGTACCAGGAAAGGGCATCACTTGCTCACAAACTGACTTAAATCCCTCAACAGACCAGAAATCTTAACCCCTTTGTTGATAGAGGATCTGGTTGTTATAACTACTCTTGCATAAATACACAGTGCTGTTTTTGATTGAATGTGTACAGTGTTTAGTTAAATTTTAGAATCTACCTGTATTTTATTCCACTCAGCCTACTTGAATACTCCCATAGCAGGGCAACTCAACCCCTAGGAATACCTTTGTAGATACTCTTAGAGTCTTGAGAGCCACAGCTAACACCTTAAGCTCCTACCCTGAAGATTTATAATATCAAATCAACTAATACAGCTAAGAATACTAAGCTAGCTAGAAAATCCAAGCATTAACTTAATCCAAGATACAAAAATATATACAATATAATACAAGAAAAACTAAAAAGAAAGACAATATAAATCCGCCTAAAAGTATTAATGCATCAGAAATGACCTCCAGTGAGAACGAGTTAGAGGAAATGCCTGAGAAAGATTTCAAAAGAATGTTCAAAGAAGTCAAAGAACAAATCAAAGGAATCAAAGAGGAAATCAAAGGAATCAAAGAGGAAATCAAAGAAGACACAGGACACCAATTTAATGAAATAAAGAAGGCAATACAAGACATAAATAAGGAAATAGAAATAATAAAGAAAAGCCAGTCAGGATTACTAGCAATGAAGAACACAGTTAATGAAATTAAAAAACTCTGTAGAAAATCTGACCAGTAGAATGGATGAAGGACAGGACAGAATAAGCTAGAAGACCAGGTGGCAGACCTAATGCAGTCCAACAAAAAGAAAGACAAACAAATAGAAACAATGAGTTGAAATTTCAAGATATTCAGTACACTATGAAAAAGATAAAATATAAGAATTCAGGGCATAGTAGAAGGAGAAGAATTCCACTCCAAAGGCATAGTAGGCATCTTCAACAAAATCATAGAGGAAAACTTCCCCCAAATCGGGAAAGAGATGCCAATGCAGATACAGGAAGCCTTTAGAACCCCAGCCAGACAAAACCTGGAAAGAACCTCTCCTTGCCATATGATAATCAACCTACCAAACGCACAACCCAAAGAAAAAATATTGCAAGCAGTTAGAGGGAAAAATCAAGTTACCTACAAAGGCAAGCCCATCAGGATCACAGCAGATTATTCAACACAAACTTTAAAAGCAAGAAGGGCTTGGAGTGATATATTCCAAGTTCTGAAAGATAACAACTGTCAACCAGGGTTACTTTATCCTGCAAAGCTATCCATGCAAATAGACAGAGAAATAAGGACATTCCATGACAAAAGCAGGTTAAAGGACTATTTAAAGACAAAACCAGCTCTGCAGAAAATACATGAAAGCATCCTCCATGCTGAAGAAAAGGAAAAGCATACATATAGGGAATATGGAAAAACAAGCAATACTCAAATACTAGTTAACACATGAGAGCAAAGGTAGAACTGGAACCACACACACAAAAAAATGGCAAACATAAATACACACCTTTCAATAATATCTGTTAATATCAATGGCCTCAACACCCCCAAAAAAGACATAGGTTTGCAGACTGGGTTAAAAAGCAGGATCCTACAATTTGTTGTCTCCAAGAAATTCACCTTTCTACAAAGGATAGACATTATCTTGGGATGAAAGGTTGGAAAACAGTGTTTCAAGCGAATGGGCCTAGAAAACGAGCAGGGGTTGCTATCCTAATATTTGACAAGGTAGACTTCAGTCCAACATTAGTCAAGAAAGATGAAGAAGGTCACTTTATATTGATTAAGAGCACACTCCAACAGGAGGACATTACAATCCTAAACATATATGCACCTAACATGGGGGCTCCCAAATTCATCAAACAACACTATTAGAACTAAGGTCACAGATAACACCAAACACAGTGGTGGTGGGTGACTTTAACACCCCACTCTCATCAATTGACAGGTCACCCTGGGAAAAAATAAACAGAGAGGCATCTGGACTAAATGAGGTCATAGAAGGAATGGACCTAACAGATATATACAAGACATCTCAACCATATGATGCAGAATATACATTCTTTTCAGCAGCACATGGAACATTCTCTAAAATAGACCATATATTAGGATACAAAGCAAATCTTTACAAATTCAGGAAAATTGAAATAGTCCTTGCATTCTATCTGACCACAATGCAATTAAACTACAAATCAGTAGCAAGAAAGACTATAGAGTATACACAAACTCATGGAAACTAAACAATACACTACTAAATGATGAATGGGTCAATGAAGAAATCAAGAAGGAAATCAAAAAATTTATAGAGTCAAACGATAATGAGAACACAACATACCAAAATCACTTGGACACAATGAAGGCAGTTCTAAAGGTAAATTTATAGCCTTAAGTGCCTATATTAAGAAATTAGAAAGGTCACAAATAAATGACCTAATGCTTCACCTTAAAGCCTTGGAAAAACAAGAACAAGGCAAACCAAAAATCAGTAGACAGGAAGAAATAATGAAGATTAGGACAGAAATTAATGAAATAGAAACAAAAAAACAATCCAAAGAATTAGTGAAACAAAGAGTTGGTTCTTTGAAAGGATAAACAAGATTGATAAACTCTTAACAAATCTGACCAAAAGAAAGAGAGAAGAGACACAAATTAATAAAATCGGAGATGAAAAAGGTAACATCACAACAGATGCCAGAGAAATTCAGAAAATCATAGGGACATACTATAAAATCATATACTCCACAAAGTATGAAAATCTGAAATAAATAGATGAGTTCCTTGATTGATATGACCTACCTAAATTAAATCAAGATGAGGTTAATCACTTAAATAGACTTATAACAAGCATAGAAATCCGAACAGTTATCAATAATCTCCCAACTAAGAAAAGCCCAGGCCCAGATGGATTCACTGCTGAATTTTACCAGACATTTAAGGAAGAGCTAACACCATTGCTTCTTAAGTTTTTCCAGGAAATAGAAAACGAAGGAATTCTACCAACCTCCTTCTATGAAGCCAGCATCACCCTGATACCAAAACCAGGCAAAGATAGAACAAAATAAGAAAATTACAGGCCAATCTCCCTCATGAACATAGATGCAAAAATTCTCAACAAAATATTGGCAAACAGAATACAAGACTATATCAAAAGATCATTCACCCTGACCAAGTAGGCTTTATCCCAGAGATGCAGGGATGGTTCAATATATGCCAATCTATAAATGTAATGCATTATATACATGGGTTGAAGGACAAAAATCACATGATCATCTCATTAGACTCAGAGAAAGCGTTCGACAAAATCCAACATCCCTTCATGATAAAAGTCCTAAAGAGACTGTAATAGAAGAAACATATCTCAATATAATAAAAGCTATTTATGACAAGCCTACAGCCAACATAATACTAAATAGGGAAAAACTGGAAGCCCTTCCACTAAAATCAGGAACAAGACAAGGGTGCCCACTGTCCCCACTTTTATTTAATATAGTTCTGGAAGTATTAGCCATAGTAATAAGGCAAGCGATGCACATAAAAAGGATACAAATTGGAAAGGAAGAGATCAAGGTATCATTATTTGCAGATGACCTGATTCTATACATAAAGGACCCTAAATACTCTACTAGCAAATTGTTAGAGCTGATCAAAACCTACAGCCATGTAGCAGGATACAAAATAAATACACAGAAATCAGTAGCCTTCATATATGCTAAGAACAAACACACAGAGGATGAAATCAGAGAATCACTCCCATTCACAATTGCATCAAAAAAAAATAAACAATAAAGTACCTTGGAATAAACCTAACTAAGGAAGTAAAAAAACCTCTACAATGAGAACTTTAACTTTAAAAGACTCAAGCAAGAAATTGCAGAAGAGACTAGAAAGTGGAGAAACATCCCTTGTTCCTGGATTGGAAGAATCAATATTGTGAAAATGGCAATCTTACCAAAAGCAATCTACACATTTAATGCAATCCCTATCAAAATCCCTAAGGCTTTCTTCATGGAAATAGAAAAAACGATCCAAAAATTCATTTGGAATCACAAAAAACCTCGAATATGTAAAATAATACTGAGCAACAAAAATAAGGCTGGTGGTATCACCATTCCTGATTTTAACCTATACTACAGAGCAATAGTAACAAAAGCAGTGTGGTACTGGCACAAAAACAGACATGCAGATCAGTGGAATAGAATAGAGGACCCAGATGTAAGTCCAGGTAGCTATAGCCACCTGATATTCAATAAAAAATGCCAAAAATACTCATTGGAGAAGAGACAGCCTCTTCAGCAAGTGGTGTTGGGAAAACTGGATTTATATCTGTAGAAGGATGAAAATAGATTATTCTCTTTCTCCATGCACAAGAATGAAATCCAGTGGATTAAAGACCTTAACATCAAACCTGTAACTCTGAAACTGCTAGAGGAAAAAGTAGGGGAAACCCTTCAACATATTGGTCTTGGCAAAGACTTTCTGAATACAACCCCAATTGCTCAGGCAATAAAACCACAGATTAATCACTGGGACCTCATGAAATTACAAAGATTTTGCACTGCAAAGGACACAGTGAATAAAGCAAAGAGGCAACCTACAGAATGGGGAAAAAATCTTCGCCAACTATATATCTGATAGAGGATTAATATCTAGGATATACAAAGAACTTAAAATGTTAACTAATAAGGAATCAAACAAGCCAATCAAAAAATGGGCTATGGAGCTAAATAGAGCATAGTCAAAGGAAGAAATACGAATGGCATATAAGCATCTAAAAAATTGTCCTACGTCACTAGTCATCAGGGAAATGCAGATTAAAACTACATTGAGATTCCATCTCACTCCATTCAGATTAGCTACCATCATGAAAACAAATGATCATAAATGTTGACAGTGATTTGGAAAAAGAGGTACCCTCCTTCACTGCTGGTGGGAATGCAATCAGGTCCAGCTGTTGTGGAAATCAGTGTAGAGGTTCCTAAAACAGCTAGAGATTGATCTACCATTTCCTTAGAAGTACGTGCTCAACCATGTTCATTGCTGCTCAATTTATAATAGCTGGGAAATGGAACCAGCCTAGATGTCCCTCAATTGATGAGTAGATAATGAAGATGTGGCACATTTATACAATGGAGTTCTACTCATCGGTAAAGAAAAATGAAGTTATGAAATTTTCAGAAAAATGGATAGATCTGGAAAGGATTATACTAAGTGAGGTAACCCAGGCCCAGAAAGCCAAGCGCCACATGTTCTTCCTCATATGTGGGTACTAGCTACAGATGATTGGGTTTCTGTGTGAGAAGGAAAATATTTAGTAGGGGAGGCCAGTTAGTTAAACAAGAGATATAAAGGGAAGACAAAGAAAGGGAGGAGGGTACTTAGTAGGTTGTTATTGTATATATGTAAGTACAATGATTGAGATGGGGAGGTAATATGATGGGGAGGTAATATGATGGAGAATGAAATTTCAAAGGGGAAAGTGTATGGGGGGGGGAGGATATTACCATGGGATATTTTTTATAATCATGGAAAATGTTAATAAAAATTGTGAAAAAAAATAAAAATAAAATTGAAAAAAAATAAAAAAGAAAAATATGTTGTGAATAAATAATATAATTAAGATTTAAACACACACAAAAAAAGAAATTAGAAAGGTTGCAAGTAAATGGCCTAGTGCTTCACGTTAAAGCCTTGGAAAAAGAAAAAAAAAGGCAAACCGAAAATCAGTAGATGGGAAGAAATAATAAAGATTAGGGCAGAAATTAATGAAATAGAAACCAGAAAAACAATCCAAAATATCAATGAAACAAAAAGTTAGTTCTTTGAAAGGCAAAACAAGATTGATAAACCCTTAGCAAATCTGATCAAAAGAAAGAGAGCAGAGACACAAATTCATAAAATTAGAGATGAAAAAGGCAACATCACAACAGACACTAGAGAAATTAAAAAGTAATACGTACATACTATAAAAACATATACTCCACTAAGTATGAAAATCTGAAAGAAATGGATGATTTCCTTGATTTATATGACCTACCTAAATTAAATCATGATAAGATTAATCACTTATTAGACTATAAAAAGTAGGGAGATCCAAGCAGTTATCAAAAATCTCCCAAATAAAAAATATTCCAGGCCCAATAGTACTTACTGCTGAATTTAACAAGACCTTCATGGAAGAACTAACACCCCTGCTTCTTAAGCTTTTCCATAAAATAGAAAAAGAAGAAATCCAACCAAACTCCTTCTATGAAGCCAGTATCACCCAGATACCAAAACCAGGCAACGATAGAACAAACAAAGAAAATTACAGACCAATCTCCCTCATGAACATAGATGCAAAAATCTCAACAAAATATTGGCAAACAGAATATAAGAATATATCAGAAAGGTTAAGCTGGGAGTCGTGGCGCATGCCTTTAATCCCAGCACTTAGGAGGCAGAGGTAGGTGGATCGCTGTCAGTTCGAGGCCACCCTGAGACTACATAGTGAGTTCCAGGTCAGCCTGGGCTACAGTGAGACCCTAACTCGAAAAATTTAAGGAAAGTATGTATCAGAAAGGTCATTCAACCTGACCAAGTAGGCTTTATCCCAGAGATGCAGGGATGGTTCAACATGTGCAAATTGTTAAATGTAATACATTATATAATGGACTGAAGGACAAAAATCACATGATCATCTCAGTAGATGCAGAGAAAGCATTTGACAAAATCCAACATTCATTGATGATAAAGGTCCTACCGAGACTGGGAATAGAAGGAAAATATCTCAATATAATAAAGGTTATTTATGACAAGCCTACAGCCAATATATTACTAAATGGGGAAAAACTGGAAGCATTTCCACTAAAACCAAGAACAAAACAAGGGTGTCCACTGTCCCCACTTTTATTTAATATAGTACTGGGCATCTTATCCATAGCAATAAGGCAAGAGATGCACATAAAAGGGATACAAATTGGAAAGGAAGTGACCAAGTTATCTTTATTTTCAGATGACATGATTCTATACATAAAGGAACCTAAAGATTCTACCAGCAAACTGTTAGAGCTGATAAACACCTATAGCCATAGCGCATGATACAGAATAAATACACAGGAATCAGTAGCCTTCATACATGCTAACAACAAACACACAGAGGATGAAATCAGAGAATCACTCCCATTCACAATTGCATCATAAGCAATAAAGTACCTTGGAATAAACCTAACCAAGGAAATGAAAGATCTCTGCAATGAAAACATTAAAACTCTCAAGAGAGAAATTGCAAAAGACACTAAGAAATGGAAAAACATTCCTTGTTCCTGGGTCAGAAGAATCAATATTGTGAAAATGGCAATCTTAGCAAAAGCAATCTACACATTTAATGCAATCCCCATCAAAATTCCAATTGCAATCTTCATGGAAATACAAAAAACAATCCAAAAATTCATTTGGAATCACAAAAAAATATCAAATATCTAAAACCATACTAAGCAACAAAACTGAGGCTGATGGTATCACCATACCTGATTTTAACCTATACTACAGAGTCATAGTAACAAAAAACAGCATGATATTGGCACAAAAACAGACATGTAGATCAATGGAACAGAATCGAGGACCCGGTTGTATTTCCAGGTAGCTATAGCCACCTGATTTTTGATAAAAATGCCAAAAATGCCCATTGGAGAATAGACAGACTCTTTAGCAAATGGTGCTGGGAAAACTAGATATATATCTGCAAAAGGATGAAAATAGATTCTTCTCCCTCTCCATGCATAAGAATTAAGTCCAAATGGATAAAAGACCATAATATCAGACCTGAAACTGCCTGTGAAAAAAAGTAGGGGAAACCCTTCAACATATTGGTCCTCGCAAGACTTTCTGAATATAACCCCAATTGCTCAGGCAATAAGACCACAGATTAACCATTGGCACCTCATGAAATTACAAAGGCTTTGAACTGCAAAGGGCACTGTGAGTAAAGCAAAGAGGCAACCTACAGAATGGGGAAAAATCTTTGCCAGCTACACATCTGATAGAGGATAAATATCTAGTATATACAAAGAGCTCAAAAAACTAAATAATAAGAAATCAAACAACACAATTAAAAAATGGACTATGGAACTAAATAGAGAGTTCTCAAAAGAAGGAATACAGATGGAATCTGAACATCTTGAAAACGTTCTACATCCCTAGTCATCAGGGAAATGCAGATTAAAACTACATTGAGATTCCATCTTACACCTGTCAGATTGGCTACCATCATGAAAACAAATGGCCATAAATGCTGGCAAGGATATGGAGAAAGAGGAACCCTTCTACACTGTTGGTTGGAATGCAATCTGGTCCAGCCATTGTGGAAATCAGTGTGGAGGTTCCTAAGACACCTAAATAGATTTGCCATATGACCCAGCTTTGGCCCTTCTAGGCATATATCCTAAGGACTCATCTCACTTCCTTAGAAGTACATGCTCAACCATGTTTATTGTGACTTAATTCATAATAGCTGGGAAATGGAACCATCCTAGGTGTCCCTCAACTGATGAGTGGATAATGAAGACATGGCACATTTATACAATGTAGTTGTGCTCAGTGGTAAAGAAAAATGAAGTTATGAAATTTGCAGGAAGATGGATGGATCTGGAAAGGATTATACTAAGTGAGGTAACCCAGGCCCAGAAAGTCAAACATCCCATGTTCTCTCTCATATGTGGATCCTAGCTACAGATGATTGGACTTCTGAGTGAACAGGAAGAAAACTCAGTAGCAGAGGCCAGCAAGCTAGAAAAGAGATATAAATGGAATTGAATGGAAGGGAGAGGGATACTTAATAGGATGGTATTGTATATATATAAGTAGAAGAATAGATTAATGGGGTGAAAAGGCCCAAAGTGGGGCCAAGGGAAGAGATTGAGTAAAGGAAAGGTGGAGGTAGGGCTAATCAAAACCTAAGAGGATATAAATAACTCACATGGAAACCTACGTTTTTTGACAATGGAACATTGTGGAACTGTAGATTGTTGCTAGAAAATTTTCAGTGCCAGGGCTGGGATTACTTCCAGTGAGATATTGGCTAGGGAGGTTCCTGATGTCCCCAAAACATTATAGGCCATTGCCAAGGCCCTTGGTTTTCCACCAGGAATAGATAGTAAGACCCTATTGCTGAAGACTCCATATACTTGGGCTGCAAGGCCACTGATAAATCTTGCTAGAAATGAGCTGATAACATCTTCCATGTAGACCAGCTGATATAAAGCTGGAAGAAGCCAATCTGCATGAAGTTCAGTGGGAAAAAGTAAAAACACAAGTGAAGATACTCAACAGTGGACACTGCAAGCCTTATTATTGGCCAGCCAGGCCAAATGAGCAAACGGGTGCAATGGTGGCACATCTATTATGGTGGAAACCAACTGCCCTCTACTTGGACTAGAGGCCCACTCCATGGGATGGAATACATTCCTGATACTGAAAACTTAAAACAGGGATAGTCATGAGCCCTAAGGGAATAACATCTGCTGCTGTCTGGCTAAATGTATATACTATGCTTACCAAATTGCCCAGTAAGTACTTTTCTTAATGTTCACACCCTTATATTAATGCTACTCTCTCTTTTGGTAGAGAATCTTCTCTTTTCAGATGGCAGTAACCTTGTGATGACTCAGAAGGCATCATAGTGCTGGAAAGAAGTGGCCAGAGTGCTCAGTACTTGAATATCTCTATTACATCTTTCAAGGCTCAGGGTCCATTGCCGAAGAGGTGAGGAAAGAATGTAAGAGCCAGAGGAAGGGTAGGACTCCTTACAACGTGCTCCCCCCAGACAAAAAATGGCCTGGATATCCATGACCTCATAGTGCCTGACACTACCTACACAAGACCATCATAACAGGAGGAAAAGATCATGATATTAAAATACAAGGAGGACTGATTAAGATGGAGAGAATGGAGTTTCAAAGGGGAAAGTGGGGGGGAGGGAGGGTATTACTATGGAATTTTTTTTATAATCATGAACGTTGTTAGTAAAAAAAAGTTTTGGAGAAAAAGATATTTTCCTCCTTTTTAGTTTTTTTTTTTTTTTTTTTGGTTTTCGAGGTAGGGTCTCACTCTGGTCCAGGCTGACCTGGAATTAACTCTGTCATCTCAGGGTGGCCTTGAACTCATGGCAATCCTCCTACCTCTGCCTTCCGAGTGCTGGGATTAAAGGCGTGCTCTACCACGACCAGCTCCCCTCCTTTTTAGTTCTATTTCATCATTCCTTTCCCTTATGTTAATTATTTTTGATACTTTTTTGTTTTGTTTTTTGAAGTAGGCTCTTGCTTTAAATCAGCTGACCAGGAGCTCACTATATAGTCTGAAGGTGGCCTCAAAATCACAGCAATCCTCCCACCTCTGCCTCCCAAATGCTGGGATTAAAGGTGTGTGCCCACACTGGCTTTTATTTTTTTATTCTTGAATAATTGCACTTCATTGAAATATCACAGGGATGTGAGGGAGGGAAAGGGTGGAGGAAAAAAAGGTAAAATGGGGAAAGGGGATCCTGAAACCCATATAAATGAACATGGACTTAGCATGGGAAAAGGGGCAAAAGGACCCATGTTCAATTCTCCGAGTCCCAGATAAGTCAGATGCACATGGTGGTGCATGCATATGGAGTTTGTTTGCAGTGGCTAGAGGCCCTGGCACACCTATTCTCCCTCTCTATCTCTTGATCTCCCTCTATCTGTCTCCAATAAATAAGTTAACTAATTTAATACATAAAAAATGCTTATAAAAATGGGAAAAGGGGAACGATGGCAGCATAGGAGCCACGTCAAACCAGCCTAGGGAGGGAATAAGCAGAAAAACAGCAAAATTTACTCTTCTACCAAAAGTGAAGGGGTATGTTATTATCGACCCCAGCAGAGAAACAGGAGAGACTAAGATCTTCCAGAAAGGAGGAAAACGGCCAGAATCCCGCTGAGGCATCAGTGGCTCAGATCCACACGCCTGCATACCTGCCTCGCCAGTGCAGAGCTGTAGGAGCAGAAACCAGGTGAAGGGATTTTCCACTCACATCAGCCTCCTCATAAAGTCAAGAAACCTGAAGGGGAAGACAGCAGGGACCAGCTGAGTGAGCAGCTGCTGAGGGAGAACACAAACGGGACCAGCTGAGCAGCTCCAGTGCAACTCCAGGCCTCCTTCACTGTCTCCCATTCCCCAACTGTCAGTGCTGCAGCGAACCACTGGAGAACTCATTAGGCCCCCAACCCCACTTCAGGCCATCCAGCATAGCTGATCAGAACACCAGATCCACAGCACAACACAGAGGGATTGAGGTGGGGACTCAGCATTGATGAGGCTGGAAGCCATCCCAAAAAATAATAGGGCCTCCTTACACAAAAGACACTGATGAGTGGGTACTGAAGATGTGGCACATTTTATACAATCGAGTTCTATTCAGTGGTTAAAAAATGAAATTATGAAATTTTCAGGGAAATGGATGGACCTGGTAGGGATTATACTTAGTGAGCAAAGTACCACATTCTCTCTCATATATGGATTTGAGCTACAAATGTTTGGATTTCTATGTGACTTGGAATAAAACTCAGTAGCACAGGCCAGTAAGCTGGAAAGGGGCCATGAGGGGGGGGAGGAGTGGGGGAGACTTAAGGGTATGGTATTGTATATATAGGTAAGTAGAAGAACAGATTACTGGGGGTAGAAAGGCCTAAGTGAGGTCAGGGGAAGAGATTGAGTAAAGCATGGGGGGAAGGTTAATTAAAATCTAAGAGGGTATGAATAAGTCATATGAAAAACTACTGTTTTGGACAATGGCGCACTCAGAAGCCATAGATTATTACTAGAAAATTTTCAGTGTCAGGGATGGGATACCTTCCAGTGAGTTGTTGGCCAGGGAGGTCCCTGATGCCCCCAAAACATCACAGGACATTGCCAAAGCTCTTGGTTTTCCACCAGGTCATTGGGGAATCCTGCTCAAGCTGAGCTGAAAACCTCCTCTGTGTAGACCAAATGACAGAAATCTTGAAAAACTATACTGCATGCAGCTCCATGGGAGAGAGTGAATTCACCAGTGGACATAAAGTACAGTGGACACTGAAAGCTTAAATTTGGTCAGCCAGGCCAAATGAGCCAATGGTGCAAATGTCTGTTATGGGGGAAACAAACCACTGGTCTAAATGGACTGGAGCCCTGCTCCATGGGAGGGAATACATGCCTGATACTGAAAATCTATGTTGGGGGAAGTCATGAGCCCTAGGGATGTCATGGCTGCTGGTGTCTGCTCAAATGTGTATACTATGCTCACCCAACTGCTTAGTGACCACTTCTTGCAATGTTCCTTCCCATATATTAATGCTACTCTCACTTTTGGTTACAGAAGTTCTCTTCAGATGGTGGGGACCTTGAGATAACTCCTAAGGCACCACAATGCTGAGAAAAAGTGACTGAGGAGTGCTCAGCACTTAAACATCTCTATCACGCTTTCCAAGGATCAAGCTCCATTTGGAAGAGGTAGAAGAATGTAAGAGCCAAAAGAACAGTAGGACTCCTTACAATGCACTCTTCTACACACAAAATGGACTGAATATCTATGACCTTGCCTTGCCTGACCTACACAAGACCATCATAATAGGAGGAAAAGATTATGACATTAAAAAATAAAAGAGAGCCGGTTATGGTGGCTCATGCCTTTAATCCCAGCACTTGGGAGGCAGAGGTAGGAGGATTGCCGAGAGTTCGAGGCCACCCTGAGACTACATAGTGAATTCCAGGTCACCCTGGGCCAGAGTGAGACCCTACCTCGAAAAAACAAAAACAAAAACCATAATAATAAAAGAGAGACTGACTGAGAGGGGGAGGGGATATTATAGACAGTGCAGTTGTGAAGGGCAATTTGTTGGGCAAGGGAATTACCATAGTTTATTTTCTATAATTGTGGCAATTTTCCATAAAATAAAAATAAAATAGAATGGGTAAGGGAGACTTCTGTTTTTTATGGTGTCATAGTACCCATTCCAAAGCAGCCTCAGAAAGAGGAGGCAGAAAAACAGCAAAATACACTATTCTACTGAAAAGTGAAGGTGTGTAAGGTATTATTAACCCCAGAAGAGAAATGGGAGAGATCCAGAGCTTCTAGTAACCACACAACCAGCCAGAGTTAGCTGTAGCCTCAGATACGGATCACCTGGAAGAGTTATATGCCCAGGCCATAACTGATCCCACAGAATCAGAATACAATGAAGGGATTGTCCACTCCTACTAGCTTTGCAAAGTCATGAAACCTGAAAAAGAAGACAACAGGGACCAGTTGAGCAGCTCCTGAAGGAGAAGACAAAGGGACCAACTGAGCAGCTCTAGGAAAACTTTAGAAACTCTCCACAGCTTCTCTTCCCACAACCAATAGTTCTGGGAACCACTGGAGAACTTGGGACTCCATAGCTACACCTCAGTCACACAGCATTCAGCACAGCAGATCCATCCACCCAAGCAGCCTAGCTAAGCCTACAGGGAATCAGGTAAGCACTCATCATAGCTGAGACTAGAAGCTTTCCCAAAAGTTAACATGGCCTACTTCCCCTGGATCAATACCTGCCCCAAGCCCAGGTATATAGGCACTGGAAGTGCTAATTGCACCTTCCATGTCAGGGCAGGTTTTTTGTTAGATTTGATTGATGTACTTTTGTGGTAAGCTTTGTCATTCTTAAATAAGCTGTGTTTTATGGTTGACTTTTGTTGCTTTTGATTTTTCTGATTTATAGTGTCTTTTTTATCCTTTTCTTCTTTCTTGAAAGCAGGGTCTCACTCAGGCCCAGGCTGACCTGGAACCCATTACAGACCAGGAATCTCAGCCTCCCAGTTAACAGGATTAAGAGTGTAAGTCAACACAAACCCTAAGGGACTTTGATATTTTTAGACTATCTATTTGTTTTAATCCCCACTTTTTCATAAATACTCCTTGATGGTTTTGATTCAGTGTGCATATTGCTCAATTGGATCTTAGAATTCATCTGTATTTTGTTTCACCCAGCCTACTAGAGATTGTGCATAGCAGGCAAATCAAACACCCAGGGTCACTTCTGCTGTTACTCTGGAAGTAATTTAAGAGCCACACCTTAGGTTCCTATCCTAAAGATATGTAACTTCTGATTTACACATCTGAGAATAGAGCAAGATTATCATAAAAACCAAGCACCAAATTAACTCAAGATGCAAATATCTCTACATTATAAGAAACACAAAAAAATGAAGACAATATAATTCCACCAAAAATTACAAATCCATCAGAAATTACCTCCAGTCAGACTGATTTAGATGAAACACCTGGTAAATAATTCAAAAGGATGATTATAACTATGGTCAAAGGAATCAAAGAAGCAAACAAACACCTAAAGGAATCCCAAGAAAACACAGGAAATCACCTTAATGAAATAAAGAGGTCAATATAAAACATATGTAAGGAAATAGAAATAATGAAGAAATACCAATCAGAAATACTAGAAATGCAAAACAAAGTCAAATAGAAAACTCTACAGAAAGTCTCACCAGTAGAATGTACCAAGGAGAGGACAGGATATCCAAACTAAAAGACAAGGTGGCAGATCTACTACAGCCCCACAAAGAGAAAGATAATTAATGGAAAGTTATGAATGGAAATTTCAAGATACTTGGGTCACTATGAAGAGATCAACATAAGAACTCAGGGTATTGTAGGAGAAAAATTTTACTCCAAAGGCATAGTAGGTATTTTCAACAAAATCATAGAAGAAAATTTTCCCCAACTAGAGAAAGAGATGCCAATACAGATACAGGAAGCCTTTAGAATGCCAAACAGACAGAACCAGGAAAGAACTTCTCCTTGCCATAGTATAATTAAACTACAAAACACACAAACCAAAGAAAATATATTGAAAGCAGTTAGAGAGAAACATCAAGTCACATATAAAGGCAAGCCCATCAGGATAATAGCAGATTACTTAAAACAAACTTTAAAAGCCAGAAGGGTTTAGAATGATGCAGTCTAAGTTCTGAGAGATAACAACTGTCAGCCAAGATTACTTTCTCCAGCAAAGCTATCAATCCAAATTGATGGAGAAATAAGGGTATTCCACAATAAAAACAGCATAAAGGAATATATGACCACTAAACCAGCTCTACAGGAACTACTTGAAGGGATCCTTCAGGGTGAAAAAAAAAAAAAGAAGAAAAGGGCACATGTACAGAAACAGGAAAAAAATAAACCATACTGAAATGGTACTTAATAGAAGAGAATAAAGGAAAAATAGGAAGAAGTACAAAATAAGAATGGCCAGAATAAATGCAAACCTTTCCTTAATAAGTCTCTTTTCTGTGTGTGGCTTTTTGAGCTAGGGTCTTGCTGTTGTTCAGGCTGACCTGGAATTCATTATGTAGTCTCAGGGTGGCCTTGAACTCACAGCGATCCTCCTACCTTTGCTTCCCTCAGTGCTGGGATTAAAGGTATGTGTCACCATACTCGGTCCATAATAACTCAATATCAATGACTTCAATGTCCCAACCAAAAGACACAGACTTGCAGACTGGATTAAAACACAGGATCTTTCTGGGTGTTGCCTCCATGAAACTCATCTCTCTATAAAATACAGATAATATCTTAGGGTGAAAGGATGGAAAATGGTATTTTAAGCAAATGGGTCTAGAAAACAAGCAGGTGTTGCTATCCTAATATTTGACAGGGTAGACTTCAAACCAGCATTAGTTGGGAATGATAAAGAAGGTCACTTTATGTTGATCAAAGGAACAATTCAACAAGAGGAGATTACAATTCTAAACATATACACACTTACCATGTGTGCTCCCAATTTAATCAAACAAACACAATTAACTTAAGGTCACAGATAGCAGCAAGCACAATTGTAGTTGGTGACTTCAATACCCTACTCTCATTAGTTGACAAGCCATCGTGGCAAAAAATAGAGATGCATCTGGATTAAATGGCATCCTGTAACACATGGATCTAACAGATATCTACAGAAGATTCTATCCAAATAATGCAGAATACACATTCTTTTCACCAGCACATGGAATATTCTCTAAATTAGAATATGTATGTGACACAAAGCAAATCTTAACAAATACAGAAAAATTGAGCCAGGCAAGGTAGCCACACCTTTAATCCCAGCACTCAGGAGGCAGAGTTAGGAGGATCACCATGAGTTCAAGGATATCCTGTGAATACAGAGTGAATTCCAGGTCAGCCTGGGCTAGAGTGAAACCCTACCTTGAAAAACAAAACAAACAAACAAAAAAAAAAAAAAAACACAGAGAAAAACTGAAATAATTCCTTGTACTCTATCTGATCACAATAGCATCAAATTACTAATCAACAACAAGAAAAACTATAGAACATACACAGAATCATGGAAACTAAATAGCTCACTACTGAATGATAAACAAGTCATTGAACAAATCAAGGAGATAAGAAATTCATAGAATCAAATGATAATGAGAACACAACATAATAAAAGTTTTGGGCCACAAGAAGGCAGTCATAAGATGGAAATCTATAGCTTTAAGTGCCTATATTAAGAAACTAGAAAGGTTGCAAGTAAGCAACTTAATGCTTCACCTTAAGGCCTTGGAAAAAGAAGAACAAGCCAAACTAAAAATCAGTAGATGGGAAGAAATAATAAAGATTAGGGCAGAAATTAATGAAGTAGAAACCAAGAAAAAAAAATTAAATCCAAAGAATTAATGAAACAAAAAGCTGGTTCTTTGAAAGGATAAACAAAACTGATAAGCCCTTAGCAAATCTGAACAAAAGTAAGAGAGAAGAGACACAAATTAATAAAATTAGGGATAAAAAAGCACCCATTACAACAAATATCAGAGAAATTCAAAAAAATCATAGGGACATAATATAAGAACATGTATTCCACCAAGTTTGAAAATTTGAAAGAAATGGATAAGTTCCTAAATTTTTTTATTGACAACTTCCATAATTGTAAACAATATTCCATGGTAATTCCCCTCCCTCCCTCCACTTTCCTCTTTGAAACTTCACTCTGCATCATATACCCTCCCCTTCTCAATCAGTCTCTCTTTTATTTTAATGATCTTTTCCTCTTATTATGATGGTCTTATGTAGGTAGTGTCAAGATGAGATTAAATCACTTAAATAGACTATAGCAAGTATGGAGATCTAAGCAGTTATAAAAAACTTCACAACAAAAGAAGTCTAGGCCCAGATGGATTCGCCAGTGAATTTTACCATACCCTCATGGGAAAACTAACACCAAATCTTCTCAAACTTCTCCATAAAATAGAAAAGAAAGAAATCCTACCAAACTCCTCTACATTTGACAAAATCCAACAAATAAACCTTTTTTCCCCACAAGCTGCTCTTGGTTGGATGATTTCTGCTAGTATTGTGAACCTGACTGTAACAGAGCCTAAAGACTCTACCAGCAAACTCTTAGAGTTGGTAAATACTTTTAGCAATGTAGCAAGATACAAAATAAACAAACAGAAATCAGTAGACTTCCTATATACTAAAACAAGCATGCTGAGGATGAAATCAAGGAATCACTCCCATTCACAACTGCCTCAAAAATAAATAAATAAAGTTCCTTGGAATAAACCTAAACAAGTAACTGAAGGATCTCTACAATGAAAACTTTAAAACAGGTCTAGAGGGATGGCTTAGTGATTAAGGAGCTTGCCTGTGAAGTCTAAGGACCCAGGTTCAACTCACCAGAACCCACATGATGCATGCATGTGGAACCATTTGCAGTGACTACAGGCCCTAGTGCACTCATTCATTCCCTCTCTTTCTATTTTTCTCAAATAAATAAATAAAATATATTTTAAAAAACAAACAAACAAAAAAACTTGAGAGAAATTGCAGAAGACACTAGGAAATGGAAAGACATACCACATTTATGGATGGGAACAACCCATATTGTGAAAATGTCAATTTACTATAAGCAATCTACACATTTAATTCAATCCCCTTCAAAATTCCAATGGAATTCTTCACCAAAATACCAAAACAATCTTAAAATTCATTTGAAATCACAAACAATTCTGAGCAACAAAAATAAGGCTGGTGGTATCACCATAACCATTTAAAGCTATATTACAGAGCCATAGTAACAAAATCAGCATGGTACTGGCACAAAAACAGGCATGTAGATTAATGGAACAGAATAGAGGACCCAGATATAAATGCAGGCTGCTGTAACCATCTGATTTTTGGCAAAAAAAAAAAATGCAGAAAATATTCATTGGAGAAAAGACAGATTCTTTAACAAATGGTGCTGGGAAAACTGGATATGTATATATAGAAGGATGAAAATAGATCCTTATCTCTCTCCATGCCTAAGAATCAAGTTCAAATTGATCAAAGACCTCAATATCAGGCATGAAACTCTGAAACTGCTAGAGGAAAAAGTAGGGGAAACACTTCAACATATTGGTGTAGGTAATGACTTTCTGAATAAAACCCAGTTTCTCAGGAAATAAAACCACTAATCAACCACTAGGACCTCATGAAATTAAAAAGCTTTTGTACAGCAAAGGACACTGTGAATAGAACAAAGAGGCAACATACAGAATGGGAGAAAAATCTATGCCAGCTATACATATGACTCAAGAAACTAATAATAAGCAATTAACAACCCAATTTAAAAAGTGGGCTATGAAACTAAATAGAGAATTGTCAAAAGAAGAAATATAGGTGGCTTATAAACATCTAAAAACACATTCTACATCCTGAGTCATCAGGGAAATGCAAATTAAAACTACTTTGAGATCTCATCTCCTGTCAGAATGGCTGTCATCAAGAAAACAAATGACAATAAATGTTGGCAAGGATGTTAGTATGATGTAAACTGATATAGCCATTATGGAAATCAGTGTGGAGGTTCCTGAGACAGCTAAAAATAGATCTACCCTATGATCCAGGTATAGCACTCCTAAGCATATATCCTAATGACTCTTCTCACTACCTTAGAGATACTTGCACCTCCATGTTTATTGCTGCTCTATTCACAATAGCTAGGAAATGGAACCAGTCTAGATGCCCTTCTACTAATGAGTGCATAATGAAGATGTGGCACATTTATACAATGAAGTTCTATTCATTGGGAAAGAAATATAAAATTATGAAATTTGCAGGGAAATGGATGAGCTGGAAAGAATTATACTAACTGAGGTAACCGAGGCCCAGAAAGCCAAATGCTACATGTTCTCTGTCATATGTGGATCCTAGCTACAAACGTTTAGAGTTGTGTGTGAGTTAAACTCAGTAGCAGAGGCCATTAAGCTAGGAAGGGGCTATAAGTGAGGGAGGAGGGAGGTACTTAAGGGGATGGTACTGTATATATGTAAGTAGAAGAACAGATTATCGGTGTTGGAAAGGTCTAAGTGCGGTCAGGGGAAGAGATTGCATTAAGGAAGGGTGGGGAGGGTTAATCAAAATTTAAAATGTTATGAATAAGCTGTATGGAGATCTTCATTTTTGGATAATGTTGCACCCAGAATCCATAGGTTGTTACTAGAAAAATTTCAGTGCCAGGGATGGGATACCTTCCAGTGAATTGTTTGCCAGGGAGGTCACTGGTGCTTCCAAAACGTTACAGGTCATTGCCAAGGATCTTGGTTTCCCACCAGGAATAGATGGTAAGACCCTATTGCTGAAAACTCCACATACTTGAGCTGCAAGGTCATTGAGAAAATTCTGCTGGAGCTGAGCTGAAAACCTTCTCTGTGCAGACCAGCTGACAGAAAGCCAGAAAAAAAGCTGTATTTCATGCAGCTCTATGGGAGAGAGAAGTCATCAGTGGAGATAAGGAACAGTGGACATTGTAATTAAGCTTGGCCAGCTTGGCAAATGAGCCAATGGACATGTGTGTTATGGGGGAAACCAACCACTTTCTAATTGAACTGGAGGCCCACTCCATAAGAGGGAATACATGCCTGGTACTGAAAACCTAGTCAAAAACCTACAATAGGGAGGTCATGACCCCCAAGGGAGTGTCACCTATTCTTGTCTGGCTAAATGCATACATTGTGCTCACCAAACTGCCCTGTAAGCGCTTTTCTTAATGTTCATATCCATACAGTAATAGCACTCTTACTTTTGGTTAGAGAAAATTCTCTTTTCTGATGACAGTTATCACTGGGAGGCCTCAAAGGCACCATAGTGCTGAGCAGAAGTGATAGGAGTGCTCGCTGAAACATCTCAATCACACCTTCCAAGGCTCTGGGTCCACTGCCGAAGAGGAAAGAATGTAAGCCAAAGGAAGGGTAGGGCTCCTTACAATGCACTCTTCCAGACACAAAATGGCCTGGATATCCCTGACCTCACAGTGCCTGGTACTACCTACACAAGACCATCATAGCAGGAGGAAAAGATGATGACATCAAAATAAAAGACGGCTGGGGTCACAGCGTGTCTGGGCTAGGTGGGCCGGTCCCTCGGTTCTTGCGTCGGTGGCCTTCGCCCGCCTGCCAGCGGGTGAGCCGGCCTATCGGCCCTGGGCGTGGCGTGGCAGAGGCGGCGGCGGAGGCGGCGGGCTCGGGTGGCATGTTGACTTTGATGGCCAGCTGCTGCAACTTGTTCAGGCGGTGGCGCGAGCCCGTCAGAAAGGTGACAGTGTGATGGCAGGACTCGATAATGCTGGTAAAACAGCCACAGCAAAGGCAATCCAAGGCAGCTGGCAAATAAGCAAGACGAGGAAGGCGCTTTGGGAGAAGCTGACGGGACTGAACGTCTGTCGCTGGAAAAGTTAGTCAACGAACACAAGTGCCTGTGTCAGAACCTTGTTCAGAAGTCTTGGGATATGGAAAGAAAATTGACAAATCCATCAAAAATGTTTTTGGTTTTTTTTTTGGCAACTACATATCATTGCAAGATTTTGATGTCTTGAGTGAACGCATCCAAAAAGACACTGCGGAGCAACGCGCTCTTGAGGAACAGGAGAAGGGAGAAAGGGCGGAGGGAGTGTGAAAAACAAGGGAAGAAAGAGAACAAAGACAGCAAGATCCGACTGAATGTGATGGAACCAGTCACTAGGCTGCGTTCGACCTGGGGAACAGTTATTGCTAAGCCATTCTAGCCCATAGCAGCTGTAATCATTGAGAATGGAAACACACACACACACACTCACTCACACACACAATCACCGTGAAAGAGAAAAACAGAAGCAAACTGGAGAAAGATGGTGATAACTGTCTCCTGAGACATGAAGTGGAGCCTGAGCAAGTAGAAGCACAGAACCAGGCTAGTGACAGTAACCACAAAGATGATAAACTTGGCATTGTAGATGATTACAAAGAGGCATTAATACAGCAGTTGGAAAATGAAGATGAGACAGACCAGCGACCATCAGAATCTGATAACTGTAACAAGAAAACCAAGAACCTGAGAATGAAAAGGAGTCATTAGGTGGAACCAGTTCATACAGGTGACTGTGTTCCGAAGAGTCCAACTCCACCCCTCCCCCTCCTGTTGCCCGGGGAACTCCCAAAGTCACTAGACTTCCAGAACTTGAGCCTCTGGGTGAAACACAGCATAGTGAATTCTGTGGGAAGCCTCTGCCTCCCTTGGCTATGCGACAGAGACCTAATGGAGATGCTCATGACGTGATCGCACAACGTTTTGATTAGCAACAAGGTGAACTGAGACCTTCTTTCCCAAAACAGAAAACTCCTGAACAGTGATGATGAGGGCAGGATAATCATAATGATTTCAGGGAGGAGATAATAGCTAAGAATCTAGGCTCATCATTAACTTCTCCATGGTTAAAACAGAATGGGAACAAAATGACTGATAGGCAAGAACATTTTGGCCAAGTTAACAGAGGTAGTATTAATTCTTTGGTTTGCACATCCCCACTCATGGACATATTCCGGAACAAAACCCGCCTCCAAAATAGAGCCAATGGACTCTGTGTACTTTACTTGTTAAAGATTGGACACTTTTAGAGGTCAAGGTGATTTGTCACTCCTTTGTTCTATTAGAAGCCACAGTGACTGCTGGGTTATTCTAGTTCCTTCATGCTTTGAAGTTTAAAGCAAGCAGAAAGACTAAAAGGGCTATTATAGGTCCAGAGATTTCAAATTTGTTTTATTTTTATTTATCTAAGAGTGACAGACAGAGAAAGAGGCAAAGAGAGAGAGAGAGAGAGAGAGAGAGAAAGTGAGAGAGAGAGAATGGGTGTGTCAGGGCCTCCAGCCACTGTAAATGAACTCCAGACACATGTGCCACCTTGTACATATGGCTTATGTGGGTTCTAGGGAATCGAATCTTGAACTGGGGTCCTTAGGCTTCAAAGGCAAGCGCTTAACCGCTAAGCCATCTCTCCAGCCCAATTACAATTTTTAATAAATATATATTTAAAAATTTTTTGTTCATTTTTATTTATTTATTTAAGAGTGACAGACAGAGAAAGAGGCAGAAAGAGAGAGAGAGAGAATGGGTACACCAGGGCCTCCAACCACTGCAAACGAACTCCAGATGCATGCATGCCCTTCTGCATCTGGCTAATGTGGGTCCTGGCAAATCAAACTTGAGCTGGGGTCCTTAGGCTTCACAGGCAAGCGTTTAACTGCTAAGCCATCTCTCCAGCCCTAATTAATATGTTTTTTATTAACAACTCCCATGATTATAAACAATATCCCATGGTAATGCCCTGACTCCCCCAACTTTCAACTTTGAAACTCCACTCTATATGATAACCCCGACCCCTATCAATCAGTCTCTCTTTTATTTTGATATCATAATCTTTTCCTCCTATTATGATGGTCTTGTGAAGGTAGTGTCAGGCACTGTAAGGTCATGGATATCAAGGCCATTTTATGTCTGGAAGGAGTATGTTGTAAGGAGTCCTACCCTTCCTTTGGCTCTTACATTCTTTCCACCACCCCTTCCATGATGGAGCCTGAGCATTGGAAGGTATGATAGAGATGTTTAAATGCTGAGCACTCCTCTGTCACTTTTTCTCAGCATTATGGTACCCTAGGAGTTATCTCAAGGTCCCCACCATCTGAAAAGAGAAGCTTCTCTAACCAAAAGTGAGAGTAGCATTAATATATGGGAAGGAACATTGCAAGAAGTGGTCACTGAGCAGTTGGGTGAGCATAGTACACACATTTGGGCAGATACCAGCAGAGATGACATCCCTAGGGCTCATGACTTCCCCCAACATAGATTTTCAGTATCAGGCATGTATTCCCTCCCATGAAGCAGGGCTCCAGTCCATTTAGACCAGTGGTTTGTTTCTCCCATAACAGACATTTGCACCATTGGCTCATTTGGCCTGGCTGACCAAATTTAAGCTTTCAGTGTCCACTGTACTTTATGTCCACTGGTGAATTCACTCTCTCCCATGGAGCTGCATGCAGTATAGTTTTTCAAGATTTCTGTCATTTGGTCTACACAGAGGAGGTTTTCAGCTCAGCTTGAGCAGGATTCCCCAGTGACCTTGCAGCCCAAGCATGTGCAGTCTTCAGCAATAGGGTCCTACCATCTATTCCTGGTAGAAAACCAAGAGCTTTGGCAATGTCCTGTGATGTTTTGGGGGCATCAGGGACCTCCCTGGCCAACAACTCACTGGAAGGTATCCCATCCCTGACACTGAAAATTTTCTAGTAATAATCTATGGCTTCTGAGTGCGCCATTGTCCAAAACAGTAGTTTTTCATATGACTTATTCATACCCTCTTAGATTTTAATTAACCTTCCCCCCATGCTTTACTCAATCTCTTCCCCTGACCTCACTTAGGCCTTTCTACCCCCAGTAATCTGTTCTTCTACTTACCTATATATACAATACCATACCCTTAAGTCTCCCCCACTCCTCCCCCCCTCATGGCCCCTTTCCAGCTTACTGGCCTGTGCTACTGAGTTTTATTCCAAGTCACATAGAAATCCAAACATTTGTAGCTCAAATCCATATATGAGAGAGAATGTGGTACTTTGCTCACTAAGTATAATCCCTACCAGGTCCATCCATTTCCCTGAAAATTTCATAATTTCATTTTTTAACCACTGAATAGAACTCGATTGTATAAAATGTGCCACATCTTCAGTACCCACTCATCAGTGTCTTTTGTGTAAGGAGGCCCTATTATTTTTTGGGATGGCTTCCAGCCTCATCAATGCTGAGTCCCCACCTCAATCCCTCTGTGTTGTGCTGTGGATCTGGTGTTCTGATCAGCTATGCTGGATGGCCTGAAGTGGGGTTGGGGGCCTAATGAGTTCTCCAGTGGTTCGCTGCAGCACTGACAGTTGGGGAATGGGAGACAGTGAAGGAGGCCTGGAGTTGCACTGGAGCTGCTCAGCTGGTCCCGTTTGTGTTCTCCCTCAGCAGCTGCTCACTCAGCTGGTCCCTGCTGTCTTCCCCTTCAGGTTTCTTGACTTTATGAGGAGGCTGATGTGAGTGGAAAATCCCTTCACCTGGTTTCTGCTCCTACAGCTCTGCACTGGCGAGGCAGGTATGCAGGCGTGTGGATCTGAGCCACTGATGCCTCAGCGGGATTCTGGCCGTTTTCCTCCTTTCTGGAAGATCTTAGTCTCTCCTGTTTCTCTGCTGGGGTCGATAATAACATACCCCTTCACTTTTGGTAGAAGAGTAAATTTTGCTGTTTTTCTGCTTATTCCCTCCCTAGGCTGGTTTGACGTGGCTCCTATGCTGCCATCTTTCCCCTTTTCCCAGTTTTTTAAATATTTTTATTTATTTGAGAGTGACAGACAGAGAGAGAAAGAGGCAGAGAGAGACAGAGAATGGGCACGCCAGGGCCTCTAGCCACTGCAAACAAACTCCAGATGCGTGCGCCCCCTTGTGCATCTGGCTAACGTGGGTCCTGGGGAATTGAGACTCGAACCGGGGTCCTTAGGCTTCTCAGGCAAGCGTTTAGCCACTAAGCCATCTCTCCAGCCCTCCCTTTTCACATTTTTATAAGCATTTTTTATGTATTAGATTAGTTAACTTATTTATTGGAGACAGATAGAGGGAGATCAAGAGATAGAGAGATAGGGAGAATAGGTGTGCCAGGGCCTCTAGCCATTGCAAACAAACTCCATACACATGCACCACCAGGACCTAGAGAATTGAATCTGGGTCCTTTTGCCCCTTTTCCCATTTTTTAATCTAAAGCCCATGTTCATTTACATGGGCCCCAGGATCATCTTATGTATATCTCCTGTCCCCATTTTACCTTCCTTTCTTCTGTCCTTTCCCACCTTCACATCCCTGTGATAGTTCAATAAAGTGTGATTATTTAAGAATAAAAAAAGAAGCCAGGTGTGGTGGCACACACCTTTAATCTCAGCATTTGGGAGGCAGAGGTAGGAGGATTGCTGTTAGTTCGAGGCCACTCTGAGGTTATATAATGAGTTCCAGGTCAGCTGATCTAAAAAGCAAGACCCTACTTTGAAAAACCAAAAATAAATAAATAAATAAAAGTATCAAAAAAAATTAAGAGAAGGGAAAGGAATGATGAAATAAAACTAAAAAGGAGGGAAATATTTTGAGCTATGAAAACAGGCTTTATTTTTTTCAATTCCCTGACAATTTAGGTAAATCTCTAGCAGTGATATTGACACATGTAGATAGCCATACCCAATTGGGAATTGTGATGATTATAATTGGCAATTAAAGTCTAATTTCAACCATCAGGCTGTTGCTAACTGTATTTTCTGCTTGATGCAGTTTTAACATTTGTAGTTGAGAGCCATTAGAATGATTTATATTCACATTTTTATGGATTATGTATTTTATAGTCAAATTGTTCATCACAGGGTATGTATTCATGTGAGGTAGAAGTGGCTTTATCAGCTTATCCTTTCCACCACAGCAAAGGAGAGTTCTATTTGTTCCAAATTCTCATTGTTCCTGTTTTGTGAAACTCAAACTCTGCACTGCTGTGACCAAAATACCTGACATAAACACTGTGAAAGAAGAGTTGCTTTTGCTCAGTATCAGAGGACTCATGCTATGGTTGTTTGGCCCCATGCACTTGACAGAACATGGTGGAGCCAGGAGCATGTGGTAAGAGACCTTCTTTTATTTAATTAATTTATTTTTATTAACAACTTCCATAATTGTCAACAATTTTTCATCGTAATGCCCTCCCTACCCCCACTTTCCCCTTTGTAATTCCATTCTCCATCATATCCCCTCCTCCTCTCAATCAGTCTCTTTCTTTTTTTTTTTAGGTAGGGTCTCACTCTAGCTGAGACTGACCTGGAATTCACTATGTAATCTCAGGGTGGCCTTGATCTCATGGTCATCCTCCTACCTCTGCCTCCTGAGTGCTGGAATTAAAGGCATGCACCCCCATACCCGGCTTCTCTTTTATTTTGATGTTATAATCTTTTCCTCCTATTATAATGGTCTTGTGTAGGTAGTGTCAGGCACTGTGAGATCATAGATATCTGGGCCCTTTTGTGTCTGGAGGAACATCTTTTAAGGAGTCCTACCTTTCCTTTGGCTCTTATATTCTTTCTGTCCCCTGTTCCATCTGTGTGACAGAGATGTTACAATGCTGAGCACTCCTCTGTCACTTCTTCCCAGCACCATGATGCCTTCTGAGTCATCCCAAGGTCCCTGCCATCTTAAAAGGTAAGGTTCTCTACCAAAAGTAAGAGTAGTATTAAAATATGGGGATGAACATTAAGAGAAGTGCTTACTGGGCAGTTTGATGAGCATACTATAAGCATTTAGCCAGACAGCAGCAGATGTTACACCCATAGGGCTCATGACTACCCCTGTATTAGGTTTTCAGTATCAGGGATGAATTCCCTCCCATGGATTGGGCCTCCAGTCCAATTAGAGGGCAATTGGTTTCCACCATGATAGAAGTGCCACTATTGTACCCATTGGTTCATTTGGCCTGGCTGGCCAAATATAAGGCTTTCAGGATCCACTGTTGAGTATCTCCACTGGTGATTTCTCTCTCTCCCATTGAACTGCATGCAGAATGGATTCTTCCAGATTTCTGTCAGCTGGTCTACATGCAGGAGGTTATCAGCTCAGTTCCAGCAGGATTTCTCAGTGGCCTTTCAGCCCAAGTATGTGGAGTCTTCAGCAATAGGGTCTTACCATCTATTCCTGGTGGGAAACCAAGGGCCTCGGCAATGGACTGTAATGTTTTAGGGGCATCAGGGACTTCCCTGGCCAACAACTCTCTGGAAGGTATCCCATCCCTGGCACTGAAAAATTTCTAGTAACAATTTACGGCTCCTAAGCGTTCCATTGGAGGACCTTCTTTTTTAACTTTATTGACAACCTCCATGTGTACAGACAATGTACCCTAAGTATAATTCCCTCCCACCACTCCTTTGTGTCCTCCCCCATATCACCTGTCCACTGAACTTCTCTTTCCAACAAATCCCTCTTACATTCTGATTTCGTTTTTGGTTGTTTTTTTTTTTTTTTTTTTTGTCTTCCTATTAATAAGGTCTTGTGTAGGTAGTATCAGCCACTTTGTGGTCACGAGTGCAATGGCCATTTTGTGTATGGAAGATGGTGTTTCAAAATACTCCTGACCTTCCTTTGGCTCTTACATTCTCTCTGCCACCTCTTCTGCAATGGTCCCTGAGTTTTGAATGGTGTGATAGAGATGTAGAACACTCCACTATCACTTCTTCTCAGCACTCTGACAAGTTTGGAGTCTCCCCAGTAGTCACCATTACCTGAAAAGAGAAACTTCTCCTACCAAAAATAAGAATAGTACTTAATAGGTTGATATTGTATATATGTAATTACAATGATTGTAATGGGGAGGTAATATGATGGAGATTGGAATTTCAAACGGGAAAGTGTGGGGGTGGGGAGGGAGGGAATTACCATGGGATATATTTTATAATCATGAAAAATGTTAATAAAAATTTTAAAAATAAATAAATAAATAGAGGAAAAAAAATAAGAATAGCATTAATATGTGGGCATAAACATAAATATCTAGAGGGCAATTTAGTGGGCATAATATATCCAGTTAGCCAAAGAACAGTATAGTGGTTTCCCCCATGGCTTATGGCCTCCCCAGCCAAAGGGGACCATCTTCACTTTATGGCAAACATGAAGCAGATAGAGGAGAGGACTGAGGTCCTATTAGAACTTTCAAAGGTAAACTTCTAGCAGCTTTCTTTCCTCCAGCTAGGCTGTCCATGTCCTAAATTTCTTCTGCTACCTCCCAAAGTAGCACCATCTATAGTAGACCCAGTGTTCAAAGCATGAGCCCATAAGAGACATTTCATATTCAAGCGGTAATATTCCTCATGTTTGTCTTTTTTTTTTTTTTTTGAGAAAGGGTCTCATTCTAACTCAGGTTGGCCATGAACTCTAGTGATCATACCTCAGCCTCCTGAGTGCTGGGGTTGTAAGCATAAGCTACAATACTCAACAATGTCTTTTTATAAAAATGTATAATTTAACTATTATGAGAGAGAGTTGCTGGGTCATCCAGACTGATCTCCACTCCTAAGCATAATGGTCCTCCCACCTCTGCTTCTCAAGTACCTGGGGCAGGCCTGCACCACAATGCCTATAATAGTGTCACTCTTAGACTTATTTTTATAGGGTTGTAATAGTGAATAATTATAGTTCTGACTAGAGCTTTGTCATATTTTTCAGACCATTTCCTCTTATATGAAGTTTTTGTTCAATTATTTTGTTCAATGCTTTTGTTTTGTTTTATTTTGTTTTTTGAGGTAGGGTCTTGCTATAGCTGGAATTATTCTCAGGCTGGCCTCAAACTCACAGCCATCCTCCTACCTCAGCCTCCTGAGTGCTGAGGTTAAAGGCATGCACCACCACTCCTGGCTCTTGCTCAATGTTCTGAATTAGTTTTTGGCATGTGTATGTTACATCTATACAGTGTATGTGTGTTCCATGTGCATGTGTGCAGAGGCCAAAGAACAGCGAGTGTCCTAGTCTATTGTTCTTCTGTGCTGTTTCCTTGAGACTAAGACTCTCACTGAACTTTGAACAGCTGTTTTTAGTCAGACTGGCTGACCGCTGAGCCCCAGAAATTCCCCTGTTTCTAACCTTCCCTTCCTACACCACAGGACTGGGGTTATGGGCATGTTTGGCCATGTCTGGCTTTTTACTTGGGTGCTAGGGATCTAACTTAGGCCCTTATGCTTGCATGGTAAGTTCTCTCACCTCCTGAGCCATCTCCCCAATCCTGAATTTTTTTTTGTAAAAATTATTAGGCCAGGCATGATGGCACATGCCTTTAATCCCAGCACTCAGGAGACAGAGGTAGAAAGATTGCTTTGAGTTTGAGGACAGCCTGAGCCGATGTAGTGAATTCCAGGTCAGCCTGAGCTACAGTGAGGCCCCACCTAGAAAAAAAAAAAAAAAAAAAAACCATTATTAGCCTTGTATGGTGGCATATGTTTCCATTCAAGTACCTGGGGCAGGCTGAAGCAGGAGAATTGCTATGAGTTTGAGGCCAACCTGGGCTATATTATGAATTCCAAGCAAACTTTGCCTAAGAGTGAGACCCTATCTCAAAAAAGTACATATCCTAGATATATGTTCTTCCTATCCGTTATCAGATACATGTACTTGGCACAAGGGTATCTGTAACAATACTATAGCAATAATGCAAAGATGGCAGCCAATCATTCTGCCAGCCATGACAGAAATCACAAACTGCCAGGTTGAGTATCTCTACTCTCAAATGCCTGAGACCAGGGTTGGACTTTAGATCTTTTAGATTTTGGAATTTATATATAGATATCTTGGAGACTGAACCCAAACCTAAACATGAAATTTACACATACACACAGCCTGAGAGTAAATTTATATAATATTTATTTATTTTTTTTGTATTTTTTTAAATTTTTATTAGCATTTTCCATGATTATAAAATATATCCCATGGTAATCCCCACCCTCCCCACCCCCACACTTTCCAATTTGAAATTCCATTCTCCATCATATTACCTCCCCATTACAATCATTGTAATTACATATATACAATATCAACCTATTAAGTATCCTCCTCCCTTCCTTTCTCTAACCTTTATGTCTCCTTTTTAACTTACTGGCCTCTGCTACTAAGTACTTTCATTCTCATGCAGAAGCCCAGTCATCTGTAGCTAGGATCCCCATATGAGAGAGAACATGTGGCGCTTGGCTTTCTGGGCCTGGGTTACCTCACTTAGTATAATCCTTTCCAGGTCCATCCATTTTTCTGCAAATTTCATAAGTTCATTTTTCTTTACCGCTGAGTAGAACTCCATTGTATAAATGTGCCACATCTTCATTATCCACTCATCTGTTGAGGGACATCGAAGCTGGTTCCATTTCCCAGCTATTGTAAATTGAGCAGCAATAAACATGGTTGAGCATGTACTTCTAAGGAAATGAGATGAGTCCTTTGGATATATGCCTAGGAGTGCTATAGCTGGGTCATATGGTAGATCAATCTCTAGCTGCTTTAGGAACCTCCACACTGTTTTCCACAATGGCTGGACCAGATTGCATTCCCACCAGCAGTGCAGAAGGGTTCCTTTTTTTCCACATCCCCGCCAACATTTATGATCATTTGTTTTCATGATGGTGGCCAATCTGACAGGAGTGAGATGGAATCTCAATGTAGTTTTAATCGGCATTTCCCTGATGACTAGTGACGTAGAACATTTTTTTAGATGCTTATATGCCATTCGTATTTCTTCCTTTGAGAACTCTCTATTTAGCTCCTTAGCCCATTTTTTGATTGGCTTGTTTGATTCCTTATTATTTAACTTTTTGAGTTCTTTGTATATCCTAGATATTAATCCTCTATCAGATATATAGCTGGCGAAGATTTTTTCCCATTCTGTAGGTTGCCTGTTTGCTTTTTGCACTGTGTCCTTTGCGGTGCAAAATCTTTGTAATTTCATTAGGTCCCAGTGGTTAATCTGTGGTTTTATTGCCTGAGCAATTGGGGTTGTATTCAGAAAGTCTTTGCCAAGACCAATATGTTGAAGGGTTTCCCCTACTTTTTCCTCTAGCAGTTTCAAAGTTTCCGGTCTGATGTTAAGGTCTTTAATCCATTTGGACTTAATTCTTGTGCATGGCGAGAGAGAAGAATCTATTTTCATCCTTCTGCAGATATATATTCAGTTTTCAAAACACCATTTGCTGAAGAGGCTGTCTCTTCTCCAATGAGTATTTTTGGCATTTTTATCGAATATCAGGTGGCTATAGCTACTTGGGCTTACATCTGGGTCCTCTATTCTGTTCCACTGATCTACATGTCTGTTTTTGTGCCAGTACCATGCTGTTTTTGTTACTATGGCCCTGTAGTATAGGTTAAAATCAGGTATGGTGATACCACCAGCCTCTTTTTTGTTGCTCAGTATTATTTTAGATATTCGAGGTTTTTTGTGATTCCAAATGAATTTTTGGATTGTTTTTTCTATTTCCATGAAGAAAGCCTTTGGAATTTTGATAGGGATTGCATTAAATGTGTAGATTGCTTTAGGTAAGATTGCCATTTTCACGATATTGATTCTTCCAAGCCAGGAACAAGGGATGTTTCTCCACTTTCTAGTGTCTTCTGCAATTTCTCGCTTGAGTGTTTGAAAGTTCTCATTGTAGAGATTCTTTACTTCCTTGGTTAGGTTTATTCCAAGGTATTTTATTTTTTTTGATGCAATTGTGAATGGGAGTGATTCTCTGATTTCATCCTCTGTGTGTTTGTTGTTAGCATATACGAAGGCTACTGATTTCTGTGTATTTATTTTGTATCCTGCTACATTGCTGTAGGTTTTGATCAGCTCTAACAGCTTGCTAGTAGAGTCTTTAGGGTCCTTTATGTATAGAATCATGTCATCTGCAAATAATGATAACTTGATTTCTTCCTTTCCAATTTGTATCCCTTTTATGTGTGTCTCTTGCCTTATTGCTATGGCTAAGACTTCCAAAACTATATTATTTTCTATTTCCTGGAAAAGCTTAAGAAGCAATGGTGTTAGCTCTTCCTTAAAAGTCTGGTAAAATTCAGCAGTGAATCCATCCGGGCCTGGGCTTTTTTTAGTTGGGAGATTATTGATAACTGCTCGGATCTCCATGTTTGTTATAGGTCTATTTAAGTGATTAATCTCATTTTGATTTAATTTAGGTAGGTCATATAGATCAAGGAAATCATCCATTTCTTTCAGATTTTCATACTTTGTGGAGTATATGCTTTTATAGTATGTCCCTATAATTATTTGAATTTCTCTGGAATCTGTTGTGATGTTACCTAGTTCATCTCTGATTTTATTAATTTGTGTCTCTTCTCTCTTTATTTTGGTCAGATTTGCTAAGGGTTTATCAATCTTGTTTATCCTTTCAAAGAACCAACTCTTTGTTTCATTAATTCTTTGGATTGTTCTTTTTGTTTCTATTTCACTAATTTCTGCCCTAATCTTTATTATTTCTTCCCGTCTACTACTTTTTGGTTTGCCTTGTTCTTCTTTTTCCAAGGCTTTAAGGAGAAGCATTAGGTCGTTTACTTGCGACCTTTCTAATTTCTTAATATAGGCACTTAAGGCTATAAATTTACCTCTTAGAACTGCCTTCATTGTGTCCCAGAGATTTTGGTATGTTGTGTTCTCATTATCATTTGACTCTATAAATTTTTAGATTTCCTTCTTGATTTCTTCATTGACCCACTCATCATTTAGTAGTGTATTGTTTAGTTTCCATGATTTTGTGTATGCTCTATAGCCTTTCTTGCTACTGATTTGTAGTTTAATTCCATTGTGGTCAGATAGAATGCAAGGAATTATTTCAATTTTCCTGAATTTGTTAAGATTTGCTTTGTGTCCTAATATATGGTCTATTTTAGAGAATGTTCCATGTGCTGCTGAAAAGAATGTATATTCTGCAGCCTTTGGATGAAATGTCCTGTATATATCTGTTAGGTCCATTCCTTCTATGACCTCATTTAGTCCAGATGCCTCTCTGTTTATTCTTTCCCTGGATGACCTGTCAATTGATGAGAGTGGGGTGTTAAAGTCACCCACCACCACTGTGTTTGGTGTTATCTGTGACCTTAGTTCTAATAGTGTTTGTTTGACGAATTTGGGAGCCCCCATGTTAGGTGCATATATGTTTAGGATTGTAATGTCCTCCTGTTGGAGTGTGCCCTTAATCAATATAAAGTGACCTTCCTTATCTTTTTTGACTAACGTCGGACTAAAGTCTACCCTGTCTGATATTAGGATAGCAACCCCTGCTTGTTTTCTAGGCCCATTTGCTTGAAACACCGTCTTCCAACCTTTCACCCTAAGATAATGTCTATCCTTTGTAGAAAGGTGAGTTTCTTGGAGACAACAAATTGTAGGATCCTGCTTTTTAACCCAGTCTGCAAATCTATGTCTTTTCGTTGGGGCATTGAGGCCGTTGATATTAAGAGATATTATTGAAAGGTGTGTATTTATGTTTGCCATTTGTGTGTGTGTGTGTGTGTGTTACTTGTTTTACCTGTGCTCTCTTCTGTTAACTGGTATTTGAGTATAGCTGGTTTTTTCTAGGTTCCTTATATGTGTGCTTTTCCTTTTGTTCAGCATGGAGGATTCTATCAAGTATTTTCTGTAGAGCTGGTTTTGTCTTCAGATACTCCTTTAACCTGCTTTTGTCATGGAATGTCTTTATTTCTCCATCTATTTGAATGGATAACTTTGCAGGATAAAGTAACCTTGGTTGACAGTTATCTTTCAGAACTTGGAATATATCACTCCAAGCCCTTCTGGCTTTAAAAGTTTGTGTTGAATAATCTGCTGTAATCCTGATGGGCTTGCTTTTGTAGGTAACTTGATTTTTCTCTCTAACTGCTTTCAATATTTTTTCTTTGGTTTGTGTGTTTGGAAGTTTGAGTATAATGTGGCGAGGAGAGTTTCTTTCTGGGTTTTGTCTGGCTGGGGTTCTAAAGGCTTCCTGTATCTGTATTGGCACCTCTTTCCAAATTTGGGGAAAATTTTCCTCTATGATTTTGTTGAAGATGCCTACTATGCCTCTGGAGTGGAGTTCTTCTCCTTTACTATGCCCTGAATTCTTATATTGGATCTTTTCATAGTGTCCCGAATATCTTGAAATTCCCACTCATACTTTTCTATAAGTTTGTCTTTCTCTTTGTTGGACTGCATTAGGTCTGCCACCTGATCTTCTAGCTTAGATATTCTGTCCTCTCCCTCATCCATCCTACTGGTGAGATTTTCTACAGAGTTTTTTATTTCATTAACTGTGTTCTTCATTGCTAGTAATTCTGACTGGTTTTTCTTTATTATTTCTATTTCCCTATTTATGTCTTGTATTGCCTTCTTTATTTCATTAAATTGGTGTCCTGCCTCTTCTTTGATTCCTTTGATTTCCTCTTTGATTTCTTCTTTGATTGTTTTCATGTGTTCTTTGACCTCTTTGAACATATTTATAATTATTCTTTTGAACTCTTTCTCAGCCATTTCCTCTAACTCTTTCTCACTGGAGGACATTTCTGATACATTAATACTTTTAGGTGGATTTATATCGTCTTGCTTTTTAGTGTTTCTTGTGTTATAATTTATATATTTTTGCATCTTGGATTAAGTTAATGCTTGGATTTTCTAGCTAGCTGTGTATTCTTAGCTGTATCAATTGATTTGATGTAATATATTTTCAGGGTAGGACCTTAAGGTGTTAGGTGTGGCTCTTAAGACTCTCAGAGTATCTACAAAGATGTTCTTAGGGGTTGAGTTTCCCTGCTATAGGAGTATTCAAGCAGGCTGAGTGGAATAAAATACTGGTAGATTCTAAAATATAACTAAACACTGTACACATTCAATCAAAAACAGCCCCGAGTATGTATGCAAGAGTAGTTATTATAATGACCAGATCCTCTATCAACAAAGAGGTTTAGATTTCTGGTCTGTTGAGGTATCCAAGTCAGCTTGTGACCAAGTGAGACCCTTCCCTGGTGCAATCCCAGTTACCTTGGGTGATTGTGGTCTCAGTCAAGTTGCTGCCTGGGTCGTCGGGCTGCTGTTCTGATTTCTGGAGCTGGGCACTTGCTTTTCCTACGGGGCAAACTGAGCCGCTGCTGCTGCCTCTGCTGCTGTTGTAGCTGCCACCACCGGAGCCACCACCGCTGCTGAAGCTGCCGCTGCCGTGTCCACCGCCGCTGCTCACCCCGAAGCCGCTGCTGCGGGATCTGCCGCCGCTGCCGCTCCTGGGTCCGCTGCTGCTGGGGCCACTGGTACCAGTGCTGGAGCCGCTGAAGTTGCTGCCGAACTCTGCTCCTGCTTGGGTCCCGCTGTCAGCCCAAGTTGGCGTGGCCGGGTCCCGGGCCGCTGCTGTGTTCGCTGGAGCTGGGTTCAGGTGGTGGGGGAGGGGAGGGAGCCGCAGCTGCTCTGGTTGTATCGCTGTTCCACGTGTGCTTCTACCTCGCGGTCTGCTCCTCCCTCCGTTGCTCACTGCCGCTCTCCCCTCACGTTTCCCGAGTTGCGGAGAGCGCGGTGTGAGGGGAAAATCCCACACCTGGCTTGTCCTGCGGCTCGAGCCGAGAGTCCGGCGGCTTTCTGCCGCTTCGCGGCTGCGGCGGGTGGCCGAGTCGCCCCGGAGCCGCTGTTCCCGCCTGTGCAGGCTCTGGATGCTCTGGAACTCTTCTACTTCTCCGCTGCCACCTCAATTTCCTATACACCTCACTTTTTAGTAAAAGTGTGTATTTTGCTGAGTTTTTTTGGTCTTTTTCCCCCCTAGGCTGCTTTGGCATGGTACCTACGCCGCCATCTTAACCGGAAGTCTGATAGCCCATTTTTTGATTGGCTTGTTTGATTCCTTATTATTTAACTTTTTGAGTTCTTTGTATATCCTAGATATTAATCCTCTATCAGATATATAGCTGGCGAAGATTTTTTTCCCATTCTGTAGGTTGCCTCTTTGCTTTTTTCACTGTGTCCTTTGCGGTACAAAATCTTTGTAATTTCATTAGGTCCCAGTAGTTAATCTGTGGTTTTATTGCCTGAGCAATTGGGGTTGTATTCAGAAAGTCTTTGCCAAGACCAGTATGTTGAAGGGTTTCCCCTACTTTTTCCTCTAGCAGTTTCAAAGTTTCCGGTCTGATGTTAAGGTCTTTAATCCATTTGGACTTAATTCTTGTGCATGGCGAGAGAGAAGAATCTATTTTCATCCTTCTGCAGATATTTATCCAGTTTTCAAAACACCATTTGCTGAAGAGGCTGTCTCTTCTCCAATGAGTATTTTTGGCATTTTTATCGAATATCAGGTGGCTATAGCTACTTGGGCTTACATCTGGGTCCTCTATTCTGTTCCACTGATCTACATGTCTGTTTTTGTGCCAGTACCATGCTGTTTTTGTTACTATGGCCCTGTAGTATAGGTTAAAATCAGGTATGGTGATACCACCAGCCTCTTTTTTGTTGCTCAGTATTATTTTAGATATTCGAGGTTTTTTGTGATTCCAAATGAATTTTTGGATTGTTTTTTCTATTTCTATGAAGAAAGCCTTTGGAATTTTGATAGGGATTGCCTTAAATGTGTAGATTGCTTTAGGTAAGATTGCCATTTTCACGATATTGATTCTTCCAAGCCAGGAACAAGGGATGTTTCTCCACTTTCTAGTGTCTTCTGCAATTTCTCGCTTGAGTGTTTGAAAGTTCTCATTGTAGAGATTCTTTACTTCCTTGGTTAGGTTTATTCCAAGGTATTTTATTTTTTTTTGATGCAATTGTGAATGGGAGTGATTTTTGTGATTTAATCCTCTGTGTGTTTCTTGTTAGCATATACGAAGGCTACTGATTTCTGTGTATTTATTTTGTATCCTGCTACATTGCTGTAGGTTTTGATCAGCTCTAACAGTTTGCTAGTAGAGTCTTTAGGGTCCTTTATGTATAGAATCATGTCATCTGCAAATAATGATAACTTGATCTCTTCCTTTCCAAATTGTAACCCTTTTATGTGTGTCTCTTGCCTTATTGCTATAGCTAAGACTTCCAAAGCTATATTAAATAAGAGTGGGGACAGTGGACACCCTTGTCTTGTTCCTGATTTTAGTGGAAAAGCTTCCAGTTTTTCCCCATTTAGTAATATGTTGGCTGTAGGCTTGTCATAAATAGCCTTTATTATATTGAGATATGTTCCTTCTATTCCCAGTCTCTGTAGGACTTTTATCATGAAGGGATGTTGGATTTTGTCAAATGCTTCCTCTGCGTCTAATGAGATGATCATGTGATTTTTGCCCTTCAACCCATTTATGTAATGTAGTACATTTATAGATTTGCGTATGTTGAACCATCCCTGCATCTCTGGGATAAAGCCTACTTGGTCAAGGTGAATGATCTTTTGATATAGTCTTGTATTATGTTTGCCAATATTTTGTTGAGAATTTTTGCATCTATGTTCATGAGTGAGATTGGTCTGTAATTTTCTTATTTTGTTCTATCTTTGCCTGGTTTTGGTATCAGGGTGATGCTGGCCTCATAGAAGGAGTTTGGTAGAATTCCTTCTTTTTCTATTTCCTGGAAAAGCTTAAGAAGCAATGGTGTTAGCTCTTCCTTAAAAGTCTGGTAAAATTTAGCAGTGAATCCATCCAGGCCTGGGCTTTTTTTAGTTGGGAGATTATTGATAACTGTTCGGATCTCCATGTTTGTTATAGGTCTATTTAAGTGATTAATCTCATTTTGATCTAATTTAGGTAGGTCATATAGATCAAGGAAATCATCCATTTCTTTCAGATTTTCATACTTTGTGGAGTATATGCTTTTATAGTATGTCCCTATAATTATTTGAATTTCTCTGGAATCTGTTGTGATGTTACCTAGTTCATCTCTGATTTTATTAATTTGTGTCTCTTCTCTCTTTATTTTGGTCAGATTTGCTAAGGGTTTATCAATCTTGTTTATCCTTTCAAAGAACCAACTCTTTGTTTCATTAATTCTTTGGATTGTTCTTTTTGTTTCTATTTCATTAATTTCTGCCCTCATCTTTATTGTTTCTTCCCGTCTATTGATTTTTGGTTTGCCTTGTTCTTCTTTTTCCGAGGCTTTAAGGTGAAGCATTAGGTCGTTTACTTGCAACCTTTCTAATTTCTTAATATAGGCACTTAAGGCTATAAATTTACCTCTTAGAACTGCCTTCATTGTGTCCCAGAGATTTTGGTATGTTGTATTCTCATTATCATTTGACTCTATAAATTTTTAGATTTCCTTCTTGATTTCTTCATTGACTCACTCATCATTTAGTAGTGTATTGTTTAGTTTCCATGATTTTGTGTATGCTCTATAGCCATTCTTGCTACTGATTTGTAGTTCAATTCCATTGTGGTCAGATAGAATGCAAGGAATTATTTCAATTTTCCTGAATTTGTTAAGATTTGCTTTGTGTCCTAATATATGGTCTATTTTAGAGAATGTTCCATGTGCTGCTGAAAAGAATGTATATTCTGCAGCCTTTGGATGAAATGTCCTGTATATATCTGTTAGGTCCATTCCTTCTATGACCTCATTTAGTCCAGATGCCTCTCTGTTTATTCTTTCCCTGGATGACCTGTCAATTGATGAGAGTGGGGTGTTAAAGTCACCCACCACCACTGTGTTTGGTGTTATCTGTGACCTTAGTTCTAATAGTGTTTGTTTGACGAATTTGGGAGCCCCCATGTTAGGTGCATATATGTTTAGGATTGTAATGTCCTCCTGTTGGAGTGTGCCCTTAATCAATATAAAGTGACCTTCCTTATCTTTCTTGACTAATGTTGGACTAAAGTCTACCCTGTCTGATATTAGGATAGCAACCCCTGCTTGTTTTCTAGGCCCATTTGCTTGAAACACCGTCTTCCAACCTTTCACCCTAAGATAATGTCTATCCTTTGTAGAAAGGTGAGTTTCTTGGAGACAACAAATTATAGGATCCTGCTTTTTAACCCAGTCTGCAAATCTATGTCTTTTCATTGGGGCATTGAGGCCGTTGATATTAAGAGATATTATTGAAAGGTGTGTATTTATGTTTGCCATTTTTGTGTGTGTGTGTGTTTCTGGTTCTACCTGTGCTCTCTTCTGTTAACTGGTATTTGAGTATAGCTTGTTTTTTCTTGGTTCCTTATATGTGTGCTTTTCCTTTTGTTCAGCATGGAGGATTCTATCAAGTATTTTCTGTAGAGCTGGTTTTGTCTTCAGATACTCCTTTAACCTGCTTTTGTCATGGAATGTCTTTATTTCTCCATATATTTGAATGGATAACTTTGCAGGATAAAGTAACCTTGGTTGACATTTGTTATCTTTCAGAACTTGGAATATATCACTCCAAGCCCTTCTGGCTTTAAAAGTTTGTGTTGAATAATCTGCTGTAATCCTGATGGGCTTGCTTTTGTAGGTAACTTGATTTTTCTCTCTAACTGCTTTCAATATTTTTTCTTTGGTGTGTGTGTTTGGAAGTTTGATTATAATATGGCGAGGAGAGGTTCTTTCTGGGTTTTGCCTGTCTGGGGTTCTAAAGGCTTCCTGTATCTGCATTGGCAACTCTTTCCCAATTTGGGGGAAATTTTCCTCTATGATTTTGTTGAAGATGCCTACTATGCCTCTGGAGTGGAGTTCTTCTCCTTCTACTATGCCCTGAATTCTTATATTGGATCTTTTCATAGTGTCCCGAATATCTTGAAATTCCCACTCATACTTTTCTATAAGTTTGTCTTTCTCTTTGTTGGACTGCATTAGGTCTGCCACCTGGTCTTCTAGCTTAGATATTCTGTCCTTTCCCTCATCCATCCTTCTGGTGAGATTTTCTACAGAGTTTTTTATTTCATTAACTGTGTTCTTCATTGCTAGTAATTCTGACTGGTTTTTCTGTATTATTTCTATTTCCCTATTTATGTCTTGTATTGCTTTCTTTATTTCATTAAATTGGTGTCCTGCCTCTTCTTTGATTCCTTTGATTTCCTCTTTGATTTCCTCTTTGATTTCTTCTTTGATTGTTTTCATGTGTTCTTTGACCTCTTTGAACATATTTATAATTATTCTTTTGAACTCTTTCTCAGCCATTTCCTCTAACTCTTTCTCACTGGAGGACATTTCTGATGCATTAATACTTTTAGGTGGATTTATATCGTCTTGCTTTTTAGTGTTTCTTGTGTTATAATGTATATATTTTTGCATCTTGGATTAAATTAATGCTTGGATTTTCTAGCTAGCTGTGTATTCTTAGCTGTATCAATTGATTTGATGTACTATATTTTCAGGGTAGGACCTTAAGGTGTTAGGTGTGGCTCTTAAGACTCTCAGAGTATCTACAAAGATCTTCTTAGGGGTTGAGTTTCCCTGCTATAGGAGTATTCAAGCAGGCTGAGTGGAATAAAATACAGGTAGATTCTAAAATTTAACTAAACACTGTACACATTCAATCAAAAACAGCCCCGAGTATGTATGCAAGAGTAGTTATTATAACGATCAGATCCTCTATCAACAAAGAGGTTAAGATTTCTGGTCTGTTGAGGGATCCAAGTCAGCTTGTGACCAAGTGAGACCCTTCCCTGGTGCAATCCCAGTTACCTTGGATGATTTTGGTCTCAGTCAAGTTGCTGCCTGGGTCGTCGGGCTGCTGTTCTGATTTCTGGAGCTGGGCACTTGCTTTTCCTACGGGGCAAACTGAGCCGCTGCTGCTGCCTCTGCTGCTGCTGTAGCTGCCACTGCTGGAGCCACCACTGCTGCTGAAGCTGCTGCTGCTGTGTCCACTGCCGCTGCTCGCCCTGAAGCTGCTGCTGCCAAGTCTGCCGCTGCTGCCACTCCTGCGTCTGCTGCTGCTGGGGCCGCTGTTACCGGTGATGGAGCCGCTGATGTTGCTGCCGAACTCTGCTCCTGCTTGGGTCCCGCTGTCAGCCCAAGTTGGCGTGGCTGGGTCCCGGTCTGCTGCACTGTTCGCCGGAGCTGGGCTCAGGCGGTGGGGGAGGGGAGAGAGCCGCAGCTGCTCTGGTTGTATCGCTGTTCCACGTGTTCTTCTACCTCGCGGTCTGCTCCTCCGTTGCTCGCTGCCGCTCTCCCCTCACATTTCCCGAGTTGCGGAGAGCGTGGTGTGAGGGGAAAGCTCCCGTACCTGGCTTTTCCTGCGGCTCGAGCCGAGTCTGGCGGCTTTCTGGTGTGCCATGGCCGTGGCGGTTGGCCAAGCTGCCGGAGCCACTTTTCCCACCTGTGAAGGCTCTGGATGCTCTGGAACTCTTCTACTTCTCCGCTGCCGCTTCAATTTCCTATACACCTCACTTTTTAGTAAAAGTGTGTATTTTGCTGAGTTTTTTTGGTCTTTTTCCCCCCTAGGCTGCTTTGGCGTGGTACCTATGCTGCCATCTTAACCGGAAGTCCTTCTATAATATTTTTAAAATAATGTTGTGTTTGGGGCTAGAGAGATTGATCAATGGCTAAGGCATTTACTTGCAAAGCCTAATGACCTGAGTTCAATTCCTCAGTACCCATGTAAAGCCAGATGTACAAGGTAGTGCATGTGTCTAGAGTTCATTTGCAATGGCATTGGGAGCTGAGGTAGGAGGATCACTGTGAATTCGAGGCCAGCCTGAGGCCACACAGTGAATTCCAGGTCAGCCTGGTCTACAGTGAGACCCTATCTCAAAAAAAAAAAAAATGTTTGAAACAGTTTCATGGTGTGAAATTTCCCAATTATGATGTCACATCAATGCTCAAGAAGTTTCGAGTTTTAAATATTTAGAGCAGAGATGGAAATCTGTATACTTATGATGTAATTATTTTGTTTGTTTGTTTGTTTGTGTTTTGAGGTAGGGTGCTAGCTCTAGCTCAGGCTGACCTGGAATTCATTAGGTAGTCTCAAGATGGCCTCAAACTCACAGAGATCCTCCTACCTCTGCCTCCTGAGTATTGGGATTAAAAGTGTGTGTTGCCACGCCCAGCTTGATGTAATTCTTTGTTTCATTGTTGTTTTTAGAACCAGGGTGTCACTCTATGGCCCAGGCTAGCTTAGAACTTTCTATACTTGCCAGCCTGACTTCAAGCTCTCCACAATCCTACTGCCTTAGCCTCTTGAGTGCTGGGATTACAGGAGTAAACCACTATGCCCTGCATGTAATTCTATAATTATTACTCAATATAGTGTGTACTATGAAGAATACTATAGTATACATAGTGTCATGAATCTCATACACATAACATTGAACTGAAAAACACTAACACAAAAATTTATACTATATGTTCCCAGTTAAACAAAATTTAAAATAGATTAATTAAACCATGGTGTGAGAAGTCAGGAAGTGGTTATCTTTGGAGACATTGGATGAAGAGATATAAATTGTGATTGTAGCTGCTGGTCCTATTCTATATATTTTTATTATTTTGTTTTTAACTTTGGCTTTTTAAAAATATTATATTTATTTATTTGAGAGAAAGAGGTAGATAGAATGGGCACACCAGGGCCTCTACTCACTGCCAACAAACTCCAGACACATCCATCTCCTTGTGCATCTGGCTTATGAGGGTACTGGGGAATCAGAGCTGAGTCCTTAGACTTCACAGGCAAATGCCTTTACTGCTAAGGGATTCCAGTCCTTTTTGTTTTGTTTTGCTTTTTTGAGGTAGGATCTTGCTTTAGCCCAGGCTGACCTATGTAGCCTCAGGCCTCAGGATGGCCTCAAACTCATAGCAATCCTTCTACCTCAGCCTCCCAAGTGCTAGGGTTAAAGGTGTGGGCCACCACACCTGGCACATACTTTATTATACTATGTCACTCATGCACTTTAGTATGTCCTGTTTTAATTTGGAAAATTTTCTAAAAACAATCCTATCTAATTTTTATTAGAGCCAGAGAGCTAAAAAAGGCAGATGTTTTCCTCTGCATAGTGTTTCTGGTGCTACTCCTGGGACAGATCTTGGTGTACCTGGAAACCAGACAGAGAACACAGGGAAACAAGAGAAGAGGCCCAGAAAGTACAGCACTCAACAAGTCTCCAGGCTCTCAGGACCCACCCAGCCACATCCAGATCCCTTTCAGTGTGACTCACCTAGGACACACTGACGACCTCCATTTGTCAGCATTTATACCCTGAACCATTTCCAGCATATACGCCTTTCCTATTACTGTTTTCCAGTTTATCCAACCCAAGTTAACTTTAGAGAGAGAAAGAGAAAGAGGCATATATATATAGAGAGAGTGAGAGAATGGGTGCGCAAGGACCTCCAGCTGCTGCAAATGAACTCCAGATGCATGCAACACCTTGTGCTTCTGGCTTACGTGGATCTTGGGAAATCAACCCTGGGTCCTTTGGCTTTGCAGGCAATTTACTTAACCACTAAGCAATCTCTCCACCCCTAATAAGAACTTCTCTTGACAATGGAGAGTTCAGAACTGAGGGATTTTTATCACAACCTCCAAGGCTCCGGATCTTTTGCAGAAGAGGTGGCAGAAGGAATGTAAGATCCAAGCTGGGCATGGTGGTATAGGAAGGCTGAGAGAGGAGGATGGCTGTAAGTTCAAGGCTAGCCTAAGGCTACACAATGAATTACAAGTCAGTCTGGGCTAGAATGAGACCCTACCTCTAAAAACAAAACAAAACAAAACAAAAAACACTTATAATTTGGGGCTAGAGAGATGGCTCAGCAGTTAAGGCATTTGTTTACAAAGCCGAAGGACCCAAATTTCATTCCACAGTACCCATGTAAAAAAGCCTAAGAACTCATGTTCAAATCTCCACGTCCCATCTAAGCCAGGTGCATAGTGATGCAAGCACGCAATGTTGCGCATGTGCACAAGGAGGTGCATTTGTCTGGAGTTCGTTTGCAGCAGCTAAAGGCTCTGATGCACCCATTCTCTCTCTTTCTCTCTATTTCTCTCTCTCAACTAAGTAAAAAACATGAGAAAAGAATATAAGAGCTGTGCTGGAGGGATGGCTTAATAGTTAAGGTGTTTGCCTGCAAAGCCAAAGGACCCAAATTCAATTCCCCAGGACCCACAGTCACCAGATGCAGAAGGGCCATATGCATCTGGAGTTTGTCTGCAGTGGCTGGAGGACCTGGAGTGCCCATTCTCTCTCCCACTCTCCCTCTTTCTCTGTCAAATTAATTGATTAATTAATTAATTTTTTAAAACGAATATAAGAGCCAAAGGAAGGCAAGGAGTGTCTTACAATGATGTCATCCAAATGGCCTTGATATTCATGACCTCACAGTGCCTGCCACTAGCTACACAAGTCCTTCATAACAGGAAGAAAAGATGTTGACATCAAAATAGAAGAGAGAGGCTTAGTATGGTGGAGCATGCCTTTAGTCCCAGCACTCTGCAGGCGGAGGCAGGAGTATCACTGTGAGTTAGGGCAGCCTGAAACTACATATTAAATCCCAGGTCAGCCTGTGCTAGTGCAAGACCCTACAAAAAAGGGGGGCTGGAGAGATGGCTTAGCAGTTAAGGTGCTTGCCTTCAAAACGTAAGGACCTAGGCTCAATACCCTAGAACCCATGTAAGCCAGATGCACATGGTGGCATATGCATCTGGAATTTGCAGTAGCTAGAGGCCCTGGGTGTGCCCATTCTGTCTCTCTCATAAACAAATAAAAATAAAATATTTTTTAAAATAATCTTATTAGAAAGAGAAGGGATTCAATGGCAGGTTGATTTGAGAAAAAGAGAGAATGGGGTGGGGTTGAAAATGATCATGTTTTATTCTTTTTACTTATGGAAGCTATCAACAAAAACATTAAAAAAGTAAAACAGAACTCGCATGGGTTACTCCAATACCTCACTAAATAGAGGTCACTGGGTGGACCCTCAGCTCTGAAGTGGAATGTTACTGAGGGTGTACACCTAAAAGGCCATTGAGGAACCATAGTGTGTTACAAGACCCATATGTTAAAGTGCACATTCTTCACTCAGAGCTTCTGAATTCATATTTTAAACATAGGTATAGTAGCTTATTGTTTGATTTTTCTGGGTCTACATTAGAACTGGGTGAGTGAAATTCTGCCCTGGGGGTGCACATGGGTCTGGCTTTGTTAACTTTGGGAATTGTTCTGGATGTATCTGGGTGTGAACATGAGCAGCCAAGCATATGTGTAGGAGTCTGTGTACACCAATGTGTTGGCTTTGATGAATGTGTGTGAAAGAGCCCATGCACACTTCCATCTTGTGCATCTGTTGGTTTTATGTGTGCAGTCTGGCTGTGTGGTATATGAGGACATTTGTGAATGAGTTTGTCATTTTGTAGGCTGGTTTTTTGTCACCCCCCCTCCCCCACAGTAAGGTCTTGCCTTATCCCAGGCTGACTTGGAATTCACTATGTAGTCTCAGGGTAGCCTCAAACTCACAGCAGTTCTCCTACCTCTGCCTCCTGAGCATGGGGATCAAAGATGTGCTACCAACTGGCTCATTTTGTGGCCTTATGTGTGTATACATGCGTGCACATATGTGTGCGATCAGATATAAAATATGCAAATGAAAATTTACACTTTTGGGACTGTGGAGGATATCAGAGAGAGCACTTGTGGCCCTGCTTATGCATTTATTCCTTTGAGCTAAACTAGAAGTATGCATGTGGGTTTAGAGAGGGAATACTCTAGGCAAAGTTTTCAAGTCATGTTTAAACCATATGGAATTGCTATTTTTGTGGGATCAAAATGGTTAGATATTCAGTAATTTTTGTATAATTCAACCTACATGGTGTGCGTGTACTATGTGCATTGCACACATGCGTGACTGAGTTCCATGGCCTCTGTGCCCATTAGTAGTAGCATGAGATCTAAGAAGGGAACGAGCACCATATGTGTTAGGCTTAGAAAGAAGCCCAACTTGAAGGAAAGGTAAAATGTAGAAAGAGTAATGACTGACATGACAGGAAGTTGTAATAGGAGACTAGTAGACAATGAGATTCAAGATGACTCCATGGTTAAAGACAATTGCTTAAAAAGACTGCTGGCTTGGGTTCAATCCCCCAGAACCCATGTGAAGCAGAGGCAAAAAGGAGCACATACATCTGAAGTTCATTTCCATATACTCCAACTTTGCCTCAGTGCAACTTTTGGAAATTTCCTTTCTAATAACTCTTGTCACACCAGACTGTAATTGTTATTTAAATTGGCTGTCTTGTTCATTATATGGCAAACTTTCATTCATATTCCAAGCACTTAGAACAAGGCTTTCTACAGAACATCTCAATTATTATTTTCTGAGTACAACCTGTAGGAGAAAGTAAAATTTATTGAAAGACTAAGTAACACTTAAGTACATGAAGAGATAAAATATGTTCATTGTCAGTGTTGCAGTCAAGTCTGTATTGCTGGTAGAAATCACCCAACCAAGAGCAGCTTGTGGAGAAAAAGAGGCTTATTTTGGCTTACATGCTCAAGGGAAAGCTCCATAATGACAGGGAAAAATGACGACATGAGCAGAGGGTGGACATCACCCCCTGGCCAACATAAGATGGACAATAGCAACAGGAGAGTGTGCCAAACACTGGCATGGGAAACTGTCTCTAATACCCATAAGCCTGCCCAACAACACACTGCCTCTAGGAAGCATTAATTCCCAAATCGCCATCAGCTGGGAACCTAGCATTCAGAACACCTAAGTTTATGGGGGGCACCTGACTCAAACCACCACATTCTGCCCCTGGCTCCCATAAACTGATATTTATACATGATGTAAAATACAATGCATTCAGTCCAACTTTAAAAGTTCCCATAGTTGTTATCAATCCCAATGATGTTCAAAGATCCCCATAGTCCAAGATCTTTAAACTGAGCCATCACACCAAAAAATTCCCAAAAAGCCCATAATGGCACAGAATAAACACTCACACTGCAAAAGATGACATTGGGCATAGCAAAGAAAGAGTCAACCAATACAAGATTTAAAACAACCAGGGAAAACATTAAACTGTAACTTTCAGTCCAACAACTCTAGCCAGTGACAAATCTCCAAGTTCGATAATTCTAACCAGCAACAAGTCTCTGGCATTCCAATTCCGCCCCTCCAGCTAGGCTACTCACAGTCCTGGAAAACTTCATCGGGGTTGGCAGCTCCTTAGCAGCCATCTTGTGGTTCTGGCATCTTTGGGTCTCCACTGAAACCCACGGTTCATCCTCATGACCCCATTGGGTCTCCATGCAAGTATCCAGCAAACTTGCTTCACAGTGACCATGGCCTTTTCCAAAACACAAGACCAAGTTGCAAACTCAGTGACCCTCTTTCCTGCATTTCTTATTCTCCACAATACCAGGTAGAGTGCCAATTTGTTAATCCAGGGGGGAATAAAGCAGACTTTGAAGAACAGGACACTTATTGAGCACTCAGTCCTCTCCAAAAGAGTCTACATTCTTCCTGTTGCCCCAGTGCAGGTCAGCTGGCCCAATCTGAAAGGTTGTAATCTCTCAAACAATTTGCAGGTGATTGGGTAGCAATGTAGGCCAAAATATTTCATTTTTTCTGTGCCATATCCCTCTGCTCACACCAGTTCATTTCTACTCAAAGCAACCCTGCACAGCTTCTCAGGACGTGGGCATAACAACAAGCTTCCCACACAAACTGCTAGCCCGGTCCAGGCATAGCTTTTTCTCACCCTTATAAGCCAAACCTCACAGCCCATTGTTCTTACTACATTCTGGTTTTAGTCCACCAATCTGTATTTACAGCACTGCAAGGCATCTCTCAGGCCAAGGTTTCAAATCCTTCCACATTCCTCTTGAAAAAAATCAGCTCCAAAAGGTCAAAGCCACATAGTCAGGTGTCTAGCAGCAATCCCACTCTTTGGTACCACTTTACTGTTGCAGTCAGGTTTGCATTGCCAGTAGAAATCACCCAACCTTGCTGGGTGTGGTGGTGCACGCCTTTAATCCCAGCACTTGGGAGGCAGAGGTAGGAGGATTGCCGTGAGTTCAAGGCCACCCTGAGACATAGGATGATTGCTGTGAGTTCAAAGCTACCCTGAGACTACATAGTGAATTTCAGGTCAGCCTGGGTAAATACTCTTAAAGTAAATACTCTTAGAGGCGTGGTGGCGCATGCCTTTAATCCCAGCACTTGGGATGCAGAGGTAGGAGGATTGCCGTGAGTTCAAGGCCACCCTGAGACAACATAGTGAATTCCAGGTCAGCCTGGGCTACAGTGAGACCCTACCTCAAAAAATCAAAAAACCAAAAAAGAAAAAAAAGAAATCACTCAACCAGGAGCATCTTGTGAGAAAAAAAAAAAAAAAAGAGGTTTATTTTGGCTGACAGTCTCTAGGGGAAAGCTCCACAAAGGCAGGGAAAAATGATATGAGCAGATGGTGGACATCACCCCCTGGCCAACATAAGATGAACCACAGCAACAGGAGAGTGTGCCAAACACTGGCATGGGGAAACTGGCTATAACACCTGCCTGCCCCCAACAATACACGGCCTCCAGGAAGTGTTAATTCCCAAATCTCCATCAGCCGGGAACCTAGCATTCAGAACACCTAAGTTTATGGGGGACACCTGACTCAAACCACCACAATCAGAAAAATTTTTAAGTACAAATATGAAAAAAATATGAGGTTCTCGTTTCAATCCCTAACCTCAAATCAATGAGTCAATTAATCAATCAATCATACATAATCCCAGCACTCAGGAGGCAGAAGTAGGAGGATCGCCATGAGTTCAAGGCCACCCTGAGACTACATAGTGAATTCCAGGTCAGCTTAAGCTAGAGCAAGACCCTACCTCAAAAAAAAAAAAAAAAAAAAAATCAATGTTATAACCAGTTCTACTTTACATATGGAAGAACAAAGGATCAATAATGTAGATACTCCTGAAGAAAAGCAAATTGGGCAACACTGCACGCTTGCATCACTGTGTGTCTGGCTAATGTGGGACCTGGAGAATTGAACATGAGTCCTTAGGCTTCTCAGGCAAGCACCTTAACTGCTAAGCCATCTCTTCAGTCCTCTGAACTTTTTTTAAGACAGGATCTTATGTAGTCCAGGCTGGCTTTGAATTCACAATCCTTCCACCTCAGCCTTCTGAGTGCTAGGAGGTATGTATCAGCATACTTGACCTCATGCCAGTGTCTTGTTCCTTGCTGTTTGTTTTAGTATTTTATTTATATTTATTTTGGTTTTCGAGGTAGGGCCTCACTCTAGCTCAGGCTGACCTGGAATTCACTCTGTATTCTCAGGGTGACCTCAAACTCTTAGCAATCCTTCTACCTCTGCCTCCCAAGTGCTGTGATTAAAGGCATGTGCCACCACACCTGGCTGTTTTAGTATTTTTTCAACTACAGCATAGAAAGGGGGAAGAGAAAAAGAAAATGGTAGGGTACACAGCAATGGGAATTCAGAATTAGCCCCATGGAGGCTGGTACCAACTCAGCAGGAGACACTGAGATGGGAATTCACAACTAGTTACATTGAGATCTGGTACACCTCAGCATGGACACACCAAGATGGGAATTCAGAACTAACCCCATGGAGGGCTGTTATACCACATCAGGGGCACACAGAGATAGGAATTCATAACTAGCTCCACAGAGGGATGGTACATCTCAGCAGGGGCACACTGAGATGGAAATTCAGAACTAGCCCCATGGAGAACTATGAAGAGCAGGATGCTCCTTCAGCATTCAGGCCCCTTCAAAAGATTCTTCCTGTTGTCCCAATGAAGGTTAGCTGGCTCAATCTTAACGGCTGTATCTCTCAAACAGTTGCAGCTGACTTGGCAGCAGTTTTGGCCCAAAGACTTCTTTTTTTTTTTTTTTTAACCTGTGCCATATCACCTCTGCGCACACTAGTCCATTTCTACACAATAAAATCCTGCACAAGTTCTCAGGACCCAGGCATAACAGCAAGCCTCTCACACAGACTGCTTCTATCCCAGACCAGATAAAGCTCTTTCTCATCCTCAGAGTCCATTTATGTCTTTCAACTCTAACCAGAATGGTCCATCAAGCTGTACCTACAACACTGAAAGGTGTCTCTTAGGCCAAGGTTTCAAATCCTTCCATTTCCCTCCCTCAAATCATCCCCAAAAGGCCAAAAGCCATACACCCAGGTTTCTAGCAGCAATGTCCCCACTTCTTGGTAACAATTTTTTGTTGCAGTCAGCTGTACATTGCTGACAGAAATCACCAAACCAAGAGCAGCTTGTGGGAAGAAAAGGTTATCTTGGCTTACAGACTAGAAGGGAAGCTCCATAATGGCAGGGGGAAACAATGGCATGAGCAGAGTGTAGACATCACCTCCTGACTAATTTCAGGTGGACAACAGCATCAGGAGAGTGTGCCAAATACTGGAAATGGGAAGCTGGCTATAACATCCATAAGCCCACCCTCAACAATACATCATCTCCAGAAAGCTCCAATTCCCAAATTGCCACCAGCTGGAGACCTAACATTCAGAACACATAAGTTTATGGGGGACACCTGACTCAAACTACTACAGAGGATATTGTATATATGTAAGTAGATAAATACATAACAGGGGGTACAGTGGCCTAAGTGAGGTCAGGAAAAGGAATTGAGTAAATAAAGTGTTGGAAGAGAGTTAATCAAAATTTAAGATGTGGCCTGGCGTGGTGGCGCATGCCTTTAATCCCACCACTCAGGAGGCAGAGGTAGAAGGATCACCATAATTTCTGAGACTACACAGTGAATTCCAGGTCAGCCTGAGCTAGAGTGAGACCCTACCTCAAAAAAAAATTTAAGATCTTATGAATAAGTCATATGGTGTGCCCAGAAGTCATAAATTGTTACTAGAAAAATATTAGGGCCAGGGATGGGATAGCTTCCAGTAAGTTGTTGGCCAGGAAGGTGCCTGATGCCCCAAAACGTTGCCAGCCATTCCCAAGACTCTTGGTTTCCCATCAGAATTAGATGGGAAGACCATATTGCTGGAGGTTCCACATGCTTGGGCTGCAAGGTCACTGAGAAATCAAGCTGGAGCTGAGCTGAAAACCTCCTCCCTATGGACCAGCTGACAGAAAGCTAGAAAAAGCTATGCTGCATGCAACCCTATGAGAAAGAGAAGTCATCAACAGTGGTTAACAGCAGTGGACATCACAAGCCTTAAGACTGGCTGGCCAAGCCAAATGTGCCAACCAGCACAATAGTGACATGATTGTTATGGGGGAAACCAACTGCTCTCTAATAGTACTGGAGGCCCACTCCACAGGAGTGAATACATGCCTGGTACTGAAAACCTAGTGAAAAGTCTATGGTGGGTGAGGTCATGAGCCTGAGGAGACTAACAGTTGCTGTTGTCTGATTAAATGCATATATTATGCTCACCAAACTGTCCTGCAAGCACTTTTCTTAATGTTTATATCCATATATTAATGCTACTCTCACTTTGGTTAGGGAAGCTTCTCTTTTCAGATGGTGGTGACCACTGGGATAGTTATAGTCTTCAAAAGTCACCATAGTGCTAAGAAGAAATAACAGTGGAGCGTTCATCACTGAGACATCTCTATCACACCTTCCAAGGCTCAGGGTCCATTGTGGAAGAGGTAGTGGAAAGAATGTAAAAGCCAAAGGAAGGGTAGGACTCCTTACAATGCAACCTTCCAGGCACAAAATAACCAGGATATCTATGATCTCATAGTGCCTGCTAATAGTAGAAAAAATGATGGCATTGAAATAAAAGAGAGATAATTGAGAGGGAGAAATGATATGAAGGACGGTGGATTGGTGAGGAGAGGGTAAGAGTGGGGAAGGAATTACAATGCTTTTTGTTTATTATTATGGAAGCTGTCAATGAAACAGTTTTTAAAAATGTGAAAAATGCCAGGCATGGTGGCACAGGCCTAATCCCAGCACTTGGGAGACAGAGGTAGGAGGATCACCGTGAGTTTGAGGCCACCCTGAGACTACATAGTGAATTCCAGGTCAGCCTGGACTAGAGTGAGACTCTATCTCAAAAACAACAAACAAACAAAAAAAGAGGTGTGAACTTCCAAAGAGGTTAAAAAGTAAAAGCAGTAATAAAAGAGTGTAATGAAGAGGGAGAATCTTACAGTGCAAAGATCCAGGTGGAGTCGTGTGCAGCTCAAGGGCCAGGGAGAAGACAGAGACCTTCCTGTGGGCCCAAATAACATATTTTAAGAGTCTGTTGCTCAAGAAGAGGTGAGTATACCTGCACCAACTATCCCAGCCAATTGTCCCTGGGCTCAGAGAAGAATCCACCCCACCTGGGCAGGAAGCGTATTTGAGAGAGATCTGATTGGGTGATTTGAGTCCTGCCACTGAGGCAGGTGGGGCAAGCTGAGATAGGCTGGTGAGCACATAGCCATGGCAAGGATATGAGTAAGATCCCTCCCTCAAGGGCCATCCTGTCTACCTGTGGCTAACCTAGCCTCTCACATTCCCTAGTCTCCTGAAAAGAAACTCTAACTGCTGTTAGAGGAAGAGGATGGTGACGAACCATTTCCTGCTGTACTAGGGCTCAGAGATATGGCAGTTAGGGTCTCTCCTGGGGCAGTGGGGGGCGGGGGCTACTCTAAAGGCCCTAGGGAGAAAACTATCAGTCAGACATCACAGTGCCTTCATCTTTCTGGCCTGGTACAAATATTATAAACATTAGTAACATAAGTATTAGAGCCTATTAGCAAGGATCAACAAGTCAAACACTATGAGGTAAGGAGGGAAGTCAGTCCCATCAGAAATGGTGAATGTGGAGACTTCCGGCCAAGATGGCAACCGCCTAGCTGCCCTGCAAATCCCGGGGAAGAAAAGGCAAGAAATTAAGGGTTTTCTGGGTCTTCTTGTCAGTGGGTGGCTCAGAAGGGGAGAAATTAGGGAATCGTGGATCCCCTCGTGGGTGGGTAGACCACCCATTTCACCAAATAGCTGTTGCGCCCTCCTTCCTTCCGCTCCCTATCCCGTGCACCGTCACTGTCCTGCATCCCATTCCGCACCTGTCACCGTCCTGCGCATTGTCCCACGGTGCCCCACCACCGTCCCACGCCCTGTCCTGCACCCCACCTCCATCCCGCACAGGGTCCTGTGCCCCTTCCCATGCCCCGCTGCAGTCCCTCGCACCACCGCCATGCCCTGTTCTGCACCCTGCTGCTGCTCCCCACTGCTGCGCCCAGCAGCTGCGGCCACTGAAGAAGCTTAAACTGATCTGCACATTTGCCCACATTACTGCTCCTGCCGCTGCACATTCAGTGAGTCCAGTCCCACAGCAACTGCCACACAAACCCTTGCCTGCGCAAGTTCAGGTGCCTTCCGGGCTAGCCCCCATTCTCCTGAGATGGGGGAGCACAGACTGTTTCTGGGTCCCAGTATTCCCAACCAGAGTTTGGGCTGCTTCAGGGCTTCTTACCTCAGTCCCCCTCCAAGCTCAAACACAGACAGCTTTGGCATATTACCACTTGAGAATTCAGGCAACTTTGGCTCCTCTGTCAGGCAGTAGATAGGCGGCTCTGGCAAGTGGGAGCCAAAGCCCAGGCTGCTTGGCAACTGCCCCAGGATGCCTCAGATTCCCATTGCACTAGAGCCCATGCTGATTCACCCACCTATGTGCCAATACACCATCATGGGCAGATTACAGTGCAAAAGAAATAACATGAAAAATCAAATGCAAGAAAATCCAGTTAGATCACCTAGTCCTACAATGAATAATACATCTAACCAAAACAGAATCGAGGATCAGAACATCAAATTGAAGCTATGAGCAATGCAACCCTGACCAACATACTGATAGAACTTGCAGGAAAGCAACAAAGGACTGACAATCGTGTGGATGCTACCATCACTAAGCTAGAACAAATTGATAAGACATTGGAAGGAGTCCAAAGAGAATTAATGGATTTGAGGGAGAGTGAAAAAAAGAGGACCTTAAAAATCAGCTGGCCATACTAAATGAAGACATAAAGAAATGCAAGGATGAATTCCAAGAATCATCAAGAAAATCAGAAAATGATATGAAAAGGGAGCTTGACAGAGCAATGGAAATGATACATAGAAAATTAGTAGAAAATGCAAACTTAATTGAACAAGTCCAAAATTCTCTAGAGGCTCTCAAGAATAGAGTCAGTGAAGTGGAGGATAGAAACTCTGATCTGGAAGATAAGATGGAAGAAACAGTTCGAGATTTCAAAAACTTCAGTAAGTTCAAAAGTTCCTGTGAACAGAATATGAGGGAATTGTGGGATACACTTAAATGTCCTAATATCAGAATCATTGGAATACCAGAAGGAGAAGAATTTCAGACCAAAGGCATGGAGAACTTATTTAACAGAATAATTGAAGAAAACTTCCCCAGTCTCTTAAAAGAAAGGCCCATTAAGATACAAGAAGCCAACAGAACTCCAAACAGACTGGACCAAAGGAGAAACTCTCCAAGACATATAATCATTAGGACACTAAACACTGATACCAAAGAGAAAATCCTAAAAGCAGCTAGGGAAAAACAGTGCACCACTTTCAAAGGTAACCCCTCAGAATTACTTCAAACTTCTCAATGGAAATCCTGAAAGCTAGAAGGGCCTGGAGTGAAACTCTCCAAAGTCTAAGAACCTGTGGATTCCAACCCAAACTACTCTACCCAGCAAAAGTATCCCTCATAATAGATGGTGAAAGAAAAACTTTCCATGACAAAACTCAGCTTTACAATTATATGAACACAAAACCAAACCTACAGAGAGTATTTCAAGAAATTCTCCACAAAGAAGAAACAAATAACCAAACTCAAATGCCTACAAGAAGCAGATCACAACAACCAAGCCCAGAGTAGGCACAAAAAACTTCAAAGCCCATGAAAACACCAAAGCACATCTACCACCACAATATGGCAGGGATCAAATCAAATCTCACAGTCATTACCATAAATATTAATGGCCTTAATTTACCCATCAAAAGACACAAGCTAACAGGATGGATCAAAAAATTAGACCCCTCAATCTGTTGTCTTCAAGAAACCCACCTCACCACTAAAGACAGACACCTCCTCAGGGTAAAGGGGTGGAAGACAATATTCCAAACAAATGGGAATAAGAAACAAGCAGGTGTAGCTATATTAATATCAGATAAAATAGACTTCAAACCAAAAATAATCAAAAAAGGCAAAGAAGGCCACTTCCTACTTATCAAGTGAACAATCCATCAAGAGGATATTACAATCATAAATCTGTATGCACCAAACACAGGGACACCACAGTTCATAAAACAAAACCTACTTGACAATAAAACAAAAATAACCACCAACACCATCATAGCTGGAGACTTCAATATACCATTATCAATAATAGACAGATCATCCAAACAGAAACTCAACAGGGAAGTAAGAGAGCTCAACAAAACCATAGATCACATATACCTAATGGACATCTACAGAACTTTCCACCCCAAATCCACAGACTACACATTCTTCTCAGCAGCCCATGGAACATTCTCTAAAATAGACCATATACTGGGTCACAAAGACTGCCTCTACATATTTAGGAAAATTGACATAATTCCCTGCATGATATCAGATCACAATGCTATATTGCTAGAAATCAACAACAAAAAACCCACCAAAAATCCCAGCGGCACCTGGAAACTGAACAGCACCCTCTTAAACAATAAATGGATAGTGGGTGAAATAAAAAAGGAAATTTCAAAATTCCTGGAATTGAATGACAATGAGAACACATCATACCAAAACTTATGGGACACAACGAAGGCAGTCCTCAGGGGAAAATTCACAGCACTCAATGCCTTCATAAAAAAGACAGAAAGATCCCAAATCAATAACCTAACCATCCACCTAAAGGCACTGGAAAAACAAGAAAAATCCAACCCAAAGAGCTCCAAAAGGAAAGAAATAATTAAAATCAGAGCAGAAATTAATGAATTGGAAACCAAGGAAACAATTAAGACAATTGACAAAACAAAGAGCTGGTTCTTTGAAAAAATAAACAAGATTGAGAAACCCCTGGCCAATTTGATCAAGCAAAAAAAGAAGAGGCTTCAAATTAAAAAAATTCAAAACAAAAAAGGAGAGATCACAACAGACATAAGTGAAATTGGGAGAATCATCAGGACTTATTTCAAAAACCTCTACTCCACAAAACTGGATAATGTGGAGGAGATGGATAAATTCCTGGGCACATACCATCTATCAAATCTAAACTCAGAGCAGATTAATCACCTCAATGAACCCATCACACTCATGGAGATTGAAAAAGTAATAAAAAAAAAAAAAACTCCCCAAAAAGAAGAGTTCAGGAACAGATGGTTTCTCAGCTGAAATCTATCAAACCTTCATGGAAGAACTCAAACCAATTTTCCATAAACTGTGCCACACAATTGAAGAACAGGGAAAGCTACCCCCAATTCCTTTTATGAAGCTAGTATCACCCTCATTCCAAAACCAGGCAGAGATGCCACAAGAAAAGAAAACTACTGGCCTATTTCCCTAATGAACTTAGATGCAAAGATCCTGAACAAAATCCTCACAAACCGAATCCAACAACACATCAAAAGCATCATCCAACTGGACCAAGTGGGATTCATCCCAGGAACACAAGGGTGGTTCAACATACAGAAATCTGTCAATGTAATACACCACATAAACAAGGTTAAACATAAAAACCACATGATCATTTCAATAGATGTAGAAAAGGCCTTTGACAAGATACATCACTTCATGATCAAAACATTGGAGAGAATTGGCATAGTTGGCACATATCTTAACATAATAAAGGCAATATACAAAGCTCCAAAGGCCCAAATAATACTTAATGGAGAGAGACTGGAGGAATTCCCATTAAGATCAGGAACAAGACAGGGTTGTCCTTTCTCACCACTGCTTTTCAATATAGTACTGGATGTCCTAGCTCAAGAAATAAGACAGGAGAAGGAAATAAAAGGGATACAATTTGGAAAGGAAGAAGTTAAGTTAGCTCTATTTGCTGATGACATGATTGTATATGTAAGAGACCTGAGAGACTCTATCCCAAAACTCCTGAAGCTGATTAACTCCTATAGCAAAGTAGCAGGATACAAAATCAATGCACAAAAATCAGTAGCATTTTTATATGCAAATGACAAAGATACAGAGAAAGAAATAAGGGACATAGTCCCATTTTCAATAGCAACAACAACAACAACAAAAAAACCTCAGAATAATGTTAACCAAGGAAGTGAAAGATCTATACAACGAAAACATAAAAACACTCAAAAAAGAAATTGAGGAGGACTTGAGAAAATGGAAAGACCTCCCATGCTCCTGGATAGGCAGAATTAACATTGTGAAGATGACAATCCTACCAAAGGCAATATCTAGATTTAATGCAATTCCAATTAAAATCCCTACAGTGTTCTTCACAGACATAGAAAAAATGATCTCAAATTTCATATGGAAAGGTAGAAGGCCTCGCATATCCAAACATATCCTCAGCAAAAGAAATACCTCTGGTGGCATCACCATACCTGATCTAAAGCTATATTACAAAGCCATACTAATAAAAACAGCATGGTACTGGCATAAAACAGGAGTATGGACCAATGGAATAGACTTGAGGACCCAGATTTTGGGTCAAGCAACTATTTCTACTTGATATTCGAAAAAGGCCCGAACAATATAGGCTGAAAAAAGACAGCATCTTCAACAAATGGTGCTGGACAAACTGGATAACCACATGCAGGAAACTGAAACTTAATCCACACATGTCACCATGCACTACACTCAAATCCAAATGGATCAAAGACCTCAATATAAGACCAGAAACTTGGATATGACTGGTAGAAAATTTAGAAAGTACTTTCCATGATATAGGAATGGAAAAAGACTTCCTGAACAAAACCCCAGTAGCTCACAATCTTAAACTGTCACTCAACCAATGGGATCATATGAAACTGAAGAGTTTCTTTACAGACAAGCATACAGTAAGCAAAGCCAATAGATTACCCACAGAATGCGAGAAAATATTTGTGGGTTATCCAACTGATAGAGGCCTAATCTCTAGAATCTACAAAGAACTCAAAAATCTAAACAGTAAGAAGTCAAACACCCCACTCAAAAAATGGGACAAAGAGATGAACAGGCAGTTTACAGAGGAAGAAATACAAATGGCAAACACACACTTAAGAAAATGTTCATCATCCCTAATCATCAGAGAAATGCAAATTAAAACAACTATGAGATTCCACCTTGCCCCAATAAGAATAGCAAACATTAAAAAAAAAAAAAAGAAAGAAAGAAAGAAAAGAAAATAAATGCTGGTGAGGATGTGGAGAAGCAGGAATACTCATCCACTGTTGGTGGGAATGTAGGATGGTACAACCACTTTGGAAAGCAATATGGAGACGCCTGAAAAACTGACTATAGAGATACCAACAGACCCAGTTATTCCCTTACTGGGCATCTACCCTAAAACCTTCGAACCACAGGCCAGAGAGATTTGCTCAACCATGTTTGTAGCGGCTTAATTTGTAATAGCTAAGAGCTGGAATCAACCCAAATGTCCATCACTAGAAGAATGGATAACTAAGATGTGGTATATCTACACAATGGAATTCTATACAGCAGTAAGAAAAAATGACACAAAGAAATTTGATGAAAAATAGTTGAACCTGGAACAGATCATTCTCAGTGAACTTACCCAATCACAGAAAAAAAATCGCCACATAGCCTCACTCATCTATAGCACCTAACCTGAATCTACCCAAGATACCTTACATACCCAGCAAGCATTTCATGGACTAGACACTAGGAGGGATGGGGACGGAGGGGAGGGCATCGAAGGGATAGGAAACACTAATCTAGACCCAAACAGCAATGGTGCCATAAAATTCTACTTCCTAAAAGGTAGACCAAATGGCAGAACCTTCACCAGGCCCTTACAGGAAACACCTGAACCACAAGACACTGGAGAGGGTAGGATCAAGTCTAACCTAAATCCTCTACATCTTCCCTCCCTCCCTCTCCCTCTCTCTCTCTCTCGCCTCTCTAACTCCTATATATTAGTTACCTTTTCCCCTCATTTTCTTAGGGGCACTGACCTATAACTCCCAGTACCAGCATGGGACTATCACCCACAATGAGCTTTTGATCAGAGAAACCTACAAGGTTTCCTAAAAGAATGACAGATTTCTGTCAGAGTACTTGATGACCCACCAAAGGTTAGTGGTAAGACCCTATTGCTGAAGACACCATATGCAGCTTATAGGTAAAATGGAACAGCATGGCTGGAAGCCAGGAGAGAGTCAGTCCCCATACAGTCAACGTGTCTAGTGCCAGAAGGTGCTACATGGGCAACTGGGGGAAATGACCAATATCTGTCCAAGCAACTCATGGTCCAACCTACTTAGCAGCAAATAACCTGTTGTGATGCCCACACAAGTGCAATAGTGGCACACAGCCATGGTGAGGAACCAACTGCTCGGCTAACTTATCCCCTCAGTGGTACAAGACCCATAGCTGGAACTGGGAAACAAGTCAGAACCATATCCAAACATAAGCCCACTCTCCAATATCAAGTTACCATCAATCATGGGGTACAAGAGGGCCTACACCTATTAAACTCTATAAAAAACGTAAGGGTTGGGGCTGGAGAGATGGCTTAGCGGTTAAGCGCTTGCCTGTGAAGCCTCAGGACCCCGGTTCGAGGCTCTGTTCCCCAGGTCCCACGTTAGCCAGATGCACAAGGGGGCGCACGCGTCTGGAGTTCATTTGCAGAGGCTGGAAGCCCTGGCGCGCCCATTCTCTCTCTCTCCCTCTATCTGTCTTTCTCTCTGTGTCTGTCGTTCTCAAATAAATAAATAAAATATTTAAAAAAAAAAAAGTAAGGGTTATCTCATTTGACCTGGTGCTAACTTACTCTCCATTGGAGAATCTGCTTCTCTTTTTCAGATAGATGCAGATCCTAAGGAGATCCTAAGGAGAGAGCCACCCCATCATACCTCAAAAGGGCCCTGACTAAAACTAAGGAAAATTGGCGAAACAAGCAAGGGTGCTGTTTTCCTGATCAACCAGATACCAGCACAAGGGGGAAGGAAACCAACACAGAGAAAAATCAACTCCTACCAAATCAGAGAGCCAGAGCCTCAGAGGCTCCCAACACCTCATCACTGAAGCAAACCAAAAATGAACCCAACATGGCTCAGGGAAATTTTGCGGAAGAAGGGGCAGAAAAAATGATGGGTCATGATATACAGAGACATTTATCATACCAATGACTGTGGGCTAACCCCACAATGCACGACCCATTTATATCAACAAGGAGGGGCCAATGGGGAGGGGGTAGGTCATGGATGAGCCTAATAATGGTACCAAACTGCCTGTACTTGCAGAATAGAAAACTAATTTAAAAAATAAAAAATAAAAGAAATGGTGAATGTTCTGGGTTTTTTTGGGGGGGGGGGGATTTGGTTTTTTGAGGTAGGGTCTCACTCTAGCCCAGGCTGACCTAGAACTCACTATGTGGCCTCACAGTGATCCACCTACCTCTGCCTCCTGAGTGCTAGGATTAAAGGCGTGTGCCACCATGCCCAGTCATGTTCTGTTCTTTTTTTTTTTAATTTTTAAATTTTTATTAACATTTTCCATGATTATAAAAAAATATCCCATGGTAATTCCCTCCCTCCCCACCCCCACACTTTCCCCTTTGAAATTCCATTCTCCATCATATTACCTCCTCATTACAATCATTGTACTTACATATATACAATATCAACCTATTAAGTATCCTCCTCCCTTCCTTTCATGTTCTGTTCTTTTTTTAAAAATTTTATTTATTTATTTATTTATTTGAGAGCGACAGACACAGAGAGAAAGACAGATAGAGGGAGAGAGAGAGAATGGGTGCGCCAGGGCTTCCAGCCTCTGCAAACGAACTCCAGACGCGTGAGCCCCCTTGTGCATCTGGCTAACATGGGACCTGGGGAACCGAGCCTCGAACTGGGGTCCTTAGACTTCACAGGCAAGCGCTTAACTGCTAAGCCATCTCTCCAGCCCTCATGTTCTGTTCTTAATAGGTGTTCAAGGGGACTCGTATAGATGGAGCTGGATTATTGCATAATCATCTGGGTGTGAACTGCTTGGTTGTGAGCAGAAATAAAGTTAAAACAGCAGTTGATTATACAAGGTCCAAAGATTGACAAAATGGCCAAGAAGATTATAATGATTATCTTTTTCCACCATGAAAAACTTAAGCTCCACTCCCAGGACTGTTTACTGAGTGGAACAGTAGCATCTGTCATGGTATAATTCTGTTTATGCAGGTTTTGCAAAGCAGATGCAACATTAGCAGAATTATCAGAAATGTATACAGAACATTCAACCTTAATAATGGCACACGTGTCACCTTGGACTGCAGTGAGCGTGTCTAGAGCCATGATGGCTTTCCTTGTCATTTGAACCTTAGAATTGAGGAGATTCCCTCAGCTGTGTCATTTAAAGCCTTTTAGGTATATTTAGTGAGACTTTGTATGTACCAGATGACATCTTCTATGCCAATAGATGGAATAAAGACTAAATGATCATACCATTGAAAAACTGATCTAGTCTACTGGTGTTTTAAAACCTGTAAATTGCCTGGGAACTAAGTTTTTTACTTGTCTCCCATGCATCCAGGGAAATCCAAGAGTGTAACTTCCAGTCCATCCTGGGGGTACCAGGGCCAAATGTTGGCACCACAGACCATTGTGTGCCATTAGGGGCTGCCCAACATACGTTTGGCCTCAGGACCCATGTAGTAGCAAATGATTCTGATGGCTGGAGGGTAATGATATTCTGGCACAAGTCTGAAAGAACCCATCCTAGGTAATGAACCCTTCTCTTAAATTTTTATAAAACAATTGGATTCCACTAACTGAAAATGAATATGTAGGTAGAAACATTGGGTGCAGAGAACAGTGTTTTCAGGAGAGGGAAGCTTTGTATACAGGCCAATAGGTACAGGAACTTGGTATTCAAAGAATAGAGGGAAGGTATCATAAGCTCTAGGAATTCCAGGATCTCTCTTAAGGAATTAGTACCTTGCCCTGGCCTCAAATTCCTCAATGAGATTAATGGCATTTTGTTTTGTTTTCTTTTGTTTTTTCGAGGTAGGGTCTCACTCTGGCCCAGGCTGACCTGGAATTCACCCTGAGATTACTCAGGGTGGCCTTGAACTCATGGCCACCCTCCTACCTCTGCCTCCTGAGTGCTGGTATTAAAGGCCCGGCTTAATGGTATCATCACTAATTGCTTCCTTCCACTTCTTGTTGACATCCTTGTTTCATTACCTGGCACTTTCAGGATGGCTTAATCCCATGGCTACCAAGTTAAGTCACTTGTCATATAGGAGCTCAGCTGTAAGCGAGGTGGGGAGTTTCAGCTCCTATCTGCATGATCCTCAGCAATGCAAGAAACCAGGTGTGGGGGTGTTGTGGAACTTTCCTGAAAAGATCACTCCAACACCAGCATGAGTGAAAGTAGAGGAGTCTTTCCCAGGGACCAAAGGTGGGATCACTCCCCAAAGTAACTTTGGTTGACTTTCATTTTATAGTGTTCATAGCTGAGGGAAGGGGTGAGCAAACAAGCGGGAAGCTGGTTTGTAGAATCAGGACATGACACTTAGCTTGTACAGTCTATATGATCTTAAATAATTTTTCAAATCATACCTATGAATCAACAGGCATGTGAATCATGTAGTCAGGTCACCCTAAACATGAGCTCTATTTTACTCTTTTTTAGTCTAAACTGCCCTTTCCTCTAATTGTCCCTCTGGGTTCCCCTAGACAATTCTGTCTTTGGGATTCCTTCAGCTGCTGACAGAGACAAGTTCGGCTCCTCAGCAGTTAACTCGTACAGTGACTTAGTGCATCAGCCCTGCTTTCTGCTTCTTGTCCACTACAGTGGTGCAAGCCTATAATCTCAGTGCAGGGTGGTACAGATGAGAGAATCGACCTGGGTTACATGAGACCGTCTCATAAATAAGTAAACAAATTGTTAAAATGGTATTATATGTATTTTACCACAATAAAACCAGCTATAGGCAGGTGTGGTGGAACACGCCTTTAATCCCAGCACTCAGGAGGCAAAGGTAGGAGAATCGCTGTGAGTTCAAGGCCACCCTGGGAATACAGAGTGAATTCCAGGTCAGCCTGAGCTAGAGTGAGACCATACTTCAAAAAACAAACAAACAAACAAAAAACAGTTATATAGTACTAGAGACATTGTGAGAACCATTTTCAGGAAATAAAACGGCCACATGCTCTTTGGGACGGTTAATAAATACATAGCAGGATGAGTACCTAGCTGTGTAGGTGATGGACTTAATACTTAGGCCCTTTATCTCAGCAGTGTGTACTCAGAAAAGCCCACATGCTAACAAGGCAGAAAACAGAAGTCTAGCCAGTATGTCCTAACAACCTTGTGTTGAGCAGGAGGAATTCATCCCCATCCCAGTCACTTCTCCAGGGTTTTTACTCCCCACCATTGTCTTCCAGATATCTAGGCAAGTACTCCACCACTGAGCCACATTATCAACACATCTTCTCATTCCATTATTGCTCTTTCTAGAGCTGTTTCTGGGAGAGTTGATCCAGAGGGGTGCACATTGCCATACTAGAACCAGATCTTTTCAGGAAAGTGAATTTGTAATGAAACCTCTTCCGCTGATAGGAATTTTTGCTAACTTTCCAGCATGTGTTTATTATTTTTCCATTGCAGCATAACAAATCAACACAAAATTAACAGCTTCAAACCTCAGGCACTTAACAGTTTGCATTTCTACATCTCAAAGGTCCAGGCATGAGGCAGTTGGATTCTCCAGGGGAGAGATCTCTAGAGGCCCTTCCCAGCTTAGTAAGGTTTGTAGCAGGATTACATCACTTTGGTTGTAGAGCTGAGGTCCCTATTTTCTTACTAAGCTTTAAAAAAATTATTTATTTACAATGACAGAAGAGAATGAGAGAGAGGGAATGGGTGTGCCAGGGCCTCTTGCCACTATAAACAAATTCCAAATACATGTGCAACTTTGTGCATCTGGCTTTATGTAAGTACTGGGGAATAGAACCAGGTCTAGAAGGCTTTGCAAGCAAGTGCCTTTAACCACCAAGCCATTTCTCCATTACCTCTTGCTAGCTTTTGGCTGGAGTTGCTCTCAACTTCATGAGACAATTTTCAAGTCCTTGCTATCCAAACTGGTGGTGGAGTGCTTTTAACATGATTGGGGCCCAAAATCCAATCCCCAGCATCCTTGGGAAAGAGTGGGTTAAAACATTTCTTGCCAAGAAAAACCTTACTCTATTCAAGGACTTGCCTGCTTACTTCAAGCCCCCACTAGGACTTCTATTTTGAAAACAACTGATTGGGACTTCGTGTGTGTGTGTGTGTGTGTGTGTGTGTGTGTGTGTGTGTGTGTGTGTGTGTGTGTTTGGTTTCTTGAAGCAGGTTCTCACTCCACCCCAGGCTGACCTTGAACTCACAGCAATCCTCCTACCTCTGTTTCCTGAGTGCTGAGATTAAAAGCATGCACCACCATGCCTGGCTCAACATTTTTTTTTTTTTCTGGGGAAGCAAGTGTAGCATTAAGATTTAAACCACTTCCAGCTGTGGGTGACTTTTTCCCTTGGCTGGGCCTGGGCTGGCTTGGCCCAGACTCAGGCCAAGGCCTAGCCAGGAGGGGCTCAGCCTAAGACCCAGCCCAGGCCCAACTTGAAGGGCCCCCGAACCCTTACTCTCTACATGGATTCTTTATCCCCTCCAGCTCCCCACATGGCAGGAGCTCCATGAACTTTCTTTTCTCTTTCCACCACTTTTTCCTCAGACCCATATCTGGTCACATGGACTCCTGAACTACATGTGGCCCACATGGGCTTTGGGGCTCCACATGGTGTACTTCTCTTCTCCCCAGTTTATCTCCCCTTACCTCCCAGCTTTCCCCTTTCTGCACTCCTTTGTAAAATCTGAATAAAATGTGGTATTAAAAAAGTGGGGGGGGGCGCTGGAGAGATGGTTTAGTGGTTAAGCGCTTGCCTGTGAAGCCTAAGGATCCTGTTTCGAGGTTTGATTTCCCAGACTTACCTTAGCCAGATGCACAAGGGGGCACACGCATCTGGAGTTAGTTTGCAGTGGCTGGAGGCCCTGGTGTGCCCATTCTCTCTCTCTCTCTCTTTCTCTCTCTCTCTCTCTCTCTCTCTCTCTCTCTGTCTCTCTCTCTCTCTCTCTCTCTTTCTATCTGCCTCTTTTCTCTCTGTCTGTTGCTCTCAAATAAATAAATAAGATTTAAACCACCTGGACATGGTGACACAAGCCTTTAATTCTAGCACTCAGGAGGCTGAGTTTAGGAGAATAGAGGCCAGACTGAGACTACATAGTGAATTCCAGGTCAATTTGGGCTAGAACAAGACCCTATCTGGAAACAACAAAAATCAAGAACAAAACAAAACAAAAAAGATCTAAACCAGGTGAGGCAGTTAGGGTCACAGGACCCAGAAAGGAAACACTAGGAATGTCTTTGAGCCTGTTGCAGTGTCCCCTTTGCTAAAGATCAGAGAAGAATCTGGCTTCCCCTTATCTTGTGCCTAAAAGAGTTATATAGAACTATTTTTTTCATAAACAGCCTGAGTCCCTCTCTGGGAAGGAGTTTTCCTTTCCTAAAATTAAGGTTTAAATCCAATCCCGACATTCTACTTGGTTAAGCTTGACCCTAAACTTGGCTTCACATCTGGCTTCTTCTTGACACAACCCCTAGCCCAGACCAATAAGGTAATACCCACCACAATATGGTTATGGTTGATGTTTACCACGTGAGCAAGGTCTCCTGTTGGCTTTTAACCTCTCCTGAACTTCCAGGTCCTTGCTCTGGTAAGGCCCCTCTTCTCAGTCTAGCTAGGCTGAAATGAGGGAGGAACCCCATAGCTACTTCCAGCCCCTCCTGCCTTCCACATGGCAGGAGCTCACTGTACTTTTCTTCTCCATTTCCTCTACAAAGTTGTTGCAGTCATGTGTGCATTGCTGGCAGAAGTCACCTGACCAAGAGCAGCTTTTGGGAAAAAGGATTTATTTTGGCTTACAGACTCGAAGGGAAGCTCCACGATGGCAAGGGGAAATGATGGCATGAGCAGAGGGTGGACATCATCCCCTGGCCAACGTAAGGTAAACAATAGCAACAGGAGAGTGTGCCAAATACTAGTAAGGGGAAACTGGCTATAACACCCACAAGCCCATCCCCAACAACACACTGCCTCCGGAAAGCATTAATTCCCAAATCTCTATCAGCTGTATACCTAGGATTCAGAACACCTAAGTTTATGGGGGACACCTGAATTAAACCACCACAAAAGTATTTCTAAAATCCCTTTTAATGTTTTTTCCCAATCCCAGGCTTGGCTATGACTAAGCTTAGAGACCACGTGGATGCACCCATCCATCCTTGGGACTCACTTTCCCTTGTTCCCCTAACTTTTCCCCGAATAAATGTAATAATTTAATAATTATCTTTCTCAGTCTGTTTTAATTCAATTCTTAGGTTTTTTTATTGACAACTTCCATAATTGTTAACAATATTTGATGGTAATTCCTTCCCTCCCCCCACTTTCCCCTTTGAAATTCCACTCTCCATCATATCCCCTCCCTCTCTCAACCAGTCTCTCTTTTAACTTGATGTCATGATCTTTTCTTCTTATTATGATGGTCTTGTGTAGGTAGTGTCAGGAACTGTGAGGTCATGGATATCCAGGCCATTTTGTGTTTGGAGGAGGATGTTGTAAGGAGTCCTACCCTTCCTTTGGCTCTTACATTTTTCAGCCACCGCTTCCACAATGGACCTTGAGCCTTGGAGGTGTGATAGAGATGTTGCAGTGCTGAGCACTCCTCTCTCACTTCTTCTCAGCACCATGGTGCCTCCTGAGTTATCCCAAGGTCACTGCCATTTGAAAAGAGAAGCTTCTCTAACCAATAGTGAGGGTAGCATTAACATACTGGTGTTAACATAAAGAGAAGTGTTTACTGGCCACTTTGGTGAGCATAGTATATACATTTAGCCAGACACCAGCAGACATTATACCCCTAGGGCCCATGACTACCCCTGTTGTAGGTTTTCAGTATCAGGGATGGAATGGGCCTCCAGTCAAATTAGAGGGTGGTTGAATTTCCCCATAACAGACGTGCCACTGTTGCACCCGTTGGCTCATTTGGCCTGGCAGGCCAAATATAAGGCTTACAGTGTCCACTGTTGAGCATCTTTACTGGTGATTTATCTCCGGCCCATTGAACTGCATGCAGCATAGCTTTTCCCAGCTTCCTGTTAGCTGGTCTATATGGAGGAGGTTTTCAGCTCAGCTCCATCAGGATTACTTAGTGACCTTGCAGCCCATGTGGAGTCTTCAGCAATGGGGTCTTACCATCTATACCTGGTGGGAAACCAAGGGCCTCAGCAATGGCCTGTAATGTTTTGGGGACATCAGTGACCTCCCTGGCCAACAACTCACTGGAAAGTATCCCACACCTGCCACTGAAAATTTTCTAGTTACAATCTATGGCTCCTGAATGTTCCATTGTCCAAAAAAGTAGGTTTCCATATGACTTATTTATATTCTCTTAATATAAATAATCTCTTCCACTGACCTCACTTAGGCCTTTTCACCCCTGTTAATCTGTTCTTCTACTTACATATATACAGTACCATGCTATTAAGACCCCACTCCCTCCCTTTCTACTCCCTTAATATCCTTTTTCTAGCTTACTGGCCTCTGCTATTAAGTTTTATTCCTACTCACATAGAAGTCCAAAGGTTTGTAGCTAGGATCTACATGAGAGAGAACAGCATGACATTGGCTTCTGGGCCTGGGTTACCTCACTAAGTATAATCCTTTCCAGATCCATCCAATTCCCTGAAAATTTCACAACTTCAATTTTCTTTACCTCTGAGCATTGTGTAAATGTGCCACATCTTCATTATCCACTTACCAGTTGAGGGACATCTAGGCTGGTTCCATTTCCTAGCTATCGTGAATAGAGTGGCAATAAACATGGTTCAGCAAGTATCTCTAAGGTAGTGAGATGAGTCCTTAGGATATATGCCTAAGAGTGGTATAGCTGGATCATATGGTAGATCTATGTTTAGCTGTCTCAGGATACACCACACTGATTTCCACAATGGCTGGACCAGATTGCATTCCCCCCAACAGTGTAGAAGGGTTGCTCTTTTTCTAGATCCTCACCAGCATTTATGGTCATTTGTTTTCATGATGGTAGCCAATCTGACAGGAATGAGATGGAATCGCAACATAGTTTTAATCTATATTTCCCCCATGACTAGGGATGTAGAACATTTTTTTAGATGTTTATATGCTGTTGCAGTCCAGTTCTCATTGCTGGTGGAAATCACCCAACCAAGAGCAGCTTCTGGGAAAAAGAGATTTATTTTGGCTTACAGGCTCGAGGGGAAGCTCCACAATGACAGGGGAAAACGATGGCATGAGCAGAGGGTGGACATCACCCCCTGGCCAACATAAGGTGGACCACAGCCACAGGAGGGTGTGCCAAACACTGGCAAGGGGAAACTGGCTTTAATACCCATAAGCCTGCCCCCAACAATACACTCCCTCCAGGAGGCGTTAATTCCCAAATCTCCATCAGCTGGGAACCTAGCATTGAGAACACCTAAGTTTATGGGGGACACCTGAATCAAACCACCACATATGCCATCTGTATTTCTTCTTTTGAGAACTCTCTATTTAGTTCCATAGCCCATTTTTTAATTGGATTGTTTGGTTTCTTATTATTTAATTTTTTGAGTTCTTTGTATATCCTAGATATTAATCTTCTATCAGATGTTTAGCATGCAAAGATTTTCTCACATTCTGTATGTTGCCTCTTTGCTCTATTCACAGTGTCCTTTGCTGTACAGAAGCTTTGTAATTTTATGAGATCCCCGTGACTGATATCTGTGGTTTTATTTCCTGAGCCACTGGGTTTATATTCAGAAAGTCATTGCCTATGCCAATAGGTTGAAGGGTTTCCCCTACTTTTTCCTCTATCAGTTTCAGAGTTTCAGGTCTGATATTAAGATCTTTAATCCATTTGGACTTAATTATTGTACATGGAGAGAGATAATGATCTATTTTCATCCTTCTACAGATACATATCCAGTTTTCCCAGCACCATTTGCTGAAGAGGCTGTCTTTTCTCCAATGAGTATTTTTGGCATTTTTATCAAATATCAGGTGGCTATAGCTAACCAGGCTTACATCTGGACCTCTATTCTGTTCCATTGATCTATATGTCTGTTTTGTGCCAATACCATGCTGTTTTTGTTACTATGGCTCTGTAATATAGGTTAAAATCAGGTATGGTGATACCACCACCCTTATTTTTGTTTCTCAAAATTGTTGTAGATATTCAAGGTTTTTTGTGCTTCCAAACTAATTTTTGGATTGTTTTTTCTATTTCTGTGAAGAATGCCATTGGAATTTTAATGGGGATTGCATTAAGTGTGTAGATTGCTTTTGGTAACATTGCCATTTTCACAATATTGATTCTTCCAATCCAAGAACAAGGGCTATCTTTCCATTTCCTAGTGTCTTTGTGACTTCTCACTTTGAGTGTTTTAAAGTTTTCATTTTAGAGATGCTTTACTTCCTTGTTTAGGTTTATTCCAAGGTACTTTTTTTTAATGCAATTGTGAATGGGAGTGATTCTCTGATTTCATCCTCTGTGTTTTTGTTGTTAGCATATAGGAAGGCTACTGATTTCTGTGTGTTTATTTTGTATCATGCTACATGGCTGTAGGTTTTGATCAGCTCTAACAGTTTGCTAGTAGAGTCTTTAGGGTCCTTTATGTATAGAATCATGTCATCTGCAAATAATGATAACTTGATCTCTTCCTTTCCAATTTGTATCCATTTTATGAGTATCTCTTGCCTTATTGCCAAGGCTAAGACTTCCAGTACTGTATTAATTAAAGTGGGGACAGTGGACACCCTTGTCTTGTTCCTGATTTTAGTTGAAAAGCTTCAAGTTTTTCCCCATTTAGTATTATGTTGGCTGTAGGTTTGTCATAAATAGCCTTTATTATGTTGAGATATGTTCCTTCTTCTTTTTTTTTTTAAATTTTTATTTATTTATTTGAGAGCGACAGACACAGAGAGAAAGACAGATAGAGGGAGAGAGAGAGAATGGGCGCGCCAGGGCTTCCAGCCTCTGCAAACGAACTCCAGACGCGTGCGCCCCCTTGTGCATCTGGCTAACGTGGGATCTGGGGAACCAAGCCTCGAACCAGGGTCCTTAGGCTTCACAGGCAAGCGCTTAACCGCTAAGCCATCTCTCCAGCCCTCTTCTTCTTTTTTTTGTGAGTTTTGAGGTAGGGTCTCACTCTGGCCCAGGCGAACCTAGAATCCAACATGTACTATACCCTGAATTCTTGTTCTTGATCTTTTTATAGTGTCCTGAATATCTTGAAATTCCTATCCATACTTTCCTATTAATTTGTCTTTCTCTTCGTTGGACTGTATTAACTCTGCCACCTCATCTTCTAGTTAAGATATTCTGTTCTCTCCTTCACCCATTTCACTGGTGATATTTTCTATAGCATTTTTTATTTTACTGACTGTTTTTCATTGCTAGTGTTTCTGACTGCTTTTTTTCTCTATTATTTCTACTTCCTTATTTATGTTTTATATTGACCTGCTTATTTCATTAAATTGTTTTCCTAGGTCTTCTCTGATTTCTCTTATTTCCTCTTTCATTTCTTTGATTTCCTCATGCATATTTATAATCATTCTTTTGAAATCTTTCTCAGGTATTTCCTCTATATCAGTCTCACTGGAGGTCATTTCTAATGCACTTTTTGGTGGAATATTGTTAATTCACCTCTTTGTTAAAAATAAATATGAGGGCTAGGGAGATTGCTTAGTGGTTAAGGTGCTTGCCTACAAAGCCCAAGGACCCATGTTCAATCTCTCTCCAGATCCCATGTCAGCCAGACACATAAAGGTGATGCAAGCATAGTGTTACACATGTGCACTAGGTGGCAGAAACATCTAGAGTTTGATTGCGGTGGCTGATACCTTGGAGCACCAATTCTCTCTCTGCTGTTCTCTCACTCTTGCTCTCTCTAAGAAGAAAAATTTAAGGTTTGGAGTTTAAGGACTTTTCCTGAATCCCCCAAGCCCCATTACAGGTATAGGGATAATTACTTAATTTAATCTTCTATTACAAAATAATTTAGGGCTGGAGAGATAGATGGCTTAGTGGTTAAGGCACTTGCCTTCAAACTCAAAGAACCCAGGTCCAATTCCCCAGGACCCACGTAAGCCAGATGTACAAGGTGGCACATGCATCTGGAATTTGTTTGCAGAAGCTAGAGGCCCTGGTGTGCCCATTGTCTCTCTCTCTCTCTCTCTCTCTCTCTCTCTCTCTCTCTCTTTCTGCCTCTCTCAAATAAGTAAATAAATAATAGAGCAAAAAAGAGTATTATTTAATTACAATATTATTTAAAGAATATTGGTGCAGAGCTCGCAATGTTGCTCAATGGGAAACACTTGTCTAACATGCAGTAGACCTTGGGTTCAATTCTCAGCACTACAAAACAAACAAACAATAACAACAAAGGAGAATGTATGTGGGAAGCCATGCTGGCTTCGTCAGGCTTTGCCATGTCAGCTTGTTTACTGCTTTTGTATCCTAATTGTCTGCGCATGAGCACATGATGTTATTCTAATATGGTTGCTCACCCATCCCGATTGGGTGATGCAAAATCATCTGATGAGACTTAAGCCAATCAGACGACGCTATACAATCACATGACCATAAGTATATAAGCTTGGCGCTCCGTAGGGTCGGGGTCCTTCTCTCTTTCAGTTTGGAGCTCCCAATAAAGTGTGCTTGAGAAGAATCCTGTTGTTGTCGTTCTTCCTGCTGGCGGGAGGGGCGCAACAAGTGGTGCCGAAACCCGGGAACTTGTCAACAAACGGCCAATTGAGAGGACCCCTGAGGATACTTCCGAGGGAGGATTCAGAACTCAACACACGGAGCGGTGGTACCGGTAAGTCCCCTGGTGCTATATGATAAGTTTTTGCCTGTAACTGATCTATAAGTAACGTATATAAGGTTGCAAAATGGGACAACACCACTCTACCTTTTTGGAGCCACTTCAGGAAGTATTAAAACAACGTAAACTTAAGATTTCAGATAAAACTCTTAAAGGGTTTTTGGAAGAAGTGGATATGATAGCGCCTTGGTTTGAGCTGACTGGGGGTTTAAATTTGACCTGCTGGGATAAGTTAGGCAGAGACATCGACCGTGAGTCAGAAACGCAAAAGTTGCGCGCAGGTACACAGCCCTTATGGCGCTTGGTGCGATCATGTTTGGAGGACAAACGTTGTGAAGAAGTGATCAGGGAAGGCCAACGCATATTAGCACATCATCAAGATAGTATGTCAGAGTCTGAAGAAAGTAAAAGGGGACAACAAAAAAAGGTTAAAATGAAAAGTGAACCTAGGTTTCAGATAGAACAGAATAAATGTGCACAGAATAAAAGTAAATCACAAAAGGAAGGGCCACATTCAGGTCCGAAGCTATATCCAGATTTAACGGAACTTGCAAATTTATATATAGAAAGTTCTAGTGAATCTGAGGGAGAAGAATTAACTCCAGAGGAAGAACAGGATTTTGAGGAAGTAGAGACCAAGTATGTTCGGGAATGTTCTAGACCCAGACAAGATGGCGTCTTTACTCCTCCTCCAGCTTATGCCTCTACAAGTAAAAAATGTAAACAACAAGATGGCCGACTTCCGTTCGGGGCGTGTCCTTCATCCGGATGTAGTTTGATAAAACCAGAGACTTGGAGAAAGTTGGCTAGTGCTTATCCAGTTTTTGAGGACCCTAATACCAATACTAGATATCATGAAGCTATAGGATATAAGGAACTCAAGGATCTTGCAGAAGCTACTAGAACTTATGGGATAAATGCTTCTTTTACTATGGCTTTGTTAGAATGTCTTTCTAGCAATTGTATGACTCCAGCAGATTGGTTTGGAGTATCAAAGGCTTGTTTAAGCCTAGGACAATATTTAGATTGGAAATCTCTATATACTGATGCTGCTCAAAGTCAAGCCAGAATAAATGCAGCAAATAATCAGCCAGTATGGAATTTTGATATGCTTATGGGACAAGGACAATGGGCTAATAATCAGATTGCCTATCCTCTTCAAGTTTATCAGCAAATAAATGCTATTGCTCTCAGAGCCTGGAGGGCATTGCCAAATAGAGGGGAAGTATCAGGCAACCTTACTAAAATTATTCAGGGAGCTACTGAACCATTTTCAGACTTTGTAGCTCGCATGATGGAAGCAGCTGGTCGTATTTTTGGTGATGCTGACCAAGCCATGCCACTTGTGGAACAACTAATTTACTTTTGTCCCCATTCCAGTAGAGGCGGATCCAACTACCTTTCCTTTAGTAGGACTTATTCGTCATAAAAGAGATTTTGGTATTACTGCAGCAATCATTTCAGCCATAGTCATTTCAGCTGCAGCAGTAACTACTGCTGCTCTTGCATCTCAAGCTCAAACTGTGGAAGTTGTTAATAACATAGTAGAAAAGACTTCTGCAGCATTAGAAACACAAGAAGCAATTAATAAGCACCTTCTTGCTGGTATTCATCTAGTTAATCAAAGAGTAGATCTGGTGCAGAATCAAGTAGAGGAATTATATAAAATAATACAACTTGGATATGTTTCCCAGTATCAACATTTGTGTATTACTCCTTTGCAATTTAATTTTACTGCTTCTTTTAATCAGAGTCGCAAGCTAGCTGAATTTTTGGCAGGAAACTGGACACTTGAAGGAGAGCAGCTATCTCGGAAGTTATTGTTCCAGATTGTACAGCTGAATGGAACTCATCTGGAGCCAATCTCTTTGGGAGATTTTACTTCTTGGCTATCTTCTGCATTTTCTTTCTTTAAGGAATGGGTGGGGGTGGCTATGTTCGGAGCAGCCCTTTTGTGTGGTATGGTGTTCTGTCTCTGGCTTATCTGTCGAATCAGACGACAACGTCAGCAGGATAACATAAAGATTGTTCAGGCACTTATGGCTTTGGATCAAGGAGCATCTCCACAAGTATGGCTGGCTAGCCTGCGTAATGGTTAGTTTCACCCTGTCTTATGTAAGGCCTTTGCACACCAAGTGACCTTGTTGTCATTGTACCTTGGAAGGCTTACATCCCTGCATGAGCAGCCTTTGCACCCCGAAGGGATTTTTCTCATTGCACTCGGGAAGGTGCTTAAGCAAGTTTTTGGTCTTAGGCTCTACCCTCGATCGGACTGGCCATCATGAGGGTTGGTCCTTGATCGGGTATCCTGAGGTTCAAAACAATTTTTTAAAGGGGGAACTGTGGGAAGCCATGCTGGCTTCGTCAGGCTTTGCCATGTCAGCTTGTTTACTGCTTTTGTATCCTAATTGTCTGCGCATGAGCACATGATGTTATTCTAATATGGTTGCTCACCCATCCCGATTGGGTGATGCAAAAATCATCTGATGAGACTTAAGCCAATCAGACGACGCTATACAATCACATGACCATAAGTATATAAGCTTGGCGCTCCGTAGGGTCGGGGTCCTTCTCTCTTTCAGTTTGGAGCTCCCAATAAAGTGTGCTTGAGAAGAATCCTGTTGTTGTCGTTCTTCCTGCTGGCGGGAGGGGAGCAACAAATGTACATGCAAAAACATCTGAAAATGTCACTTTATAAAATTCGGTAATATACAAAAAGTAAATATGCATTTACCTTTGGCCCAGTGATTCTACTGTTTTAGGTTAACTTTCAAGAAAATCAGCTTTTCAAAATGCCCTGTGGCAAGCCTGTGTTAGAAGCTGCCAGCTTCCATGGGTATGCTAAAGAGCGTTTCTGCGGGGACAGTACTTAGGGGGCAGCCCAAAAACCTGACTGCCAAGGTAGAAAGCCCAGGCCAGGAGGACCGCTTCAGGTTCCAGTAGGTAATTGGGTCACAGCTGTGCTCCAGCAGCTCTTCCTCCAAATACACAAGCACCATGTCTTCAGGCAGCTTCTCTCTCTGACTTCTTTTCTTCACCAGTGCCACAGGTGACTACAGGCTCTCCTCTGCACCAGAGTCTTTTGATGGAGACCCTGAGTCACAGCTGTTGGGATGTGGCCCTGTCCTCTGAGGTAGAATTCAGTATTTTTAGCTGCCTAATTAACTGCTCTAGCACCTCCTCTGTGAAAAGGGTGCCTTTGTAGCAAGGGCCCAGCAGTGTGGGGAAGATGGAGGGTGGCCGACAGCACCTGGCCATGGCTTCCTTCAGTGACTTCAGCATGGAGTCAATGCCCATTGTCTCCCCAAAGAGCATCTCGACTTTCCTGCTGAGGATAGGAATCATGGGGATAACCTGGCTCAGAGTGGACATGTGGGCGCTGATCTCCGGAATTGTAGCATTAAAGGGTCTCAGCACATGACATACAGACTGCATGACCTCCCATTGGTCACAGCTGATAAGTTCTCTGAAGTTACACTCAATGGACACCTCATTAACTGCCCTCTTTTGCTTGATGAGCCATTCAAGCATATGGAATGACATGACCCACTTGGACGACACATCCTGGATTAGTTGGTGCTGCGGCAGCTCAGAAAGCTTCTCTCTGGCTCTGGGAGGTCGATGGACACGCTCGCACAGCTTCCGAGCAATGCCCAGTAAGTTCTGCACCATCCTCTGATGAGGTCCACTGTGTGGCTGAAGCACTGCCCACTTGAGTGCTCCCCTCACTCAGTGTCTCCCCTATGCTTGGATTGTCAGTGACTGTGACGCCAACCTGAAGGCCAATGGCGGGCACCCCAGCTTCCCACCAGCACTCCAGCTGCTTCCGAATGCTGATGTCGCTACAGTCATGGTCCATCTGAGATATGTCTAAAAGTGCTGAACAGTGGTGGTCCTCACAATGTGGTCGGACAGAGAACACAAAGGTAACCCAGTGAGCTGTGAGGGTCAGGTACTCACGGGTCTGACTACTCATCCATATTCCAGAAGTGAAATGGACCACACCACTCTCAGCTTCCTTTAGATATGACATAATTATTTGTTTCACATTGTCATCATACCTGGGATAGCCGTCCTACAGAAGTAGGAAGGGGCGGGGAGAGTACTGAGGTTTCAAGTATTCGAGCAGCCTGTTAAAGCCAACATTGTCTACCAATGCTGCTCTCTGGGCACCCATGGGCTACCGAGCATGGAGACATCAGGAGCTTCCTCTTTCCATGACGCCTCTGAGAAGTTCTATAACTCTCACCATGTTGCCAAAAAATAAATCACAAGCTGTAATGATTGCACTTGTTTTTTATCACAACTCCAGGACAACTCAGGTCTCAGACATGACACATGCGAAGAATTTGGCGCCATCTACTGATGAAATTGCCAAAAAAAAAAAAAAAAGTCAAGCTAGTAGTTTTGTAGTTTAATAGGAAAATTCAAGTCTCCACGAATAATCCTTAATGAACTCATTGTGGGACTGTGGAGCATCCCAATTAAGTTTGAGTGTCATTTAAATGTTGCATTGCCTTGTTTTGATCCATGTATTATTGCTATTGAAAGGCCCAAGAATTCAGAAGCTCAGAAATACTATCACGCTCCAAGGGGAGCTTAAGCGGGCCCCCTGCATACCTCAAACTCCAGGCTTTACTCTGTGTTGGAAGTAAGTAAAGAATCCCTCTTCCCATTATATCAGAGCCCGCTCCTAATATAAAACTAGGTAAAAAGGGCATGAGATAGCCCTCAAGGATGGGAAATAAGTAATGAAGTGAACCACTTATTTGGTTTCTGTAAATAGCCTGCACTATAAGCCTTACACTATAAGCCTTAATAGCCCACACTGTAAGCCTTAGTAGCTCGCACCATAAGCTGTAGCAGCCTGCCTCAGACCACCAAGGTCACAGGAGGCTGATACCATACTCTGCTACCCCCACCTAAGGACCTGCGCAAATGCTGACCTCCAAGGTCATAGGAGACTGGTACCACACTCTGCTACTCCCACCCAAGGACCTGCGCAAATGCTGACCACCAAGGTCATACAAGACTGATTGGTCCATGAGGGGCTTGAACAAATTAAACTAATTGGCTTAGAAACTATGGGGTGGCACAAACTGACTGGCTAATACCTTGCGGGCTCCTGATATTAAAAAATGATTGGTCTAATGCACAGGCTTTGTTAGAAACCCTATAAAAACTGTCCCGTTCCTGCATTCGGGGCTCTGCAGTCCTCTACCCCTGTGCGGTGTACGACTGTGGGCCCCAGCGCGCTTGGAATAAAATCCTCTTGCAGTTTGCATCAAGACCGCTTCTCATGAGTGATTTGGGGTGTCACCATATCCGGGCAGAGTGTGGGGGACCCCCTGTTGGGGTTTTTTCCTTCACTATGTAGGGGAAAATCCCTGTTCTTAGAAATATGTATTGAGGACTTGAGGGATGGCTTAGCAGTTAAGGAGTTTGCCTACAAAGCCAAAGAACACAGGTTTGATTCCCCAGTTCCCATGTTAGCCAGATGTACAAGGGGGTACAAATGTCTGGAGTTCATCTGCAGTGGCTTGAGGCCTGGCATACCCATTCTCTCTCTCTCTCCCTCTCTCTCTCTCTCCCTCTTTCTCTGTCAAATAAATAAAAATAAAATATTTTTTAAAAAGAAATACATATTGAAGGAATGGAGAGATGGTTTAGTGGTTAAGGTGCTTTCCAGCAAAGCTAAAGGACCCACGTTTGATTCCCCAGTACTCACATAAAGCCAGATGCACAAGGTGGCACATGTGTCTGGAGTTTGCAGTGGCTAGCAGCTCTCATGCCCATTCTTTCTCTCTATCTGCTTCTTTTCCTCTCTCTTAAATAAATAAAAGAAATACATATTGAAACCCAGTGTGATGGCACATACTTTTAATCCCAGCACTCGGGAGAGGAAGGTAGGAGGATCACCATGTGTTTTAGGTCACCATAAGACTACATAGTGAATTCCAGGTCAGCCTGGACTCAAGCGAGACCCTACCTCAAAAAAAAAAAGGTTTTTAAAAAAACGTTTCTGTGTGAAATTACTTCAAAATGGTTTTTTATTTTTATACTTTTGCAAGTTTGTGTATGCATGTTCATATATATGTGGATGCATGAGTGTATGTGGGTATATGTATGGACATGTGTGTGGAGGCCAGAGACTCAGTCACTCACCACCTTATTTTTAGGGACAAGGTCTTTCACAGAACCTGGAGCTCACCCATTTGGTTAGACTAATTAGCCAGCAATTCCCAAGAATCTTCCTATCTCTGCCTCCCCAGTGCTGGGACTACAGGAGAGTGCCACAACACCTGGATTTTCATGTGGGTGCTAGGGATCCAATCTTGGGTCCTGGGGCTGGAGAGATGGCTCAGCGGTTAAAAGCACTTGCTTCCAAACTCAGGTCCCCATGGTTACATGGCAAGCACTTACTGACTGAGCCATCTCCCCAATGTAGGAGTTAAAAAAGATGAAACTTTTTAAACTTTAAGGTATATAATACTTTAAGGTATATAAAAACATGCATTTAGCCAGGCCTGGTAGCTCATGCCTTTAATCCCAGCACTTGAGAAGAAGAGGTAGGAGGATTGACATATATTCAAGGCCACCCCAAGACTATATAGTTAGTTCCACGTCAGCCTGGGCTAAAGTTAGACCCTACCTCAAAAAACCAAAACAGAAAAAAAGAAAAAGCATTTAAACATTTTTAAATGCCTAGAAATTAAAAGCATTGACTCAGATAGATACTGATACAGGATTTAGGGATTCAGGAGAGGTCCCCAAACTTATGTACCCCAATTTTGAGTCCTGTCCTACCTTTAACAAATAATTGATAAAGATGTATGCCAGAAGAATAAATTATGAATTATCAACCTTATATAGGGAAGAACCACAAATTGTGGGATTTATTTAAGGGAGATTGGGGTCTGGGAAGAATGTTACAGCAAAGTCATAAGCATGTGGACAGTAGGAAACATGCACTCATGTGAAAAACAGCACAGTCCCTGAGATTCATGTAAGAGAAATTAAGTGGGCTGGAGAAATGGTTTAGCGGTTAAGACATTTGCCTGCTAAGCCAAAGGATCCTGGTTCAGTTCTCCAGGACCCATGTAAGCCAGATACAGAAGGAGGTGCATGCATCTGGAGTTTGTTTGCAGTGGCTAGAGGCCCTGGTACACTCTCTCTGTCTCCCTCTTTCTCTCTCTCAAATAAATAAATAAATAAATATTTTTTAAAAGAGAGAAATTAAGGGTTTTTTTTTTAATTTTTATTTATTTATTTATTTATTTATTTGAGAGCGACAGACACAGAGAGAAAGACAGATAGAGGGAGAGAGAGAGAATGGGCTCGCCAGGGCTTCCAGCCTCTGCAAACGAACTCCAGACGCGTGCGCCCCCTTGTGCATCTGGCTAACGTGGGACCTGGGGAACCGAGCCTCGAACCGGGGTCCTTAGGCTTCACAGGCAAGCGCTTAACCGCTAAGCCATCTCTCCAGCCCAAGAAATTAAGGTTTTTAAGGAAAGACTGGAGTAGAACCACTAACACATGGAGGATACTCATTTAAGGTAAACTGAGGTTTTCAAGGAAAGGCTGGGGTAAAGCCACAAACACATGGAAGTTAGAACTTAAAGTTCACTTAGGGGCTAGAGAGACGGCTTAGCAGTTGCCTGCAAAATCTAAGGACCCAGGTTCTCTTATCCAGGTCCCACATAAGCCAGATGCACACGGTGCACAAGCGCATGCATCTGAAGTTGGTTTGTAGCCGCTAGAGGCCCTGGTGCACCCATTCTCATTCACTCTCTTTCTCTCCCTCTCTCTGTCTCTAATAAATAAATAAAAATAAATCTTTTTTATAAGTCATAAGAACTTAAAGCTCATTTTTAAAAGAGATTGAGGTTTATAGAGAAAGACTGGAGTGATGCCACAGGACATGGAGGATAAATCATAGGAGTTTGTGTAGAGACACTTAGAAGGGACACACATAGCAACCGCCTTCTGTTTCCCCATGGAAGGAAGTTAAGAGGGCAAATGGTGAGCGCTTAACAAAGAGTAGCAGAAGGGAAATATTAAAGCATAGACCAAAAAGTTCAAATGAGAAATGAGTAGTAAAGAGAGTTATACCCATGGCTACCCCAAGTTTAGCAAAATTACAACAGGCCTAGAGTTAGGGAAAGCACCCATGTGATAGATCTAGAGTGTAAGGGAAATATGCATGTGGTAGTTTCAGAATCCAGAGGAAAAACATACATCTAACTATGGTGAGAAGTTACCCCAAACCATAAAGCAGAGTGGCCTGAGTGAATGGGGCAATGCAAAAAGGAAGGAAGGAAGGAAGGAAGGAAGGAAGGAAGGAAGGAAGGAAGGAAGGAAGGAAGGAAGGAAGGAAGGAAGGGAAGGAAGGGAAGGAAGGGAAGGAGGGAAGGAAGGAAGAAAGAAAAAAAAAGAAAGATCTCAACAGAGATAGATTGTTCTTTATTAGAACAATGAAGGGCTACAGTCTCCCCACAGGAATAGAGGCAACATAAGAGTGTTATTACTAGGAAGTACAGCCAGACTAGGGTAATTGGGAGGGTGAGTGCCATCTGGCAGATCTTTATAAGAGTGGTCTTGTTCAGATATGGAGGGAAATTTGATTACCCTCAAGGAGTTGGAGCCTGTGGATGTCACCCTGCAGAAAGAAGATGAAGGAGCCCTTTTTAGTTGGGAGACATGAACCCAGGATGGGAAGCCCTAGAGTCTGGCAGCAGTGAGTTGGCAAGATGGTCTTGTGGAGTCCCTCCCATTTTGGAGACAAGGGTTGGTGGGCAAGGTCTCTTTTTGGTTAGGACGCGGAGCACTGGGATAAGGAAAGGGAGGACAATGTTAGTGTATTTCCAAAGTTCTTCCCCGAGGAATGGAAGGAGACTACTAGGTAAGGAAGGAGGAGCTAAAGGAATCTTAGGAGAGAGTCTGGGAGGCACCATGGTCTCAGTACATTATGTGGTAGTGTGAATGGATGAATATATCCTGAAGATATTCAGGATGTTATTAAAGCTTGTAATTTAGATTTTCAGCCATCTGGGTGGAGCAGGTGTCACTGTGGGTAGACCCTAGGGTTCAGCCCTAAGGTTTGGGGGTGGATCTGGAATTCCAGTCTAAAAGTATGCAAAGTGCCTGAGCTTTGTCTGGAGTTCCTAAGTGTGCAAGCTTGCTTTTTGGTGGTGGCTCTTCTCTCTCCCTGCTTGGACCTGTGAAAGCAGGCCAGCTTCTTCTGCCATTATGGAAATTCCCCTAGATCTATAAGCTTCAAATAAATATCCCTTCCTCGTAACTGTGCCTCATCTGGAAGTTCATCACAGCAATGTGTGGCTACCTACTATACATGAATTCAAAGGAACTAGCCAAAAATGGTTTTTTGGGGTTTTTTTGTTTGTTTGTTTGTTTGTTTGTTTTGGGCAGAGCCCTTGGTTTGAGAAACACCAGGAATAAAAGTTTAAATCAATCACATTTTAATTCTAACATGAATTTTGTGAGGATTTCTTTGATGGAACAATTTGCCCTTTCAACTTTGTTCAAGGATTGGGGGCAAGAGGTGACATGGAATTTCCAGGGGATTTATAAATACTTAGCATCATTTTGGGAGATAGAAGATATATATATGTTCTGGGCCATTGTCTAATTGTAGTGTGAATGGTAAACCAAGTCAAGGGAAGAGTTCTATAATTATTACCTGGGCTGCAATGGAAACTCTTTTATTAGTGGTGGGAAAGGCCTCAATCCATCCTGCAAAGGTGTTGATAATAATTAAAAGATAAGTGTGTCTTTTGACAGGAGAATGTGGGTGTAGTCTATTTGCCAATGCATGGCTGACAAGAGGTCCTGCATCTGGTGGGGGAAATTGGGGGGTGTATCTAATATCAGAGTTGGGGTGTGTCGTCGGACAGATGTCACATAAGTCTAGTAGGGCCTTAAGGAACTGCTTATCTGAGAGTTGGAAGGAGAAAAGAAAATAGTGTCTGATTAGATGGGTGGGATAGGGAATGTAGAGATGAAGGATCTCCTGAGTGAGAGGAGTAGAAGTAGAAGGGGCCTGATAGGCTAGGAAGGAAGGAGAGCGTGAGGAAAGGTCTGGATGTGTTAGAGCTACCCACAAGCCAATTCATGAGAATGGTTATTTGAGGGAGATGTACTGTTTGCCCTTTTGGTGGCCTCAGCAATAGGTAATTGCTGCCTTACAGGGAAGAAGAGTGGCATCTGGAAGATTCTGGACCAGAGCAGAATTGATAATTAGGGTTCTGTTTTAGATGAGGAAGCCTCTTTCCCTCCAACTTAGAATATTTGAGTGGATGATATTACAGGCATATTTTGAATTCACGTAAATGTTAACAGAGAGCTCTCTAGCCAGTGAGTAGGAGCTGTTAGTTCAGCCTGTAGGGAGGTGGTATGTGAGGTCAAGGGTTTAGGTTCAATAAAAGTGTTTGTCTTGGGAAAATTGAGATGTCCCTGAATGGTGACATAGCCTGAAGTGTAAAGGGGTGATTTCAGGGAGCTACTGTCTATAAACCAGTCTGGAGTTTTGGGTTCAGGGAGAGGATGTTTAATGATGTGTGTGAAGGGGCTGACACAGAGACCTAATGTCTTGGAACATGAGTATATAAGAGCTAGGGCAGTGTTGGTGGTGGTATAGGTAGGGAATAGGGTAGCAGGATTGAGAGTTGAACAAGGCTGGAAAGACAGGTTAGGGTTATGGAGACATGCATGTAGAATTTGGACTCAAGAAGGTGGGAGAGCCAAGAAGGCTCTGTGACTGAAGAGGTCTTTATAAGAATGGGAAGAGAGGATGGAGAAATGTCTAAGTGGTTAAGACACTGGCCTGCAAGGCCTAATGACTCAGACCTGGGTTCAATTCCCCAGAACCCACATAAAACCAGATGCATAAAGTGGTGCATGTGTCTGATGTTCATCTGTAATGGCTGGAGTCCCTGGTGTGCCCATTCTGTCTGTCTCTCTTCTCTCCTTGATCTCTCTCTCTCTCTTTCTGTCCTTGCAAATAAATAAATAATAATGTTTTAAAATGAGAATGGGAAGAGTAGATGGTTACTGGGTTATGTAATGAGATCTTGTTGGGTTATGGGATGATTAAAGGATCAGCTGTCAGAACCTGTAAACAGGGTGGCCATCCCTTCATGACTAGGTCCAGTTGTTTGGATAGAAAAGCTGCAGGGGCATAAGTATCTCCTGCCTACTGGCAAAGGAGTTCTAGGGCTTGGCCCTGCTTAGTATGCAAGAACAGAAAAAAAAAAAATGACTTAAAAGGGTCAGGTAACCTTATGGTAGAAGGCGTAGCTAACGCCTATTTCCAGGCCTTGATAGGGAAGTTCAACACACAGGGGTAAGGAGGGTTCCTTAAGGGGGCTTTTAATGGCTTCATATAGGGACTGAACAAAGAGAAAAGTTAGGTATCCATATGCTGAAAAAAATAAAGAGGCTCAGTGAAGATATGAGTTCCCTTTTGGTAGTAGGCAGGAGACAGTTTAAGAGAGTTTTTATCCAGTCTGGAGGAATGGTTTGAGTTTGATATGAAAGAGATAGACCCAAGTAGGTTATGGCAGGTTGACAGACTGGGCTTTGTCCCTTGAAAACCAGTAACCCCAGGAGTCTAAGACATTGAGGAGATCAGCAGTATGTGTGAGGCAGATTGCTGGGAAGGGGCTGCATAGAAGGAGGATGTCTACATACTGTAAGAGGTGCCTAGGGTGGAGGCTTAGGAATGAGAGATGTCACTGGAGACCTTGACCAAAGTAGTGAGGGCTGTACTTAAAGCCTTGTGGTGGAACTGCCCAAGTCAGTTGCTGGGCTAAAAAGGGTGTTGGGGTAACAAGGTGGGCTAAAAGGAGCTAGGCATGGTGGTTCAAGGCCTTTAATCCCAGCACTTGGTGAAGGACTCAGAAACCAGATGGACGCCATGAAAGGCTTCAGAGTCCTCAGTAGGCCTAAGTTCCTGTTTCCGGCAAGATCTAAGTTTTTATTTTCCAGTATGGTTGGGCTTAACAGTTACTGGAAACTGATTATGCCATACATTCCTGAAGTCATAAAGTTCAATTCCCCTAGCTCCAGCCTGCCAACCTTGCTGTAAGGGTAGGCTTAACAGTTAAACCGATTATGCCATACATTATGCCATACATTCCTGAAGTGGTGTTGAGCAATTAAGAGGTGTTTATGTACCAATCTGAGAGCATGATTGTAGCAGTAGGGGAAAGAGGTGGGATCGGGTTTCAGAGGAGGCATCATCTGGGTTCACCTGGAGGTAAAACACATTTATTGTATCAAGTGCAGGAATGTGGACCAAGACCTTGAGTTTTTTTTAATATATTGTATATTTATTTGAGAGAGAGAGGGAAAGAGAGAGAGAGAGAGAGAATGGGTGTGCCAGGGCCTCCAGCCACTGCAAATGAACTCCAGATGCATGCACCTTTTTGTGCATCTGGCTAACATGGGTCCTGGGGAATTGAACCGGAGTCCTTTAGCTTTGCAGGCAAACTCCTTAACTGCTAAGCCATCTTCTCCAGCCCAAGACCTTGAGTTTTGACATGATATCTTTGCCAAGGAGAGGCATAGAGCATTCAGGCATGACCAAGAAAAAAATTAGTAAAGCTTAGGGCCCCAAACTTGCAGAATAAAGGTGGTGTACTCTTGGGACTGGAAGAAATGCCCAATATCCCCTTGTTGGCCCCTTTAAGGAAGTAAGAAACAAAAAGGAAGTTTCTGTGTCCAGGACGAAGGAGACTTTGTACCAAGCCACTGCCCCAATCACCCTTGGTTCAATGGATAAGTTGGGATTCCCAACCTGGGTTAGCAAACCTAGAGCCCTTCATTGTATCAGCTGTAAGGTGGGGGTGGGGATATGTGATGGGCTCCCTGGGGGTCAGGATACCAGAGCATCTGTGAGGGTAGTCCCACTTCCAGTGGCTCCACTGCTATAGCACAGGCTCTTGTAGCTGGCCTAGGGTTATGGCAGGTCTTGGCCCAGTGTCCTGGCTGGTTACATCTGAAGCAGACCCTGGGGCGATTTTCTTGGGTGAGATTTCTTTGTGCATCTGGATCTATGTGGGTATTGGGGAATCAAACTTTGGCCATTAGGCTTTGTAGTCAAGCACCCTGAGCCATCTCTCTAGCCCTCTTGGGTATGATTTCTATTAGAGGTGATAGGTTCAGAGGCTGGTAGCTACTGAGGACAGAGGCTAAGAATTGGTACTTTTCTCACTTCTCTTTATCCCTTTATTGCTTGACTTCATCTTCCTTATTGCTAAAGACCATGAAAGAAGCATCTGAATGTTCCTTTTGAGAGGCCTTGAGTCCCTTTTCCAGTTGATAAAGTTTGTGCCTAATGTCTGGGACTGACTGGCTGGTGAATTGAACATGCAGGAAAAGGTAATGAGCTGGGGTAGAAATATTTAAGTTTATATATTAACAGCTTCAGTGAGCAAGGTAGGAAGGGAGCTAAAATTTTTCAGTAGAACCCTGGGTGAGTTCTCTGACCTTATCATAATTTACAAAAGTGTGGGTATTTTTCTGCATGCCCTCTAGCAGACAAGTTGTGATGGTTAAGTTTTGTTGTCAACTTGATCTATTTAGGAATCCACAGACATTCCTCTTGAGTGGTGTCTGAGGTTGCTTCTGAGAGGATGAAATTTGCTCCAGTTTACAGCTAGGCCTAAGTTTCAATTTCCCAGAGAAGCAGGTAAGACTTCTGGGAAAACCTACAAACAAAGGGCATCCAAGGTGGTGGACTCTGGGGGCTGAGTCAGTTTTTGGAGACATGTCCAAACATACCCAGACATGCTCCTTTCACAACCCTTCATGCCACCTGCCCCATCCAATCAGAGATGTACAACAGTAACGGCTACTTGCCTAGCCAATCATTTTAAAAGATTACCTAACCCACCTGGAATTCCCCTAGTTGTACTTAAAAGGGACCTGCGTGCTTCTCCTGGGGTCACCATTTTGCATGAATGATTGACCCCAGCATGCTGGCTGATTCTGCAAAACAAACGCTTTTTGTTTTTACATACTATCTGAGTCTGGGATCTTTCTTCAGTGATTCTCAGACCCTTACATTTGGGGGCTCATCTGGGATCACTGGGGACCCCCCTAGATTCAAGAGTGGAGTGTTTCCAGGAGAGCAGTTGGTTCTCTGCCAACTGATGAGTCGGGGTGTCCCTCTGTACTGTGTGTCTTTTGTCTGCTCTTCTTTGTTTCATTTTCAGTAAATCTGTGGTCTGGGCACAATCTGGAGGCCCATGGAGGTGAGGCTGATGAGCCAGTAATTACCTCAGGGCAAGGGGGATTCTGAGGACGCTCCAGACCCCCTTCTGGTGGAACCGAAGAGCTCCAATTTGGAAGAGCCCATTCACACAATAGGCTGCCATCTAGTGGAGCTGGAAAGCTCCAATCTGGCAGAGCCTGAGGGATCCAGTTTGACTCTGTTCTTGGTAAATGCTGACAGGTCATGCCCATTTGTTGGAGCCCATTTATGGGATAGGCCACCATCTTCAGTGTTTTGGTTTCTTTTTGGCTTCCTGGGAAATTTATTTTTGTGTCTGTATGTTTGTGTCTTGTGCATCCTTTTTATTCTTTCTTGTGAGACACCATGGGACAAGTGGTGAGTTCCACCCCACTGGACCTAGTCCAGTCACACTTCAAGGATTTCCAACGCCTGTGGGACAATCTGGGTTTAACAGTACAGCCAGGAAAACTAACCATTTTTTGCAGGAATGAATGGCCAACTTTGAATGTGGGATGGCCAGAGGGAGGCACCTTCCACCTTCACACCATTTACCAAGTTAAAGCTTTCACAGGTGTTATTACAACTGAGGAAAGAGAATGGGTGCTAGCCACAGCCTGAAAGTCAGTTCAGGACCTAACAGCCAGCTCATGGCAGTCCACGCTGACATTGATGTGGCTTTTCCCTTGATTCACTCATACTGGGATGCTAATGACCCTGAAGGTAAGGAGAGAGCTGTTCACTGAGATTCCTCCCAAAAGTCTTTTACTTTCACATGCTCAACCACACTGGTTGCCTGGGCATCTTTGGGGGATGGCAGATGGCCCCACAGTAAGAACCCAGGAACCCACAGCTGGCACTTGAACAGGGACCCTATGAGAAGACAGGGTAGGTAAGTCCTCTCCCAGAGGGACTGGGAGACATTGGCCCCTGAAGCCTTGCCTCCATGTTTTTGAGGGCTGGCAGGTTTCTCTTTCTCCTCCTTTATTTTCAGTTTGAGCCATCGAGTGGGACCAGACATGACAAACTGGCAACTGATGTCTCTTGGCTGAGGCCACTCTTCAGTATTGACTGAAGGCCAGCCGTCCTCTGCCTGAACCCCAACAACCCATTGGGTGTTGGCAAAAACCCTCTATCTATTTTTCTCTGACAAACAAAAAGCAGGTAATACATCGACCACTTAAAAGCCTGTAGGGTGAGGTCAGGGGAAGAGATTGAGTAAAGGAAAGGAGGGAGGGCTAATCAAAATCTAAGAGGATGCAAATAAATCATATGGACTCCTCCGGTTTCAGACAATGGAACATCAGGAGCCATACATCATTGTTAGAAAATTTTCAGTGCCAGGGATGGGATACCTCCAGTGAGTTGTTGGCCAGGGAGGTCCCTGATGACCCCAAAACATTATAGGCCATTGCCAATGCCCTTGGTTTCCCACCAGGAATTGATGGTAAGACCCTATTGCTGAAGACTCCATATACTTGGGCTGCAAGGCCACTAAAAAATCCTGTTGGAACTGAGCTGATAACCTCTTCCATGTAGACCAGCTGAGAGAAAGCTGGAAGAAGCCATTCTACATGTAGTCCAATGGAAGAAAGAGATACAACCAGTGAAGATACTCAATAGTAGACACTGAAAGCCTTATAATTGGCCAGCCAGGCCAAATGAGCCAACAGGTGCAATAGTGGAACATCTGTCATGGTGGAAACCAACTGCCCTCCATTTGGACTGGAGGCCCACTCCAATGGGGGGGACTACATCCCTGATACTGAAAACTTAAAACAGGGGTAGTCATGAGCCCTAGGGGTATAACATCTGCTGATGTCTGGGAAAATGTATATACTATGATTATCAAACTGCCCAATAAGCACTTCTCTTAATATTTATATCCTTATCTTAATGCTACTCTCACTTTGGGTAGAGAATCTTCTCTTTTCAGATGGCAATGACCTTGGGATGACTCAGAAGGTATCATAGTGCTAGAAAGAAGTGACTGGAGTACTGAGTAACATCTTGATCACACCTTCCAAGGCTCAGGGTCTAATGCAGAAGAGGTAGCGGAAAGAATGTAAGAGCCAAAGGAAGAGTAGGACTCCTTACAACATGCTCCTCCAGACACAAAATGGCCTGCATATCCATGACCTCACCATGCCTGACACTACCTACACAAGATCATCATAAGAGGAGGAAAAGATCATGACATTAAAATAAAAGAGAGACTGATTGAGATGGGGAGAGGGTATGATGGAGAATGGAATTTCAAAGGGGAAAGGGAGGGAGGGTATTACCATGGGATATTTTTTATAATCATGGAAAATGTTAATAAAAATTGAGGAAAAACAAAAGCCTGTAGGGAAGGTTATTGGCCTCTTAAACTGTGGACAGGCTCACGCCCAGATCTTTGGGGAATCCCCCATGTGCTAATCAGCCCTCAGGAATGTTGCCATCTGATCTTGGCTTTTCTAATCTTTCTCTGTCATGGGTAACATTGCCTCCCACCAAAGGAAATCTCAGATTCATGGAATAAGAGCTCTCCTGAAAGTTAGGGGAATTAAGCTCTCCTAGAGAGAGGCTACCTCCTTTTGGGGAAAAAAAAATCCTTTAGGCCACCCCCTGGATGATTTCTGGGCATCCATGTGGTCCAGACACATGGACCCATATAGCTTATCTGGCTAGGAAATGAAAAGTTCAGAAAGGAAATTTCCCCTCACTCCCTTTAAGTTGTGAAACTGCAAGCCAGCTTTGTAAGCTTTCCAAAGAAGCTTGAGTCAGAGTCAGGCAGTGGGCTCACACATGCCTGGACAATGGGCCTCAGCTCATGCAGAAGCCATGTCTCTGCTCCCCCCTGTTTTCCCAGCGCCCCCCCCCCCCTAGTGGGCACCCTCCTTCTTCAGAAGGCTCTGAGCAATCCTGGAGGCCCTGTCTTTTCCCAACAGTCCCAGGGGCCCCCTCTCCCTTCTTTCCCCCTCAGGTAGCCAGCCAGTCTTGGCTGTTACCTCCACATGTACTAGACCTGACCCCAGGTGAGTGCCCAAGAGCTGGGCAGAGCTGACCTAAGGTGTATGCAAGCCCTGCCTAGCCGCCACAGCACCAACACCAAGAAGCAGCAAAAAAAAGAGTCATGATTAACTAAAGCCTATGATAAACTGAAGTTTTATGAAAACAATGCCATACTTTGATACATGGTATTCTAAATATAATTACCGAGTTTATGTTCTTGGTCAACTTCAAGTTACACAGAGGATTATTAACTTATAATTTGTCGGGTATTTTAAAATATTTTTTTTTTTCCAAAGTAGGGTCTCACTCTAGCCCAAGCTGACCTGGAATTCACTATGTAATCTCAGGGTGGCCTCAAACTTGCAGTGATCCACCTACCTCTGCCTCCCAAGTGCGAAGATTAAAGGCATGCGCCACCATGCCCGGCTTTAAAATAATTTTTTTTAAAAAAGGTTATAATGTCCTGTTACTTAAAAGGAGGAGGCAACTGACCTGACTTCTAGGCCAGCCTGCCTCAAGACAGCAACAAAATTTGCCTTCATTACTCCTAACAAAATCATTTCCAAGTGTGTTATTGGTACTAATGACATAACATTGTCTTTCGACTACTTGCTTGTTAGTGAGTAGCAGGATTAATCAATTTGGTGTAGTTTTTCTTAATGGCCTTATAAGAAAGATGTTTAACAATGGGGTGAGATGAGTTGATTGAAGGAACTGGGAAGGAATTTTTCAATGTTGGGACATAGAATTCTCATTAAAAATGTTTTTTGAGTGGTACATAGATCAAAATGTTAAAGTATGTGTATAAACATGTGCATGTGTAGGAAAGAATTTTCAGGCTAAACCTAAATACCATGCCTAAAGTTAGAGATTTTCCAACTGTTTACAAAATCTTAAGGAACAAAAAACTAGTTTTCAGGCTAAAATATGTTGTGATAGCTTGCTTAAACTTATCAAATTTAAGTCATGGATAAAACATAAAATTGTTTTATGTTAAAGTTTTATGGTACATAAAATCAATAGCTATCAAGATTAAGCCAAAACCATAGGTTGTTAAATGGTGTCTTTTCTTCCAAAAAAGATTTATCAAGGGTTATATTAAAATTTAGCTAGCTGTTTGGGCTTTGAAAAGACCAGATTCTGCTCTATTGTATGTAAAGTAACTCTCATTTCTGACATTTTAAGTCCAATGTTTATGACAAAATTAATTCTTAAGACATATTCCCTACTTTAGGGTACAGCCTCATGCTCAAACAATGGTCATCATTTGAGAAAAATAATATTCAAGCTCTATGGTTCTGTTTCCAATGTTCTCTAGGTTATTGGTACCCACACAGGTATATGAACTAATCAAAGATGTTTTCAAACACAGGTGCTAAGACTTTATGCTGTCTTATTTGTCCTTTTCTGACAATTTCTAGGCTAAATTAATTAGTTTGTTTGTAAATTAATTGGTATTGTTTTCAAGACTGGTAACAGGTTTTGCCTGTACTTATAACTGCTAGATATTTCAAGTGGAAGATCAGCCTACTTTCTATGCCTCAGATATATGGCTTATGCTGCCACAGTACAACACAACTTTAAAAGGTTGGAAAAAATGATGTTAGAAGCTCTTGTGCCATTCTTTAACTAAATCTTTTTGAGTAAGCAAATGTGCTTTATACATTCAGGCTGGTGTAGCTTCCTTTCTAAGTGTGTTAATTACCTATGTAGAAGCCAAAGCCAACTGGAGTCATCAGAGCAAAAGGTGCCAATATTTTGGCCTGTGCTCTGAGGTCATGAGGCCACTGGAGATGATGGGACATTTCTACACTGGCCCCCTGGTAAGTCACCTGTCTTCCTGAGCAGAGAGGATATGGAGACCCAAACAAACTTGGTGTACAGTCTAAAACAGGAGAGTTACAATTGAGGAGCAATCAGCCCTCCTGACTTCCCAAAGAAGGGAAAACGACTTGGCCAGTACAGCCCTGACTCATCCTAATGGACAGAAAACCCAGTAAGCTATAGGGCTACTCTTGGATCCCTAAAGACTTTTTGGAGAGTCATTAGTGACCTCCAAAATTAATCCTTAATTAAATTTTGGCTATCTATATAGTCTTAAACACTCAGAGAGAAATGTATAACCAAAATAAAAATGCTTTAAACATATGAGTGGCCTATAAAGTAATACAACAAGAAATTTCCAAGAGGAAAAACAAACATTAAGACATCTTTTTCCCATAGTTCTAATTCTATAAGAAAGAAAAACAACTATAGATGTAAAAAGAGTTATTTTCAAATCTATAATATATAAATAAGTTCTGAGACCAAAACATATATTTGTACAGCCTTTAATGGCACCCCATAGCTCTTTATTATCAAGGTTAAATGTTGTGTATATATTTCTGATAACTCTGCTAATATCTCATCTGTTTTACAAGCCATATTGAATGCTACTCTGCCATTTAATGAACAGTTCTGGAAGAAAATCTAAGCCAGCTCATCCACATTCAGGCTAAATATGACTATTGTCTAATTTCTATTGGGGCCAGATCTGAGTAGAAATCAGGTTTAAAATGAGGTCAGTCAGGCCTAATGATTTCAGGTTCAAATTTAGATGTCTGTAGTGGTTTGATTCAGGTGTCCCCCATAAACTTAGGTGTTCTGAATGCTAGGCTCTCAGCTGATGAAGATTTGGTAATTAATGCCCCCTGGAGGGAGTGTATTGTTGGGGGAAGGCTCTTGGGTGTTACAGCCAGTTTCCCTATGCCAGTGTTTGGCACACTCTCCTGTTGCTATGGTCCACCTTATGTTGGCCAGGGGGTGATGTCCACCCTCTGCTCATGCCATCATTTTCCCTGACATTGTGAAGCTTCCTTCTCAAGCCTGTAAGCCAAAATAAACCTCTTTTTCCCACAAGCTGCTCTTGGTTGGGTGATTTCTACCAGCAATGCAAACCTGACTGCAACAGTAAAGTGGTACCAAGAGTGGGGTAGCTACTAGACAACTGTCTGTGTGGCTTTGCCCTTTTGGAGCTGATTTTCAAGAGGATTGTGGAAGGATTTGAAACCTTGGCCTAAGAGATGCCTTGCAATGCTGTAAGTACAGCTTGATGCACTATTGTGGCCAGAGTTGAAAGATCTAAATTCAGTAAGAACTATGGACTGTGAGATTTGGCTTATGAGGGTGAGAAAGCTTTGCCTGGACTGGGCTAGAAGTTTGTGTGAGAAGTTTGCTGTTATGCCCATGTCCTGAGAAGTTGTGCAGGGTTTTTTTGCATGGAAATGAACTGGTGTGAGCAGGGGGATATGGCACAGAAAAAAAAAAAAATCTTTGGGTGAGCTACTGTCTATTCAGCTGCAACTGAGAGATTACAACTTTGAGACTGGGCCAGTTGACCTGCCCTGGAGCAGCAGGAAGAATGTAGACTCTTTTGAAGGGGCCTGAGTGTTCAAGGAGCATCCTGTTCTTCAAAGTCTGCTTTATTCACCCATGGATTAACAAATTGGCACCTACCTGGTGGAGTATAACAAATGCAGGAAAAAGAGGGTCATTGAGTTTGCAACATGGTCTTGTGTTCTGGAAATGGCCATGAGCAGTGTGAAGCAGGTTTGTTGGATGCCTGCATGGAGACCCCTTGGGACCATGAGAATGAACCATGGGTTGCAGTAGAGACCCAGTGGGGATGTCAGGACCATGAGATGGCTGCCAAGGAGAGCTGCAGGCCCTGATGAAGTTTTCCAGGACTGTGAATAGCCTAGCTGGAGGGGCGGAATTGTAATTCCAGAGACTTGTCACTGGCTAGAGTTGGTGAACTTGGAGCTATAGAGTTTGGTGTTTGCCCTGTTTAAATCATGTATTGCTTGAATATTTATTTACTATGTCCAATGCCATATTTCTGTGCCATTATGGGTTTGGGGGTATTTTTTGGTATTATGGCTCAGGTAAAAGATCTTGGACTATGAAGATAGATGAGCATCATTGGAATTGATAAAAACTATGGGGTCTTTTAAAGTTGGTTGAATGTATTGCATTTTACATCATATATGGCTATCAGTTTATGGGGACCAGGGGTGGAATTTGGTGGTTTGATTCAGAGTCCCCCATAAACTTAGGTGTTCTGAATGCTAGCTGATAAAGATTTTAGAATTAATGACTTCTGGAGGCAGTATATTGTTGGGGGTGGGTTATGGGTGTTATAGCCAGTTTTCCCATGCTAGTGTTTGATAGATACTCTTCTGTTTGTTTTGTCCACCTTATGTGGGCCAGGGTGTGATGTCTACCTCATGCCATCATTTTCCCCTGCTATTGTGGAGCTTCCCCTAGAGCCTGTAAGCCAAAATAAACCTCTTTTTTTCCCACGATCTGCTCTTGGTTGGTTGATTTCTCCCAGCAATTCAAACCTGACTGCAACAACATCCAAAAGAAGTGTCCTTAGGAATAGAGAGCTTGGAGCCCATTTTGTAGATGATAAAACACAAGCTTGATTCTGGTAGTAAGTCTTCACTCAGTACCAAAATGGTGCCCAGACAGAAATCCCAGCAGTGAGGAAGGCTGCCCCCTACCCCCACCATCTGGGAGGCAAAAAGCTTAAGGTAGGAGAGCCAGAGGACCCCTGGGATCCAAGGGGATGACAGTCTAGGGTGCCTCTAGACTGTGTACATGCCTTATTTGTATGGTGTTTGTTGAAGTGTTGTATTAATAGAAGGGTCAAATGGTGAAGGGCCTGCATGCTGGAGATCAGAGAGAAAGGGAAGTGAGAAGGAAGGAAGTCAATGAGACTAGGAACTGAGTTTACCTGAGTCATCAATAAAATCCCAGACTTACACGGTTTACAAAGGCAAAGGCTTTAAAAGCCTGAGGCTTCAGGTTGTGACTGGCAGCTGTTTAGCCTGTATACTAAACTTGGAGAACACTTGATTGTAAGGTTCAGGAGTGAACAAGACCACACAGACCACTCTAAGGCAAAGATGGGAGCTTTTGTTTGGGAAAAACACAAGCTGCCAGGAATGACTCTCAAGAGCAGAGCAGTAAATTTGGGATTACAGATAGTGGGCTATATAGAGCTCTTCAGTTGGGGGAAGGTGAGGAAGGAGGAAGTAAAGAAAAGATTTCTTTAGGGGAGATCTAAGATTGTCAGGGTGTGACACCAGAACAGTAACCTGGTGTCCTGAGAGATAAGGGACAGGAAACCTAGACCTGGGGCATTATTAGGCAAAGAAAGGATAATGGCTGGGTGGTTCCTTGAGGAATGTGGATGACCCACTTCCTTGTGTCTCTGTTGCCCTCCTGATGTCCTCAGTGACTCCATTTTGTTGTGACCTAACATTCCAGCCTTTTGTTAATGATAAGAGGTGAAGGTTAATTTTTTCATGCTGACCATAAGGGCAATGAGTTCTTATGGGGGTGGTGCTGGATAATGGGCATCTCTTCAGGGCAGGTGATGAGGAGGCATTTTCATGGTGGCTAGAGGTGGCAGAGTGGTGAGATCCACAGTGCCAGTGTAGCATGATGTTATGACTTGGTATGGAGAGAAGCAGAGACTTCTTTCATACCATCCCCGTATTTAGCTGGCTTCAGTGCAGTCACTGGCAGACACCTATTATAGAGAAGATGAGGGATATGGGCTCTGTGCACCCCATGAGAAGACAGAAGGGAGAAAAGGAGCTTGTTACTCTTGTCAAAACGCCAGATGTAAAGGGAGAATGAGCATTCAGAAGCAAGAGATAGAAGGCTTGGGGCAATAGGAGGCAGAGGGGCATTTTGGGATCAGGGGAAGAGTAGGAACACAAGACAGTTTAAGTTTGAGAGTGTCCATTGTGGTGGAAGTGTACTTATCCCTGGATGAGATAGGGTAAGGGCTAAGGAAGGAGGGGGCCCAAGGAATAGATCTGATTCTGGCTAATGCAAGTGGGAGGATTTGGGGCCAGGGTAGGTGAAGTTAACCAGGGACAGGCAGAGGCAGAAGACTTGAGTTAATGTTAGAGTCTAGTATTATAAGTCAGCATCAAACAGGGAAGCCTATTAGTCCAAATCATTGTTTATATTGTAGTTATATTTTTCTTACTTTTTTTATCTAGTATTCTATCTATAACTTTAAGGCAATTGTTTTAATTTAGAAATTATATGTCAGGAAAAGACAAGACAGTATAAAAACTTAGCATCTGCGTTTGAAACCAACTTTGGCTAGTCTGTTTACCAATGCAAGTACTAATTACCCCCTAAACTGGAAGTAGAACAGCAATTTGAAAGATTATTTTTTAGGGGAGGAAACATGTCTTAAGTATCAATATTTCTATAAGCAGTGAACTTAAGATGTCAAAAATGTGACAATTATGTGGAACCTTGACTGAGACGGATTATACATAGTTTAAGAATAAAATGAAATTTGGTCATTGTTCGAGTTAAGCAAGCCTGATTTTAACATGCATTAGAGGCAATATGACAGACACAAAGCAATTTGTTAAATAAGTACCTTTTACTACTGAACAATTTTAAGGATTAACTAATGAAATATGTATGACTGTTACATGAAGCTTAGACAAACTATATTAACATTGTACACAGTGGGTTTTTATAATAAGTCACTTTTTATAAGACTTAGATTATAACTTCAGTGTTAATCATCCAGCAAAAACAGCATGAACAAGACAAGAACCATCTTAAAATTATAGTTTTAGCCAGGCATGTTGATGCATGCTTATTAATAGTCAAACATCATGGACTTTGTACATACCCAATTACAATATTTAATATTCTAACATCTGGGAAAGTCTGATATTAACAGAAAGTAGTTTACATATTTAAGGCACATGAGGCTACACAAAATAAACTATGAACAAAAGATCTGATGACAAGATTTAAAATAAATAAGAAATCTATATTATATAGTAACATTTTTGACTTAAATATGAAGACATAAAAATTTTTATAGTTTTTAAGCTTATCAGAATTGGGATACCTTTATATACATACATGTTTTGAGATTTAGCACTCTTAAAAGCTAAATAAGATGTCCATCCAATCTATAAGTTAGTTTTTGAAATAACTTAGCTATATTTAACATACCCAAAGAATAGAGGAATTGGATTAAACTGCCATGGTCTAGTAAAAAAAAAAAAAAAAGGAGACAAGTCTCATGAAAAAGAGGGAATGAGCATGTCAGGGTCACTTGCCACTGCAAATGATTTCTGAAACAATTTCCAAATGTATGCTCCACTATGTGCATTTGGCTTTGCAAATAAGCACCTTTAACTGCTGAGCCAAAAAGAAATATTTATTTATTTATGTATTTATTTATTTATTTGACAGAGAAAGAGGGTGGGGATGGAGAATGGGCACACCAGGGCCTCCAGCCACTGCAAACAAACTCCAGACACATGTGCCTCCTTGTGCATGGGTCCTGGGGAATGGAACCAAGGTCCTTTGGCTTTGTAGGCCTTAACCACTAAGCCATCTCTCCAGCCCCAAACGAAATATTTTAAATCTTTTAACATGCACAGATTTTATAGCACAGTCTTTAAACATTTGAACCTTAACCAGCTCTATAACTCTGCCCTTGATAATTTAGTAATCTTGTTCAGTAATGACATAAATTAAAACTAAACTATTACGTCTGATTGTTGGAGGAATTGAGGAATTACCTTAAAATCACAACATAACTTTGTTTAGATTTCTTCTTCTTTTACTGTTCACCATAAAGTAATTACTTTTGAAGTGTGTGACAGATAAATACTGTTTAATTTTTCAAATGTGGTTTATTTACCTTGTAAAATAGGGGGGGAGGAGGACTAAGTAGTTCCACTGTGAGGTGTTTTTTTTTTTTTTTTTTTTTTTTTTTTTTTGAGGCAGGGTTTTAGATATAATAACCTTAGGAGAGTATACTAATGAGTGAATTTTACCCTTAAGACTTAGTTAAAAGGTTGACAAATAGAGGAACCTACTTAACTTGGTTGGGTACTCTAAATTCAGTCTTTCATAACCATTATTATGACCAGATTAACATCAATGAGTTAAAGTTGTCTAGAATCTATATGAAAAGTGCACTTGAAATGAATACGTGTGTGTATGTATATGGCTCACAACCTGAATACCATTAGCATCCTGCTACCAGCCAGGGCCATAGTTTGTTAGTCTGATGTAAACCCTAAGCTAATAGTCATTTTATATCCCAAGAAGTTTGTAATCTGATTAAGTACTTTGTCTTTAACCTTCTGTTTAAGCTTACTCATATCTTCATCTACATACTTTATTCATACTTTCTTCTACATACTCTTACCTTACAATCCATGTAACCACTCTGTAACAATCTTTTTCATCAAACATTTAACATCCAACATATAAAGTCTTCTCTCCAGTTTATCTTCTTCAGTCAGCTCATCTCATAACTACCAACAAAAACTTTTATTGTCCTTACCAAAACACTTTTAATATGATCTTTTTTTTCTCAAAACACCTTTTGAAGATCAGATTTGACTTATGCTATTTACCCAGAACAAACATAGATTTTGGAACTTTGTTTCTTATAACTTCCTGAAACACATTTAAACATACATATATATATGCAGATTTGTACATTAGAAATTTTAGATTTTTTTTTTACAAATTTAGTATCAAGTACATCTAAATGTAAATATAAATCTTGAGACTGCTATCTGTTAGTACTTCCATAGAAACATAGAAAGACAAACGTAGAACAGTTACAATTTTCTTATAAGAAGTCCCCATCTGTTTATAATGACTTGGCATTTTCTTATCATCATACTGGGGCCAGGATCCTGAGATTCCCTGTGCTTGCAGCACCCTGGCTCTGCAAGGAGGGAAGCTAAGAAAGAGCCATTTCCCCCCCTAAATTCCATGGAGAGTTCCCTCAGGACTATAGGCTGCTTTCTGATCCTGCCATTTTACAACTCTTTAAGAGTAGGAGAATCTTGTGTTTTTTTCTATGATCTTAATTACTTTTAGTGTTCCTTCTGGGGGACACTCAACAGTAAAAATTGGCTATGCCTTCTTGTACAGTGGGCTTGGTGGAAAACATCCCCACAATGAAATGGCACTGCCCAGAACATAAATTCTGCAGCCTTAGGGCTGTGAGCCACATACATACACACACGTATTCATTTCAAGTGCACTTTTCATATAGATTCTAGACAACCATTTCCCCTTCACACATTCATTCATTCATTCATTCACTTAGAAGTTTTGCATTCTCATTTTAAATTTCTTTTCTATTTACAACTCCAGAGAGTAAAATTAAACCTTGTTACCAGTCAGGTGTCAGGAGAGGCTGAGGGAGCTGGAGGAGCTGTTGGGGTGAGGTGACTAAAGGACATGACAAGAAAAGTAGGTAGAGCAGAGAGGAGGCTGTGCATACAGAGTGAAAAATAGGGTATTTTGGACCATTTGCTTGTATATTGGCAGAAGTTATTTTTTTAATCAGTGAGAATTTTGAAATGAAAAGTATCATTCTCAGGCCATTTGGACCCATTGTCCAGCTTTATGTATGTGGCCAAGCAGAGTTGCAGAGAAGATAAGATGTCATCCAAGAGTTATAGTGCCTTTAAGTTCTTAAGGAGACAGGGAAAGAGCAAAATAAGGGTGAGAGAAAAATAAACCAGAGCTTAAGCTGGAACACCAATATGACCCCCTGGCCCATTAGGGTGAATGAAGCCTGCACCTCCCACGTGGACAGAGGCCACTGTGGAAGATGAGAGTGGTGGGCAGTGGAAGATGAGAGCTCAGGAGGGAGAGGAGAGAGGGAGAGGGGGTGTCCCAAGATGGTGCAACCAAACCAAAAGGTGCCCCTTAGGGTACAGTAGACCAGAAAGCAGTAGACCTGAGATTTCGAGAGTACATCTTTCTCAAGACCTGGGGTTGGGGCCTAGCAACCAAGGGGTGTAGCCTGGCATGCAGACACAGCTTCCACAAGGAGGGTGAAACCCGAGACAGGCCAACCCAAGAGGGACACTTACCGCCAAGGGAGGAGACAGAGAAAAGAACAGTGAGGTGAATCATGGTGGGTGTGAGAGCCTGTATCAGACAGAGATGCTCCAAGGCCTTCAGAGGGTCAAATGGCAGCTCAGTGGTCTGGTCAGGGAAAAGGAGGTCTGGCTACCCAAGAGGACAATCAGAAGCCTTCCTATCCAAGTCAAGGCACCAGATGTAAGGTTCAGGAGTGACCAAGACCACGAAGACTACTCTGAGGCAAAGATGGAAGCTCTTATTCGAGAAAAACATGAGCTGCTAGGACTCACTCGAATGGGCACAGTTGACTTGGGGTTACAGATAGTGGGCTTTATAGAGCTCTTCAGTTGGGGGAAGGTGAGGAAGGAAAATAGCTAGTGTGAGAGATCAGAACAGTGACCTGACCTGAGAGATAGGGGGGCAAGATAAGGGGTCAGGAAACCTAGACCTGGAGCAGTTAGGCAAAGAAGGGATAATGTCTGAGTGGTTCCTTGACGAATGTGGATGATCCACTTCCTTGTGTCTCTGTTGCCCTCCTGCAGCCCTTGGTGACTCCACTTTGACCTAACAATACCCATAAGCCTGCCCTAAATAATACACTGCCTCCAGGAGACATTTATTTCCAAATCATCAGCTGAGAACCTAGCATTCAGAGCACTTAAGTTTATGGGGGACACCTGAATCAAATCATCACAACCAGACAGAAATTGGCCTTGATATCCATGACCTCCCAGTGCCTAGTGCTATCTTCACAAGACCCTCATGATAGGAGGAAAAGATGATGGCATCAAAATAAAAGAGAGACTAATAGAGAGAGGGAAGGGATATAATGTAGTGTAGATTTATGAAGGGGAAAGTGGGGCAGGGGAGGGAATTATCATGGTTTATTGTCTGTAAGTATGGAAACTGTCAATAAAAAGAAAAAAAAGGAGTTTTGGCACTGGACAGATTGTTAAGTGGTTAAGAGTATTTATTTGCAAAAGCTGATGGTAAAGACTCAATTCTTCAGTACCTATGTAAAGCCAGGTGTAGTAAGTGGCACATGCATCTGGAGTTCATTTGTAGTTGGACACACCCTGGAGTGCTCATATTTACTCTGTCTTCCTTCTCTTACTCTCTCTCTCTCTCTCTCTCAAATAAATAAATATGTAAATATTTTAAAGGGAGTTTTGAAATCATGTGAGGATTTTAATTTAGTCTTTGCTCCACTCTCACATAGGTAGTGAATTCCAGGTCAGCCTGAGTTTCAGTGTGAAAATCTGACTTAGGTATGATACTAGTGAGACAAAGAGCAGTAGTTAGACATGTGGACACATCTTTAGTCCTAACTATTTGGGATGCTGAGAAGAAGAACTTCTAGAGCCCAACCTGGACAGTATAGCAGAACCCTGCCTTTAAAAAGAAATAATAATGGGGAAGAAAAGATGGCTCAGCAGTTAAAAGTGTTTTCTTACAAAGCCAGATGGTCTGGGTTCAATTCCCCAGTGGAACTGACACACGCATCTTGAGTTTGTTTACAGTGACATAAGGCCCTGCCTCTCTCTCTCTCTCTCTCTGGAACTGAAGTTCCTGAAAAGTGCTACATCTGTCTCAGATAAGACTGAATAGACTGAGCTCTTGTAGAGATGGAATATTGTAAGATAAGAACCAAATTACCTTGAGCTACCTTTATCCCTTCAATAGCCATTTATTGCCCCCTTCCCCCCATGTGACCTAGTGTCCTGGTGACTATCAGTTGATCAGGTGTTATTCTTTTTAAAATTATTTTTATTTATTTATTTATTTATTTGAGAGACAGAATGAGGCAGAGGAAGAGAAAGAGGGAGGGAGGGAGAATGGTGTGCCAGGGCCTCCAGCCATTGCAAACAAACTCCAGATGCATGAGCCACCTTGTGCATCTGGAGTATTTGGGTCCTGGGGAACAGAACCGAGGTCCTTTGGCTTTACAGGCAAGTGCCTTAACTGCTAAGCCATCTCTCCAGCCCAAGGTGTGATTCTTTTTGGAATATAAGCTTCCACCAACCTAAGGGCTAAGAAAATTATCAGATATCATCTGAAGCCTGTGGGGGAGATTTCTCCACCTACCTGATGGTCAGCCAATGTATTTAAAAATTCTCTTGAGCTGGGCATGGTGGCACACACCTTTAATCCCAGCACATGGGAGGCAGAGGCAGAAAGATCGCCATGAGATTGAGGCCATCCTAAGACTACATAGTGAATTCTAGTGTGACCCTACCTCAACAAACAAAAACAACAAAAAAACTGTCTTATTTTGTCTTTCTTTTGTTCTGTAGCCATAAAACCTTCATGAAATTGTTACCACATTGGAACAAGGAATTGGGATAACCTAAATCTGTGTTCCCGGACCATGGTCACTTATACTGGCTCCAGAATAAACTATCTCTTATTTCCTTTAGGTGAGACTGTGTCTATTGTGTGGTCTTTACATCTTAACCACTAAGTCCTCTCTATCCTGGAATACATTTTCAATTGACTGTCTTCAGCCTCTTTTCTCTGCACCCCCTCACCGTCTCTGGATTCTTTCTTGTCTCTGCTTGGATACACATGAGTGGCTTCCCCTGTCACCCAGCCTGGCTGCATGGGGGTGTGGAGAGAGCAGAATACTGTTTCTTTTTTAAATTTAAATTTTATTTACTTGAGAGACAGAGAGATAAGAACAGGGAGAGAGAGAGAGAGAGAATGAGGACAAAGGAGAGAACGGACACTCAGGGCATTCAGCCACTGTAAATGAACTTCAGACACGTGGGCCACCTTGGGTATCTGGCATAGGTGGGTTCTGGGGAATCAAATTAAGACAGGTATTTTGCTCTTTCCCTGTCTCCTTAAGAACTTAAAGCCTCTATAACACTTGGATGACATCTCATCTTTCTCTTCAACTCTGCTTTGCCACATGCATAAGCTGGACAAGGGTCCAAATGACCTGAGAATGATATTTCTGATTTCCAAATTCTCACTGATTAAAAAAAAAAAAAAAAAAAACTTCTGCCAATGTACAGGCAAATGGTCTGAAATTCCCTATTGTTCACTCTGCATGCACAGCCTTCTCTCTGCTCTACCTGCTTTTCTTATCATGTTCTTGTTTTCAGAGCTACTAAAATGTTCTGCCTATACTTATAACTGACAGATACTTAAAAGATAAAATGTATGCTTTCTATGTCTCAGATAGAGCTAACACTGTCACCTGAAAACTAAACTTAAATATTAATCTGAATGATTTTAAACTATTGTGTCATTCTCTAACCAGATATACTCTGCTAACTAGATATGTTCTGCACCCTTTTTACTAATCTGTTTTGTTAATCAGATATGTGCAGTCTCTCTGAGGGACTAATAACCATATGTAGAAACCAAAATCAATCGGAAATGTTGGAGTTAATAAAATAACCAATATTTTGGCTCCTGCTCCCGGGTCAAAAGGTCACAGGAGATGATGGGACACTTGAACTTCTAGCCTCTGGTAAGTTACCTGTCTTCTTGATCAGAGAGGATGTGGAGACCCAGAAATGAGTCCCAAGTCAGTGTATCTGCAACAGGAGAGTCACATTGGAGGAAAATCAGTCCTCCAGTCTTCCCAAAAGAGGGAGGGCCAATTGGTCAGCATGGCCTTGACTCACAGGTCCCTGAATATCTCTCTTACAGAGACATTATTGACCTCCAAAGTATACAGTTAATTCTGGCACCCAATAAGAAAAAAATGTAGCTACAATATAAACAATGAGTCACACTAATAGGTTCCCCTGTCTGATGCTGACTTTCAATATTAGACTCTAACATTAACTCAAGTCTTCTGCCTCTGTCTGTCCCTGATTAACTTTACCTACCTTGACCCCAGCTCCTCCCACTTGCCTTAGCCAGAATCAGAGCTATTCCTCAGGCCCCCTCCTTCCTTAGCCCTTACCCTTTCTCATCTAGGGATAAAAATGCTCCCACCCAAATGGACACTCTCAAACTTAAAATGTCTTGTGTTCCTGTTCTTTCCCTGATCTCAAAATGCCTCTCTGCCTCCTCTTGCCCCAAGCCCTCTACCTCTCACCTCTGAATGCTCATCCTCCCTTTACATATGGTAATTTTTTTTCTCAATTTTTATTAACATTTTCCATGATTATAAAAAAATCCTATGGTAATAACCTCCCTCACCCCACACTTTCCCCTTTGAAATTCCATTCTCCTTCATATCCCCTCCCCATCTCAATCATTCTACTTACATATATACAATACCAACCTATTAAGTACCCTCCTCCCTTCCTTTCTCTTCCCTTTATATCTCCTTTTTAACTTACTGGCCTCTGCTACTGAGTTTTTTCCTTCTCATGCAGAAGCCCAATCATCTGTAGCTAGGATCCACATATGAGGGAGAACATGTGGTGCTTGGCTTTCTGGGCCTGGGTTACCTCACTTAGTATAATCCTTTCCAGGTCCATCCATTTTTCTGCAAATTTCATAACTTCATTTTTCTTTACCGATGAGTAGAACTCCATTGTATAAATGTGCCACATCTTCATTATCCACTCATCAGTTGAGGGACATCTAGGCTGGTTCCATTTCCCAGCTATTATAAATTGAGCAGCAATAAACATGGTTGAGCACGTACTTCTAAGGAAATGAGATGAGTCCTTCGGATATATGCCTAGGAGTGCTATAGCTGGGTCATATGGTAGATCAATCTTTAGCTGTTTTAGGAACCTCCACACTGATTTCCACAATGGCTGGACCAGATTGCATTCCCACCAGCAGTGTAGAAGGGTTCCTCTTTTTCCACATCCCCGCCAACATTTATGATCAGTTGTTTTCATGATGGTAGCCAATCTGACAGGAGTGAGATGGAATCTCAATGTAGTTTTAATCTGCATTTCCCTGATGACTAGTGACGTAGAACATTTTTTTTTGATACTTATGTGCCATTCATATTTCTTCCTTTGAGAACTCTCTATTTAGTTCAATAGCCCATTTTTTTGGTTGGCTTGTTTGATTCCTTATTAGTTAACTTTTTGAGTTCTTTGTATATCCTAAATATTAATCCTCTGTCAGATATATAGCTGGCGAAGATTTTTTTCCCATTCTGTAGGTTGCTTCTTTGCTTTATTCACAGTGTCCTTTGCAGTGCAAAATCTTTGTAATTTCATGAGGTTGTAGTGAATAATCTGTGGTTTTATTGCCTGAGCAATTGGGGTTGCATTCAGAAAGTCTTTGCCAAGACCAATATGTTGAAGGGTTTCTCCTACTTTTTCCTCTAGCAGTTTTAGAGTTTCCGTCTGATGTTAAGGTCTTTAGTCCATTTGGACCTAATTCTTGTGCATGGAGAGATAGAAGGATCGATTTTCATCCTTCTACAGATACATATCCAGTTTTCCCAACACCATTTGCTGAAGAGGCTGTCTTTCCTCCAATGAGTATTTTGGGCATTTTTATCGAATATCAGGTGACTATAGCTACCCTGATTTACATCTGGGTCCTCTATTCTGTTCCATTGATCTATATGTCTGTTTTTGTGCCAGTACCACACTGTTTTTTTGTTTGTTTGTTTGTTTGTTTTTTTACTATGGCTCTGTAGTATAGGTTAAAGTCAGGTATGGTGATACCATCAACCTTATTTTTGTTGCTCAGTATTATTTTATATATTCAAGGTTTTTTTGTGATTCCAAATGAATTTTTGGATTGTTTTTTCTATTTCCATGAAGAATGCTTTTGGAATTTTGAAGAGGATTGCATTAAATGTGTATATTGCTTTTGGTAAGATTGCCATTTTCACAATATTGATTCTTCCAATTTAGGAACAAGGGATGTTTTTCCACTTCCTAGTGTCTTCTGCAATTTCTTGCTTGAGTGTTTTAATGTTCTCATTGTAGAGATTTCCTTGGTTAGGTTTATTCCAAGGTACTTTTTTTTTTGATGCAATTGTGAATGGAGTGATTCTCTGATTTCATCCTCTGTTACACCTGGTATTTTGATGAAAGTAACAAGCTCCTTTATTCTCCCTTCAGTCTTCTCACGGGGTACACAGAGCCCACCTTCCTCACCTCCTCTATAACAGGTGTCTGCCAGCAACTGCCCTGAAGCCATCTCAATACAAGGATAGTATGGGATAAGTCTCTGCTTCGCTCAGGACCAAGTCATAACAACATGCTACACTGGCACTGTTCATCTCACCACTCTGCCACCTATAACCACCATAAAACTGCCTCCTCATCACCTGCTCTGAAGAGACACCCATTGGCCACATTATCCAGCACCCCCCATAAGAACTCATTGCCCTTATGGTCAGCATGAAAAAACTAACCTTCACCTCTTATCATTAACAAAAGGCTGGAATGTTAGGTCACAACAAAATGGAGTCACTGAGGACACAGGAAGGTAACAGAGACACAAGGAAGTGGGTCATCCACATTCCTCAAGGAACCACCCAGCCATTATCCTTTCTTTGCCTAACAGTGCCCCAGGTCTAGGTTTCCTGCCCTCTTATATTTTCCCCTTATTGCCCTGGCCAGCAGGGAATCAAACAAGTACCCGAGGGGAAATTAACCTGGATGAGAGACAAGAGACACAAAGAAGGAGACCAAGTCTATATTCTGATCAAGGTCTCTGAATCTTTATTTTTTACACAGTGGTTATATAGGGGAAGAAAAGGGGGGGAATAAGCTGGCTGACATGATTTAGGGCCTTGGAATTGTCAGGAAACCTAGAGGGGATGTAATCAGATGTTCATCTAATCTTGCCTCAATGGATTAACATCCTGACTGCGCCAGGCTTCACAGCCTAACCATAAACTGGCCTTTTGCAAGAGATAAGATTCTATAAGCAGTCTGCTGACCGACATTCCAGAAGTACCTAACAGAAAGCTGGATGGACCAGCTTTCTGAATAATGAGTCAACTTACGAACAGACCCAAGCAAAATGGAGAGGCTTTGGCTCTATGGCTCCAGACCCTTATCTCTCAGGTCAGGTCACTGTTTTCATCTCATATGCTAGTTATTTCCCTTCCTCACCTCCCCCCAACTGAAGAGCTCTATATAGCCCAGTATCTGTAATCCCAAGTTGACTGCTTCACTCTTGAGAGTCAGTCCTGGTAGCTTGTGTTTTTCCCAAATAAAAGCTTCCATCTTTTCCTCAGAGTGGTCTCTATGGTCTTCATCACTCCTGAACCTTACAGCTATTATAGCCAGTTTCCCCTTGCCAGTGTTTGGCACACTCTCTTGTTGCTATTGTCTACCTTATACTTTCCAGGGGGCAATGTCCAACCCCTGCTCATGCCTTTGTTTTCCCCCTGCCATGATGGAGCTTCACCTTGAGTTCTTAAGCCAAAATAAACCCCTTTTTTCCCACAAGCTGCTCTTGGTTGGTTGATTTCTGCCAGCAATGTGAACCTGACTACAATACTTGTCAATAGCATTGTAAATAGTTCTACTCTTCCTTTGGCTTTTACATTTCTTTCTGCCACCTCTTCCACAATCGCCTCTGAGCCTTGGAATATGTGATAGAGATGTTTCAGTGCTGAATATTCCTCTGTCACTTCTTTTCAGCACCCTGGTCCCTTTTGGGTCACTGCCATGTGAAAAGAGAAGTTTCTCTAATCAAAAGTGAGAGTAGCATTAATATATGGGTATGAGCTTTAAAAGAAGTGCTTACAGGGCAGTTTGGTGAGCATAATGTGTTCATGTAGCCAGACAATAGCAGGCTTTACACTCCTAATAGTTATGACCTCCTCCACTCTAGGGTTTTGATCAGGTTTTCAGTACCAGGCATGTAGTCACTCCCATAGAGTAGGTCTCCAGTCCAGTTAAGAGAGCAGTTGGATTCCCCCATAACAGACATGCCACTGTTGCACCTGTTGGTTCATTTGGCCTGGCTGGCCAAACTAGAGGCTTGCTGTGTCCATTGTTTTCACCACTGATGGCTTCTGTCTCCCATAGGACTGCATGCAGTGCAGCTTTTTCCAGCTTTTCGTGTTTAGTAGTTTAATTATAACATGGTGAGGAGAGGTTCTTTCCAGGTTTTGTCTGTTTGGTGCTCTTAAAGCTTCTTGTATGTGCATTGGCATTTCTTTCCCAATTTGGGAAAATTTGTCTTCTGTAATTTGGTTGAAAATGCCTACTATGCCTTTGGAGTGAAATTCTCCTTCTACTATAGCCTGAATTCTTATGTTTGATCTTTTCAGTGTCCTGAATAGCTTGAAATTCCCATTCATACCTTTCTATTAGTTTGTATTTCTCTTTGTTGGACTGTATTAGATCTGTCACCTGGTCTTCTAGTTTAGATATTCTGTTCTCTCCCTCATTCAGTTTATTGGTGAGACTTTCTATTGAGATTTTTATTTAACTTACTATGTTCTTCAGTGCCAGTGTTTCTGTCTGCCTTTCTTTCGCATTTCTATTTCCTTACTCATGTTTTATGATCTCCTTACTTCATTAAGCTGGTTTCCTGTGTTCTCTTTCAGGAGTTTAGTTTCTTCTTTGATTCCTTTGATTTCTTCTTTGATTTCTTTGAGTATAGATAAAATCTTTTTTTTTTATTTTTTATTTATTTATTTATTTATTTTAATTTATTTATTTGAGAGCGACAGACACAGAGAGAAAGCCAGATAGAGGCAGAGAGAGAGAATGGGCGTGCCAGGGCTTCCAGCCTCTGCAAACGAACTCCAGACGCGTGCGCCCCCTTGTGCATCTGGCTAACGTGGGACCTGGGGAACCGAGCCTTGAACCGGGGTCCTTAGGCTTCACAGGCAAGCGCTTAACCGCTACGCCATCTCTCCAGCCCAAAATCTTTTTTTTTAAATCGTTGTCAGGCATTTCATCTAAATCAGTCTCATTGGGGGTAATTTCTTATGGATTTATAATTTTTGGTGAAATTATATTGTCTTGAGTCTTTGTGTTTCTTGTATTATAATGTTGTAACTTTTGCACCCTGAGTTGATTTGATGGTTGGGTTTTCTAATTAATTGCAATGTTTTTAGACATGGAAATCCAACTTTATATACCTTCAGGATATGAGTTTAAACTGCTAAGTGTGGCTCTTGTACTTCAATCCAACCACAGAGGTCATCCTAGGTGTTGAGTTTACCTGTTACTCAAGTATTCTGGAGGGCTGGGTGGAACAATTTATTGGCAAATTCTAAACTTCAACTGAGAAATATACACAATCACTAAAAACCAGCACAGAGTATGCAAGTATGGGGATTTTATAAGTCCAAAATCCCTAATGGTGTGTGTTGTTCTACACCCTTAATCCTGTCAGCTAGGAGGTTGAGAATTCTGTCCTGAATTGGGTTCCAGATCTGAATCAGACCCTGCCCCCAATAATGACAGAAATAAAAGACAAAAGCCCTATAAATCTGAAAGCATCAAAGGCAACAATAGTCAACCCCCAAATACAGCTTAATTAAGAATGGTAAAGCCAACCAAGAATATGTAACCCATAACTTGCCCTGACATGGAGAGAGATTAGCACTTCCAGTGCAGGTCTATGTACCTGCTTTTTTGTCAATTGGCCTTGTTAACTTTTGGGGTGGTTTCCAATCTCACCAATGCTGAGTGGCCACCTAGATCCCTCCCTCTTGTGCTGTGGAGCTGGTGTTCTGATCAGCTGTGCTGGGTGCTCTGCTGCAAGGGCTGAATGAGCTCTCAGGAGGTTAACAGTTCTGACCATTGGGGGAATGGGAGAGTTCAGGAAGCCTGGAGTTGCACTGGAACTGCTTGGCTGTATCCCCTTCAACAGTTCCTCAGTTGGTGTCGCTGTCTCCTCTTCAAGTTTCTTGACTTTGCAAGGAGGCTGATGCTATTGGAAAATCCCCTTGTTTGGTCTCTGCTCCTGTAGCTAGCTTGGCACAGGCCTGGGCAGGCACGCAGATCCAAACCAATGGGGCTGCAAGCTCCTCTGGGGAGTGCTGGTTTGGCATGAGTCCTATTCTGCCATCTTACCTGGAAGTCCTTTTTTTAAAATCACTGGAAAGCCAGATTCAAAGCCATGTATTACTTCTCTTCCAGAGCCAGGGTCTGACTTCCTATCTTCCCAGCTCCTGATGCTACCTCTCAGAAAACTTGAGCAACAAATACAATGCAGGTGGCCCTGACATTTGCAGGCTTCCTTTGCAGATTCAAGCAGCAGTCCACCAAAATATTCAGAGTTGGGGATTATGTCTATTCTAAAGGTGTAGACCTTTTGCTGTCATTCTCTAAACAGCATAGTATGATTATTTATATTGTATTAGGTATTATAAGTAATTTAAAGATGACTTAAAGTATACTCAGTATGTGCACACATTACATGCAAATATTATCCCATTTTATATAAGGGACTGAAGTATCTGCTATCCATCCTGATCCTGGATTCAAACCTGATAATTCTCAGGGACCACAGTGTTTTTGCAGGAGAAAAGGAAGGAGCAGAGTTGTCCACGGGTGCGCTAAGAATCCAGAAAGAAAAAAAAGTATTTTATTTATTTATTTCCAAAGAGAGAGGGAACGAGAGGGAGGGAGGGAGAGAAAGAAAAATGGGAATGGGCACGCCTCTTATGACCACTACAAAAAACCCCTCCAGATGCATGTATCACTTTGCGCACCAGGCTTTACGTGGGTAGTGGGGAAGCAAACCATGGTCGTTAGGTTTTGGGGGCAAGTGCCTTTACAGCTGAGCTATCTCTCCAGTCCCCATTGGAAGAACTTGTAAAGCTGTGGTTTACTTAGAATTTTGGCACGATCAGGTCTTTAACTAACTTAATTCTAGAAACGTCCAGAATCAGGAGCTGGCCCGGATAGCAACACATTCCTGCCACTAGATAGGAACTACACAGACTGGGAAGCGCGAGTACAGCACCCCTCTGGCCCACCCTCTTCCAGGCCCCGGCCATGACGTCAGCCGCCGCGCGCTAGCATCGCGAGAGTTGCTCCTCCCACCTGGCTTGCTGGTTCCCAGCCGCCCGTGCCGCTGCCAGGCAGCCCTGGCGATGGCGAACCGCGAAGCCCGGGCGGTGACGAGAGCAGCGGCTCCGCCATTGGGCGCGGAGGCCTGAGGGACGGGCCAGCTGGGTGCACTGGGACACCGAACCTCGCGGCCCCGAGAGAGCTTAGGGCTATGGAGGCCAACATTCCGAAGCGGAAGGAGACGGGCAAGTCTCTCCGCATCAAAGTCATCTCCATGGGCAACGCCGAAGTGGGGAAAGTGAGTACCGCACGCCGGGAGGCGGGACCGGCTCGCCGCAGGGCGGCCGCCTATTGGCTGGGAGGACGGCCGCTGCCCGCACAGCCCAGGCCCGGCCCCCTGCCCACCCCGAGAGCAGGCCCTGGGCGCTCGAGGGGATGCGGCCTGGCCGGCTAGCTTGCCTGACCTTCCTGACCTCTGGGTTGCCTCCTCCTCTCCAGACGTCACTGCGGCCTAGGGTCCCTGACCCCTGAATGTATTCCAGAGATAGCCCTCAGTCCTAGGTCCTGACGACGCACGGTCTGTTTAGGTAGCAGGTCTGTTCTGCGGCCCCGGCCACTACCTGGTGGCAGTGAATAAAAGTCGTTACCCTCCAGCCGGGCTTCGGCCGTCAGTACAAGTGAATGGATGTCTGTGAGGACTTGGGATCAGTCACATGTCGTTGGGTAGCCTGGAACCTACATTCCCATATTTATAACCTGACCTGTCTCACAGGGGATAATCCTCGAGGTTGTTTTTGTTTGTTTTGACTTTTCAGGTTCTCATAGTGTCACCATAACCATTTTCTCAGAGAAGCCCTATTTTCACCTCCTTTCTCCCTGTGTGTTTCAGCACTTAAACTTCTCAGCAACGGGAAGGAAAGGGCAGAGGTGACTAACCTTTCCAAAAAGAATTCTAAGACTCTCATTTCCTCACTCAAATTTGTCTCCCCTTGGCAAGTTAAAGCTATTGGTTAAGAATCCCCAAGGGGGTGGCGCACGCCTTTAATCCCTACACTTGGGAGGCAGAGGTAGGAGGATCACCACGACTTCAAGGCCATCCTGAGACTACCTAGTGAATTCCAGGTCAGCCTAGGCTAGACCAAGACCCTATCTCTAAAAACCATATACACAAAAAAGAATCCCCAAGATCATCAAAGACAGATTAGTCTCCACTCTTCCATTGAAGGGCTTCTTCCATACTTGAGTGTTGGTTCCCCAAATCAACTCCCACTAGAGTCTAAGTGGAAAAGAGCTGCTAATAGAAATGTTTAGGCCAGTGCCATGCACACAGATTCTCAGTAAATACTTACTAGTGATTTTTACTACTTAGTGCCCTTGTGAATGTATCAACTGAGCTTTGATTGAATACATTTATTGAGTGCTGGAAAAAGCCTCTGTAGAAGTCTTGTAGTAAACTGGCTAAGGAAGAGTACATTTATCATGCTTGTAATTTTATTATGCCTAATGGTATAATATTAAAAGCATCCCAAAAAGCCCACTGTTAGGACAAAAGCAGGAAAGACTCGACTCAATAGCAGAGACAGGCTTTATTTGGGGAAAGCCAGAGAAGAGCTCAGACAAGTCAGGTCAGAAACTACTTCCCTTACAGACAGGGGGACACTTATGGAGCAGTGGAGTCTTGGGAATTCTTTGGTTGCAGGGGGCTCACCTTGCCTCAGAATGTGGGCCACTTAAAGTAAGTGGTAGTGGACAGGTGGTTTGGGGCCATTTCAGAAAAGTGATAATTGGATGGGGTGGTTTGGATCACCTTTTGGGAAACAAATATAATGGAATGGCAGTCAAAGACCAAAAATGAAGAATTCTAGTTCTAACACCCACTGTCACATTTATTTAACATTGTTCTGAACTTATTAGATAGTGCAGTTAGAGAAGGAAAATAGTTACAATATCAACCAAGATAAAATACAAGAAGAAATATGTAGGATCTACATGAAAAATAATTTAAAACTCTATGAAGGGCCATAAAATTACCTAAGCAAAGGTTAAGATAAATTTTTCTCTTAGGTAGAGAGCTCAGTATTGCAGAGATGTCAGCTACTGAAATACTCTGTAAATGGAATTAAGTTCCCTTTAAAATGCTGGGAAGATGTCTTTTTGCATCTGGCTATATGTGGGACCTGGAGATTTTAACAAGTGCCTTAACCACTACGCCATCTCTCCAGCCCAATGATAGCTTTTTGTAGCATGTATTTTAAAATTTTATTTGAGACACAGAGAGAGAATGGGCATGCTAGAGTCTCTAGCCACTGCAAACGAACTCTAGACATATGTGTCACCTTGTGCATTTGGGCGTCTGGCTTTATGTGGGTACTGGGGAATTGAACCTGGGTCCTTTGGCTTTGCAGGCAAGCACCTTAACTGCTAAACCATCTCCAGCTCAAGAAAGGAATGTTTTTTTTTTTTTTAAATTTATTTATTTCTTTATTTGAGAGCGACAGACACAGAGAGAAAGACAGATAGAGGGAGAGAGAGAATGGGTGCGCCAGGGCTTCCAGCCTCTGCAAAGGAACTCCAGACGCATGCGCCCCCTTGTGCATCTGGCTAATGTGGGACCTGGGGAACCGAGCCTCGAACCGGGGTCCTTAGGCTTCACAGGCAAGCGCTTAACCGCTAAGCCATCTCTCCAGCCCAAGAAAGGAATGTTTTTAATCCCATTTAAAGTACCATTTTTAGTAGATTGAAAAGTGAAATATTAGGTTTTTATTACATTATCTTATAACATCCCATAATTTTTATAAAACCACAACTGTAATTTAAAAGTTTACTTGGAAAGCCAGACATGGTGGCACATTCCTTTAATCCCAGCACTTGTGAGGCAGAGGTAGGAGGATTGCTGTGAGTTTGAGGCTACCCTGAGACTACATAGTAAATTCCAGGTCAGTCTGAGCTACAGTAAAACCCTACCTTTGGGAGGGGGGTGTTTACTTGGAGAGTTACTTAGTGTCCCCCCCCACCTTTCTCTGCTAACTATAAACTTTTGTCGTCGTTTTACTAGCCCAGGCTGACCTGAACTCACTCTGTACCCAGGCAGGCCTTGAACTCATGGAGATCCTCCTACCTCAGCCTCTGAGATTAAAGGCATGCACCACCATTGCCTGGCACTATAAGCTTTCTGCAGGTGGAGACTTGGCTTTCATATTTTAATATTTATCATAAAGTCCAGCACAGGTTACAGATTCACTATTTGTCTAATAAGTGAACATGTACTTTTTTGTTTAGGTTAAAAGAAAGATAATTTTATGCTTAATTCAACAGCTAAAACCACTGTGCTATCAGCTTGCCATCTATTTTATGCTTTTATTTTGTTGACTAATACTATACTCGTACTTCTAACATTTAAATTATTATTCATTATGAATTTCTTATATTTGGGAGACTTATATAAGTTCATTTCACAACTTATATTAAGTTATCTCAAGAAGGGGGCAGTTACTTTAGTTTAAATTATTTTTAAATTTTATTTATTCTCTCTGCATTTATATTTAACTTAGCTTTTAAGATCCTGTGAAACAGGAACCATGTCCTCTTGTGTTATAGGAAATGACTATTAATGTTATTAACATTAACACTTAAATGTGTATCTTTAGAAACAGGTTAGTTAATGGATTGGAGGTATAGGATTCTTGATCTTTTAATCTCATGAATAATATTTCAATACTATTTTATTTTCTTGGCTATTGTGAGAGAAAAACATTTGAGAAGTGCTTTTAAGTTATAAAGGTGTAGTCTCTGGGCTGGGGATGTAGATAGAGTGCTTGCTTAGCATGCACAAGACTCTGGATTTGATCCAAATAAGTAAATAAATACTATCACAAATAAATACATAAATAATAAGTGTGGGGGGCTGGAGAGATGGTTTAGTGGTTAAAGCATTTGCCTGCAAAGTCAAAGGACCCAGGTTTGATTCCCCAGTACCCACATAAGCCAGGTGCACAAGGTGGTGCATGTGTCTGGAGTTCATTTTCAGCGGCTGGAGGTCCTGGTGCACCCATTCTCTCTCTCTCTCTCAAATAAATAAATAAAAGTAAAATATTTAAAAAACAAATGTGTAGGCTGTTAACATTAATCACTCCAAAGAAGCTTTTTCCTCAGTTCACAATGAGTTTAATAAATTATTTATTTATTTATTTGTTTGTTTGTTTGTTTGTTTATTGAGGTAGGGTGGTGCTCTAGAGCCCAGGCTGACCTGGAATTCACTCGGTAGTCTCAGGGTAGCCTTGAACTCATGGTGATCCTTCTACTCTGCCTCCCAAGTGCTGGGATTATGTCTGGCAAGTTTATTAAATACTTTAAAATGTACTCTCTTAAGATGGGTGGTGAGGCACACCTGTAATTCTAGCACTTGAGACATGGAGGCTGTAGAGTCTGTTCAAGGTCATCTTCAGGCACATAGTAAGTTTGAGACTAGCCTTGACTACTTGAGACCCTGTGTTGAACAAACAAGCAAGCAAACCAACAAAACTATTTTGTTTGTTTAATTTAGATTGAAGTGTAGGAAAGAATTTGAACAGATTGGGCTCTATTACCAGCACTTGAAGTTAATTATGTTACTAGTGCTTGGGCTGAGGAGACAGCTTAGTAGTTAAAGGCACTTGCTTGCGAAGCCTGATGGCAAGTTCAATTTCCAGTACCCACATAAAGCCAGAAGCACAAAGTAATGCATGCATCTGGAGTTTGTTTGCAGTGACAAGAGGCTCTGGCATGGCTATTCCCTCTCTCTCTTATTTGGTTTCTTTCTCTCTGCTTGCAAATAAGTAAAAAATATTTTTTAAAATTTTATGAGTGTTAAGAATTGTTAACAAGCTAGGTGTGGTGGTGCTCGCCTTTAATCTCAGTGTTTGGGAGGCATATGTAGGAGATCGCCATGAGTACGAGGCTAGTTTGGAACTACAGAGCAAATATCAGGTCAGTGAGAGCTAGGGTAAGACATGCAAAGAAACAAAGAATTGTTGTTAAAAGCTGGTGGGGTAGCATACACCCTTAATTCTAGCACTTGGGAGAATGAGGTAGGAAAATTTCTGTGAGTTCAAGGCCACAAGGAGAAGTTCAGTTGTAAGAGCTCAGAACTGGATCTGGTTCTTAAAGAATAAGTAAGATTTGGAAGAAGGGAGAAAGTGGAGAGAAAAGTAATAGCAGAAATCAAGAACAGGCTAGGGAAATGGCCCAGTGGTTAAGAGAAGTTGCCTCTTAAACATGAGCGTCTGGGAGGGTCTGAGACTGCTTGAGTTCAGCTCCTCAGAATTCACGTAACAATCTGGGCATGGCCATACATGTCTATAATCCTGATCTGTAGGGTTGAGGACAATGAGCAGAGATCAGAGAGTCACTGGGGCCTACTAACTGGAAAATGGCCGCTCCAGGTTGAGGGAGAGATCCTGTCTCAAGGAAGTACACAGATGCGCAGTGGAGGTCACCTGAAGTTCTCCTCTGGCCTCCACATGTGCATGCTTCTACATACATGTGTGTATACACATACTGAAGTAGTTTGAGCGTGTGTCCCCTCAGACTTAGGTGTTTTATTGAGGCTGTGACTTGGATCTCAGCTGCCTAGCTGAGGAGGTGTCATCACTGCTATTGGGCGCCAGAGCCTGGAGTCCAGCCCTAAGGTGTTACTGGGAACAGATCTAAATTCCAGCCAACAGGTATGCAGAGAGGGCTAGGCTCTGCCTGGGTCTTCTTGCTGCAGGTTTGTGTTTGCTCACTCACTGGTTGTTTCTCTCTGGATGTGTGGAAGCACACATGGAACTGATGGAACTTCCCCATGGATCTGTGAGCCTGAAATAAATCTATTCCTCCCCCAAACTGTGTCTGGTTTGGATGTTCATCCCAGTAATGTGTTGAGAAATTCGTTTATATTGCTGGGTTTAAACAGAGAAGACAGATTAGTGCCAGATGATGAAGGATCTTGAGTAAAGGACAAATGAAATTGGATTTCAAACTTCACAATGAGAACTACTGAAAAAAAATGAGCTAGGGAAGTGGATAGTGTTAGCAGTATACAGCACTAATTGAAGCTGGGAGGGAAAAGAGAGGCCAATAAGGAATGACACTTTCTTTGGCTGCAGATGAGAAGGACCTAAACAAAAGTGTTATCAGTAGGAAAGGGGGTTTGGGGATGGAAGGCATACTTAAAGGATGATGGGCCCAGAATTAAATATGATTTTAATATTTTGATCTTCTGTAACTGGGTAAATGGTGGCATTATTAACAAAGCTAGATATCAGCAGGATGAATTACTGTCATGTGTGAGATTAGCTTTTGGGGGACATGTTGAATTTGGTGACAGCAATATATCTAAATTGAAACCATCTAGTAAATTCTTGGAGATACAGATCTGGTCCTGGGAGTGAAGTCAAGACTAGACATAGATATTTCAGCAGTGTTGAAAGTATATCAACAAAAATGTCTTCAAAAGAAAAGAGCACACAGGTGCTGAGGAGATGGCTCAGTGGGTAAAGTGCTTACCACACATGCATGAGGACCAGAGTTTGGATCCCAACCATGTAAAAGCTGGGTGTGGCAGTGCAGATATAATCCAGCTTTGAAGAGGCAGAGAAAGATATTATTAGGGTGTGCTCACTAACTAGTTTAGCTGAACTGATGAGCTACAGGTTCAGTGAGAAGCCCTATCTCAGAAAATAAAGTGAAGGGCTGGAGAGATGGCTTAGCGGTTAAGCGCTTGCCTGTGAAGCCTAAGAACCCCAGTTCGAGGCTCGGTTCCCCAGGACCCACGTTAGCCAGATGCACAAGGGGGCGCACGTGTCTCGAGTTCGTTTGCAGAGGCTGGAAGCCCTGGCACCCATTCTCTCTCTCTCCCTCTATCTGTCTTTCTCTCTGTGTCTGTCACTCTCAAATAAATAAAATAAAATAAATAAAGTGAATCTGAACATGGTGGTGCATGCCGCTAATCCTAGTACTCAAGGGGCTGAAGTAGGAGGATTGCTGTGAGTTCAAAGCTGACCTAAGACTATGTAGTGAAGTCCAGGTCAGTTTCAGATAGAGCAAGACCCTACCTTGAAAAACCAAAAATGAATAAATAAATGAAGAGTGTCCGAGGCAGTCACCTGACATCAACTCGGGCTTCCACATACAGGCCACATGGGTGCATGCATCTCTGATCCTAGTGTATCTACAGCAATGGGAGGTTGAGCCAGCAAAATCTGATGTTCATTTGCAGCCTGGCTATCATTTGCAGCAGCAAGAGACTCTGTCTCAAAGAAACTGGAGCAAGGCATGTTGAAACTATCCTCGGACCTCCATGTGTATGCCATAGCATACACACATGTGCATGCGTGTGTGTATACACACACGCACGCACACAAACAAATAAATATAAATGTAGAAAAAAGCCCTGGGATTGGAAGATAGCTCAGCAGTTAAAGACTCTTGCTTGCAAAGCCTGCCAGCCTAGGTTCAATTCCACAGCACCCGTGTAAAGCAAGGTGGCACATTCATGCAATCTGGCAGTTTGTTTGCAGCAGCAAAAGATCTTATCTCAAAGAAAGTGGAACACAGATACCTGGAAGCTGTCTTCTGGCCACCACACATCTGTGATATCCATGCCCATACCCATATACACACATGTAAAAATAAATTAACAATAATGCTAATGAAGAAATGTGCTTATTTTGCATATCTTCCTGGTATGTATTTACTAAATACATTTATTTTTACCTTTCTAGAGCTGTATTATAAAGCGATACTGTGAGAAAAGATTTGTGTCTAAATACCTGGCAACAATTGGAATTGACTATGGAGTCACAAAGTAAGTATATTGTTTTCCTGGGTTTGTGAATTACATAGTCAAAACACCCCTTACAATGAGTTTCATTTTTATCAATGCACTTGTGCAGGTTGTATTGAGACTGTGAAGATAAATTATGAAAGATAGGACTAGGAGACCTTTCCAGGCACGTGGCAGTTACTTCATTCTTTCATCCAGCCAGTATATTTGATGCATTCTAGTCCAGGCCTGGTGTTAACTGAGAAGTCAACTCAAAGCCTAACTTGCAGATGCAGCTCTTCAGGAAGCATTCTGTATGAGCAGACCTTATCCTCAGGTGTGCTTTTTCACTGCTTTGAAACAGTCTTCATAAAAGTTCTAAATATTATTTAGGAATATTTGAGTTAGAGAACCTTTTTCATGGGTTTATCATTTTTATGGTTTATTGGAATCCAGCTGAAGTGATCTGGGGCTGGGCATGGTGGCACAAGCCTTTAATCCCAGCACTTTGGGATCCTTTTTTTTTCCTTTAATACTTATTTATTTATTTGAGAGAGACAGACAGAGAGAATGAGTATGAGTATGCCAGGACCTCCTGCCACTATAAATGAACTCCAGATGCATGAGCCACTTTGTGTATTTGGCTTTTTATGGGTACTGGAGACTCAAACCTCAGGCTTTGCAAGCAAGTATCTTTACAGCTGAGCCATTTCTCCAGCACCAAGGGATCCCTTAAAATGTATGTAGTATGTATGTATGTGTGTGTATATGTGTGTGTGTGTGTATATATATTTTTTATTTTATTTATTTTATTTTTACTTATTTAATTTTTGGTTTTTCAAGGTAGGGTTTCACTCTAGTCCAGGTTGACCTATAATTCACTATGTAGTCTCAGGCTGGCCTTGAACTCACTGTGATCCTCCTACCTCTGCCTCCCAAGTGCTGGGATTAAAGGCGTGTGCCACCACGCCCGGCTATTTATTTATTTATTTATTTATTTATTTATTTATTTATTTATGAATGAGACAGAGAAAGAGAGGCAGACAGAGAGTGAGTATGGGCATGCCAGGGCCTCTGTTACTTCAAATGAACTCCAGACACACAACACTTTGTGCATCTAGGTAGAGGCAGGGATAGGATGATTGCTGTGAGTTCAAGGCCAGCCTGGGACTATAGAGAAAGTTCCAGGTCAGCCTGGGCTAAAGTGAAAATCTGGGGCTGGAGCAGCTAAGGCACTTGTCTGCAAAGCCTAAGGACCCAGGGTCAATATGCCAGGTCCCACGTAAGTCAGATGTACAAGGTGTCACATGTGTCTGGAGTTTGTTCATCTGCAGTGGCTAGAGGCCCTGGCATGCCCATTCTCTCTCTTTCTCTTTCTGTCTCCCCCTCCCTCTTTCTGTCTCTAATAAATAAAAAAATAATTTAAAAAATAAGCCTGGAGAGATGGCTTAGCAGTCAAGGAACTTGCCTGCAAAGCTTAAGGACCCATGTTTGACTCTACAGGTCCCATGTAAGCTAGATGCATGAAGTGATGCAAATGCACTTTCACCCATGCACACAAGATGCACGTGTCTGGAGTTTGATTGCAGTAGCTTGGAGGCCCTGGCAAGCCAATTCTTACTCCGTCTCTCTCTCATAAAAAAAAAAAGAATTACAAAAAAAACTTTTTAAGTGATCTGGGAAGGGTAAATTTGAATACAAGTTGGAATTTACTTATAGATAAATCAAGAAAGGCTTAGGGAGAGAGAATTAAGTTAACGGGGTAAAGGGGGTGGGGGGAGATTGCCAAGAATAGAATGGGGGTAGATAACACATTTCCTAAACAAGGAATTTCAGGTGTTAAGGCCTCTGAACACTTTCTATCACTCAAGATTTTTTGCAAATTACAGAAATGTTAGAATTCTCTATATATCTGTAGTCTTTACTACAAATTGCCTCTGTCATTATTTGTATATGTTTAATGTCTCTTGTTTCAAGAAGGAGCTGTCCCTTTATTTCCTCCTACTATAGTATAGTGCTTATTCCTCATGGGTGCTCAGTAAATATTTCTTGTTAGATAGGATAGATACATTTAGAGATGAAGTTTACCAGAACAGCATATGAGGGGACTATTTTCTCTAAGTTTTAAGCACTTTATTTTTATTGACAACTTTCATAATTGTAAACAATATCCCATGGTAGTTCCCTCCCTCCCAACATGTTATTGTAAAAAAAATCAGTAAAAGGAATGTTCCATAAATATCTGTACATTTGCATTTATCTATTCATTTCTACTACCTTGACTTTAAATTCAGTTTTGATAGCTTTCAGAATTTCTTTCAAAATCCAGCACATATGCCAGGTATGATGGCACATGCCTTTAATCCCAACACTCTTAAGGCAGGGGTAAGAGGAGCACCGTGAGTTCAAGGCCACCCTGAGACTACATAGTGAATCCCAGGTCAGCCTGGGCTAGAACAAGATGCTCAGAAAACCACACACACATACAAAAAAACAGTTGTTGGTTCAGACTGTGGATTGAAGATCTTGAGGGTGAAGGTCAGTGAGGGTGCTTACTCCAAGTGGCTCAGTGTTCTCAAAGAGGTAGCCTTGTCTGCCAAGTTGCTGGCTCTTTTGTAAAGATTAGACTCTTAAGAATCACAAAGAAAACCTTTCTTTTTCTTTTTCTTTTTCTTTTTCTTTTTCTTTTTTGAGGCAACTCCAACAGACTGGCCTTTTTTGTTGTTGGTTTTAGGAGGTAGGGCCCCCTCTAGCCCAGACTGACCTGGAATTCACTATGTAGTCTCAAGGTGGCCTCAAATTTAGGGCAGCCTCCTGAGTGCTGGGATTAAAGGTATGCGTCACTACATCTGGCTCCTTTCCTTCCTTCCTTCCTTTTTTTTTTTTTGTTGTTGTTCGTGGTAGAGTCTTACTCTAGATCAGGCTGACCTGGAATTCACTATGTAGTCTCAGGGTGGCCTTAGACTCATAGTGATCCTCCTACCTCGGCCTCCCTACTGCCTCTCTGCTGGGATTAAAGGCATGTGCCACCATGCCCAGTTTCCTTTTCCTTTTTTTTAATGAGAGAAAGAGAGAGAGAATTGGTGTGCCAGGGCTTCCATCCACTGCAATTGAATGCCAAATGTGTGCATCCCCTTGTGCTCATGTGTGACCTTGCGTGCTTGCGTCACTGCTTTTGGCAGGACCTGGGGAGTTGAACATGAGTCCTTAGGCTTCACAGGCAAGTACTTTAACAGCCAAACCATCTCTCCAACCCAAGAAAGCCTCATTTAAATTTCATACTTCTAAGCCAGGTGATCCCAGGTAATCCCAGCAGTCAAGAGGCAAAGATAGGAGGATTGTTGTGTGTTTGAGGCCACCCTGAGACTACATAGTGAATTCCAGGTCAGCCTGGACTAGAGTGAAACCCTATCTTGAAAACCCAAAATAAATAAATAAATAAATTTCATATGTGCATCGTTTTGAAATTCATAACTGACATGTGATATTTATTGTTAGTGTAGAAACACAACTTTCTCTGGGATTGTTTCCATTTGAATATTTCAGGGTCCAAGTCAGAGACAGAGAAATCAAAGTTAACATCTTTGATATGGCTGGACACCCCTTCTTCTATGAGGTAAGCACATCTTTTTGAGAAAACCTATTTTCAGTGAATTTTGTCAACATTAGGGAAGTATGTATAGAGAATAAAATAATAAATATTCAGATCATATTTAAAACCTAGTAAATTTAACCCATGTGTGTGGCTTGCCTTCTGAGCCTCAACTTAATGGAAATTACATGCTAATATTTCAAACATTTTGATGCCTAAGATATTTCAAACTTCTTTATACTTCAAAATGTGAAAAGCTAATTACAGTGACACTTGAACTTAAGTACTCAGGGAGGTCTCTTCTTTCACAGCAGGGTCTAGTGTGACTTTTTCTGTCACTTTCCAGTCATGTACATTCTTTTCCTCTTTGATTTATATTCATCTGTGTCTCAGTCCCAAGCAGTCCTCAAATGAGTCCTGTGGACCTTGGTGACTTGCCGTAGGCCTTTTCCTTTTTGCTTTCTTCTAGCCTGGACATTTCACTGCTGTTCTTATCTTACTGTTTCTTTCATTCTTCTTGTTTTGGCTTTATTTTGCCCCTTGTTTTGGGTTCTTAACATGGAAGTCTTGATTAGTGATTGAAGTTTTTGTTTTATGCACTGGGTTCTATAGGTTTTCTTCTTAGGAAACTTTATCTGTGTCCACAAACACTGAGGTGTTGTATGGTCATTATCATTCAGTGCACTGGAGTCTTTGGGTTTCTCCTCAGTGGGGTTTTTCTTCATCTTGGAATCTTCTTTTTATTTATTTATTTTTTTTTTTGAGGCTAGGGTCTCTCTTTAGCTCAGGCTGACCTGGAATTCACAATTCACTGTGTAGTCTCAGGGTGGCCTAGAACTCTTGCCAATCCTATCTCTGCCTCCCTTTTTTTTTTTTAAATTTATTTATTTTTATTTATTTATTTATTAGATATATATATAGAGAGAGAGAGAAAGTGAGTGATAATGGGTGTGTCAGGGCCTCTAGCCACTGCGAACGAACACCAGACACATGTGCCACCATGTGCATCTGGCTTATGTGGGAACTTGAGAATCAAACCTGGGTCCTTAGGCTTCACAGCCATGTGCCTTAACTGCTAAGCCATCTCTCCAGCCCAGTTTTTTTGGTTTTTTGAGGTAGGGTCTCACTCTAGGTCATGCTGACCTGGAATTCACTATATCATCTCAGGGTGGCCTAGAACTCACAGTAATCTTCCTACCTCTGCCTCCTGAGTGCTAGGATTTAAGGTGTGTGCCACCATGCCTGGCTCTGCTTCTTGAATTTTAAGTTATAGACTTTACCACATTTGGGATAGTTTTAGCCTCTCTCTCTCTCTTTCTTTCTTTTTTAATTTTTAGCTTAGTTTAGTTTTTTCAAGGTAGGATCTCACTCTAGCCCAGGCTGACCTAGAACTCTGTAGTCTCAAGGTGGCCTTGAACTCACAGCAGTCCTCCTACCTCTGCCTTCCGAATGCTGGAATTAAACACCTGCACCAACACACCTGGCTGCCATTCTTTCTTTTGAGACAGGGCAGGGGCTGGCTGTGTTACCCAGGCTGGCCTCATATTTCTCATCTCTCTTGCCTCAGTTTCCCAACTAGCTGGGATTTTAGCCACCAAACTAGACTGCCCACTATTATTTTTGAGTACTTTTTTTTTTTCTTTGTGAGGTAGAATCCTCTAGCCCAGGCTGAGAATTCACTCTGTAGTCCCAGATGGCCTTAAACTGCTGGGATTAAAAGTGTGTGCCACCATGCCTGAACTCCTTATGTATGTCCCGCTCTGTGCATTTGGTTCTACATGGCTACTGAGGAAACAAACTCAGGCTGTCAGGCTTTGCAAGCAAGTGCCTTAATCCCTAAGCCATCTCTCCAGCCCTCTTTGAGTACTTTTTTTGTTGTTGTTTGTTTTTTGTTTTTCGAGGTAGGGTTTCACTGCAGTCCAGGCTTACCTAGAAGTCTCAGGGTGACCTTGAACTCATGGCAATTCTCTTACCTCTGCCCTCCTGAGTGCTGGGATTAAAGGCATATGCCACCACACCCGGCTCTTTGAGTACTTTTTAAAAAATATTTTATTTATTTATTTGAGAGAGAAAGAAAGAAAGAAAGAAAGAGAGAATGGGTGTGCCAGGGCCTCCTGTCACCACAAATGAACCCCAGACACACGTGCCACCACATACACCTGGCTTACATGGGTTCTGGAGAACCGAACCTGGGTCCTTAGGCTTCACAGACAAGTGCCTTAACTGCTAAGGCAAGTCTCCAGCCCCTCTTTGAGTACTTTTTAAGGCACCATCCTATTTCTCTTCTCCTTACTGGATCTTCTGTTCTAGTACAGCTGGTCTCTAAGGGTCTATTAATCTAACTGCTCTCTCATCTGTCTCCCTCTATTTCTCTTACCTCTCTGTTCTTCCTTTTTCTCTCTCTCTTATTTATATTAGATAGTTTTGGGTTTTTTTTTTTTACTATTCCAACTGTTTATTCACTGATTTTTTTCTACTATCCCTTCCATTCAGCTGTTGAGCCCAATCTTTAAGCTTTTTATTTCTAGTATTTTCATTTCTAAAATTTCCATTACTGGGGCAGGGGGGATTTGGGGAGGGTTATATTTTTTTCTCCAAAGTATTTGGCTACAGTAGAGTAGTGATTGCCTGCAGCACTTGATTTTGCTGAACTGACCTTTGCTGGGTCCTTAGGGAGATCATGCTTTAACAGGGCTTTTATTTGGACTGTATTGCTTGGCATTTTCCAGTTGTTTTTCTGCTCCAAGTCAGGTAGAGACTGAATAAATCCTGGAGAACTCAGCACCATATTATTCCTTTGGTCCCAAGGACTCCAGCTTATTTTTACCCTTGCTCCACCTTTCAGAGGAAATGGGGAGAAATCCTTGTCTATTCCATCCTTCCAGAGGTAACAAACATTTAATGAATGCAAACATCTTTCATCCAGTGAATAGTCAAGAATTTAGGGATATTAACTTCCTTTTAAATGTGAAGTCGTATGGGGGGGTTAAATAAATTTACAGGTATAGACTGTTGTTAGTAAAGAAGTCATGGAGTTGATCACAAGTTTGACAGAAATGCTAATGTAGATCTTATATTCTATGAACAGCATCTCAGTGGAAAGTTAAAAGATGTCTGAGGGCACCCATCATGGAGGTTCTTGAATCTGTAAGCCAAAATAAGCCCCCCCCCCCGCAACAAGCTACTCTTGGTTGGGTGTTTTCTGCTAGCAGTGCAAACCTGACTGCAGCAGTAAAGTTGGTAATGACAAGTGGTGTCATTGCTGCTAGAACTCTGATTGCATGGCTTTTGGCCTTTTAGAGCTGATTTTTGGGAGGAATATGGAAGGATTTGAAACCTTAGCCCAAGAAATGCCTTGCAGTGCTGTGAGTACAGCTTGATGGACTATTCTGGTCAGAGTTGAAAGACCTGAATGCAGTAAGAACTGTGGACTGTGAGGTTTGGCTTGTGAGGGTGACAAAGAACTTTGTAGGGACTGGACTAGAAGTTTGTGTAAGAGGCTTGCTGTTATGCCCATGTCCTGAGAACTGTGAAGGGTGGCATTATGCAGAAATGGACTGGTGCGAACAGAGGAATATGGCACAGAAATAAAATCTTTGGGCTGAAACTGCTGCCTATTCAGCTGTAATCAAGAGATTACAACCATTGAAATTGAACCTGCATTGGGATAATAGGAAGAATGTAGACTCTTTTGAAGGGGCCTGAATGCTGTCCTATTCTTCAAATTCCCCCCCCCCCCCATTAACCAATTGGTAGCTCACCTGGTATTATGGGGTGTAACAAATGCAGAAAAGAGAAAGTCATTGAATTTGCAACACAGTTTTTGTTTTTGTGGAGGTGGCCATAGGCAGTGTGAAGCATGCCAGGACCTCAGCCACTGAAATCGAACTCCAGGCGTTGCATCATCTAGTGGGCATGTGCAACCTTGCACTTGCCTTACATTTGTGTCTGGCTTAGTGGGATCTGGAGAGTCAAACATCGGTCCTTAGGCTTCAACAGGCAAGTGCCTTAACCATTAAGCCATCTCTACAGCCCCAGAACTTATTTGTGTAATGTTCCTGATCAGTAATCATCATTCAGTCACAGATATCTATCTACATGCCAATTTCTGTGTCAAGCACTGGAAATGTAATCTGTTGTTGTAATGGAATGAAGATTTGTCAGATGGGCAGGGAAGATGGCTCAGTGGTTAAAAGTACTTTCAAAGCCTGCCATTCTGGGATTAATTCCCAAGTTGCCCATGTAAGCCAGATGCAAAAAGTGATACAAGTGTCTGGCATACCTTTGCAGAGACTAGAGACCCTGGTGTACTTACATATGTGCCTGTGAGTGTGTGCAAATGCAAGACACAAACACAATTTAAAAAAATATGTTAGAGCTGGTTGTGGTAACACACGCCTTTAATCCTAGCACTTGGGAGGCAGAGGTAGGAGGATCGCTGTGAGTTTGAGGCCACCCTGAGACTACATAGTGAATTCCAGGTCAGCCTGGGTCAGACGAGACCCTACCTCAAAAAGCCAAACATATGTATGTGTATATGTTAGAGAAGGCATGTAGTAAGCCAGTGACAGAATGTTTAGGAACATTTAATTATCCTTACCCAACTTCTCCAGAGGGTCAGGAAGTCCTCTTGAAGGACATGACCTTCAAACTGAGAGATGACAGATATATAAAAGTGACTTAGGGGCTGGAGAGATGGCTTAATGGTTAAGATGTTTGCCTACAAAGCCAAAGGATCCACGTTTGGTTCTCCAGGGCCCACATAAGCCAGATGCACAGGATAGCACATGCATCTGGAGGTTGGTTGTGGTGGCTAGAGGACATAGCACACCTTTCTCTCTGTCTCTATGTGCTTCTTTCCTACACCCCCCCAAATAAGTAAACAAGTAAGTAAATAAACAAATAAAATGAAACATAAAAGTGACTTAGGTTGGGACCACAGCGAGTTTGTAGTGGGGCAGGTGAGAAGCATTTGGAAAACGGATATCTCCTGACAGGGTCTTGTTGCTTCATGAGTAAATCCTGCAAATAGAAAGCCTCTAGAGTAAGTAGTTGCTACTTTGTAAAGCTGCCCTCCTTTGGCTTTCACCAGGATTCTGCCCTTGGTTTTGAAGAAGCATAGACCAAATCTATGTTTCTATAGCAGAGTCTTTCTGATATTTGTGAGTCTTCTCCTCTTCAGATAAGACATACTTTATGCCTGCCATAGCTAGATCTTCAGCCTTCCTAGTCAGCCTCCCCTTGTGGATGGTTGCTTGAGACTAATGTATCATTACATAAACTGTCTTTGTAGTGAAATGCTTTGAGTGTTTTTGCTGTGTTCTATTATTAGACTTATTAATGCAACCTGAAGTTGCAGTCATCCCCCCCACAGTGGCTTATAAAAATAGAAGTATAATTAATAGACATGCCTTAAAACCATCACTTCTGAAATACTTTTTTCACTGGAATAACCTGAGCTCTCTTTGTATAATTGCTATCTGTAGCTTAAATCTCCATTTGAATTTTTTTTTAATTTTTTATTTATTTATTTGAGAGCGACAGACACAGAGAGAAAGACAGATAGAGGGAGAGAGAGAGAATGGGCGCGCCAGGGCTTCCAGCCTCTGCAAATGAACTCCAGACGCGTGCGCCCCCTTGTGCATCTGGCTAACGTGGGTCCTGGGGAACCGAGCCTCGAACCGGGGTCCTTAGGCTTCACAGGCAAGCACTTAACCGCTAAGCCATCTCTCCAGCCCTCCATTTGAAATTTTTATTATTTTATTTATTTATTCACTTATTTGATAGAGTAAGAGAAAGAGTATGGGTGCACTAGGGTTTCCTGCCACTGCAAATGAACTCAGGATGCATGTGTCACATTGTATCTGGCTTTATGTAGGTACTGGGGATTCAAACTCAGGCTGTCAGGCTTTGCAAGCAAGCACCTTTAACTACTGGGCCATTTCTCCAATTCTTTGTTTTTAAATATTTTATTTATTTATTTATTTATCAGAGAGAATGGGGATGTCAGGGCCTCTAGCCACTGCAAACTTGTTTCAGATGCATGTACCACTGTGTATCTGGCTTTATGTGGGTACTGGGGAATCAAATCTGGGTTGTTAGGCTTTGCAAGCAAGTGCCTTAACCACTGAGCAATCTTTCCAGCCCCTCAAACCCATGTGTGTGTGTACACACACACACACACACACACACACACATACACACACACATATATACACATATTATGTATGTATTTTATTGACAGCTTCCATAATTAAAGACTATTTATTTTTATCTATATGAGAGAGAGAGAGGCAGAGAATGGGCACACCAGGGCATACAGCTACTGCAAACAAACTCCAGACATATATGGCACTTTGTGCATCTGACATGGGTCCTAGGGAATTGAACCTGGATCCTTTGGCTTTGCAGGTAAGTGCCTGAAATGCTAAGCCATCTCTCCGTCCCACCTTCCGTAATTATAGACAATGAACCATGAGAATTTCCTCCCCTCCCTCACTATCCCCCTTTGCAAATCCACCCTCCCCTCAATTAATCTCTCTTTAACTTTGAGTCATCATCTTTTTCTCCTATTATGAGGGTCTTGTGTAAGTAGTGCCAGGCACAATGAGGTCCTGGATATCCAGGCCATTTGTGTCTGGAAGAATGCACTGTAAGCAATCCTTCCCTTCCTTTGACTCTTACATTCTTTCTGCCACCTCTTCCATTGTGGACCCTGAGCCTTGGAAGATGTGATAGAGATGTCTCAGTGCTGAACATTTCACTGCCACTTCTTGTTTTAGAGTCTTCCAGGTGGTCACTATCATCTGAAAAGAGAAGCTTCTTGGGCTAGAAAGATGTCTTGGCCATTAAGGTGCTTGCCTGTGAAGCCTAAGGACCCATGTTCAACTCTCCAGATCTCTAGTTAGCCAGATGCACAAAGGTGAGGCAAGTGCAAGCTGGCACTTGCCCACTAGGTGGCACAAGCGTCTGGAGTTTTATTTCAGTGGCTGAAGCCCTGGCATGCCAATTCTCTGTCTCCCTCTTTCTGTCTCTCTCTCTAAAAAAAAGAGAGAGAAGCTTCTCTAACAAAAAGTGAAAGTAGCATTAATATATGGGCATAAACATTAACAAAAGTGCTTACCGGGCAGTGTGGTGTGCATAATGTACACATTTAGCCAGGCAACAGTAGGCGTTACTCCCCTAGAGCTCATGACCTCCCCAACCATAGGCTTTTGATTAGGTTTTATTATTATTATTATTATTATTAGGTTTTAAGTACCAGGCATATATTCCCTTTCATAGAGCAGGCCTCCAGTCTAATTAGAGAGCAGTTGGTTTCCCCCGTAGCACCAGTTGACACATTTGGCCTGGCTGGTCAATCTTAAGGCTTACAATGTCCACTGCTATTTATCATCGCTGATGACTTCTCTTTCACATAGGGCAGCATAACTTTTCAGCTGTGAGCTAGTCCACAGGGAGGAGGTTTTCAGCTCAGCCCAAGCTTAATTTCTCAGTGAGCTGTGGAGTCTTCAGCAACAGGGTCATACCATCTAGTTCTGGTGGGAAGCTAAGAGCCTTGGCAATGGCCTCTAGCATCAGACCTCAAGCCATCATCTTCATTATATAAGTCCCAAGTTAACCAGCCTGTGCTCTTTCTTAGCATGCACCTTGTGAATACCCACAGCCATTCCCAGCATCTATGGCTTCCTCAGGTCTTTCATTGAAGCTTCTATTGTCACCAGTCCTCTTGACAGGTTTGCCAAAGATGCTGCTGTGATGAGGCAATGTGTTTAGTGTGTGAGAATGCAACCTCAGAGCAGAGTGCATGGGAGGCCTGCTGGGGACATCAGGGCCTATCCCTTCACATCATCCTCACTTCCATTAAGGCATACACTTGAAATCAGGGTTAGATGGTCCCATAGGAACTTTCTGAGACCTCTATATTATATACTAGCAGTTGTCTGTTGTGCCTGCTAGTTTGCCAGCTGTATTTTGAGAAATAATGCCCATTCTATTAGAATCCTCCCTAGTTAACTTTGAATGTGATGAGTCTACCCTGAACAACATAGAAAAAGCTGTTTTGGAAGACCAGACTAATGGAACTGTAGGGGCCCATTGAGATACCTGTTTTGACCTTTTCATTTTATAGATAAGGAAACTGAGGTTGGAATAATAAGATACCTTACCCAAGACTATGTCGGTAGTTAGTTGTTGACTTCTGACCTGAACTTGAGATATTAGAAAGAGAAATCTTTTGAGCTTGATTTAGTCTATTTTTTCATGACCTGTATCTGAAATTCTTTCTTCTCTCCTTTGGCCTCTACTTTTATCCTCTATGGAGATACATTCAACTCCTCAATGAAACAGTCAGTGTCTCAGATACTAATACCCTTTCAGCTCTGTGGTGACCAAGGATGGATGCATCCAGATGCAGGCCTTTGTTTTGCCTACTGGGAAACATATACTACTGAGAAAAAACCTCAAGAAATTATAAGAATACCATTAGATGTACAAATAGCAGGTGGCATATGCCAGGAAGATGAGGTCTCCAAGGTCATCTGTAGCTACACATTGAGTTTTAGGCCAGCCTAGGCTACATGAGACCTTCTCTCAAAAACAGTCTATATAGCCAGGCATAGTGGTGCATGCATTTAATCCCCGCACTTGGATGCTGAGGTAGGAGGATATCTGTGAGTTTGAGGCCAGCCTGAGACTATCTAGTGAATTCCAGGTAAGCCTGGGCTAGAGTGAAACCCTAACCCAAAAAATAAATTTAAAAAGATACATATAAACAGCTGTGATATGCCAGGGGACATAGAGATTTCCTTTGGAAGTGGGGCTGCTGGATAGTAAGAAATGAGACAGAAAAAACTACATGCAAGAGGCATTATACCTTGAAAGACAAAAGATAAAAACTGGAGATGGGGTTCCCAAGGCCAGGAGTAGGCTTTGGGTATGAAATGATGTAGTTTGAAAGTCAAAGGCTTGAAAGTAGGTGAGACTTAAGACTGGGAAGTTGATTGAGGGGAGAAAGGGTACACCAGGGCCTCTAGCCACTGCATACAAACTCCAGACATATGCATCACCCTGTGCATCTGGCATAGGTCCTTCTATTCTTTATTTTTTTTAATATTTTATTTATTTATTTGAAAGAAAGAGAAAGGAAGAAGCAGAGAGAAAGAGAATGGGCACACCAGGGCCTCTAGTCACTGCAAACAAATTCCAGATGCATGTGTCCCCTTGTGCATCTGGCTTATTGGGGAATTGAACTTGGGTCCTTAGGCTTTGCAGGCAAATGCCCTAACCACTAAGCCATTTCCCCAGCCCTGGTCATTCTATTCTTGAGTGCCTGTTTATACATACCTGATGTTAGATGCCTTCCTTCCTTCTTTCCCTTCCCCTTCCCTCCCTTCTTTTCTTTGTGTTTTTTGTTTGTTTTGTTTAGTTTTTCAAGGTAGGGTCTCACTGTACCCTGGCAGGCTGACTTGGAATTCACTGTGTAGTCTCAGGATGGCCTTAATTCTCCTACCTCTGTCTTTTAGTGCTGGGATCAAAGGCATGCGTCACCATGCCCCAGCTTCTTTCTGTTTTAAACAAGGTTTCATTACATAGCCTAGATTAGCCTCACTGTGTGGTCCAGGCTGTCCTCAAACTCACAATTCCTGCCTCTGCCTCTCTGCCTCTGCCTCCTGAGTACTGGTATAACAGGCATGCCACTATGCTCTACTTCTTCATGTCTTAATGAATATCTGGTGTGAGACCAAGTGCATAATGAGATCTTGTGAGAAGAATTTAGTAGTCTATCACTCAGTTCATTCCAGAATTCTGCCTAAAACCCAGTCACCCAACCTCTCATTATCTCATTATCTCTGCCACTTTAGTGTGCCTTCCATTTTTTGTCACCTCTTCCTTGAAGTGTAGCTATGCCTCAAAGAAGTTACCATTTTGATGAAATAACCATGGATAGAGATTGGGTAGGAAGAAAGGGAGAAAGTGCTGAGGTGCATCATGTTCCAGCTACCAGGCTTCATGACCTCATATACCCCAACCCTGGGAAGTAAGTAGTATGATCTTCTACCAGGGTTACGTGGTTTCTCCAAGATCACACAACTAGTCAAGCAGTAACAGGTGTAACCTAGATTTGTCTGCCACCAGAGCCTGTGCTCCTTGCCATCTGGGTTTGAAAGTTGCAGTATAGTCCCCCAACAGTCAGGGGAGCTCTGCCTAGAATGCTAGGGGAAGCCAACTCTGGAATATATTTTTATTTTAGGTTCTTTGTAATTAGTCACTCACCTTCCTAAGAAGAGCTTCACATGACTAGCATTCTTTCAAGTGCTACTAATGACAACTAAAACCTGATTGTCTCTGAGAGAAAAACTGGAAGTAGAGAGAGCTGGGGAAATAGGTCTTTATTTCTACTATCAATTCTTCTAACTAATAGATTTTTCTTTATGTCACTTTGACTGAGATGTAATAAAAAAAATATCCTGAATACATAAAAGGATGCATATTCCTAAGTTAATAACTGTGAGAATACATCTGTGTAAAGTCTGTTTTCCCATCTAAAGGTCCGTAATGAATTCTACAAGGACACACAGGGTGTGCTACTGGTCTATGATGTCGGGCAGAAAGATTCCTTTGATGCTCTTGATGCATGGCTGGCAGAAATGAAGCAGGAGCTTGGGCCGCAAGGAAACATGGACAATATTATATTTGTAGTATGTGCCAACAAGGTAACTGTTGTGGGATTGCTGTATTCAACATAGTTCTGAGTTTGGGGACACTAATAAAAAGAAAATATTTAGGTATGGTGATGCATAGCTGCAGTCCCAGCGCTCAGGAGGTTGAGACTAGAGGATAGCAAAGTTTGAGACCAGCTTGGGCTACATAGAGTTCTAGGTCAGTTTCTGGGTGACTTATTGAGACTCCTTCTAAGAAAAAAAAAAAAGTAAATGAGAAATGAAAGTTCTTTATTCTTCTTTTTTGTTTGTTTGCTTTGTTTTTGTTTTTGAGGTAGGATTCCACTGTAGCCCAGGCTGACCTGGGACCTGACATGCTCCAGGCTGGCCTCAAACTCACAGCAGAGTGCTGGGATTAGTGTATGCCACCATGTTCACTTTATCTTTTTTTAAATCTTTTTGTTATGTTTATTCTCTTTTAAGAAATGTATTTATTGGGCTAGAGAGATGGCTTAGTGGTTAAGGCACTTGTCTGCACATCTTAAGCACCCAGGTTCAATTCCCCAGAACCCTCAAGCCAGACGCACAGGGGTTGCATACGTCTAGAGTTTGTTTGCAGTGGCTAGAGGACCTGGCTGATCCATTCTCTCTCTCTCTAATAAGTAAAATATAAAAAATTAAAATTATTTATTGGCCTGGAGAAATGTCTCAGTGGCCAAAGCATTTCCGTGCAATGCCTAATGGCACAAGTTCAATTCCCAGTACCCATATAAAGCCAGATGCACTGTGGCACATGCATCTGGAATTTGTTTGTAGTAGCTACGGGCCTTGACATGTCATTCTCTCTCTCCTCTCCTCTCCTCTTCTCTCCCTGTCCTTGCAAATAAATAAATAACTTAAAATTTATTTATTTGCCTTTATTCTTTATCACAGAAATTAATAGCCTTCCAAAACATGTCTCTGAGGCAAAAATAAAATATAACAAAAACTCCAAAGCTGGTCTATTATATGTGTGTGTGTGTGTGTGTGTGTGTGTGTGTGTGTGTGTGTATAAAATTTTTAGTTTTTTTAGTTTGTCAAGATAAGGTTTCACTCTAGCCCAGGCTGACCTAGAATTCACTATGTAGTCTCAGGGGGGTCGTGAATTCGCAGGGATCCCCCACCTCTGCCTCCAAAGCTAGAATTAAAGGCATGGCCCGGCTCATAACTTCTTTTTTTTTTTCAAGGTAAGGTCTCAAGGTCTCACTCTGGCTCAGGCTGACCTGGAATTCACTATGTAGTCTCAGGATGGCCTCAAACTCTTGGCGATCCTCTTACCTCTGCCTCCCTAGTGCTGGGATTAAAGGCATGTGCCACTCTGGCTCATAACTTTTGTTTTTGAGGTATTATCTCTCTCTAGCCCAAGCTGAGCTAGAATTTACTGTGTAGACACAGACTGGCCTCAAACTCATGGCAGTCCTACCTTGACCTACCTAGTGCTTGAGATTAGAGGTGTACCACCATGCTCAGCCTCAATCAGAATTTTCATAAAAAAAATATTTTGGGGCTGGAGAGTTGGCTTACTAGTTATAGCACTTGCCTGCAAAGCCAAAGGACCTCGATTCGATTCCCCAGAATCCACATAAGCCAGGTGCACAAGGGGGCACATGCATCTGGAGTTCGTTTGCAGTGGCTGGATGCCGTGGCATGCTCACTCGCACTCTCGTTCTCTTTCTCACAAATAAACAAACAAAAATAAAACTATTAAAAATATTTTATTTATTTATTTTATTTATTTAAGAGAGAGAGAATGGGAGCTCCAGGACCTCCAGACACATGGCAACCTTGTGCATCTGGCTTTATGTGAATACTGGGTAATCATGTCCCAATTCTTAGGCTTTGCAGGCAAGAACCTTAAGCTGCTTAGCCATTTCTCCAGCCCCCAAAATTTAAAAAAAAATTTTTTTCTTTTCATTTTTCAAGGTAATATTTCACTGTAGCTCAGGCTGACCTGGAATTCACTATGTAGTCTCAGAATGGCCTTGAACTCACAGCAGTCCTCCTACCTCTGCTTCCTGAGTGCTGGGATTAAAGGCCCAGCTCAAAAATATTTTTTTTTTATTTATTTGAGAGAGACAGAGGGAAGGAAGGAGGGGGATTGAGAGAGAGAGAGAATAGGTGCACCTGGGCCTCTTGTACTGCACACAAATTCCAGACATGTTCCATTTTGTGTGTCTGGCTTTACGTGGGTACCTGGGAACTGAACCCATAATGATAGGCTTTGCAAGCAGTCACCTTTAACTGCTAAGCCATCTCTCCAGCCCTATCAAAATTTTTATCCATTTTTTTTTTCTGATGTCTTCCTTGAGCATGTAGGTTGGGAACTGTACAGAAGGAGCCTAATAATTACACCCTAACCTCGTGGGAGGGGCATTCATTAGGTGGTGCACAGTGGCCCCCCTGGGGTAGGACAGGTCGTGAAGCACTTTTACAGAGGTGAGTAGCAGTTGCCATCAGGAATCAAATTGTTATTGTTTGGTTTGGGGCCCCTTTTGATTCTGGCAATTTTCTACAATAATGTTGAGGCTCATTGGCAAAGACTTTATGGGGCCTGTAATAGTGAGACAAGGTTGGAATCTTCTCTTTACTCTTCATCTTTCTTTTTCAGATTGACTGTGCCAAGCACCGCTGTGTTGATGAAAGCGAGGGCCGTCTTTGGGCAGAGAACAAAGGGTTTCTGTACTTTGAGACATCAGCACAAACTGGAGAAGGAATCAATGAGATGTTTCAGGTAACTGAACCTTCTGTTGTAGAGCATGTGTCAGGGCCAACCATGCTGATTTGTAGTTAAAATTTTGAGAAGCAAAACAAGAATTGGAATTTCCCAGTAGAATATGCTATTCTTTTTCAAAAAAAAAGCTGGGGTTGACTTCCGGTTAAGATGGCGGCATAGGTACCACGCCAAAGCAGCCTGGGGTGGGGAGAGACCAAAAATACTCAGCAAATTACACACTTTTACTAAAAAGCGAGGCGTATAGGAAATTGAAATGGCAGCGGAGAAGTAGAAGAGATCCACAGCATCCAGAGCCCACACAGGCCGGCAAAAGCGGCCCTGGCAGGTCCGCCGACCGCAACGGCAGCTGTGCACCAGAAAGCCGCCAGGCTCGGCTTGAGCAGCAGGAAAAGCCAGGTGAGAGCTTCCACTCACACCGGAGCTCTCTGCAACTCAAGAAATGTGAAGGGAGAGCGGCTATGAACAACGGAGGAGCAGATCACAAGGTAGAAAAACACATGGAACAGCGAGAGAACTAGAGCAGCCTCGGCTCCCTACCCTCCCCCACTGCCTGTGCCCAGCTCCAGCAAACAGCAGCGGTCCCAGGATCTGGCCACGCCAACATGAGCCGACAGCGGAACCCAAGCAGGAGCAGAGTCCAGCAGCAACATCAGCAGCTCCGGCACCAGCAACTGCGGTCCCAGTGGCAGCCGACCCAGCAGCGGCAGCTTCAGAGGCAGCAGTGGCAGATCCAGCAGTGGCAGCTACAACAGCAGCAGCAGCAATGGATCCAGCAGCAGCAGCAGCAGCTTCAGCAATAGCAGTAGTGGTTCCAGCAGCGGGGGTGCCTTTCTGCAGGGCCACAGTTGCCATGCTCGGTTTGCCCCATAGGAAAAGCCAGTGCCCAGCTCCAGAAATCAGAACAGCAGCCCAACGACCCAGCCAGCAACTTGACTAAGACCAAAATCATCCAAAAAGGTAACTGGGATTGCCCCAGGGAAGGGTATCACTTGGGCACAAGCTGACTTGGATCCCTCAACAGACCAGAAATCTTAACCCCTTTGTTGATAGAGGATCTGGTTGTTATAATACCTACTGTTACATACGTACTCAGTGCTGTTTTTGATTGAATGTGTACAGTGTTTAGTTAAACCTTAGAATCTACCTATATTTTATTTCACTCAGCCTACTTGAATACTCCCATAGCAGGCAAACTCAACCCCTAAGAACACCTTTGTAGATACTCAGGGAGTCTTAAGAGCCACACCTAACACCTTAAGCTCCTACCCTGAAGATACATAACATCAGATCAATTGATATAGCTAAGAATACCCAGCTAGCTAGAAAATCCAAGCATTAACTTAATCTAAGATGCAATACTATGTACATTATAACACAAGAAACACTAAAAAGCAAGACAATATAAATCCACCTAAAAGTATTAATGCGTCAGAAATGACCCCAGTGAGAACGAGTTAGAGGAAATGCCTGAGTAAGATTTCAAAAGAATGATTGTAAATATGTTCAAAGAAGACAGAGAACAAATCAAAGGAGTCAAAGAGGAACTCAAAGAGGAAATCAAAGGAATCAAAGAAGACAAAGGACACCAATTTCATGAAATAAAGAAGGCAATACGAGACATAAATAAGGAAATAGAAATAATAAAGAAAAACCAGTCAGAATTACTAGCAATGAAGAACACAGTTAATGAAATAAAAAACTCTGTAGAAAATCTCACCAGTAGAATGGATGAAGGGCAGGACAGAATACCTAAGCTAGAAGACCAGGTGGCAGATCTAATACAGTCCAACAAAGAGAAAGACAAACTTATAGAAAAGTATGGGAATTTCAAGATATTCGGGACACTATGAAAAGATCAAACATAAGAATTCAGGGCATAGTAGAAGGAGAAGAATTCCACTCCAAAGGCATAGTAGGCATCTTCAACAAAATCATAGAAGAAAATTTCCCCCAAATTGGGAAAGAGGTGCCAGTGCACATACAGGAAGCCTTTAGAACCCCAGCCAGACAAAACCTGGAAAGACCCTCTCCTCGCCATATTATAAGCAAACTACCAAACACACAAAACAAGGAAAAAATATTGAAAGCAGTTAGAGAGAAAAATCAAGTTACCTACACAGGCAAGCCCATCAGGATTACAGCAGATTATTCAACACAAACTTTAAAAGCCAGAAGGGTTTGGAGTGATGTATTCCAAGTTCTGAAAGATAAAAACTGTCAACCAAGGTTACTTTATCCTGCAAAGCTATCCATGCAAATAGACAGATAAATAAGCACATTCTATGACAAAAGGAGTATTTGAAGACAAAACCAGCTCTACAGAAAATACTTGATAGAATCCACCATGCTGAAGAAAAGGAAAAGCACACATATAAGGAACCTGGAAAAAAAATAAGCAATACTCAAATACTAGTTAACACAAGAGAGCACAGGTAGAACTGGAACAACACAAAAAATAAAAAAAATGGCAAACATAAATACACACCTTTCAATAATATCTCTTAATATCAATGGCCTCAATGCCCCAACGAAAAGACATAAATTTGCAGACTGGGTTAAAAAGCAGGATCCTACAACTTGTTGTCTCCAAGAAACTCACCTTTCTGCAAAGGATAGATATTATCTTAGGATGAAAGGTTGGAAAATGGTGTTTCAAGCAAATGGGCCTAGAAAACAAGCAGGGGTTGCTATCCTAATATCTGACAAGGTAGACTTCACTCCAACATTAGTCAAGAAAGATAAGGAAGGTCATTTTATATTAATTAAGGGCACACTCCAACAGGAGGACATTACAATCCTAAACATATATGCACCTAACGTGGGGGCTCCCAAATTCAGCAAACAAAAAGTATTAGAACTAAGCTCACAGATAACCCCAAACATAGTGGTGGTGGGTGCCTTTAACACCCCACTCTCATCAATTGACAGGTCATCCAGGGAAAGAATAAACAGAGAGGCATCTGGACTAAATGAGGTCATAGAAGGAATGGACCTAACAGATATATACAGGACATTTCATCCAAAGGCTGCAGAATATACATTCTTTTCAGCAGCACATGGAACATTCTCTAAAATAAACCATATATTAGGACACAAAGCAAATCTTAACAAATTCAGGAAAATTGAAATAATTCCTTGCATTGTATCTGGCCATAATAGAATTAAACTACAAATCAGTAGCAAGAAAGGCTATAGAGCGTACACAAAATCATGGAAACTAAACAATACACTACTACATGATGAATGGGTCAATGAAGAAATCAAGAAGGAAATAAAAAAATTTATAGAGTCAAACGATAATGAGAACACAACATACCAAAATCTCTGGGACACAATGAAGGCAGTTCTAAGAGGTAAATTTATAGCCTTAAGTGCCTATATTAAGAAATTAGAAAGGTCACAAGTAAAGGACCTAATGCTTCGCCTTAAAGCCTTGGAAAAAGAAGAACAAGGCAAACCAAAAATAAGTAGACAGGAAGAAATAATAAAGATTAGGGCAGAAATTAATGAAATAGAAACAAAAAGACAATACAAAAAATTAATGAAACAAGGAGTTGGTTCTTTAAAAGGATAAGCAAGATTTATAAACCCTTAGCAAATCTGACCAAAATAAAGAGAGAAGAGACACAAATTAATAAACTCAGAGATGAACAAGGTAACATCACAATAGATTCCAGAGAAATTCAAAAAATCATAGGGACATACTATAAAAGCATATACTCCACAAAGTATGAAAATCTGAAAGAAATGGATGATTTCCTTGATTTATATGACCTACCTAAATTAAATCAAGATGAGATTAATCACTTAAATACACCTATAACAAGCATGGAGATCTGAACAGTTATCAATAGTCTCCCCACTAAAAAAAGCCCAGGCCCAGATGGACTTACTGCTGAATTTTACCAGACCTTCAAGGAAGAGCTAACACCATTGCTTCTTAAGCTTTTCTAGGAAATAGAAAAAGGAGGAATTCCACCAAATTCCTTCTATGAAGCCAGCATCACCCTGATACCAAAACCAGGCAAAGATAGAACAAAAAAAGAAAATTACAGACCAATCTCCCTCATGAACATAGATGCAAAAATTCTCAACAAAATATTGGCAAACAGAATACAAGAATATATCAGAAAGATCATTCACCCTGACCAAGTAGGCTTTATCCCAGAGATGCAGGGATGGTTCAATATACAAAAATCTATAAATGTAATACATTATATAAATGGGTTGAAGGACAAAAATCACATGATCATCTCATTAGATGCAGAGAAAGTGTTTGACAAAATCCAACATCACTTCCTGATAAAAGTCCTACAGAGACTGGAAATAGAAGGAACATATCTCAATATAATAAAAGCTATTTATGACAAGCCTACAACCAACATACTACTAAATGGGGAAAAACTGGAAGCTTTTCCACTAAAATCAGGAACAAGACAAGGGTGTCCACTGTCCCCCACTTTTATTTAATATAGTTTTGGAAGTCTTAGCCATAGCAATAAGGCAAGAGACACACATAAAAGGGATACAAATTGGAAAGGAAGAGATCAAGTTATCATTATTTGCAGATGACATGATTCTATACATAAAGGACCCTAAAGACTCTACTAGCAAACTGTTAGAACTGATCAAAACCTACAGCCATGTAGCAGGATGCAAAATAAATACACAAAAATCAGTAGCCATCCTATATGCTAACAACAAGCACACAGTGGATGAAATGAGAGAATCACTCCCATTCAAAATTGTATCAAAAATAATAAAGTACCTTGGAATAAACCTAACCAAGGAAGTAAAGAATCTCTACAATGAGAACTTTAAAACTCTCAAGCGAGAAATTACAGAAGACACTAGAAAGTGGGAAAACATACCTTGTCCCTGAATTGGAAGAATCAATATTGTGAAGATGGGAATCTTACCAAAAGCAATCTATACATTTAATGCATTCCCTATCAAAATTCCAAAGATATTCTTCATGGAAATAGAAAAAACAATCCAGAAATACATTTGGAATCACAAAAAAAACTCGACTTTAATCCCAGCACTTGGGAGGCAGAGGTAGGAGGATCGCCATGAGTTCAAGGCTACCCTGAGACTATGGAGTTAATTCCAGGTCAGCCTGGACCAGAGTGAGACCCTACCTCGAAAAAAAAAAAAAAACTTGAATGTCTAATATAATACTGAGCCACAAAAATAAGGCTGGTGGTATCACCATACCTGATTTTAACCTATACTACAGAGCCATAGTAACAAAAACAGTGTGGTACTGGCACAAAAGCAGACATGTAGATCAATGGAACAGAATAGAGGACCCAGATGTAAGTCGAGGTAGCTATAACCACCTGATATTCGATAAAAATGCCAAAAATACTCATAGGAGAAAAGACAGCCTCTTCAGCAAATGGTGTTGGGAAAACTGGATATTATATCTGCAGAAGGATGAAAATGGATTCTTCTCTCTCGCCATGCACACGAATCAAGTCCAAATGGATCAAAGACCGTAACATGAGACCTGAAACTCTGAAAGTGCTAGAGGAAAAAGTAGGGGAAACCCTTCAGCATATTGGTCTTGGCAAAGACTTTCTGAATACAACCCCAATTGCTCAGGCAATAAAACCACAGATTAATCACTGGGACCTCATGAAATTACAAAGATTTTGCACTGCAAAGGACACAGTGAATAAAGCAAAGAGGCAACCTACAGAATGGGGAAAAAATCTTCGCCAGCTATACATCTGATAGAGGATTAATATCTAGGATATACAAAGAAATCAAAAAGTTAAATAATAAGGAATCAAATAAGCCAATCAAAAAATGGGCTTTGGAGCTAAATAGAGCATTCTTAAAGGAAGAAATACAAGTGGCATATAAGCATCTAAAAAAATGTTCTACGTCACTAGTCATCAGGGAAATGCAGATTAAAACTACATTGAGATTCCATCTCACTCCTGTCAGATTGGCTACCATCATGAAAACAAATGATCATAAATGTTGGCGGGGATGTGGAAAAAGAGGAACCCTTCTACACGGCTGGTGGGAATGCAGTCTGGTCCAGCCATTGTGGAAATCAGTGTGGAGGTTCCTAAAACAGCTAAAGATTGATCTACCATATGACCCAGCTATAGCACTCCTAGGCATATATCCAAAGGACTCATCTCATTTCCTTAGAAGTACGTGTCTAACCATGTTTATTGCTGCTCAACTTATAATAGCTGGGAAATGGAACCAGCCTAGATGTCCCTCAACTGATGAGTGGATAATGAAGATGTGGCACATTTATACAATGGAGTTCTACTCAGCGGTAAAGAAAAATGAAGTTATGAAATTTGCAGAAAAATGGATGGACCTGGAAAGGATTATGCCAAGTGCAGTAACCCAGGCCTAGAACGCCAAGCGCCACATGTTCTCTCTCATATGTGGATCCTTGCTACAGATGATTGGGCTTCTGTGTGAGAAGGAAAATACTTAGTAGCAGAGGCCTGTAATCTAACAAGGAGATATAAAAGGAAGAGAAAGGAAGGGAGGAGGGTACTTAATAGGTTGTTATTGTATATATGTAAGTAGAGTGATTGAGATGGGGAGGGGATATGAGGGAGAATGGAATTTCAAAGGGGAAAGTGCAGTGGCGGGGAAGTATTACCATGGGATATTTTTTATAATCATGGAAAATGTTGATAATAATTGTGAAAATATAAAAATTAAATTAAATTAAATTTTTTAAAAAGCTGGGGTTAGGAGAGAGAGGGAAAATGAATGAAAGAATATGATTAACTGGGCTGGAGAGATGGGAAGAGCATGGTTAAGGTGCTTGCCTGAGAAGCCTAATGACACAGGTTCGATTCTCTAGATCTCACAAAAGCCAGATGTACAAGGTGGCTTATGCATCTGAAATTTGTTTGCAGTGGCTAGAAGCTTTGGCGCACCCATATTCTCTCTCTCTCTGGCTCAAATAATTTTTTTTTTAAGAATATGATTGGGCTGGAGAGATGGCTTAGCAGTTAAGCACTTGCCTGTGAAGCCTAAGGACCCCGGTTCGAGGCTCGGTTCCCCAGGTCCCACGTTAGCCAGATGCACAAGGGGGCGCACGCATCTGGAGTTCGTGTGCAGAGGCTGAAGCCCTGGTGCGCCCATTCTCTCTCTCTCCCTCTATCTGTCTTTCTCTCTGTGTCTGTCGCTCTCAAATAAATAAATAAATAATTTAAAAAAAAAAGAATATGATTAACTTATTTGCCTGATGTCTATTGTTGGTTGAACCTGGCTGGTCATTACAATAACCTGGGGAAGTTTTTCAAAATAGAGAGTTTTGGGTTCCAGAATTCTGGAATCTTTACATTGTTATGGAGCTTAAGAATCTATATTTTATGGGCTGGAGAAATGGCTTAGCAGTTTAGCACTTGCCTCTCAAGCCTAAGGACCCCAGTTTGAGGCTCGATTCCCCAAGACCCCCGTTAGGCAGATGCCCAAGGAGGCGCATGCATCTGGAGTTTGTTTGCAGTGGCTGGAGGCCCTGACACGCCCATTCTCTCTCTCTCTCTCTCTCTCTCTGCCTCTTTCTCTGTCTGTCACTCTCAAATAAATAAATAAAAATAAACAAAATTTACAAAAAGAAAATAGAAGACTTGCATTGTAGAATCCAGCCTGTCACACAGAAAAATAAGGCCTCGCTAATCTAAAAGTATGTGCTCACATAGCAACCTGAATAGATGGTCACTTTTTAAGTTTTTTTTATTTGAGAGTAAGAAGGAAAGAGGCAGGCAGAGAACGAGTATAGGCACACCAGGGCCCAAATGAACTCCAGATGCATGTACCACGTTGTACATATGGCTTAAATGTGTACTGGGGAATCAAATCTTGGTCCGTAGGCTTCACTGGCAAACGCTTTAACTGCTAAGTCATCTCTCCAGCCCCAGATGGTCATTTTTTACAAACTTATTAACCTTAAATAATTTAAAGGGAAGGGAGACTATTTGAAACAGTGATAAAGTAAGCTTTTAATTATAGATTAATTGGACACCATGAATATTTTTTCATCTGAATATATCTGACAGGAAATTTTAGAATTTTAAATAATGTAGCTATGGTGCAGAAAGTTGGTCTTAATTATTGAGTGAGATCATATTTAATTCTTTCTGCTAAGTTTCCTTCTCACGAGCTGTCACCCTCCTGTTAGAAGACAGGTGTCGCCCTCAGCTGACAGGCTGAGTTGGGCGTCAGCAGCTTCTGTTTCAAGTTCAGGATGATGTTCATTTGCTTCCCTTCTTATTCAGTGGAAGACATGGATCTGCTTGAGTGATACCTCTACCTGGGTAATATCTGTGATGCATACCCATTGGAATAATGCCTTAGTAGTCTGGAGATACACATTTGTTTTGCCTCACTACTTGCATCCTGCTTTGTTAATTTATTATTTGTATGTGTGAGAGAGAATGGGCATACCAGGGCCTCTAGCCACTGTTAATGGACTCAAGATGCATATGCCACTTTGTGCATCTGGCTTACATAGGTGCTGGGGAATCAAACTTAGGTCATTAGATTTAGCAGGCAAGGGCCTTATTGGGCTTAATTTTTGTTGTGTACCTTTTTAACTTCCTCAAAAGAATGTTTATTTTTATTTGAGGATGGACTTTGCTCACGGAAGATTGCAGTGAACTTGTGTGGGCTTGGTTTTTTGCTTTAATATCAAAGATCTGAAACAAGACCAAAGTGTTTCCCAACCCCTCTGATTTGGCAGGACTCAGCTTTCAAAGGCTTTCTCTTGAAGATCTTGTTGGATTTTGGCTCTGGTTTTATTAAAATGTGCCTCAGCTAGATTTCAGGGATATTAACTAGGTGTAAGGCAGTCTTTCCACTGTTGTCAGGCCAAATTCAAGCATCTGCAGGACAGACAACTCTTCCCCTTGAACCCTAGACTGCTAGTGCAGTTGATTGTGTTCTTTGTTCCATAGCATCTGTTATGTGGTAAGCCTGCAATGATCAGCGAGCAGGGCATCAGAGGGGAGGGAGCTTGTCAGGGCTGGGTCCAGTCCAGGCTGGGGTTCCTGTGAGTTTGTAGCTGAGGGCTAGGATATGCTGACCCAAGTATTGCAACAGCTTCAAACTCTGGTCTCTGCCTCCTTCTCTCAGTCAGTGAGACTTTGTGTCTGCATGGTCTAGAAATGGATTATTACCTTACCTCTTTGCAGTTAATTTTGTACTTACTTTATCTACTGCCTGAAAATTGCTGCCTCATATATTTGTCCAGTTTGATAATCATTTGTGGCAGAAGGTCTAATCCATCACCCATTCCTCTGCACTGGCTACAATGCAGACATGAAATATAAACTGGCTTTAACTTCACTCCTAGTGTTCTATTTATCATACACAGCTGATTCTCTGTAACTACATGTGTGATAATGAATCTTTGTGCCTTAGTTCAGTATTTCTGATTTATAGGCTAGAAGAAGAAGAAAAAAAAAAACACCACTAGCAAATATCTGGTGTGCCCATTCTCTCTGTCTGTTGCTCTGCCTGAAAATAAATAAAATTAATTTTAAAAAACCCTGAACCCAAGATAGTTCAAATGCTGGACTTAGTAGACAAAGACTTTAAATTTATAATTAAATACTCCAAGAAGGTAGAGAAAAATTATTCAAAAACTTAAAGGAGAGCTGAGCGTGGTAGCCCATGCCCAGTACTTGGGAGTTCAAGGCCACCCTGAGATTACATAGTTAATTCCAGCTCAGCCTGGGTTAGAGTAAAAACTTACCTCAAAACAAAAACAAAATCAAAAAACCCACCAAAACCCAACCAACCAAACAAACAAAAAACACTTAAAGGAAAAATGTGGGTATTGGGGGGGTTCTCATACAGTAAACACTTTATACACTGAACAATTCACAGCTCCCAGGAAAATATACCCTGATGAGTGAAGTAGGGTTTCACTCTAGCCCAGGCTGACCTGGAACTCACTCTGTAGTCCCAGGCTGCCCTCAAACTCACCAAGTGCTGGGAGTGTTTTTAAAGGTAGGGGTCTCACTCTAGCCCAGACTGACCAGGAATTCACTATGTAGTCTCAGGCTGGTCTTGAACTCACGGCAATCCTTCTACCTCAGCTTCTCCAGTACTGGGATTAAAGACATGTGCCACCACATTCAGCATTACTGATACATGTATGTAATATGCTGATAGTGTATTTTTCTAGAAGGATACTAAAAGTGTTAATGATGGTTCTTTTAAGGAGAAGAACTAGAAGAATAGGGGGGCATAGTTTTCATTTTATATTTTACTGTTTCAATTTTTATGGGGGGGGTGAGAATTGGAGCAGCAGGGCCTATAGCCACTGTAATTGAACTCCAGATGCAAGCATCACCTTGTGTCCATGTACAACTTGCACACTTGTCTTACCTTGTGTGTCTGGCTTATGTGGGATCAGGAGAGTCAAACATGAGTCTTTAGGCTTCACAGAGAAGCACCTTAATTGCTAAGCTATCTCTTCAGCCCTCATTTTTTATTGTTGGATTTTTCAAGGTAGGGCCTCATTCTAGCCCAGGCTGATCTGGAATTCACTGTGTTGTCTCAGAGAGGCCTTGAACTCACAGCTATCCTCGTACTTTTGCCTCCCAAGTGCTGGGATTAAAGGCATGCACCACCATACCCAGCTCATGTATAACTTTTTAAAAAAATATTTATATTTTATTTGCAAGCAGAGAGATAAAGACAGAGAGAAATAGAGAGAGAGTATGGGCACACCAGGGCCTCTAGCCACTGTAAATGAACTCCACATGCAAGAACCACTTTGTAGATCTGGCGTGCATGAGTACTGGAAAATCAAACCCAGCTCATTAGGCTTTGCAGGCAAGCACCTTAACTGCTGAGCCATCTCTCCAGCCTCATATATCACTTTTTAACCTAAAGTGTACTTGAGAGTAGATTATAAACTTCTGAATTTTGGGGTTTTTGGGGGACGTTGTTTGTTTTGTTTTTTCAAGGTAGGGTTTCACTCAAGCCAAGGTTGACCTGGAATTCACTGTATAGTCTCAGGGTAGTCTCGAACTCACAACAGTCCTCCTACCTCTGCCTCCCACATGCTAGGATTAAAGGTGTATGCCACCACACCTGGAAGAGCTCTTGATTTTTAAATTTTTTTTGTTTATTTTTTTTTATTTATTTGAGAGCGACAGACAGAGAGAGAAAGAGGCAGAGAGAAAGAGAGAATGGGCACACCAGGGCCTCCAGCCACTGCAAACGAACTCCAGACGTGTGTGCCCCCTTGTGCATCAGGCTAACATGGGTCCTGGGGAATCGAGCCTTGAACCGGGGTCCTTAGGCTTCACAGGCAAGCGCTTAACCGCTAAGCCATCTCTCTAGCCCAGCTTTTGATTTTTTTAAAATATTTTTGTTCGTTTTTATTTATTGAAGAGTGACAGAGAGAGAGAGAGAAAGAAAGAGGCAGAGAGAGAGAGAAAAAAAAAAATGGGCGTGCCAGGGCTTCCAGCCACTGCAGATGAACTCCAGACGCATTCACCCCCTTGTGCATCTGGCTAACGTGGGTCCTGGGGAATCGAGCCTCAAACCAGGGTCCTTAGGCTTCATAAGCAAATGCTTAACCACTAAGCCATCTCTCCAGCCCAAGCTTTTTTTTTTAATTAAAAATTTTTTTATTTTTATTTATTTATTTGAGAGTGACAGAGAGAGAAAGAGGCAGACAGAGAGAGAGAGAGAATGGGCGTGCCAGGGCCTCCAGCCACTGCAAATGAACTCCAGACGCATGCGCCCCCTTGTGCATCTGGCTACCGTGGGTCCTGAGGTATCGAGCCTTGAACCGGGGTCCTTAGGCTTCACAGGCAAGTGCTTAACCACTAAGCCATCTCTCCAGCCCAGCAGCCCAAGCTTTTGATTTTTAAAATCAAATTAATAAATTATAAATAAGGTTTTCTAGTTTTTCTACTTAAAAGTATGTAAATCTATATTTAGATATTTTGAGAAAAAAAATTTCAATGTATGTATTTACTCATGACTTTTAGGAATTATTGGAATATGTTAAGTCATTAATTTTATGCTTAAAAGGAGTTTTTGTCTTTTCAAGGTAGGGTCTTACTCTAGTCCAGGCTAACCTGGAATTCACTAGTAGTCTCAAGATGGCCTTGAACTCAAGACAATCCTCCTACCTCTGCCTCTTGAGTACTGGGATTAAAGGCATGTGCCACCATGCTGAGATTAAAAGGAATTCTTGTTTCTTCCGCAGACCTTTTATGTGTCCATAGTCGACTTGTGTGACAATGGTGGTAAGCGTCCTACCACCAGTAGCAGTGCTGGCTTCACCAAAGAACAAGCAGATACCATTAGGAGAATTCGAAACAGCAAAGACAGTTGGGACATGCTGGGAGTCAAGCCTGGGACCTCAAGGTGAGCAGCATTTTAGAAACTTACACTGAGTCCTGGCAGAGAGAAAGACTAAGTTGCTAAAGCTATAGACATGTTCTTTCTTCTGTTTGGCTAGAAACTTTCATAATGACTGCTTCAATGAAGTAACGCAATGCCAGAGAAATAAAACAGAGGCACAGTTACCAACTGTTGAGAGGACTGTGTCGTGTTTGTGCATGAACATTTTATAGAATAATTTCTTCTGCTTTCATTTGTGCTGAACAAGAACTTTGGAGTTGACTTAGCCAAAAATAATTTTTTCAGGAATTCTTGCTGGACATGGTGATGTGTACACATTTAATTCTAGCACTTAGAAAGCAGTTGTAGGAAGATCTCTGTGAGCTCACAGCCACCCTGAGACTACAGAGTGAATTTCAGCTCAGCCTGAGTTAGAGTAAGACCCTACCTTAAAAAAAAAAAAATGTACACACATTTAATGCCATCACTGCAGAGACAGAGGCAGAAGGATCACTGTGAATTCAAAACCACCCAGAAACTATTCAGTGAATTCCAGGTTAGTGTGGGCTAGAGTGAGACCCTACCTCAAAGAACTAAAAAAAAAAAAAGAATTCTTAAGTTAGAGTTTTAAAAGAAGAAAATTTTAGCATTCATTTTATCCTAAAATCATATTTGGCAAATGGGAAAAATGAGATTCAATAAGATTAATGACAAACAAGGATCCCAGAAGGCAGTATTGGTTATTGACTTCAGAGCATTGTGTTGCCTATGTCTGTCTTTCTCAAAAACCCTACTATTGGCGCATCTGTTAGTAGATTTATGTTAGTTATTTTATTTTAGCCAAAATACTTACTCAGGAAAAACCCAGTAGATTACCAATTTGAAGGCAGCCTGGGCTTCATACACAGACCATGGTACAAAAAATTAATTACATTTTTAAAACAACAACTAAAAACAATAGGTTGGGGTTTGATTTGGTGGTAGAGAAGTTGCCTAGCATATACAAGGTCCTAGTTTCAATCTCCAGCAGAGAAAGAAAGAAGAAAACAAAATATTCAGTGTGTAAATTACTGCTGAGTAGGATGAGGCAATTCCTAAGGAGGAGCTTTCATCATTGTGTATGTGAGTACCTTCTCTTCACCTCTCTCCTCCCTGCGCCCCTCCCCGCCTGCTTTCTCCCGCCTCTCTCCTCCCTGCGCCCTTCCCCTCCTGCTTTCTCCCCGCCTCTCTCCTCCCTGCGCCCCTCCCCTCCTGCTTTCTCCCCGCCTCTCTCCTCCCTGCGCCCCTCCCCTCCTGCTTTCTCCCCGCCTCTCTCCTCCCTGCGCCCCTCCCCTCCTGCTTTCTCCCCGCCTCTCTCCTCCCTGCGCCCCTCCCCTCCTGCTTTCTCCCGCCTCTCTCCTCCCTGCGCCCCTCCCCTCCTGCTTTCTCCTCGCCTCTCTCCTCTCCCCGCCTCTCTCCTCCCTGCGCCCCTCCCCTCCTGCTTTCTCCCCGCCTCTCTCCTCCCTGCGCCCCTCCCCTCCTGCTTTCTCCCCGCCTCTCTCCTCTCTGCGCCCCTCCCCTCCTGCTTTCTCCCCGCCTCTCTCCTCCCTGCGCCCCTCCCCTCCTGCTTTCTCTCCCCGCCTCTCTCCTCCCTGCGCCCCTCCCCTCCTGCTTTCTCTCCCCGCCTCTCTCCTCCCTGCGCCCCTCCCCTCCTGCTTTCTCCCCGCCTCTCTCCTCTCTGCGCCCCTCCCCTCCTGCTTTCTCCCCGCCTCTCTCCTCCCTGCGCCCCTCCCCTCCTGCTTTCTCCCGCCTCTCTCCTCCCTGCGCCCCTCCCCTCCTGCTTTCTCCCGCCTCTCTCCTCCCTGCGCCCCTCCCCTCCTGCTTTCTCCCGCCTCTCTCCTCCCTGCGCCCCTCCCCTCCTGCTTTCTCTCCCCGCCTCTCTCCTCCCTGCGCCCCTCCCCTCCTGCTTTCTCTCCGCCTCTCTCCTCCCTGCGCCCCTCCCCTCCTGCTTTCTCTCCCCGCCTCTCTCCTCCCTGCGCCCCTCCCCTCCTGCTTTCTCCCCGCCTCTCTCCTCCCTGCGCCCCTCCCCTCCTGCTTTCTCTCCCCGCCTCTCTCCTCCCTGCGCCCCTCCCCTCCTGCTTTCTCCCCGCCTCTCTCCTCCCTGCGCCCTTCCCCTCCTGCTTTCTCCCCGCCTCTCTCCTCCCTGCGCCCTCCCCTCCTGCTTTCTCTCCCCGCCTCTCTCCTCCCTGCGCCCCTCCCCTCCTGCTTTCTCCCCGCCTCTCTCCTCCCTGCGCCCCTCCCCTCCTGCTTTCTCCCGCCTCTCTCCTCCCTGCGCCCCTCCCCTCCTGCTTTCTCTCCCCGCCTCTCTCCTCCCTGCGCCCCTCCCCTCCTGCTTTCTCTCCGCCTCTCTCCTCCCTGCGCCCCTCCCCTCCTGCTTTCTCTCCCCGCCTCTCTCCTCCCTGCGCCCCTCCCCTCCTGCTTTCTCCCCGCCTCTCTCCTCCCTGCGCCCCTCCCCTCCTGCTTTCTCTCCCCGCCTCTCTCCTCCCTGCGCCCCTCCCCTCCTGCTTTCTCCCCGCCTCTCTCCTCCCTGCGCCCTTCCCCTCCTGCTTTCTCCCCGCCTCTCTCCTCCCTGCGCCCTCCCCTCCTGCTTTCTCTCCCCGCCTCTCTCCTCCCTGCGCCCCTCCCCTCCTGCTTTCTCCCCGCCTCTCTCCTCCCTGCGCCCCTCCCCTCCTGCTTTCTCCCCGCCTCTCTCCTCCCTGCGCCCCTCCCCTCCTGCTTTCTCTCCCCGCCTCTCTCCTCCCTGCGCCCCTCCCCTCCTGCTTTCTCCCCGCCTCTCTCCTCCCTGCGCCCCTCCCCTCCTGCTTTCTCCCCACCTCTCACCTCCCTGCGCCCCTCCCCTCCTGCTTTCTCCCGCCTCTCTCCTCCCTGCGCCCCTCCCCTCCTGCTTTCTCCTCGCCTCTCTCCTCCCTGCGCCCCTCCCCTCCTGCTTTCTCCCCACCTCTCACCTCCCTGCGCCCCTCCCCTCCTGCTTTCTCCCGCCTCTCTCCTCCCTGCGCCCCTCCCCTCCTGCTTTCTCCGCGCCTCTCTCCTCCCTGCGCCCCTCCCCTCCTGCTTTCTCCCGCCTCTCTCCTCCCTGCGCCCCTCCCCTCCTGCTTTCTCCCCGCCTCTCTCCTCCCTGCGCCCCTCCCCTCCTGCTTTCTCCTCGCCTCTCTCCTCCCTGCGCCCCTCCCCTCCTGCTTTCTCCCGCCTCTCTCCTCCCTGCGCCCCTCCCCTCCTGCTTTCTCCCCGCCTCTCACCTCCCTGCGCCCCTCCCCTCCTGCTTTCTCCTCGCCGCTCTCCTCCCTGCGCCCCTCCCCTCCTGCTTTCTCCTCGCCTCTCTCCTCCCTGTGCTCTTCCTCTACTTTCACTTTTTGTAGTTTAATTTAATGTGTGAAAGAGAGTTGGCACACCAAGTCCTCCAGCCAGTGCAATCCAACTCCAAACTCATGTGTCATCTAATGCACACGTGTGACCTTGCACGCTGTGTCCTCATGCATCTGGCTTATGTGGGCCCTTGAGAGTGGAACATGGGTCCTTAAGGCTTTGTAGCCAAGTGCCTCAATCACTAAGCCATCTCTCCTGCCCCTCTCCTGCTTTCTTTTCATAGCTCTCCTCCCTGCACTCCTCCTGTCATATATAATTTCTGTCTTTTTATTGGATTTTCTGAGTTGGGGTCCACTTTAGCCTAGGCTGACCTGGCACTCACTGCAGTTCTCCTGCTTCAGCCTTCTTAATGCTGCAATTAAAGATATGTGCCACTACTCCCAGCCTAGTTTCTCATCTTGACTTCCACAAAAGGAACATTTTCTTAAAGTTGCTTTGTCAGCATCAAAAACATTTATCCTGTCTTCTCCATGTTCATCTCATGTTAGCATATCTTCTTGTCCAGAAGGAAGGAGGGTAACGAAAAAGCAATGCTGTCACATGTCACCGTTCACTCACCAGGTTTATTTAGAACATTTAGAATTTATGAAAGGATTGAGATTAACTCATGTTTATAGCACAAAGTTTACTGGTGACTTTAAGTGTCTTTTTTATACTGCATAGTCTCATTCTAAATGTTTCCATGTCATCTCCAAGTGACACTGGTCTATTATTATGAACTATAACTTTATTTATTAAGATATTTTAGCCGGAAGCCCAGTGTGATGGCACATGCCTTTAATCCCAGCACTCGGGAGGCAGAGGTAGGAGGATCACCGTGAGTTCGAAGCCACGCTGGGACTACATAGTGAATTCCAGGTCAGCTGGGGCTAGAGTGAGACCCTACCTTCCAAGGACAAAAACAAACAAAAAAGATATTTTAGGTAGGCATGGTGGCACATGTCTTTAATCAATTAGGAGGCAGAGGTAGGAGGATCATCATGAGTTTGAAGCCACCCTGAGACTGTACATTGAGTTTGGGGTCAGCCTGGGCTAGAACAAGACCCTACCTTGGGGGGGAGAAAAGATATTTAATTTTATTTTTAAAATTTATTTTTACTGACAACTTCCATATTTTTAGACAATAAATCACGATAATTCCCTCCCGTCACCACTTTCCCCTTCATAACTCCACTCTCCATCATATCCCTTCTCCCCTCGCAATCAGTTATTCTTTTATTATGATGTGTCATTTTTCTTCCTATTATGATGGTCTTGTGTACGTAGAATTAGGCACTGCTAGGTCATGAATATCCAGGCCATTTTGTATCTGGAAGAGTGCATTATAAGGAGTTCTACCCTTCCTGTGGCTCTTACATTCATTCCACCACCTCTTTTGCAGTGGACTCTGAACTTTGGAAGGTGTGGTAGTGATGTTTCAGTATTGTGCCCTCTGTCACTTCTTCTCAGCACTATGGTGCCTTTTGAGTCACCGCAGTGGTCACCACCATCTGAAAAGAAAATGTTCTTTAACCAAAACTGAGAGTAGCATTAGTATATGGGTATGAACATTAAGAGAAGTGCTTAGACAGTTTGGTATACATAATATATGTATTTGGCCAGATACCAGCAGGCATTACACCCCTAGGGCTCATGATTTTCCCTCTTACAGGTTTTCAGTACCTGGCGTGTGTTCCTTCCCATGGAGCAGGCCTCCAGTCCAATTAGAGGGTGGCTGGCTTCCCTCATAACAGACATGCCACTATTGCACCCATTGACTCATTTGGCCTGACTGGCTGAACTTAAGGCTTGTAGTGTCCACTGTTACTTATTTCCACTGATGACCTATCTCTCCCATGGAGCTGCATACAGCATAGGTTTGTCCAGCTTTCTGTGAGCTGATCTGCATGAAGGAGGTTTTCAGCTCAGTTCCAGCAGGACTTCTCAGTGACTTTGCAGCCCAAGCATGTGGAGTCTTCAGCAATAGGGTTGTAACATCTATTCATGGTGGGAAACCAAGAGCCTTGGCAATGGTCTATAATGTTAGGGGGCATCAGGGACCTCCCTGGCCAACAACCCACTGGACAGTGTCCCATCCCTGGCACTGAATTTTTTTGTTTTTTGAGGTAGGGTCTCACTCTACTCCAGGCTGACCTGGAATTCACTATGTAGCCTAAGGGTGGCCTCAAACTCACAGTGATCCTACTACCCAAGTGCTAGGATTCAAGGTGTGTGCCACCACACCTGGCTATATTTATAGTTCTTGATATAAAAAAATCTTTATCTTCCATACTATTAATATATTGATGACAGGCTGGAGAGATGGCTTAGCGGTTAAGCGCTTGCCTGTGAAGCCTAAGGACCCTGGTTCGAGGCTCGGTTCCCCAGGTCCCACGTTAGCCAGATGCACAAGGGGGCGCACGCGTCTCGACTTCGTTTGCAGAGGCTGGAAGCCCTGGCGCGCCCATTCTCTCTCTCTCCCTCTATCTGTCTTTCTCTCTGTGTCTGTCGCTCTCGAATAAATAAAAAAATTTAAAAATTTTTAAAAATATATATCTATATATATATTGATGACATACCTGAATCAGTCTTATTTCTTCAAAACTTTCCCTTAAGAGTCTCTCCTATGCCTAGATATCTTGAAAGGCAGTCAGTGTAGAGGCCAGGCACAGCAGTGAGCCCACATGTGCTCCTCGGGAAGCAGTGGTTCTTCCAGCCATGCCTAGGCCTCCCTTTGAGAGGAGGCAGATACCTGCCCCAGGGACAGAGAGTCTCTTTTTTAGAGGTAGGGTCTCACTATAGCTCAGGCTGACCTAGAATTCACTATGTAGTCTCAGGGTGGTCTTGAACTTCTGGCAGTCCTCCTACCTCTGCCTCCCAAGTGCTGGGATTAAAGGCATGCACCACCACACCCAACTTAGAGGATTTTTAAAGAAACAATTTGGGGGCTTACTGGTTAAGGCATTTGCCTGCAAACCCTAAGAACTCACGCTCAAATCTCCAGGTCCCACATAAGCCAGACGTACATACAAGCACGCAATGTCGCACATGCACATAAGGGGCGCTTGCATCTTCAGTTCATTCATAGCAGCTGAAGGTCCTGGTTCATTCTCTCTCTCCTCTCTCTCTCTCTCTCTCTCTCTCTCTCTCTCTCTCTCTCTCTCTCTCTCTCAAAAAGGAAGAAATAACCTGGGTTTGAGAGATGGCTCATTGGTCAAGGTACTTGCCTGCAAAGCCTAATGACCCAGGTTCAGTTCCCCAGTAACCATGTAAAGCCAGATGCACAAAGTGGTGTATGCATCTGGAGTTTGTTTGCAGTGGCTGGTGGCCCTCGTGCACCCATTCTCTCTGTCTCTCTCTGTCTCTGTCCTCCCCCAAATAAATAATATATACGTGTGTGTGTTTGCATGTTTGCTTGCAAAGGCTGGCACATGAGGATGAGAAGAGCCGGAATGGGAAAGAGATCAAACATCTCCAGATGTCTCTCAGGCAGACCATCAGGACCCTGGGCTCACTTTAGCCCCTTCTCCTTTATCTTCTCCACCTGGATGTTCAGCTCAGCCACAACTTCTTCTTGTTTATGATGCTCTCTGCCCTGGCATGCTCCTCCAGATGCCCCCATCTGAGCTCAGGCTCTCAGGCTTGGGTTGGTGTTCCCCATGCCATTTGACATAACACATCTACTCTTTATTTTTTTATTTTTTTGTTCATTTTTATTTAGTTATTTGAGAGCAACAGACACAGAGAGAAAGAGAGAATGGGTGTGCCAGGGCCTCCTGCCACTGAAAACGAACTCCAGACGCATGCGCCCCCTTGTGCATCTGGCTAACGTGGGTCATGAGGAATCGAGCCTCGAACCAGGGTCCTTAGGCCTCACAGGCAAGCACTTAACCACTAAGCCATCTCTCCAGTCCCTTTTTTTTTGTTTGTTTGTTTTTTGAGTTAGGGTCTCACTCTAGCCTAGGCTGACCTGGAATTCACTATGTAGTCTCAGGGTGACCTCGAACTCATGGTGATCCTCCTACCTTTGCGTCCCGAGTGCTGGGATTAAAGGCGTGTGCCACCATATCCAGCTCATAATACATCTACTCTTACATTGCTGTTGATCAAATCAAGGGAATTTTTGTTGTTTTACTTTCAAGGTCCTTCCTTGATGGTCCCTGCCTCTCTGGCTGTTCCTAGTGGAACGCTCCTCAAACTGCACTCCTGGCCTCTTGTCAGTTCTCGTTCTGGTGCTCTGAATCCCCACCCTGTACTGTCCCAGGTGTTCCTTCTTCCAGAAGGTTTTTGTGATTAGGTCCTTCCCTGGTACCTCAGACCCTCATTTCTTCAGTCAGCAAAAATTTGCTTTGGGGGCTAGAGACATGACTTAGCGGTTAAGTGCTTGCCTATGAAGCCTAAGGACCCCAGTTCAAGGCTTGATTCCCCAGGACCCACATTAGCCAGATGCACAAGGGGGCCCATGCACCTGGAGTTCATTTGCAGTGGCCGGAGGCCCTGGCATGCCCATTCTCTCCCTCTCACTCTCTCCCTCTTTCTCTGTCAAATAAATAAATAATAATAAATATATTTTTTAAAAAGTTTGCTTGGGGAGGGAAATACCATGGTTTGTTGTCTATAATAGTTGTCAATAAAAAAGTGTGTATATATATATATATATACATATATATACACACACACACACACACACATACATACATACATACATACATACATATATTAATTGAATGACTTCAAATACACCTCCCACCACCCCCTGCTCCAAAGAACTTTGAGGGACTCAGTGTTCAGAGTGAGTGTGGGCAGTGCCCTGTCCTGGTATCAGGGAAACTTCTATAAGGTTTCCTTCCATGGCTGACCTGGACTCAAGATTCCCAGTGGCATCCCAGAGTGAGTCAACTATGAGGTGTGGCTCAGGGTGAAAGAACAGGGGCCATGGTATATAGTTATGCATCAGCAACCAAACAGAAGGACACCATCCTAGCCCTTTGTGCGGCATTCTCCTTCTGTCCAGTGCCAGCCAGTGGAGCAAATAGCCACTGGTCACTCCTGATCCATGCTGACAGTGCTATTCCCCTGGCAGAAATGAGGATTCTAGTTCCTGCTTATTTTAAATAACTTGCATCTAGGCTGGAGAGATGGATCAGCAGTTGAGGAGCTTGCCTGCAAAGCCTGAGGATCCAGATTTGATGCCCCAGTACCCATGTAAAGCCAGATGCACAAAGTGGAACATGTATCTGGAGTTCATCTGCAGAGTGGCTAGAGGCCCTGACATGCCCATTCTCTCTCTACCTCTTTCTCTCAAATAAATAAAAAAGTTTAAAAAGAATAATTAAAAAGAATAAATAAGTTGAGGCTGAAGAAATGGCTTAGCAGTTAAGGTGCTTGCCTGCAAAGCCAACGACCCCAGGCTCAATTCCCCAGGACCCACATAAGCCAGGTGCACAGGTGGTACATGTATCTGGAGTTTGTTTGCAGTGGCTGGAGGCCTTGGTGCACCCATTCTCTCTATCTGCACCCCCCCCCTCTCTCATATAAATAAATTATTTTTTTTTTAAAGTTTGCTTTGTACCCATTAGGTGCCCAGAGCTGTCTGGCTTCATTGCAGCATTTTACATTGTATTTTTTCCATGTATATCATCTACTCATTTTTTTTGGCTTGTTTTCTCTTCTTTTAGACTTTTCTACCTTTGATAAAAGGAATAGTTATTTAGTATAAGCCTATGCAAGAAATAGTATGTGCATCCGTTTAGGGGTTGGGCTGACCCAGTTACTGACAGAGTATGTATGGCTGCTTTTTGCAGGGAGGAAGTCAATAAAGCCTACCGGAAACTTGCCGTGCTCCTTCACCCTGACAAATGTGTGGCACCTGGTAGCGAAGATGCCTTCAAAGCAGTTGTGAACGCCCGAACAGCCCTCCTGAAAAACATCAAGTAGAAGGATGAGCCAACAACAGGCGAGGGCCTATTCAAGTGCACACAGATTTTCCTTGAAGTGAAATACCCAGCATGGATTCCTCACACGTGCTCGCTGCTCTGTGCATTCATGTCCTTCCATTTAAAAATTAAGGATTTGGAGGCCTGTTAACCATCTTGTAGGCATTTTAGAGTGAGATGACCTGCATTTGTAAGCAGTGAGGAGAATTACACATCTCTTATGCACCAGAGCTCATTTCTTATTGCTAGATAACTTTAGTTTTGTTCTCATTTCTCATTTGTAAGCTCTGTAGCATCCCCTAGGCACTTCGCTTGGGAAAGTCCATGACGTTTCTAGAGAGGATAGGCAGGACAGCAGGACCCCTCCTTTCCTCCTTCCATCCTTCCCACCCTTCTTTCCTACTGCACCAAAGGAGACAAAAGCTGGGTGTGGTAGCCTACACCTTCAATACCACTCTAGAGGCAAAGGTAGGAGGAAGGCTATGAGGTTGAGGCCAGCCTGGACTAGAGTGAGAACTTACCTCAAAAATAAAAAGAAACTAAGAAAAAGAAAAAACAGGAGCCGGGCGTGGTGGCGCACGCCTTTAATCCCAGCACTCGGGAGGCAGAGGTAGGAGGATCGCTGTGAGCTCGAGGCCACCCTGAGACTCCATAGTGAATTCCAGGTCAGCCTGGGCCAGAGTGAGACCCTAACTCAAAAAAAAAAAAAAAAAAAAAAAAAAACAGGAAAGAAAACAAAAATAGATAACATGCAGGCTGGAGAGATGGCTTAGCATGTGAAGCCTAAGGACCCCATTTCGATACGCCAGGTCCCACGTAATCCAGATGCACATAGTGGCGCAAGCATCTGGAATTAGTTTGCAGTGGCTAGAGGCCCTGGCATGCCCATTCTCACTTACTCTCTGTCTCTAGTAAATAAATAAATAAATGAATTGGATACACACACACACACACACAAAGATAACATCCAAGCCCCTGGAGGCTAGTGTCACTTTATAAGCAAGTAGATTCTTTTACAATGTGTTCCTTTGCTGGTATTTCAATTATAAATCTATAGTTGGTAGCTAGGTATAGTGGTATGTGCCTTTAATCTCAGCAGGAGGCTGAGGCAGGAGAACCAAGAGTTTTGAGACCAGCTTGGGTTATATGCAAGACACTCTCAAAAAGAGGAAAAAGAAAAAGAAAGACAGAAAAGCAAACAAAACTTCAAATTTAAATTAGTAAACTCTAGCAGCCCAGAGGAAGAGTGGAATGAGGTGACCCAGTTCTGAGTTGACCTACTCTTTTAGGATATTGACTATCTTCTCTTCTTTAACCACCAGGGGGAGACACAGCTGATTTAGAGAAATTTTGGCGGTAATTGGAGAGGCTAGGTACAGGCAAGAGCTAGCAGCCCCTCCTGCATTAACAGGCCTTTGCCTTGCCTTAGAAATACTGTGTCCCGAGCCAGGAGTGGTGGCGCACTCCTTTAATCCCAGCACTCGGGACGCAGAGGTAGGAGGATCACCTTGAGTTCAAGGCCACCCTGAGACTACATAGTGAATTCCAGGTCAGCCTGGGCTAGAGGAAGACCCTGCCTTGGAAAAAAAAAAAAGAGAGAGAGAGACACCTTTGACCTTTTTCTGCACTATTCCCACCAGCAGATGGGAAGATAGTCTTCAACAAGCCAGCCTCTTATTTTCTCATCAGTGTCACTCTTTCTCCTCTTTTTCCCACCTTTATGTTTATAGCCCGCATCTGCCACCAACTAGATCTACTTGAATTCTCAGTTTTTCCATAGGCCTAGCTGACCATAGACAAGTGTGAATCCTTTGGGAGAGGTAGTGAGATATCTTGGGCCTGTGTAAGGCAGAATCTAGTTTCTGTTTGGGCTCAACATTCCTGAATAATAGCATTTAAAAATTACAATTATGAAAACTCATTTTGCATAGAAAACTGCATCCTCACCATAGTCTCCACCTTGGTACACAAGTGGCGGATGAAGATTACGTATTGTATGCGCATTTCTCAGCACTTACATTACCAGCCTCATTACTTGATTCATTCTGTCCCCTATCTCATTATATTTTTAGCTATACCCACCTGTACTAACAGGAGCTTTGAAGTATATAAAATGTTGCTAGTTTGTGACTTAAATACCTATTTCATATTACTTCACATCTTTATTACCTAAGAGGCAAAGCTACTTTCTTATTAACGTAAGCCATGCAGTCTTCTGGACTGTGCGCTTCTCCAAAGGAGCCTCACTTTTTGTGGCTGTGCTCAGCTGCCTGGAGTTTGTCATCAGAAACCTGAGCATTGCCCTACAATATAAGTTTGTATATGGATGATAAGAAATACTAGTTGCCAGGCGTGGCCTGGTTTTTTTGTTTGTTTGTTTGTTTGTTTGTTTTAATCCCAGCACTTGGGAGGCAGAGGTACGAGGATCACTGTGAGTTTGAGGCCACCCTGAGACTACATAGTAAATTCCAGATTAGCCTGGGCCAGAGTGAGACCCTACCTTGAAAAACAAAAAGACAAAGAAAAAGAAAAAAGAAATGCTGGTTTTCATGAATTGAGATTTGGTATAAGGAGACGATGATATAATTTATTCTGGGATTTTCCTCTGCTTCTTAAATTAGCTTCTGGTATTATAGAACCCCAACTCAGTTCTTTTTGACACAAATTTTGCTTTAGGTCTTCCTCATGCTTAAAGTATTTCATTATCAGTCTGTTCTTGCAGCAGAATGTAGGAGCCATGTGGATGAGGGATTGTGCATGGTATTGTCATCCCAGATTGACTGAGCAGTTTCCTGAGCATACTCAGGGATGGCCCAGCTGACAGCTGGGACTTGTTTTCAACCTGGTTGTTAAATACCCACTCACCTCATGCAGCTCCATTGTGCAGATGAACAGTTACAGCAGAGAGAGCTCTCTAGTGTTTCACTCATATCCTTCAGTATGACTTTTGAAATGTAGCCTGGACTTGATTCTTAGGTCTTGAGATCCAGGTTCCAACACCTTCATTATTCACCTTCAGGGCAGCACCATATACTACTGCATTTATGTCACAGGAATAAAATGGGAAGGTTGAACCTCAGGATCCTAAAATGTTACTGATTTCTATTGCCCAGCAACAGAACATGAAGGCATACATAACGAAGTATGCTTTGCAATGAAAAGTAGTCTGGGTACTGACTTTAGGCAACACTTTCCAGACCTCTATGCATTAATTGTGCCTCTTGGTGCAGGTGTGTGCTTTGTCATTCTACCTTATTAAAAACTCGTCAGCCAGTTAAGTACATCAGTGAGAGTCACAGCTAGCAGAATCATTCCAATGGCTGTTAAGTTTTTATGAAGGATCTTATTTTGCAAAAAAGAATAAAAAGTTTGAACTGCTATTATTAAAGAAAAGCCATGTCTTCCACATCTGTGTCACCAAGAAGCAACACTTCTTAAATGTGTTCGAATTCCCTGGAGACATTTCTAATACATCTTCCAACCCACCTAAGAACTTTAAAGTATACACCCTCCTTTTGTTTCTCTTTTTTTGTGCCTCCTTTTGAATTGATATTCTTAACCATCAGTGTTACGTTTACTTAAGCACTGTCACTTTATTTCTTCATATAAATGTGTCCTTGACTTTACTAGCTTGTTAATTTGAAAGTCCAGACCTGGCGGGCTTTATGTTGCATCTCAAGATAAATTATTGTCCTTCTATAGCTCACACATCATTCTTTCATGCTTACATTTGCCTCAGGAAACTTGCTCTAGTTGTGTTTTTACATATTGAATTCTCAGTTGGCAAATATTTATTTATAATTAGGTGCCAAACCATAAATTGGCACCTAATTGTCTCAGTGAAATGAGCCATAAGTGAGGCAGCTAGATGGCCGAAAGCTCACCAGAGGAGTCAAGAAGTGGCTGATTCTTCCCAGAATGGTGACAGTCACCAAAGGACAGGGAAGGATTTCCATCTCAAGTTAGTTAGGAGGTGCCCTGTGCATATTGCCTTTGATAGTGACATAGCTCTTTCTGTTCAGCTCAGTAGGCTGGGGAATGCCACCTACTCTGCATCCCGTGGAGCTCACTGTTAAGTCAGCTAGCATATTTTTTTTAACTTTTGAAAATGAGTTTAGCTGCACGATAGAGTTACTAATTTCATTCGCAAGCTGTAGAATGAAGAGTAGTTCATACTTCTCATACTTGGTATTGAGCACAATTTTAAGACACAGTACCACTTGGACATGGATTTTTTTTCCACTAACCATTCTAGAGAAGACAAAAGTTCTCACTTGTGATGCAGATAAGTGAGACTATCTAATAAGCAGTGCAGTACTAAGCAGTGCAACACAGGCTCTAAGTAGGATGACTTCTGTTGGAAAGCTGGACACTGTGGGTTAACTTCTGCCATTGATTGCTCCCTGGGCATTCTCCCCTTTGACTGTGAATGCAGAGTTAATCAGCAAACCCTTTGCTCTTACATGGTAATTTACATATTTTTTGTTGTTGAAATAACTGAAAATGTTAAGTCTACCAGCTATTTATGTCTTGTATACAGAGTGTCATATGTATTTAAGTTGTGTATTTTTATAAAGTAAAGCCAAATAGCAAACACTGGTCTGAAGGCTGCATTGATTTGTTGAAACATTAATCTTTGGTATAAAACATACCAGACTAAAAGAGAATCTAGTTCCTTATCAGCTGTGACACAGTTATAAATCTGTGATACAGATTTATAATTCCAGCCCTCAGGAGGCTTAAGGCAGGAAGATTGTGAGTTCAAGGTCAGCCTGGACTACAAAGAGAGACCCTATTTCAGAAAACAAGAAATATAACTGGGGCGTGGGGGCACATTCTTGTAATGCCAGCATTTGGGGTAGGGGAGGAGGACAGAAAGATCACCATAAGTTCAAGGCCAACCTGTTCTACATAGCCAGTCCTCAGCCAGATAGTGAAATGATATCTCAAAAAGCAAAACAGCCAGGCATGGTGGTGCACACCTTTAATCCCAGCACTCAGGAGGCAGAGGTAGGAGGATCATCATGAGTTCGAGGCCAGTCTGAAACTAAAGAGTGAATTCCAGATAAGCCTGGGCTAGAATGAGACCCTACCTTGAAAAAAAAAAAACCCAAAAACAGGCCAGGCATTGGTGGCGCACACCTTTAATCCCAGTACTCAGGAGGCAGGGGTAGGAGGATCACTGTGAGTTTGAGGCCACCCTGAGACCACATAGTGAATTCCAGGTCAGCCTGAGCTAGTGTGCAACCCTACCTCAAAGAAAAGGCATGTGCCACCACACCTGGCCTCTTTTTTTTGTTTGTTTGTTTGCTTTTGTTTTTTCAAGGTAGTGTCACACTGTAGCCCATGCTGACCTGGAATTCACTATGGAGTCTCAGGGTGGCCTTGAACTCACAGTGATCCTCCTGCCTCTGCCTCCACCTCCGCCTCTGCAGTGCTGGGATTAAAGGCGTGCGCCACCACACCCAGCTGTAACTCATTTTTAATAGTGCAGACGTGGACTGAGGGTGTAGCACAGTAGGAGAGTTATGTGCTTAGAATGCATGAGGCCCTGAGTTCCATGCCCAACTCAAGAAAAATGAGGGGCTAATTCAGACTGTTGGCTGACTAATGTAATAATTCAGCTAAATGATGGGTATATGAGAACCTATAGGGCCTGGCATCATGCTAGAGCTTGAAAGTCTTGCAGGGTTGGTTCCTAGGGAGCAGTCTGGTGACTCTGAAGGCTGAAACCAGACCTTCATTATTCACTGTGCTAAACCTTGATCTGTCCAGTGCTCCTCTCCTGAGAATTGCCTACCCCACTCTTAGGAATTGTGTCATCTGCCAACATGTTATAAATGTATCAGTTATGACCCATTCTTCCTTCTTGGCCACAAAAGTAAGTCCAAGGAACAGGAATGTGAGCCTGGTCTAGCCTATCAGCATCCTATTGATATTCCCATTTTACAGGACCTGGACTCAGGTTGATTTGCCCAAGGCCACTATGCAAGACTCTGCCAACCCAAGGCTGCTCAGTTTCAGAATTCAGGCTCAATCTACACTCTCAGCCTCCTCAACTTATGGGTAATATCCTAATAAATGCATCAGACTTCAAAAGTATCTTAAGTTGAACACACAGTATATATATTTAACCTGGGAACACAGCCCACCACAGTGTTGGCTGTTTGTCCTCATGATCATGGGAGTGTTTGTGGGCTGCAACTCAGAGCTGCCTTCTGGCATCATGAGAGGATTGTGTAGCATGTTTCCATCTGGAAAAAGTTCCAAGTCCAAAACCTGAAGCATGGTTTCTATTGAATGTATATCATTATGCAACATTGTAAAGTCAAAATATCCCAAATTAAACTACTGTCAAGCTGGGGACTCCTGTGCTTCATACCTATAAGTAATACTGCTTGTACCGGGACCTAAATGGACATAAACAGACCTATTTTTTTTGAGAGGGTATGCAGTGTGTGTGGTGTGTGTCTGGGTGTGTTTATGCAGATGTGAACAACCCATGCACACATGTAGAGGCCAAAGGAGAGCTTGAGCCATTGTTATCTATCACCCATCCATGGAATCTGGAGCTACTGTTTTCAGTTGAACTGGCTGACCAGTGAGCCCCAGTGATTCTCTTTCCTCTGCCACCCACAGAACTAGGGTCACAGATACATGGCTGCTTACATGGGTGTTGGGTGACTGAACTCAGGGTGAATCATGTCTTCTCAGCCCTCGTGTTTGCATGGCAAGCACTCTTAGTGGCTGAATCATCTCCCCAGCTCTGGGGCTTGTATTTTTTAAATATTTTTTTAATTTTTTATTTATTTATTTGCATGGGGGAGAGAGAGAGAAAGAGAATATGCATGAGAATGAATGGGCATGCTAGGGCCTCCAGCTACTGCAAATGAACTCCAGATGCATGTGCCACTTGGTGCATCTGACTTAATATGGGTACTGGGGAATCATCCTCTGTTGCTAGGCTTTGCAGGCAAGGGCTTTAACTGCTGAGGCATCTCTCCAGCCCTTATTTATTTTTTTTTATTTGCAGGGAGGGTTTAATATTTATTTATTTGTTTATTTGTAAACGGAGAGAAGAGAATCAGAGAGAATAGGCATGCCAGGGCCTCCAGCCACTGCAAATAAACTCAAGATGCACGTGCCACTTTGTGCATCGGGCTTTATATGGGTACTGGGAAATCAAACCCAGGTGGTTAGGCATTGCAGTCAAGTGCCTTAACCACTGAACCATCTCTTCAGGTAATTTTATTTTTTTAAAGGTTTTTAAAAGACCCTGAGTACACTTGCCCTCATCAATGGCACACATTGAGATCTGGTCACTGAAACTTAAGAGCTGTGCAAGAGAGACTTTTTTAAGAGGTGGCCAGACTTGTGAAGATAGGAGAGCAAGTCTTAAATTTGCCTCCCATGGTCAGGGATTGGAGGATAGTTTATGAATGGAAGTATGGGAAGGTGATGAGATCAAATTTCAGCTATTACCTTGGTGACCCACTCCAGAGGGGTTACCTGCAGCCAACTAAGAGCAAGTGATGTGAGTTAAGTCTACAAAAGCAAGTGACTCAGATTCAAGAACCAAGAACATACGGTTTTCCCTCAGCTTAAAAGTTTCTGAAGGGCCCAAGCCAATGAGTCTAATGACATACATGAACTGTATTAAAATGTACAATATAATGCATTTTGAGTGTTATTTTTCTTTTTTTAATGAAAACTTGAAGAAACTTACAGGACTGCCAATGCTTCTCAGATGGCTTGAAAACTGTGTCTTGAAGATGTGTCTTCAAGCTGACAATTGGGAATTAAGTCTTCTAAGAATTAATGGGGTGACAGAGAGACTAAGGAATTTGTTTCTAGGTGGCTTCCATGTCTTTGATGTGCTCTTCTGTCTAAGTTAGAACCCAAGAAGCTGTAAAAAACTATGCTTGGAACTTTGTATTAGAAACACTAGGACTTCCTAAGAGGTGGTGTATGGTCTCCAAACTAAAAGGAGTAGCTATGGGGGTGGAGGGCTTATTTAGAGGGTAGGAGGGGATGGCCTTGCCTCTTGCCCATTGCTTCTTTGTTCTGCTTGGGTTTTCCCAGAGAATGATGATTATTTTAATCTTCTAAAAAGCTATAGGAAATTAAAAAAAATAAATATGACACTGATTCCAAAACAAAAATATAAACTTAACTGAAGCTGTTTGTGGGACCCTTGTAGTATGTTGGCTTCGGGCTATAATTAAATCTTGCTTCTTTATATTAGTAGAAACTTAAGGCTCAAGAAGAAAAGGCTTTTAGCCACTTAGACAATTCTTGGAACACTAACACAGCAATTAGTGAATGTGGCTGGAATTTCATAGCCACATAATACAGTTAGATTCCGTAAACTCTCTCAGGTAGCACAGAGCAGCAGAGATGAAGCCAGGAGCTAAGGCTTAGTAGGGCTCCTCTCCTGTTAATTAAGAGGAGCCCTGGGCAAGCGCAAATTAACATCTGTAGTAGACTGCTCCAAAGTCGCTAGGATGAACTTCCAGACCTTACACAGTTATGGAGAAAGGGAATTTATTTGAAGCTTACAGACCCAGGGGAAGTTTCATAATGGCAGAAGAAATTGGCCCTCTTTTTCACAGGACCAAGCAGAGAAAGAGAGAAACCAAAAGCAACCATATGGGCACCACAAGCAAGCAGACTTCAGGAACTCCAGGCGAACTCAGGCACTTTGCATATTTTAGGTTGGAATTCAGATACACCTTAGGGCTGGACCCCAGGATCCACGCACTGTGACACCTCCTCCAGCCAGGAGGCTGCAGATCTAAATTAAAATCTTTAATAAACTCCTGAATATATTGGGGTTCATCCATTCAAGCTACCACAGCATCCCTCCATCGTCAGGCAGGCCATTGGTTTAGATAACTCCCAAGGTCCTTTGTAAAGTCCACTACAACCTGGGCCTGGTGGCACAGCTCTGTAATCTCAGCTACTCTAGAGCTGAGGCAAGAGGACCACAAGCTCAAGGCCTGTATGGGTTAAACAACAAGGCTAACCTGGGTAACTTAGTGAGACCCTGTCTCAAAAAAATTTCTTTAAAGGGCTAGTATATAGCTCAGTAAGAGTCTAATGTGTGTGTGCTCCTGGGTTCCATCCCAGTACTGAAAACAAATCAACAACAAATACACAACCTTGGGCTGGAGGGATGGCTTAGCAGCTAAGGTGATTGCCTGAAAAGCTAAAGGACCAAGTTTGCTTCCCCAGGATCCACGTAAACCATGTGTACAAGGTGGCTCATGCATCTGGAGTTCATTTGCAATGGCTGGAGGCCCTGGCACAGCCATTCTCTCTCTTTCTGTCAAATAAGTAAATAAATAAAAATAAAATATTTTAAATGACCTAAAAAAAAGGCACATACAACTTTGCTGGGCATGGTGGTACACACCTTTAATCAAAGTACTCAGAGGCTGAAGTAGGGGGATCACTGTGAGTTCTAGGCTAGCCTGAGACTACAGAATGAATTCCAAGTCAGGCAGGGCTAGAAAACAACAACAAAAATTCCAAAAACCAAAAAACAGCAACCTTATGAAATTTTACAATGCCCCCAAACAAGGTCTCCTAGTATTCTTATATTTAATTCTACAACACCTACTCTGGGGGTGGGGGAAGCAGAGAAAAGAAGAAAAATTAATTTTAATAAAATTAGCAGTTTGGAGTAACAGGCATTATTGAACCCCATCCCTTTCTTCATTAAATAAAACCCTTGCCAGGCATGGTGGCACACGCCTTTAGTTCAGCACTTGGGGAGCAGAGGTAGGCAGATCACCATGAGTTTGAGGCCACCCTGAGAATACATAGTGAATTCCAGATCAGCCTGAGCTAGAAAGAGACCCTACCTCAGGGAGAAAAAAAAAAAAACACTTAAATTTTGGGCTAGAGGGATGGCTTAGTGGTTAAGGTGTTTGCCTGCAAAACCAGAGGACCCAGATTCTACTCCCCAGGACCCACATAAGCCAGATGCACAAGGTTGCTCATGCAGCCAGACTTTGAAAACGAAAATAAATTTAATTCTTATTTAAACACGTAATTGTGTTTACAACATCTGGTTTTGCAAAGGCAGGTGATGTTTCAGCTTTGAACTTTTGTTTTTGTTTTTTTGTTTTTGAGGTAAGGTCTTGCCCTAGCCCAGGCTGACCTGGAATTCACTATGTAGTCTCAGGGTGGCCTTGAACTCATGGCAATCCTCCTACCTCTCCTTCCTAAGTGATAGGATTAAAGGCATGAGCCACCACGCCTGGCTCAAAACTATTATTTTTGCAAAATAAGAGTTGTCTTGTCTCCCAAGCTCATGGTTTCACTCGGTGGTGCAGTGAATCTCCTGGTAAGTATATCTATGATGGACAGAAGATTAAAATGGAGTCAGAGCAAGACTTCCCTGCCACTCTCTGCTTTCCAGCTTTTCCTGGGCATAGCAGTAGTTGAGGCTAACCTACCCTCATGGCCAAGAAAAACATGAACACCCCTGACTGCAGTCTACTGCTGCCACCGTTGGTCTCCCTAGGTCCAAGCACCAGCCCTTCTAGCTGTGCAGGCCTCTCTTGTTCAGCTCCCTGCTCCTTCTAGCACTTCAGTGCCCAGCCTGCCCAGGGTCCATTCCTCAAGACCCCTTTTTGTCACTACTTTAAGGCCCTATTATGTCAGATCCAACTTCATGCCAGGCCTACTTCAGAATGGCACCTTCCAAGTTACCCCTGAAAGGCCCTGGATTTATCTATCTGGCCCTGTGAATCACCATGTTCCTTCCATGGGGAGGGGCAAGAGTCCCAATTTATAGCTTATGTTCCCATGGCACAAATAACTCTTACCATGGTCTACTTCAGGTTGGAGAGACATATACCGCCAGCCAATAAGCTAGCCCAAAAGGTGAGGGCATCTCCAGTGTGACACTGTCCACCTAGTAGAGAGTTGGTCTACAGTGTCACTTTAATTGGGTCAGAAATCAAGTAAGGGACTTGGCTGTCAAGCAGATCTGTGAGGATGTTTCCATGAAAGAGTTACTGAGGGTGGAGGACCCTCCCTCCGAGTGGGCGACACTTCTGGTGTTAACGATCTAGAAGGAAGCTCCCAGGAAAAGTAGTGCCTTCTTGGCTGGCTGCTTGTGCTCCTTGCTGGTGCATGCATCTACCCTGTTGCTGCCATCCTTTTCTGACATCGGAACCCAGCCTCTTCCAACATGGACTGAAGACCAGCAGCTCTCCAGAACCCCAAGGCCTTCAGCACCAGATTAGGACTGCTGAGGCATCCAGCCTTGTGGACTGAGCAGCTACTGGGTTCTCAGGCCCTACACCCTCCAGACAGGCATTGTTGCATTGCCCAGCCCATAAACTAAGCCAGTCTAATAAGTGCCTTTGTTGTTTGTTTGTTTGTTTGATGTAGGGTCTTGCTGTGGTCCAGACTGACCTGGAATTCACTATGAAGTTTCAGGCTGGCCTTGAACTCACAGCCATTCTTCTGCCCCTGCCTCCCAAGTGCTGGGATTAAAGGTTTGCGCCACCATGCCCAGCTTAACAAAACTTTTTCAGAGTGAACACAGTGCTCAAAAAATGTTTCCAATTTTGGAACGTGTCAGGTTTTTAGATCAGTATGCTTAACAGATAATGTGTTATGGAGATCTAGGAACAAATACAGCCCTTGAGCATCGGCAGCCATAGGACTAGCCTCACCCTAGAGCTTGTGTTCAAGGCCTGAGTATCACCATAGCTCCTCCCTGCCAGAGCCTGGACTAACTGCATCCTCTGTCCTTGGTTTATACATTTTCTTTCTTTTTTAAAAAATATATTTTGAAATATTTTATTTACTTATTTATTTGCAAGAGAGAAAGAGGCAGACAAAGAGACAAAGAGAGAATGGGCACACTAGGGCTTCCAGCTACTGCAAACAAACTCCAGATGCATGAGCCTCCTTGTGCATCTGGCTTACGTGGGTCCTGAGGAATGAAACCGAGGTCCTTTGACTTTGCAGGCAAGCACTTAAACTGCTAAGCCATCTACCCAGCCCTAAAAAATATCTTTTTTTAAAATTTATTTGAGAGAGAGACAGAGAAAGGGAGAGAAACACACAGAAAGACAGAGACTGTGTGTGTGTGTGTGTATGTGTATGTGTGTGTGTTGGCATGCCAGGGCCTTTTGCCGCTGAAAATGGAATCCAGACACGTATACTGTTGGGCCCTGAAAGGCCCAGGCGTGAGGCCTAGTGGAACTTCCTGAGCCTAGCTAAAGTTTGGCGACCTGTCTCTGGCCAGCTATGACTCAGCAGATGCCTAATGGCTTCTGGCCTGTTACTTCCTCGTGGTAATTGTAATTACCATTTCAATAGTTAAAGTTTACTATTGGCCCTTACCTCTGCCCCCATCCTAAAATCCCCGCCTTCATCCCCAACATGATATAGGCAACTGCTCAGAGTAATAAAGCGAATTGTTTCTGCGAGTTGTTCCTGCATTGCAAAGACTCCCGACTCAGTGTGGTTTTTCTCTGGTGGCCAGGAGAGGTCTGAGTAGTCCGACACTCATCATCCCCTCAACCCCTAGGGAGGAACCAGCAGGCCTGGTCCTTCCCTCGGCACTACCTGTGCGGGAAGGAGCCCCGCAATATACCACATTGTGCACCTGACTTTACATTTCCTAGGAAAATGACAAGAGAATTGGCTTCATCCTGGAGCCACAGCTAGCCTTAGAGGGTACTAGCGCCTTGCTGCCCAAGGTTTCAGTAGCTGTTCCTCCTTTGCCCTTACTGGAAAAGTCTCATTGTTGACAGCATTACTCCACTGTACAGCTCAAGGGCAAACCCAGGTTTAGTTTGGAAGTGGTCATGTGCCCCTACTCTGGCAGAAAAGATAGAAATGGACATTCTCTGGGTAGCTTCCATAAAAGAATTCTATACTCCTGAAAGGGAGGCATTGAAAGAAAGTGTTTCTTCTCTTCTCCCAAATAATGTCCTATCTTCACCAGCTGCTGCCGTTTTGGCAGCTGTGGTGGTTTGATTCAGGCGTCCCCCACAAACTTAGGTGTTCTGAATGCTAGGTTCCCAGCTGACAGAGATTTGGGAATTAATGCCTCCTGGAGGGAATGTATTGTTGGGGGCAGACTTATGGGTCTTATAGCCAGTTTTCCCATGCCAGTGTTTGGTAACTCTCCTGTTGCTATGGTCCACCTTATGTTGGCCAGAGGGTGATGTCCACCTTCTGTTCATGCCATCATTTTCCCTGACATTATGAAGCTTCCTCCCAAGTCTGTAAGCCAAAATAAACCTCTTTTATCCCCACAAGCTGCTTTTGGTTGAGTGATTTCTACCAGCAATGTGAACCTGACTGCAATAACAGCCATCTTGCATCCATGTGGAGAGTAAGCCTATAACGTTAAATCTTTGCCTTAGGATGGCAAGGAAGAAAACACAAACCATTTGAATTTTATTATTATTATTAAATATTTATTTGAGAGAGAAATATTGAATGGGTGTTCCAGGGCTTCTAACCACTGCAAACAACGCCAGATGCATGTGCCACTTTGTGCATCTGGCTTTATTTGAGTACTGGGCTGGCAGGCTTTGTACAAAAGTCTTTAAGCACTGAGCCATCTCTCCAACCCCCAAGTGAATTTTACAAATGACTTTGAGGGGATAGGAGGAGTGTTGCTCAGGGGTAGTGCATATGCAAGGCCCTGGGTTTGTACCCTAATACTACCAAAAAAAAAAAAGATGCTAAAATCTTAGGTTCACACTTTATGTAGTGTATAAATCACCAACTACATATTAGAATATATTCTAATTATATACCTTAGTATTTATGTATTCTGTCCTCCAACAACATTTAGCAAGTCTATTTTAAAAAATGCCAGTCACTCTGCTATACTCTGGGGTTAAAAAACAAGGAAATGTGAGTATCAATTTATAGCTAGCATTTAAATTTGCTCTTATGTCACTCTAAAGTTATTTTAGTTTAAAGCTATATTTGAATTTAGACACGACTTGTAAAATATAACAGTTCTTAGAGCTACATCAATGGAAAACTGTGCAAGCAGCAAGCTCCTGCTCCATCCAGCATAACTGGGGGAAGGCACCTACCAAGAAAACCAGGCAGGGCTGCAGAGGTGGCTTAGCAGTGAAGGCACTTGCCTGCAAAGCCTAAGGACCCAGGTTCAATTTCCCAGGACACACGTGAACCAGATGCACAAGGTGGTACATGCATCTGGAGTTTGTTCACAACGTCTGGAGGCCCTGGCATGCCCATTCTCTCTATCTGCCTCTCTCTCTCTCTCAAATAAATAGAAATAAAATATTTACAGGAAAAAAAAGAAAAGCAAGCAAATTGGGACCCCTGAAAGTCTGCCCTCATTCTATGCAGAGTACAAAGAGGGGGATGCAGAGTTGAGCTCAGCTGAGCTGGAGAGCCAGTGGCTGCTCATCCTGGGAAAATGTGAGCCAATGGCTCCTGCACAAGACTCATAGCATGAGAAAGAGGGACAGAGGGCGTAAAGCCAGCAGAAAGATTGACTCAATGCTAACCATTCCTATAAATAGTAGACCAGTTACAAGCTTCTGTGCACAGAGATTGAAAACTGACAGGTAGTATGAGTTCTGAGGAGTGTGAAGGGAAGAATGGAAACTCCATATTGACCAGGGAGTCCTGGCAGGGGCTGGCTGCTTGCAGAGCTAGCAGCATTTGAGAAGAAAATGGGTGAGAGACAATGCCTAAAACCAGCCCACTGCACTGGGATGTGTTTGAATAGAGAAAAAATACTTTAAAAATATATGCATGAATGCCTATATGTGGGGTGTACCACTGTGCACATGTGGGAGTCAGAGGAAAACCTTGGGGGTGTTTCTCCTCTCTTTCCACCTACTTTTGAGACAGGGTTTCTCTTGCTTTTGTGACTGCTGTGTGGGAGCTTGGTATCTCACTTCTGTAAGTACTAAAGAGGAATGCAAGCAAGCACCTTTAACCACTAAACCATCTCCTAGAACTCCCCAAAGCTTTTTTTTTTACATTAAAATAAATGTCCAGGGTTAGAGAGATGGCTCAGCAGTTAAGGCACTTGCCTACAAAGCCTTAGGACCTGAGTTTGATTCCCTAGTACCCACGTAAATCCAGATGCACGAGGGGGCGCATGCATCTGGAGTTCATTTGCAGTGGCTGGAGGCCCTGGCGTGCTCATTCTCTAACCCCCCTTTCTCATTTGCCTCTTTCTCTCACTCTCAAATAAATAAATAAATAAATAATCTACTTTTGACATACGATTTTTTATTGACAACTTCTATACTTACAGATAATAAACCATGATAATTTCCTCCCCTCCCCCACTTTCCCCTTCACAGCTCCCCTCTCCATCACATTCCCTCCCTCTCTCCATTAGCCTTTCTTTTATTCTGATGTCCTCGTCTTTTCCTCCTACTATGAGGGCCTTGTGAAGGTATTGCTAGGCACTGTGAGGTCATAGATATCGAGGCCAAGTTCTCTCTGTACAGTTGCATTGTAAGGAATGGTACCCTTCCTTTGGCTCTTCATTATTTCCGCAATTAAACCTGAGCCTTGGAATATGTGATAGACATGGTTCAGTGCTGGACACTCCTCTGTTACTTCTTCTCAGGACTATATTGCCTTTTGGGTCATCCCAGTGGTCACTGTCATCTGAAAAGAGAAGCTTCTCTAACCAAAAGTGAGAGTAGCATTAATATATGAATATGAACATTAAGGGTATTGCTTACAGGGCAGAAGGGAGAAGGTTTTCAGCTCAGTCCCAGCTTCATTTCTCAGTGACCTTGCTGCCGAGGCATGTGAAATCTTCAGCAATAGGGTCTTACCATCTGTTTCTGGTGAGAAACCAAGGGCCTTGGCAATAGCCTGTAATGTCTTGGAAGCAACAGGGACCTCCCTGGCCAACAACTCACTGGAAAGTATCCTATCCCTGGCAATGAAAATTTTCTAGTAATAATTTATGGCTTATGGATGTGCCATTATACAAAAAAGTAGGCTTTCATATGTCTTATTCAAAATATCTTGAATTTTGGTTGACCCTCCCCCACACCTTTCTTTTACTCAATCTCTTCCCTTGGCCTTGCTTAGGCCATTTACTCCCTGTAATTGTTCTACTTACATATATACAATAATATCCCCTTAAGTCCTTCCCTTTTCTCCCTCCCTTATAGCCTTTTTTCTAGCTTACTGGCCTCTGCTACTGATTTTTGGTTCCAGTTCACACATAAGTATAAACATTTGTAGCTAGGATCCACATATGAGAGAGAACATGTGACATTTGGCTTTCTGGGCCTGGGTTACCTCACTTAGAATATCTTTTCCAGATCCATCCATTTCATTGGAAATTTCATTTTTCTTTACCACTGAACAGAACTCTATTGTGTAAACGTACCACATCTTTATTATACATTCATCTGTGGAGGGACATCTAGGCTGGTTCCATTTCCTAGCTATTGTGAGTAGAGCAGCAAGAAACATGATTGTGCAAGTATCTCTAAGGTAATGAGAAAAGTCCTTAGGATATATGCCTAGGAATGTTATAACTGGATCATATGGTAAATCTATTTTTCGCTATTTTAAGAACCTCCACACTGATTTCCACAATGGCTGTACCAGACCACATTCCCATCAACAGTGCAGAAGGGTTCACCTTTTTTCTGCATCCTCACCAACATTTATTGCCATTTGTTTTCTTGATGATAGCTATTCTGACAGGAACAAAATAGAATCTCAAAGTAGTTTTAATTTGCATTTCCCTGCTGGCTAAGGATATAGAATACTTTTTAAAATGTTTATTTGCTATCTGTATTTCTTCTTTTGAGAACTCTATTTAGTTCCATAGCCCATTTTTAAATTGAGTTGTTAGATTTTTCATTGTTTTTTTTTAATTCTTTGTATATCCTGGATATTAATCTTCTGTCAAATGTATAGTTGGCAAGCATTTTCTCACATTCTGTATGTTGCCTCTTTGCTCTACTCACAGTGTCCTTTGCTGTACAAAAGCTTTGTAATTTCAAGAGAGCCCAGCGTTTGATTTTATTTTATTTCCTGAGCAAAGGGTTATATTCAGAAAGCCATTGCCTATGCCAATATGTTGAAGGGTTTCCCCTACTTTTTCCTCTAGCAATTTCAGAGTTTCATATCCGACATTAAAATCCCAGTTCCATCTGGACTTGATTTTCACCCTACTATATATAGATACCCAATTTTCCCAGCACCACTTGTTGAAGAGGCTGTCTTTTCTCTGGTGATTTTTTTTTTTTTTTTTTTTTGGTGTTTTTGTTGAAAATCAGGTGGCTGTAGCTGCCTGTATTAACATCTGGATCCTCTATTTTGTTCCATTGATCTATGTCTCTATCTTTGTGCTAGTACTATGCTGTTTTTGTTACTATGGCTTTGTAATATGGCTTAAAATTGGATATAGTGATACTGGCAGCTTTATTGTTGCAGAAAATTGTTTTGGCTGGCTAGAGAGATGGCTTTGTGGTTAAGGTACTTGCCTGTGAAGCCGAAGGACCCAGGTTCGATTCCCCAGTACCTACAAAAGTCACATGCACAAGGGAGCACATGCATCTGGAGTTCATTTGCAGTGGCTAGAGACCCTGGCGTGCCCATTCTCTGTCTCCTCTCTCTCTCTCCCTCTCTCTCTCTCTCTCTCTCTCTCTCTCTCTCTCTCTCTCTCTCTCTCCTTGCAACTAAATAAATAAAATAAATTTAGAGCCTGGTATGGTAGCACATGCCTTTAATCCCAGCACTTGCCAGGCAGAGGTAGGAGGATAGGAATGAGTTTGAGGCTACCCTGAGATTACATAGCAAATTTCAAGTCAGCCTGGGCTAGAGTGAGATCTACCTTGAAAAACAAAAACAAAACAAAAAAATTTTGTTCTGGCTACTCAAGGTTTTTTGTGCTTCCAAATAAATTTTAGGATTGTTTTTTTCTATTTCCATGAAGAATACCATTGGAATTTTAATGAGGATTGCATTAAATGTGTAGATTGCTTTTGGTAAGATTTCCATTTTCACAGTATTGATTCTTCCAATCCAATAACAAGGATGTCTTTCCATTTCCTAGTGTCTTCTGAAATTTCTTACCTGAGTGTTTTAAAATTTTTATTGTAGAAATCCTTCACTTACTTGGTTAGGTTTATTCCAAGGATTTTGTTTGTTTGTTTGTTTTGTTTTGTTTTTAAGGCAATTTGTGAATGAGAGAGATTCCCTGATTTCATCCTCTGTATGTTTGTTGTTAGTATATAGGAAAACTACTTATTTCTCTGTATTTATTTTGTATCTTGTTACATTGCTATAAGTGTTTATCAACTCTAACAGTTTCCTGGTAGAGTCATTAGGATCTTTTATGTATAGAATTATATCATCTGCAAATAAGGATAATTTGATCTCTTCCTTTCCAATTTGTATCCCTTTTATGAGTGTCTCTTGCCTTTTTGCTATAGCTAAGACTTCCAGTACTATATTAAATAAAAGTGGGGACAGTGGACACCCTTGTCTTGTTCCTGAATTTAGTGGAAAAGCTTCAAGTTTTTCCCTACTTAGTAATATGTTGGCTGTAGAGTTGTCATAAATAGCCTTTGTTATGTTAATATATGTTCCTCTATTCCAAGTTTCTGTAGGACTTTTGCCATGAAAGGATGTTGGATTTTGTTGAATACCTTTTCTGCATCTAGTGAGATGATCATGTGATTTTTGTCCTTCAGTCCATTTATATAATGTATTACATTTATTGATTTGGGTATGTTGAACCATCCCTGCATCTTTGGGATAAAGCCTACTTGGTTGGGATGAATGATCTTTCGGATATATTCTTATATTCTGTTTTCCAATATTTTGTTCAGAACTTTTGCATTGATGTTCATGAGGGAGATTGGTCTATAATTTTCTTTTTTTGTCCTGTCTTTGTCTGGTTTTGGTATTAGGGTGATGCTGGCTTCACAGAAGGAGTTTGGTAGAATTTCTTCCTTTTCTATTTTATGGAAATTCTGAAAAGTATTAGTGTTAGTTCTTCCATGAAAGGCTGGTAAAATTCACCAGTGAATCCATCTGGGCCTGGACTCTTTTTATTAGTTGGGAGACTTTTTAAAATTTAATTTATTTATTTTCAAGCAGAGAGACAGAGAAAGAAGAAAGAGAGACAGAAAGGAGAGAATGAGCACACAAGGGCCTCTAGCCACTGCAAATGAACTCCAGATGCATGTGCATCTGGCTTGCATTGGTCCTCAAGAATCAAACCTAGGTCCTTTGGCTTTGCAGGCAAATACCCTAACTGCTAAGCCATCTCCCCAGCCCTAGTTGGGAGAGTTTCTTTTTATAACTGCCTGGATCTCTGTACTTGTTATAGGTCTATTCAAATGGTTTATCTCATTTTGACTTAATTTTGGTAGGTCGTATAAATGTAAGAAATCATCCAGTTCTTTCAGATTTTCAAATTTAGTACAGCATATATTCTTAAAGTATATCCTTATTATTTTCTGAATTTCCTTGGTATCTGTTGTAATGGTGCTTTTTTATTTCTAATTTTATTAATTTAGGTCTCTCCTCTCTTTCTTTTGGTCACATTTGCTAAGGGTCTAAAAATATTTTTTACCCTTTTAAAGCACCAACTCTTTGGTTCATTGACTCTTTGTATGACAGAGACATCTGGATTAAATGATGTCATAGAACAAATGGACCTAACAGATATTTATAGAACATTCCATTCAGGGCTGGAGAGATGGCGTAGCGGTTAAGTGCTTGCCTGTGAAGCCTAAGGACCCCGGTTCGAGGCTCGGTTCCCCAGGTCCCACGTTAGCCAGATGCACAAGGGGGCGCACGCGTCTGGAGTTCGTTTGCAGAGGCTGGAAGCCCTGGCGCGCCCATTCTCTCTCTGTCTCCCTCTATCTGTCTTTCTCTCTGTGTCTGTCGCTCTCAAATAAATAAATAATTAATTTAAAAAATTAAAAAAAAAAAGAACATTCCATTCAAATGCTACAGAATACACATTTTTCTTAGCAACACATGAAACATTCTCTAAAATAGACCATATGTTAGGACACAAAGCAAATCTTAATAAATACAGGAAAACTGAAATAATCCCTTGCACTCTATCTGATCACAATGAGATTAAACTACAAATCAGCAACAAGAAGATCTACAGAGCATATAAAAAGTCATGGAGACTAAACAGTACATTGCTGAATGATGATTGGATCATTAAAGAAATCAAACAGGAAATCAAAAATTCATAGAATTAAATGATAAGGAGAACACAACATATCAAAACTTGTGGGACACAATGAAGGCAGTCCAAAGAGGGAAATATATAGATTTAAGAGCCTATATTAAGAAATTAGAGGGTTAGAGAGATGGCTTAGTGGTTAAGGCATTTGTCTGCAAGACCAAAGGATCCTGGTTCTCCAGGTCCCACGTAAACCAGATGTACATGGTCCCCATGCATCTGGAGTTTGTTTGTGGTGGCTAGAGGCCCTGGTGTGCTCAGTCTCTCCCCTCTATCTCTCCCTCTTTCTCTCTGTCTGTCGCTCTCAAATAAATAAATAAAAATAAACAAAAGATATTAAAAAATAATAAAGATTAGGGCAGAAATTAGTGAAATAGAATATAAATGGTCAGGATGATCTGGTAATAGATGAGAGTGGAGTATTGAAGTCATTCACTATAATTGTGTTTGGTGTTATCTGTGACCGTAAGTCTAATAGTATTTGTTTCATGAAATTGGGAGCACCCATGTTAGGTGCATATATGTTTAGATTTGTAATATCTTCCTGTTGAATTTTTCCTTTAATCAATATAAAGTAACCTTCCTTATCTTCCCTCACTAATATTGGTTTGAAGTCTGTCCTCTCAGATATCAGGATAGCAACACTTGCTTGTTTCCTTGGCCCATTTGTTTGGAATACCATTTTCCATCCTTTCACCCTAAGATAGTGTCAGTCTTTTATGGAGAGATGGGTTTCTTGTAGGCAACAAACAGAAGGATCCTGCCTTTTAATCCAGTCTGCAAGCCCATCTCTTTTAGTTGGGGCATTGAGGCCAGAGATATTAAGAGTTATTATTGAAAGGTATGTATTTATTCTTGCCATTCTTCTTGTTTTGTAGTGCTTCCTGTTTTTCCTTTACTTTCTTGTTTTAACTGTAATTTGAGTATGGTTTATTTTTTCCTGTTTCCTCATGTGTGTGTTTTGCTTTCTCTTCAGCATGAAGGATTCCTTCAAGTATTATCTGTAGAGCTGGCTTAGTTGTCATAAAATCTTTTAGCCTGTTTTTGTTGTGGAATGCCCTTATTTCTCCATCAATTTGGATGGATAGCTTTGTTGGGTAAAGTATTCTTGGTTCACAGTTGTTATCTTTCAGAACCGGGAATTCATCATTCCAAGCCCTTCTGGCTTTTAAAGTTTGTGTTGAGTAATCTGCTATTATCCTGATGTGCTTGCCTTTATAAGTGACTTTCTTTTTTCTCTCGAATTACTTTCAATATATTTTCTTTGGTTTGAACGTTTGGTAGTTTAGTTTATAATATGGTGAGGAGAGGTTCTTTTAAGGTTTTGTCTCTTCCAGTGGTTGGAGGCCCTGGCATATTCCTGTATCTGCACTGGCATTTCTTTCCCAACTTGGGGGAAATTTCCTTTTATGATGTTGTTGAAAACACCTACTATGCCTTTGGAGTGAAATTCTTCTCCTTCTATTATACCTGAATTCTTATGTTTGATCTTTTCTTCTTCTTTTTTATTTTAGAGAGAGAGAGAATTGGCATGCCAGAACCTCACCACTGAAATTGAATGTCAGACGCTTGTGCCACCTAGTGGGCATGTGCAACCTTGTGCATGGGTCATCTTTGTCTTTCTGGCTTACTTGGGATCTGGAGAGTTGCACATAGGTCCTTAGGCTTCACAGGTAAGTGCCTAAACAACTAAGCCATCTCTCCAGCCCTATTTTATCTTTTCATAGTGTCCCAAATATTTTGGAATTCCCCATTCATACCTTCCTATTTAGCTTGTCTTTCTCTTTGTTGGACTGTATTAGATCTGCCACCTGGTCTTCTAGTTTAGATATTCTGTTCTCTCCTTCATTCATTCTACTGGTGAGACTTTATGCAGAGTTTTTATTTGACTTACTGTGTTTTTCATTGCTAGTATTTAAAAAAATTTTTTTTATTTGACAGGGAGAGAGAGAATGGGCACACCAGGGCCTCCAACCACTGCAACTGAACTCCAGATGTGTGTGCCCCCTTGTGCATCTGGCTAATCTGAGTCCTGGTAAATCAAACCTGGGTCCTTTGGCTTTGAAGGCAAATGCCCTAACTGCTAAGCCATCCCTCCAGCACTAGTATTTTTTTAAGACTACTCCTTTATTTTTTAAATATGCATTTTATTTATTTATTTATTTGAGATGGGGGGAGAGAGAATGGGTGCACCAGGGCATCCAGCCACTGCAAATGAACTCTAGATGCATGCCCTCCACTTGTGCATCTGGCTTACGTGGGTCCTGGAGAATTGAACTAGGACCTTTGGCTTTGCAGGTAAATGCCTCAACTGCTAAGCCATCTCTCCAGCCCTCATTGCTAGTATTTCTGACTGGTTTTTCTTTATTATTTCTATTTTCTTATTCATTCATCCTTATTAATGTCTTGTATTGACCTCTTTATTTCATTAATTTCGTTTCCAGTGTCTTTGATTCCTTTGATTTCCTCTTTGGTTTCTTTGGGCATATTTATAATTATTCTGTTGAAATCTTTCTCAGGCATTTCTTCTTAATCGGTTTTACTGGAGGTCATTTCTGATGGCTTTATAATTTTGGGGGAATTACATTGTCTTTATATTTTGTGTTTCTTGTATTATAATGTAGAGATTTTTGCATCTTGGATTTATTTGACACTTGGGGTTTCTAATTATCTGCAGTATTCTTAGATGTGTCAATCAATCTGATGTTATATATTTTTTCTTATTTTTTAATTGTTTGATAGAGTCAGAGAGAAAGAGGCAGAGAGAGAAAGAGAATGGTCATGCCAGAGCTTCTAGCCACTGCAAACAAACTCCAGATGCATGCGCCACTTTGTGCATTTGGCTTATGTGGGTCCTAGGGAATCAAACCAAGGTCCTTTGGCTTTACAGGCAAATGCTTTTAACTGCTAAGCCATCTAATTTTATATATCTTAAGGTGCTGGGTGTGGCTCTTAAAAGACTCTCAGAGTAACCACAAAAATGACCCTAGGTGTTGAGTTTGCCTGCTATGTGAGTATTCTAGTAGGCCAGGTGGAACAAAATACAGGCTAATTCTAAAATTTAACTGAACAATATTCACATTCAATGAAAACCAGCACAGAGTATTTATGCATGAGTAGGTAATAAAATAAACAGATCCTCTAACAAAATCACAGTCCGTAAGCTGTGTATTGCCCCACACTCTTTTTTTAAATATTTTTTAAAATATTTTTAAATTTATTTTTATTTTTATTTATTTGAGAGCGACAGACACAGAGAGAAAGACAGATAGAGGGAGAGAGAGAGAATGGGCACGACAGGGCTTCCAGCCTCTGCAAACGAACTCCAGACGCGTGCGCCCCCTTGTGCATCTGGCTAAAGTGGGACCTGGGGAACCGAGCCTTGAACCGGGGTCCTTAGGCTTCACAGGCAAGCGCTTAACCGCTAAGCCATCTCTCCAGCCCGCCCCACACTCTTAATCCTGTCAACTGGAAGGCTTATATTTCTGGTCTGTAGAGGGTTCCAACATGAACTTGTGAGCATGTGAGACCTTTCCCTAAGGAACAACAGAAGAGGAAACAAAGGCACTATAAATCAGGAAGCAACAAATGACAAGCCCAAATATAGCTTATTTAAGAATAGAAAATCTGGAGGCTGGAGATATGGTTTAGTGGTTAAGGCACTTACCTGCAAAGTCAAAGGACCTAGGTTCAACTCCCTAATACCCACATAAGCCAGATGCACAAGGGGCGCACACATCTGGAATTCATTATCAGTGGCTGGAGGCCCTGGCATGCCCACTCTCTCTCTCTCTCAAATAAATAAAGAAAAATAAAATATTTTTTAAAAAACAATGACAAATCTGACCATCTGTCACTTTTAACACATAATTTCCCTGGCATGGAAGGTGCAATGAGCACTTCCGATGCAAGCTTATATACCAGGAGTTTTTGGTGGGTACAGAGCTGGTGTAAGCCCATTTATCTTTTTTTTTTTTTTTTTTTTTTTTGGTTTTTTGAGGTAGGGTCTCACTTTGGTCCAGGCTGACCTGGAATTAACTCTGTCATCTCAGGGTAAGCCCATTTATCTTTTAGAATGGTTTCAGTCTCAGCTATGCTGTGCCCACTTGGGCCCCTTTTTGCTGTGCTATGGGTTCAGGTAGGCTGGCTGGGTCGCTGTGTCACTGCTGTGATCGCCTGTGCCCCGGTGCTGTGTAGGTGAGTCCCCTTCCCCAGGTCTCTGGTGTTGCTTGTGCTGATTGTGGGGGAGAGGAGGCTGTGGATGGTGGCTGAAGTTGTCCTGCTGGTCCTCAGTCCTCTTCCTCACTAGCTACTCTGCTGGTCTCTGCCGTCCTCCCCTTCAGGTTTCTCAAGTTTGTGAGGAGGCGGGTGTGAGTGGAGAATCCCCTCACCTGGCTTTTCCTGAGGCTCAGGCCGAGCCTGGCAACTGCAGCCACGTGGACCTGGTGCCGCTGCTGCTGGAGCGCTTCTGCCTGCTTCTGTGGTCTCTTGACACTCAGGATCTCTCCTACTTCTCTGCTGTGGTTGACGATTTCTTATACACCTTCACTTTTTAAGAAGAGTATATTTTGCTGCTTTTTTTTCTCCCCTAGGCTGCTTTGTCATGGTTCGTATGCTACCATATTAACCAGAAGTCACAGTCTAAATTTTTGTTTATTTGTTTGTTTTTATTTTTCAAAGTAGGGTCTCACTCTGGCCCAGGCTGATCTGGAATTCACTATGTAGTCTCAGGCTGGCCTAAAACTCATGGCAATCCTCCTACCTCTTCCTCCCGATTAAAGGCATGTGCCACCATGCCTGGCCCAGTCTAATTTTTTTAATTAATTTTTATTTTGTTTGATTTATTTGATTGAGAAAGATAGATAGAGAGAGAGAGAGAATGGGTGTACCAGGGCCTTTTAGCCACTATAAATGAACTCTAGACACATGGGCCACCTTGTACATCTGGCTTATGTGGGTACTGGGAAATTGAACCTGTCCTTAGGCTTTGCAGGCAAGTGCCTTAATCACTAAGCAATTTCTCCAGCCCCAAAGGTCTAATTTTTAAAATTTATTTTATTTCATTTATTTGAGGGGGGCAGATAGAGAGAGAGAATGGGTGTGCCAGGGACTCCAACCAGTGCAAAGGAACTCCAGATACATATGCCACATCTGGCTTTACATGGGTACTAGGGAATCAAACCTGTGTCCTTTGGCTTTGTAGGCAAGCATCATAAGTACTAAGCCATCTCTCCAACCCAGAAGGTCTAATTTTTTTTAAAGGTCTGGTTTTGAAAAAGCTTAACATATATTGCACTAAATACAACACTTTCTGAAAGGGCCCTGGCCACGCAGGACAACCCATGCATAACTCAACAAGATGGCAGGAGGAATGGCAGAATAGGTAGCACATTTATTTTCATCTTCACTGTGTAGCAAACACTATTTTAAGAGCACAAGAGGGAAAGCAATGTCAGAGTGAATTATCTAATAGTTATAAAAATTACTTTCTGAGGGATGGAGGGATGACTTAGCGGTTAAGGCATTTGCCTACAAAGCCAAAGGACTCAGGTTTGATTCCCCAGGACCCACATAAGCCAGATGCACAAGGGGGTGCATGTGTCTAGAGTTCATTTGCATTCTCTCCATCTCTCTCTCTCCCCCTCTTTCTCTGTCAAATAAATAATAAAATATTTAAAAATTACTTTCTGAAAGAAAACACATGAATGTGCTCACACAAAAACTTGACTGTGTCTACTAAGAGTATAAGTCAGCATGACATCTTGTGTGAGAAGTCCAAGAACTTTGAGAATAAATACTACAAGTTGTTAACTACCTTGGGACTCGTGTGTTCTGGGGTATTATCTTGGGCCTTCTCACCGGTTTTATCCTGACAGCTTCTCCCCTTCCCAAAACACCCTTTATCTTAAATGAAGCCTTTGAAAGGATGGAGCAGGTCAGGACAGGTCATCTGCTCAACAGTCTTGAATAACTCCTGTGAAACGCAAGCTCAAATGTAGACACTTCAGGCTGGAATTCAAGGCCTGGTGATGAGTCTCCTTCCTAACACTCCCGTTACCCCAAGGCAGACTCTGCCCCTCCAGAGATGTGTCTGGCCATGCTGCATGCTGGTGATTGGGTTGGAATTCATAGTCCACAGTGAATGTCATCAAAGATGATGGCCACCCACCTGAGCTCCAACCACCATTTCCTCTTTCAGCTGCATGGAGCTGACCAGTTGTGCCCACTTGCCCAGTTTCTAAATCCCCCTCCTGACTCTTTCAGGGCAATAGCGGAAACCAGATTGATTGCGGACAGCCCTTGGCTATAACTCAGAGCACTATTATCTGCAGATTGGCTGCTCTCTGGGCCACGGGCCTGATACCATGTTTTAAGGACTAATAGAAGGAAGGTGACAAGAACTAGGTACACATAGGTCCTGGGAGAGTGATGGAAGAGAAGGGCATCCCAAAGGATCAAGGGGTTCAGAAAGAGTTCAGGCCTCACACAGCTCTGGGTTGAAAAATATAATTGCCGGAGCTTATATGTAATGTAGTTACGATACAACTGTGGGGTTGGAGAGATGCCCAGTGGTTAAGGCACTTACCTTCAAAGCCTCACTACGCACGTTCTATTCCCCAGTACCCACGTAGAGCCAGATGCACAAAGTGACACATGTTTCTGGAGTTCGTTTGCAGTGGCTAGATGCCCTGTTGCACCCATTCTTTCTGTCTCTCTTCTCTCTCTGCTTGCAAATAAATAAATAATATTTTTTTTGAAAAAGACACAACTGTGGGTCAGCAGTATATAAACCAGGCTGGCCCGAGCTCCCTGACCCAGGCTTGGGTGTTGTCCTGCTTGGCTCTCTAGCTCTCCGCCCTCTAACTGGGCCGCTTTCCCTGGTCCAGGTGGGGAAGGTTTCTACAGGCAGGGCCGTGTAAATCAAGGGTGCAACCTTGGCTTTTCCCATGGCCCACCCAGGTCCAGAGCCATCTTGGTCCCTAGCCAAGTAGATAAGAAGATATGAGTCCCTCGTTCCTCCAGCAATGGCTGCTGGTGCCGAGCAGGTCACAGACCTGAGTGCCAGGCTCTGGAGCTAGGTGATGGGTGTAACTCTGGCAGTGCCCTTTCAGCAGCTGTGGAGCCTTGGCTGAGTGAGGAACCTGGCATTGGGTTTTTTTCATCTAAAGTAGACATGGTCAGTACACTTTCCTCCTAGGGCTGTTGTGAAAATCATAACAGGTAAGTAGACTGGGACTAACCCAGGAATATCCTGGGTGCTAAAGTCTTTAGAATCTAATTTGTAGGCAGTGTGAAAATGATAAACATTTTGGATGAAGGAGTCTGAACTATGCTTGGGGAGACAATTCCAACAGCAGCTAAAAGGGGGGATTGGAGCAGTTTTAAAAGGTTAGATATCCAGCCAGGTTTGATGGCACACGCCTTTAATCCCATCACTGGGGAGGCAGGGTAGGAGGCTCACTGTGAGTTCGAAGCCAGCTTTAAACTACAGAGTGAACTCCAGGTCAGCCTGGGCTAGAGAGTAAAACCATACCTTGAAATAAAACAAACAAAAAACAGAAAGGCATCTGTCCTGCTGCTGGCTCCATGTGGCCTCTTCTTCCCAAATAGTTTTCATGGAATAAAGGATATGTTCCCTTCTAGGTGGCCTTAATCTGCATTCAGATGACATATCCTCCCTCTAACAGAGCTGGGAAGATCTCCCATTTTAAGAACTATGGCAGTCAGGTCCACGTTGCTGGAAGAAATCACCCAACCAAGAACAGCTTATGGGACCTTTCTTCTGAGGCTTTCTCTTGCCCCCAAGATTTCTAGGGTTCCTCTGGCAAGCAAGCACAGATTTGAGCCTTTTTTTTTTTTTTTTTTTTTTTTTGAGGGAGGGTGTCACTATGTAGTCTCAGGCTGGTTTCAAACTCACAACAATCCTCCTACCTTGGCCTCCCAAGTGCTGGAATCAAAAGTATGCACCACCACCCGGCTGATTTGAGACTTTTGAGGAGAGTTTAATTGGAGGAATTAAGATGGGTCCTTGCCCTAATCAGTATTATCTAGATATATTAGGAGCCTACACTAATATACAGAACAATGCTCCCCCAATGTCATCACCCCAGTCCCCAGAAACTCTGGTCATGTTGCCTTATATAATGAAGTGACTTTGTGAATGTGATTAGTTTTTTTAAAAAATGTATTTTTATTGAACCAGCTGTGGTAGCACATGCCTTTAATCCCAGCACTCAGGAGGCAGAGGCAGGAGGACTGCCGTGAGTTTGAGGCCACCCTGAGACTACATAGTGAATTCCAAGTCATTCCTGGGCTAGGGTGAGACCCTACCTTGAAAAACCAATAATAATAATAATAATAATAATAATAATAATAATATTTTATTGTATTTATTTGCATGCAGAGATAGACACACACAAATACAGACAGAGCGAGAGAGAGGTCCTCCAGGCACTGTAAATGAACTCCAGACACATGCACCATATGGGAATTGGAGAATCAAACCCGGGTCATTAGGCTTTGTAGGCCATCGCCTTAACCACTAAGGTACCTCTCCAGCCCAAATGTGATTAGTTTAAGGCCCTTGGGGATGATGACACCCAGGAAAATCCTGGTGGGTTAATTCAGGTGTCTCCCATAAATTTAGACATGCTGAATGCTAGGTCCCCAGCTGATGAAAATTTGGAAATTAACATCTCCTGGAGGCAGTGTACTGCTGGGGATGGGCTTATGGGTATTATAGACAGTGTCCCCTTGCCAGTGTTTGGCACACTCTCCTGTTGCTATTGTCCACCTGATGTTGGCCAGGGGCTGATGTCCACCCTCTGCTCATGCCATCATTTCCCCCTGACATAATGGATCTTTCCCGTGAGTCCATAAGCCAAAATAAATTTTTTTTTCCCATAAGCTGTTCTTGGTTGGGTGATTTCTGCCAGCAATACAAACCTGACTGCAACAGTTCTTAAAATGGGAGACCTTCCCAGCTCTGTTAGAGGGAGAGCAAGCTCCTGAAGGAACACAGGGACTCCTAGAAGTCAGAAAAGGCAAAGAAAGATTGTCCCCCTCCATCCCCAGAAAAGAATATGGCCCTGGCAAAGCCATAATGGTAGTTCTGGGATGCCAATTTGGACTCTAGAACTATATAATAATATATTTGTACAGTTAGACATCAAGCATGTCATTTGTTGTGGCAGCCACAAAAAATAATGCACTTAACAGGTGCCAGTGTGGTGCTAAACACAGCAGAATGTGCAGCTAAAAAGCAAAACAAAACAAGGTCCTAGCTGTCATTGTTCCCTTTGAGAAATTATCCAGAGTGGATGACAAACGAGTAGACTCTCCTCACAGCATCTGTGTCCAAAGGACTGCAGGGTGCTGTGGGGAATACGGCAGGCACTCACAGAGCAGGCGGCCCGGGGCGAGGGTTTGAGGCTAAGCAGCAGTTGGGAGGATAAAGGGGAAAGGGACGTCTGGGTGAGAGGGTGGTGTGTGCCAGTAACAGGGGTGGGAGGAGTGTGGTGTGTTTAGGACTGGGAGGAGGGCAGTAGGCTGAAGCCAGGAAGCAGGGGTGAGGCCGAGCAGGAGGCTCCCTGAATGTCCATGGCATCTCCAAGCTTTCCAGAAGAGAAGTGATGCGGGGACATCTTCTGTCAGATGTGGGTCATCTTAGCAGAAATCCCCATTTGTCCTCTTGTTATCTTAAAAATGGAGGTAAATTTGTGCATTCCACTCCACAATAAATCCTGGATGGTTTCACAATAAAAATAATAACTCAAATTACTTACCAGTTAATTATTCAACTCCTCTCCAATAAAAGTGAGCAAAACCATTTTCAGTGAAATATATATCCAGGAGTAAGTACCACACTGAGGTGATAATTTTTGCCATCTCTCAGCTTGCCCTCGGCTACCCGAAGGGTATTTGTTCCCTACTTGAAGAAGAGGACTGACAGATTATCTGTCTGTCTATCTATCTATCTATCTATCTATCTATCTATCTATCTATCTATCTATATATCTATCAATCTATCTATCTATCTATCTATCTATCTATCTATCTATCTATCTATCTATCAATTTATCTATCTATCTGTCTGTCTGTCTGTCTGTCTGTCTATCTATCTATCTGGTATGTGTGTGTTTGTGCATGGGTGCATTTGTGTGTAGGTGTAGGTGCATGCTGTGTATGGTGGCCAGAGGACAACATCAGTGCCATCCTCAGGAAAGCCATTCATGTTTTCTGAGTCTGGGTCTGTCACTGGCCTGGAACTCACCAAGTAGGCTAGATTGGCTGGCCAGCAAGCTCTAGGATCTGCCTGTATCTGCCTTCCCTACACTGGGATTATATCATGCCTGGCTATTGTTTTTAGTGTGTTTTCATCTTTATTAAATTATTTTTTTTAAAAAGTTATTATTGAAACTTCCATAATTATAAACAATACACCATGATAATTCCATCCCTCCCACTGCCCCTTCACAACTCTACTCTCCATCATATTCCTTCCCCTTCTCTATTAGTCTCTTTTTACATGGACTCTGGGGACCAAATTCAGGTCCTCATGCTTACAAGGCAACCACTTTCCCAACTAAGCTATTCCTTCAATCTAAATTTTTAAATTTTACTTAACAAAGGTTTGTTGAGAGTCTGTAAGGGGCCGTTACTCCGGGGACAAAACTGAATAAAGACCTTGCTCTTGGTCACAAAGTTCAGTGAGTGGGACCTTTACAACCATTACAATTACAATCAGCTCTAGCATGTATTAAAATATAGATATCAGGACTGGAGGGATAGCTTAGTGGTTAAGGTGTTTGCCTACAAAACCAAAGAACCCAGGTTCAATTCCTCAGGACCCATGTTAGCCAGATGCACAAGGGGGTGCATGTGTCTGGAGTTTGTTTGCAGTGGCTGGAAGCCCTGGTTTGCTTATTCTCTCTCTCTCTCTCCCCCTCTTTCTCTGTCAAATAAATTAGTAAATAATAATTTAGATGTCAGGTATGCAGATGGATCCTGTCTTATTACCTGTGGTTGTCAAACAAGTTAGCATACACTGGTTTTAAACATGGATATTTGTCTTGTTCTCTGGAAGTGATCTGCAGTCAGGGTGCTGGATGAACCTCTCTCCCCACTAGAGGCTTGAGGGGAAATCCTTCTTGCCTCCTCCAGAGCCTGGTGACTCCTAGAATTCCTTGGTTTATGGCCACATCCTTCCAATCTCTGTGTCCATCTTCACTCCCTTCCCCCTTTGTATGTCACCTGTAAGAACACCTGCCACTAGGTTACAGTCCTCCCACATAATACAGGGCAATTAAAAAATTGTTTTATTTTTATTTATTTGAGAGCAACAGAGAGAGAGAGAATGGGTCCACTAGGGCCTCCGGCCACTGCAAATGAACTGCAGACATGTGAGCCCCCTTGTGCATCTGGCTAACGTGTGTACTGGGGAATCAAGCCTCGAACCAGGGTCCTTAGGCTTCACAGGCAAGCACTTAACCACTAAGACATCTCTCCAGCCCACAGGGAAATTTAAAAATATATTTTATTTATTTATTTATGTGATAGAGAAAGGGAGGAGAGAGAGAAGGAAGGGGCATGCCAGGGTATCCAGCCACAGCAAACAAACTCCAAATGCATGTGCCAAATGCATCTGGCTTATGTGAGTCCTGGAGAATTGAATCTAGGTCCTTTGGCTTTGCAGGCAAGTGCCTTAACCATTAAGCCATTTCTCTAGCCCGGCAAAATTTTTTGTTGTTGTTGTTTCTGTTTTGTTTTTAGAGATAAGGTTTCATTCTAGCACAGGCTGACCTGGAATTCACTGTATAGTCTCAGGGTGGCCTTGAATTCACAACAATCCTACCTCTGCCTCCCAAGTGCTGGGATTAAAGGCATGCATCATGATGCCTAGCTGTCCAGGACAATTGTATCTGAAGATCCTTTACTTAATTGTATCTGCAAAGGCCCTTTTTCCACAGGAGTTAGTCATGGACTTCAGGGATTTGGATGTGGACAGTTGGGAGATACCACTGAAACCTTATAGATCTCTAAGAAAATAGCAATTGAGAACAACTACAAAGGGAAGGTGACATGTGAATGACTTAAAAGATTATAATTGGCAGGCATGGTGGCGCACGCCTTTAATCCCAGCACTTGGGAGGCAGAGGTAGGAGGATCGCCATGAGTCCAAGGCCCCCTGAGACTACATAGGCCAGCCTGAGCTAGAGTGAGACCCCTACCTTGAAAAACAAACAAACAAACAAACAAACAAAAAAGATTATTATTGTTGGGGCTGGAGAGATGGCTTAGTGGTTAAAGTGCTTGCCTGCAAAACCTAACAAGCCAAGTTTGATTCCCCAGTAACCACATAAAGCCAGATGCACAAAGTGGAACATGTATTTGGAGTTCATTTGCAGTGGCTGGAAGCTCTGGCACACCCATTCTGTCTCTCTTCTCTGTGCTTGCAAGTAAATTAAAAAAGAGATTATTATTGTGTTATATGATTAATACGGCACACAGTGAGGTGGGTGGTGCTATTACCCTGGGGCAGGGACAGCTGGTCCACTAGGTATTTAAATGAGATGGAGACAAGCTCAAATGTAAACTTGGAATGAGCATCCTGGTTGGAGTGTAGAGAATGTGGATGGAAAATAATGATTAAGTTTGGGGTTAAGGATGGTTCCTGATTCCTGGAGGGCAACCACTGAAATGTTCATTCTTGTCACCCACAGAAGAGTGTCTGGGACAGCTAGTGCTTCTTTAGGGAACCTAGTGTGACCTCTCTAGCCTCAGAGAGGTGGTGGGTGGTGGCTTTCTGCCCATCAGAGAGCCTATCAGGTGGACCCTTCATCTGCACCAAGCCAGGACATTTTTGGCTACCTTTTGCTGTTCTAGATGTTTGCTGTTTCTCACCCTAGCAGGCTGGTAGAGGCTTATTATGCATTCCATGGTGCTCCCCCCCAACCCCCAGGGCATGGCTTGAGCACTTTTTTTGTTTGTTTCCTTTTTTTTTTCTTTTTTTTTTTTTTGAGGTAGGGTCTCACTCTAGCCCAGGCTGACCTGGAATTCACTATGTAGTCTCAAGGTGTCCTCGAACTCACGGCGATCCTCCTACCTCTGCCTCCCAAGTGCTGAGATTAAAGGCATGTGCCTGGCTTGTCCACTTGAAAATATGACATTTCCACAGAGGCCTTATTTATTATTATTCAGCATTCATAGCTGCATTAGGCTCATGGGCAACTATCTTCCTCTCTCCACACGGAACCTCTCTGGGCCAGGATTTCTCCAGTTGAGCTGACCGGATGCTATTTTGAGTCTCTTTTAGCTCTGATATCACAGAGACAAGTTTCCAAGCTTTAAAGCCTGTCAATGAGGCATCTGAGGCCAATGGCACCCTCAGTTCCACACACACAAACTAACCAGGGTTGCTCCTGGGATTCCTGTTAGAACTTGGCTTGCAAGTGGTCCAGCAGCTTCTTTGTTTTTTCTTTTTCTTTTAATAGTTATTTATTACTTGACAGAGAGAAAGAGGGAGAAAGAGAGAGAGAGAATAGGCATGCCAGGGCCTCTAGCCACTGTAAACGAACTCCAGGTGCATGTGCCACCTTGTGCATCTGGCTAACGTGGGTCCTGGGGAATTGAACCTGGGTCCTTTTGACTTTGCAGGCAAACGCCTTAACTGCTAAGCCGTTCCTCCAGCCCATGTTTTTTTTCTTTTTTAAAAATATGTTTTTATTTGTAAGCAGAGACAGAAAATGAATGAATGAATGAATATGGGCATGCCAGGTTCTCTAGCCACTGCAAACAAACTCCAGATCTATTTGCCACTTTGTGCACATGGCTTTACGTGGGTACTGGGGAATAGAACCTGGGTCATTAGCTTTGCAGGCAAGTGACTTAACTGCTGAGCCATATTCCCAGCACCCTCCGCCCATTTTTAGCTTCTTTCTTGAAATGAAGTCTGGGGTAAGTAATCTCATCTCTCAGAGTCTGGGTGTCCTCATGAGGACCTTCACAGTACTAACCCACAAATCAGAGGACAGAATACAAAGAACAGTGGCTGGAAGGCAGGGAGCCACATGGGGAGACTGGTCCAAAGTGACCAACCTGATTCTCTGATTAGTGCTGAATTGGCATTATTTCAACAACAGGTTGGAATGGAATAGCTGCTCTTCAAACACTGAGCTTGAGGGACCAGAAAACATTGCTCCTGTGGAGAAACCCCTATCCAAGACAGACACAGACTCAGAACTATAGCCCATCTGAGGAATGCCAGAATGTGGATGTCTTGGTAGTACTTTTCCAATTCTTTTTAAAAAGTATTCATTTATTGATTTTTAGAAGGAACCGGAAAGGCAGAGACAGAGAAATATAATTGGCCGTCCAGAGCCTCAGGCACCACAATCAAATTCCAGATGCTTGCACCACCTAGTGGGCATATGCGACCTTGTGCTTGCCTCACCTTTGTGCATCTGGCTAATGTGGGATCTGGAGAGTTGAACATGGGTCCTTTGGCTTTGCAGGCAAGCACCTTAACCACTAAGCCATCCCTCCAGCCCCAGCTCTTTTTTTAATTTATTTTTTATTTATTTGAGAGAGAGAGAAAGGGAGAATGGGCATGGCAGGGCATCCAGCCACTGCAAATGAACTGCAGACATAGGTGCCCCCTTGTGCATCTGGCTTAAGTGGGTCCTGGGGAATTGAACTAGAGTTCCTAGACTTCACAGGCAAATGCCTTAACCACTAAACCATTTCCTCAGTCCTTCAGTTATTTTTTTAAATATTTTATTGCTGGGCATGGTGGCACACACCTTTAATCCCAGCACTTGAGAGGCAGAGGCAGGAGGATCATTGTGAGTTTGAAGACACCCTGAGACTACATAGTGAATTCCAGGTCAGCCTGAGCTAGACCCTACCTCAAAAAAACAATATATATACTTGCAAGGGGGGAGAGAAAGTGAGAAAAAGAGAATGAGAATGAATGGGTTTGCCAGGGCCTTCATCTGTTGCAAATGAACTCCGGATGCATGCACTACTTTGTGCATCTGGTTTTACATGGGTACTAGGGTATCAAACCCAGGTCATTAGGCTTTGCAGGCAAGTGCCTTAACTGCTGGGCCAGCTCTCCAGCCCCTACTTTTTCAATTCTACTTACTTCTGCTCACCCAAAGGGCTTGGAATTAGCATCAGAACCCACATGGCTATAGTCACAGCACTGAACAAGCCTGAGGAGAGTGAAGACGAGAGGCTAGTGCCTCCCCAGATTTCAAGGCAAGTGTGAGTTCACCCACATAACCTTTCACACATGCTCACCTGCACACATACAAGCTCTCTCACACATGCTCTCTCATACTCTCCCATGTTCACTCACACACGTGCTCACAAAGTTCTCATACATGTTCACTCATTCATTGATAAACTCTCACACACATGCTCTTGCACTTTCACACATGAAAATGTGTACACATACTCCCTTTTCTCACATTCTTCCACACATTCATGCTCCACATATCCACATTGACTCAATAAGTGATACAGGGACTGAAGAGATGGCTTAGTGGTTAAGGCACTTGTCTGCAAAGCCTAAGAACCGAGGTTTGATTCCCAGTCCCCATGTAAAGCCAGATGCACAAGGTGGCACATGCATCTGGAGTTCATTTGCAGTGGCTGGAGATCCTGGCATGCCCATTCTCTCTCTCTCTCTCTCTCTCTCTCTCTCTCTCTCTCTCTCTGTTAAATAAATAAAATATAAAAATAAAATAAGTGACACAGGGTCAGGGAATCCTTCACACAGAAGCAAAAGTACCATGACACAGAGAGGGACAGAGACAAAGAGGTAAGGACACACAGAGAGGTGGCCAGGACTGCAAGAGGAGAACTACAATGGACTCAAGTGATGGATCCAGATGGAGCCACCCAGAGGGCTCGAGGCCAATGACAGTTCAGTGCAGTCCTGTGCAGGTCACATTGGGCCAAAAGTGGCCAGAGCTACTCACCACCTTGCTGTGAAATAGATGAGGACTCCCATTTAGTGCCGCTGTACAAATTTGCAAACCATTTTGTCCTCCTCTCCCATCCCAGGAGTCAGGGTCCTGCTATGTCGCTCAGGCTGACCTTACACTCCAAGGCTAAGTGCCAGCTCATTCTACTCTTCCACATACCTCATAGCAGCTGACAGGATCCATTCTTCTGAGCCAGTGGGAGCTATAAGGGATCTGGGCCCCAAAGGGAGCACACTGCCCTCCTGCCATCACTGCACCTTGCCAGGCACCTGTGCTGGGATCTCCTAGTTCTCCCCAGGTACCCACTCTCACAAACCCCCATGAACTAGGAAGTAACCACTCCACTGCAACCCTGTAACCCCAAGGAGAGAGCAACAGTTGGAGGAACACTTGGAACCACCTCCCATATGTTCTAAGATGGTAATCTTCCCCAGCAGTGAGCAGCCCATTATCAGCCCTAGAAGTTGCTGACTTCCCATCTGGTCCTCCCACCCCTTTCCCTTGGAATGAGTTCCCCAATTAAACCACCTGGCAGGCCCTGATCAGTCACACTCTGCTTTCACGCTCCAAACTGGGCTCTCCTGATGCTTTTGGTACCAAGGGAACTAATGATCTTCTCTTCTCACACCTCTTCTTCCCCGGGGACACCAGAGTTCTGCTCTGATCTACTGTTTGCTGGGTTTAGGAGCCACCGGCTCCCTTGTGGGACCTAACCACTCTTGTTTATCCAATAACAATTAATTTTTAGCAATCATCTCTAGACTTGAACCATAGAAATAAAAAGAGGGGCTTTACTAAAGACTCTCCCATAGGGCTGATGCTGGGTTAGGTTGGGGGATCAGGACATCCTCCTGGCTACAATTTTGTTTTCCTTATGACCATGCTTGGGAGAAAGGTCATTCAGGCATCTTAAAAACAGATTGCTATAGCTTTTGATTATAAAACCTAAGCCTTCCAACTGTCCATGTTATAACCAGACACAATGGACTGCCTAGAGGCTAAAGAATTGCCCATCATCCCAGCCTTTCCACTTAGCTTGTGCTAGGGGTGGAGCCCAGGGCCCTGAACATGATGGTGTAGGCAAGCACACCACAGAGCTGCACCAAGAGCCCTGAGAGTAGTTATTCGTAATTGACCTTGATCTAGGATGCTTATAGCATCAGGAAGCCTAACGGTGCCTCAAGGGCAGTCAGAGCCCTTATGAATGACTATTCATTCATTCTGTTTGAGTATCTTCTAGGTGCCAGGGACCTAGGAGGCCTCTGTGAGCCAGAAAGATGAGTTCCTGATTGCCATGGGAGGGTAGTCAGCAGCTCTCCTGGGATGGAATATTCATTCCTTGCATCTGGCTGCCAGGGAGACCTGCCCAGGGCCTCCAGCTGATGCTGTGGCTTCCTATATGCACTGGGGAGGGCCATACCCCTGACTCAGAGTGTGGCGTACTGTTGAGGATGTGCTTTGGGGTTTTGTGTTGCTGGGCATTGGCCCAAAACTTACAAGTTGCCGCTTTCAGGTCCAATCAGACCCCTTCTTTGTCCCCTGAAAGGTCCAGTTTCAGGGCTTATTGATAATCTCTGTATACCTGAGGACCTGCTCTGTGAGTACATGTGGTACCTGGCACAGCTAGCAGTAGCCAGATGCAGCTGGCTTCTCCAGTCTTCCTCAGGTCCAGCAAACAGATGCCCAGGGTTACAGACAGGATTACAGAAAGGCAGGAAGGCTGAGATTGAAGACAGAGATATCTCTCAGTGGAACCCGCTCCCTTCATGAAACTAGCTAGGGAGAAGAGATTGGGGTATACACAATGACAGAAAGCCCATTGGGGAACTTTAGCACCCAGAGGCTGGGCTGGCCTTGCCAAGTAGTGTGCCCACTGAGAATCACAAGGGTTAGCACACGTGCCAGGAAAGGAGAGGACTCAGAGAGATATGATGCAGGTGTCTTTTGTGTCACAACAAGCCCCAATATGGTATTGTCCAGAACTGGGGATGGAACCCAGGGTGTCAAACATACTACATGAGCACTCAGCACCGAACTACATCTTCAACAATGTTTTCTGTTCTTTCCCCCTATTTTCTTCTTCCTCCTTCCCTTCCTTTCCCTTCCTTTCCTCTTTCCTTCTTTTCTTCCTCCCTCTCCCTCTCTTTCTTTTGGATAGGGTCTCATGTATCCCAGGCTGGCCACAAATCATTTCACTTAACCAAGGAAAACCTTGAACGTCTGATCCTTCTACCTCTACCAGCTGAGTGCTGGGATCTCAGGCGTGAGCCACCACATCTGGCTTATGTGATTGATGCAAGGGATGGAACCCAGGGCTTTGCATGTTAGGTAAGCGCTTTGTCTTTTAGTAAATCATCCCTTCCTTAAAAGTTAAAAATCAAAGCTGGGTGTGGTGGTGCATGCCTTTAATCCCAGCACTTGGGAGGCAGAAGTAGGAGGATCGTCATGAGCTTGAGGCCACCCTGAGACTGCATAGTGAACTCCAGGTCAGCCTGAGCTACAGCAATACCCCTACCTCAAAAACAACAAACAAAACAAAACAAAACAAAATCAGGGCATGGCCTCTTTTTGGCTGTTCATCTCTCTCTCCTTCATCTCTTCTGAGTCCTCAACCTCCAAGTCCCTGCTGTGGCAAGCCCCCATGTCCCAGCCCAGTTGGACTATGATGAAGTGGGGGAGGGAACCCCTATTCCCACGTGGGCTTTTATCCCCCTTACCTCCCCCATGGCATGAGGAGGTTGGAGAGATGGCTTAGTGGTTAAGATGCTTGCTTGCACAGCCTAAGGATCCAGGTTCAATTCCCCAATACCCATGTAAAGCCAGAAGCACAAGGTGGTGCATGCATCTGTAGTTCATTTGCAGTGGCTACAGGCCCTGGCACACCCATTCTCTCATTCTCTCAAATAAACAAACAAAATATTTTTTTTAAGTTAAGGGCTGCAGAAATGGCTTAGCAGTTAAGGCACTTTCCTGAGAAACCTAGGATTCAGGGTTGGTTCTCAGTGCCCACATAAACTAGATGCACAAGGTGATGCATGTGTCTGGATTTTATTTGCAGGGGCTAGGGGCTGTGGCATGCCTATTCTCTATCTGCCTCTCTCACCTCTCTCAAATAAATATATAAAATAAAAAGTTAAAAACCATGCTGTCCTTTAACATCATTTAACAACTCAAAATAATTTTTAGACCCCAAACCAAACAATGGAGAAAAGTGATGCTTGGGCTGGAGAGATACCTTAGTGGTTAAGGTGCTTGCCTGTGAAGCCTAAGGACCATGTTCAACTCTCCAGATCCCAAGTAAGCCAGACATACAACGGTGAGGCAAGTGCAAGGAAGCACATGCTCACAAGGTGGTGCAAGCATCTGGTGTTCGATTACAGTGGCTGAGGCCCTGGCACACCAATTTTCTCTTTCTCTCTCTCTAAAAAGAAAGTGATGCTGGCTGGAGAGATGGCTTAGCAGTTAAGGCGTTTACCTGCAAAGCCAAAGGATCCTGGTTCGATTCTCCAGAACCCACATAAGCCAGATGGACAAGGGGGTGCAATGCATCTGGAGTTTGTTTGCAGTGGCTGGAGGCCTTGGCCCATTCTCTCTCTCTCTCAAATAAATAAATAAATAAATAAATAAATAAATAAATAAATAAATATTTTTTAAAGTGATAATTGGGCTGGAGGGATGGCTTAGTGGTTAAGGCGCTTGCTGCAAAGTCAAAGTACCCAGGTTCAATTCCCCAGTATACACATAACCCAGATGCACAAGGGGGCCATGCATCTGGGTTCCTTTGCAGTGGCTAGAGGCCCTAGCGTGCCCATTCTCATTCTCTCTCTTTCTCCTTACAAATGAATAATAAAAAAAAAATTAAAGGGATGCTTTATTCAATGCCCCCCCCCCCCACTTGCCTGAAGCCTTTGTAACCAAAGCCCTGGGCAGTTTGGGCTGAGACTGGTGGCCTTTCAGAACATACCAGGGACAGATACAACAAAGACAGACCAATTCCCTGACAGCTCCATTTCCGGAGGGATGCCTGGGGCTCTGGAATGGACACCCACCAGTGACTCTCAAGGGCAGAGGGCAGAGCCCATTGAGGGCCAGATGGCTGCTTTTCTTCCCTTTGGCCATGTCTTCAAGAATGCTGCTGGCCCTCCTCAGTACTCACCTCCTCTCAGCAGGTTTTTGTTCCAAAATAACCACTCTCTCCCTTAACAAGGTGTTCTTTCAAATTCAAGGAAAGTAATTTACACGATGGAGTCGGAGACTGATAGATTTAATCATTCACAAGGAGCATGGGCATTTTAAAGAAAAAGTCTGTGATTGCAAACACATGGCAACAGGATGTGCACAGGGATCTTTCTGAGGCCGCTGCACGTGCCAGGTGCCAACCGAGCTGCTCCTGCACGCTTCCATCCGCGGGACTCAGCGGACGTCTGGGCTTCTAGGGTGTACGGGCCGGGAGGGGGTGGGTAGGGACACCTGCGGCCCCCACACCTCGGCCTGGGGAGGAAGCCAGGGCGCGAGTCTGCCCGGCGCTGCTCACCTGCGGGAAGCTCTGTCCGAGCTTGGCTCCTCCGAGTCAGGGCCTTCGGCCCGCCGCCCACCGGCGCTTCCACGCAACGACTCCGCCTGGTGGCAGCTGCAGCGTGGGGACCCGGGGGACACGAGAGGACCTGCCCTGTCCCCGGGGCTGGAGCTCGCCGCGGGGAGGGCGGCGCCGGGGGCTGGGAGGGGCCGCTGACCGCCTCCCGGGGCCTGGAGCGCGCGTGGCCCGGAGCCGCGAGCGCCGCGCGGGGACTCGGCTGCTCGCTGGCTTGGCGCGGGCGGGCGGGCGAGAGAGGATGCTGGCGGGCTTCCCCGGCCTCGGCCCGCGCTCCCGCCGGCGACGGTCCCCATAGCGCCGCCGCGGCCGCCCCAGCCGAGTCCGAGTCCGCGCCGCTCGCACGCCGCCGCCCACGCCTGCGGCCCCGGCCGGTCCCGAGCCGAGGCCCCAGAGCCGGGCGCGCTTGGCCGGCGCCCCCGGATTTTCCAGCCCGCGTCGCCACCGCCTCCGTCCTCTGCGGCTGGGCGGCGGTGGGTGCCTGGCGCCTCTCCCGGTCCGACCCCCGGCCTGACGGCTGGGAAGTCGCGCTCCGGTCCGGGTCCGAAGCGCTGGCCGGGCGGCGCGGCGGGGAGCAGCCTCGGGCGCGAGGAGCCGGGTCGCCGCGGCCGCCGGCACGCGTGACCCAACCCGCAGCCGGCGGGACCGTCCGGGAGCACGCGGCTTCCGAGTTCCTGCACAGGTAAGCTCAGGGCCGGGGCTGGGCTTCCGGAGGGCTGCTCGCGCCCCAAGGTTGGGAAAGGGACGGAGAGGGGCTGGAGTCTCCCAGGGTTGGGTGGAGAAAGGAAGTAAACAGAAGAAAGAAGACCCAGGACTCCAGATCGGCCCTGCTTTCTTCCCCACACGTTTTATTTACTGCTTGAAAGGATTGGGCCTGGAGGGAATGTAGGTGAGGAAGTCAGGGAGTGAGAGGTGTCACCGAGCCGGTGATGCTAGGGAAGGAGAGAGATGGTAGGCCCTTCCAGCAGCCGGAGACGGGGAACCCAGTGTCTGGCGTGGACGGGGGCTAGTCTGTGCGGTGCGGGGATGGCAGGGAAGGCTCCGAGGTTGGAGGCTCTTGTAGCAAGTATCCTGGGTGAGAGGTGGGATGGATTGAGGGGACGGAGAGCTGCTCCTAACTTAGCCATGTCCTTTAAGTTGCAGATGATTTGTGCCTCCTGTGTCCCGGAAACCCACTCAGCATTCCTGCCCCAGGTGGCCACTCTTCACTCAGGACTGAGAGAGCTCTTTTAGGTGGCAGGATCCGACCCAGAGCCCTTCTCTGTCCCAGTCTGCTTCTCCGGGGCCAGTAGAAGCAGCCACCAGCCAGGATGCCGAGGAACCAGGGCTTCTCAGACCCCGAGTACTCGGCTGAGTACTCTGCCGAGTACTCCGTCAGCCTGCCCTCTGACCCTGACCGTGGAGTGGGCCGGACCCATGAGATCTCTGTGCGGAACTCGGGATCCTGCCTGTGTCTGCCTCGCTTCATGAGGCTAACCTTCGTGCCGGAGTCCTTAGAGAACCTCTACCAGACCTACTTCAAGAGGCAGCGCCACGAGACCCTGCTGGTATTGGTTGTCTTCGCGGCCCTTTTCGACTGCTACGTGGTGGTCATGTGCGCTGTGGTCTTCTCCAGCGACAAGCTGGCTCCCCTTGTGGTAGCTGGGATTGGGCTGCTGTTGGACATCATCCTCTTCATGCTCTGTAAAAAGGGGCTGCTCCCTGACAGAGTGAGCCGGAGGGTGGTACCCTACCTGCTGTGGTTGCTGATTACAGCCCAGATCTTCTCCTACCTGGGCTTGAACTTTGCCCGTGCCCACGCGGCCAGCGATACGGTGGGCTGGCAGGCCTTCTTTGTCTTCTCCTTCTTCATCACGCTGCCGCTCAGCCTCAGCCCCATTGTTATCATCTCTGTGGTCTCCTGCGTCGTGCACACATTGGTCTTGGGGGTCACTGTGGCCCAGCAGCAGCAGGACGATCTTCAGGGGATGCAGCTGCTGAGGGAGGTGAGTCTGCCTTCTGTCCCGCCTGCCTTCTGTTCCCATCGTGTCACCCAGTGGGACCTCTTTCTGTGAGAGTGGGGATGGTTTTCTTTGCTCTGAGTCAAAAATATGTCCTAAGGACCTTGGACGCTCTCAGTTGCCAGTGGAGGAAAGACCTGCTGTCTCTTATCCCCTGGCTTTATACCTCCATACTCTCTGGTGCTTGTTCCTAGGGAAAGGAGGATGTCAGGACACTGGGCCTCAGGGCCCCTCTGTTACCTGTGCCCAGCACAGTGGATGACTGGAATAATCTTCCTAGGCCTGATCTGGAGATACTGTTATCCTGCTATTCCTTCACTGAACCAGGTCAAGAGAGTTCGTGTGGCAAATCTTTACCTGTCATTGCTTAGCTCCAGTGTGTGACTTAACTTGTGAGGGCTCAGTGCATCTCTGTCAAATGTGTGCCCTATTTGTAGAATGTGGCTGTTGGGATTAAGGAGAATCTGGGTGAAAGCTTGTTAGGATAGGTGAGGGGCTATAGGGAGGGAAGATGGACCATCATGCTCTGCTTCTGTGCTAGAGCTCAGGGTGTCACCAACAGCTGGGTAATGTAGGGAAGCCTTGCCAAGAAGGCATGGTCTGGGGACAGTTCTGCTGGCCACTGTGATACAGAGTGTGTTGGTCCTTCCTGGTGGATGATTCCTGTTAGAAGGGGTGGAAATTTTGCCTGTCACTTAACTAAGAGGTTGTGATCCCACCAAGTGCTCAGATCCTTGCCAGACTCTGACTACAGAAATGGGGATGTGATTGTGGCCTGAGCGTAACGGGTCATCCCCCAGCCCCAGGATGACTTCATGGAGATTAGAGTGAAAGAATTCTAGTCTTAAGTCATGCCTTCTACCTCTATTTTATATGTGTGTTTATGAGCTAGAAAGTGACCTGCCCAAGGCCACATAGCCAGTTAAAAGCCATCCTTTGGCTAGAGTACATGGATCTTGATTCTGTTTCCTGCCTTTTCTCCTGTATCTTACTGCCTTCATCTCATCAAAGCCCTTGTTGATGTCTGCCTGGGATTAGGGCCAGAGCCTGTAGGGCCCATGGTAACTTTGGTGGCTGATGCAAGAACTCTGTGGGCTGTTCTATTGCCTCCCACTTGATTGGATGCGAACATAGCTTCTGCTGAGGTTTAACTTTTTCCTGGGTTTGGACCAAGGTTCTTCCTGTTTTCCCACTCTGGTTTAGGTGGGAACCTGTTTCCCAGAAAAGAGAGAAAGAGAGACAGTGTGTGTTTGTGTGGTTTTGTTTTGTTTTTAGACAAGATCTCTTGTAGCCCATTCTGGCCTCCAATTTATTATGTAGATAATGATGACCTTGAACTCTTGATCCTCCTGCTTCTGCCACCCAAGTATTGTAGTTACAGGTTTGGCCACCACACCTGGCTATTTCACAGAAGTTTTCTGCATGGACCAGTCCTGGGCTGAAGCCTACGGGTTTTTGTAGCATGCCATCATGTGCTAGTCTCTTTCTGGTGTTCTGCCCTTCTTGTGAGAATGCCTGCCATGGCCGTTGTAGTTCTGGGTTGGTGGCTTTGGCTTGTGCCTCTACTTGTGGACAGCTCCGTGGGAAGCTGTCAGTAGAGAGTGGCCTGTCACAGTCATTGGTACTGGGAAGCAGTTGGGGCAGATGGACAGGTGGATCTGGCAGGATTATGGGCCTGGGATCATATTTGGAGCAGTTACCTTCCTGTGAATAACCACTTTTTGCCCTTTCTTCCTGGATTTCTGGACCTCAGGTGTCATGTCTCCCCCCCCACCCCCATCTGTATTGCTCATTGAGGAAGCAAAACAGATCCTCTCCACAGTGGAATACAGAGGCCCATCATCAAGTTTCTTCTGGACCTACTTGTTGGCAGAAGGCTCTTGGATACAGAAAAAGTATCTTCTAGTGAAACTGAATAGTTATATCTTGAGTCTTTTTAAGTTTGAGCAGAGTTCTAAGGGGCACAGATGGACTCCATCATGGTGGAGATTCTAAGTTTCAGTGGGGAGTAGACGTGAGGGACAGTAGGCAATGCGTGTCTTTGGGAGTCCAGCAAACCAGTGAATAGATAACAAGGCAGATTTAAGGTGCCTGCCTAGCCTGCCAGCCTCATGCTGACCTGTGGTCAGGAAAGGCTTCCTCCTGGCTTCTCTGGTTGGCAGAAAATACCTGACTCTTGATTCAGCTCACATTGGTGGAGGGTGGAGCTGGCATGGTATCAACTTGAAGAGGTGACCACCTGGGTGTCAGAAGAAATGCAAAGTGTCTCATGGGACAGTGTGAGCATGCATCCATCTTCTGATTTGTTCTAGAAAAGGTTGGAGGATGTTAGCGCAGGTGGAGGCCTGGGAAAGCATGTTGTACAAGCTGAATGTTACAAAAGAGGAAACAGAGATGAGCTGTCACTGCTCTTTGGTGGCAGAAACCGGACAAGAGTCCAGGTGCCCTTACTCCCAGCCCAGGGCGCACACATGGCTGGAGGAGTGTGTGTGTGCGCCCCATGGGGTGTTTGCCCCTTTAGCCCAAGAGCTGCCTGAGGGCATCCCTCCTCCCCAGCGGCACAAGAACTGCCTGATGAATTTGCAGTCCTGAGTCAGGTATCAGTAGATAGCCTACCTGTCTGTGTAGGGTCCCTGCCCATCGGGTAGATGGGAATACCGGTAACAGATTTAGCTGTTCCAGGTCCTTTCTTTGTGACGGGGGCAGGGGGTGAGGTGGTGATGGAATGAGAATTAGTGTGCCACAGCCTCCAGCCACTGCAATCAAGCTCCAGCCGTGTGTGCGCCACCCTGTGTGCTTGCATCACGTTGTATGCCTGGCTTACATGGGACCCAGAGAGTTGAACATAGGTCCTTAGGCTCTGCAAGCAAGCAACTTAACCACCAAACCATCTCTCCAGCCCTCCAGGTCCTTTTTAATCTCTTGCTCTGATGAGGTTTGTGGAGACATTTCAGGCCTATGTCACATTGGGCCTCATCTCCTCAGGTCAGCAAGGATTTTACTTGGAGGCTCTGGGACTAGGGGCCTGGATCCAGACAAGTGGTAGCTATAGGGCCAGCCAGAGCTTGGGTCCCTGAAGGCCATAGAAACCCACGATTGCTGGTATTAAAGGAGTGCTTGCCTAGAGCGCACAAGTCTCTCTGGATTTGATGCCCTCCATGCAGTACAGGAGAGCATGACCTTGACATGAAGCAATGCCTGGAACTTAGCTTTGGTGGTGAAATGGAGGAAGGGATGGGGGTCAAGTTAGGAGTTTGAGATAATAGACTAGAGGCTCAGCTTGCAGTGGGATGTGTTCAGAAGTTTCTGAGTCACTTGTTTGGGGGCCAAGGTTCCTGGGCCCACTGAAGTCTCCTTCACTTCTAGCATCCTTGCCTTCCAGGTGAGTGCTCAGGGCCTTAGTGCTGCAGTGGGACCCTTCTCCCTGGGGAGTGGAAGGAAGCATCATTCTTCCACCCTGCTGCTTCGCCAGCCTTTGTTGACTCTGGGAAGGTGAGAATGAGAGACACGGGGCTGTGATAGAGCCAGGTGGCCAATTCCTCATCAGACGAACTCTCAGGAGCTTCCTCAGGCCCCACCCTGACCCGCTTCTCTGCTCCTCCTGCCCATGTGTTCTCCCCTTCCTCACTCGTCCTCTCTTGAGTTGGGTTGTGGAGGCTGGTTCATTGTCACAATGAATACATGCACGTCTAGGGGCTTGTGAGCTTTGTGATTTGTGTGTGTGTGTGTGTGTGTGTGTGTGGTATGCATGCATGGAAACATTCACACATGTGTAAGTGTGCATGTACATTTCTGCATGTACACGTGGAGGCCACAGGTTGAAGTTGGGTGTCTTCCTCAATAGTTCTCCTCCTTATTTACTGAGATAGGGTCTCTCACTTGAACCCAGAGTTTGCCAACTCAGCCAGTCTAGCTAGCCCCGTCTCCATCTCCTCATGCTGGTATTTATGTGCTGTTGGGCTTCTGAACTTTGACCCTCAGGCTTGTATGGCAAATGCCTTATCCACTGAGCCATCTCCTCAGCACTTGAGTCTCTTTTTGTTTTGTCTTGTTTTTTGAGGTGGAGTCTCACTTTAGCCCAGGCTGACCTGGAACTCACTCTGTAGCTCCAGGCTATAGCTCACAGCAATTCTCTTACCTCAGCCTCCGAGTGCTGTGATTAAAGGTATGCACCTCCATGCCCAGCCTGAGTATCATGGTTTTGTTGTGGTCACCACCTTCATGGGCACTAAGGAAGCATGCCCAGTGCCAGAGTCTTCTGTAGTGCTCGCGTGCTGGTCAGGACAACAGGTACACGCAAGGCTCACGGCAGCCTAGCAGCTGTCCTGGACTCTTCTCAGGGCCCAGCAGATGTTGCTGCACTGGGAAGAGCACGTGGAGGCAGGGGGTGGGGTGGGAGTGCTATGGCTTCACAGGTTAGCTAATGAGAGACTATTACCAAATGACTAGTATAGCCTTGCCATCTACAGGGCCTGGACAAGAGGGTCAACCGTGGGGTAAGTCAAGAGGTGTTATAGTTAACAAGCTCTTCCCTTGCCTGGGTCCTGGCATCTGGACTTCATTTAAAAAATATTTTTTGGCCGGGCATAGTGGCGCACACCTTTAATCCGAGCACTCGGGAGGCAGAGGTAGGATGATTGCCATGCGTTCGAGGCCACCCTGAGACTACATAGTGAATTCCAGGTCAGCCTGGGCTAGAGTGAGACCCTACCTTGAAAAGAAAAAAATATATATTGCATGTGCACATAGTGTGTGTGTATGTGTGTGTGTGTGTGTGTACACATATGTGTAGGTGCACGTGTGTGTGTATTCCAGACATTGATATCAGATGTCTTCCCGGATCACTCTTTTTATTGTCCTGAGGTAAAATCTGTCACTGAGCCCAGGGCTGGCCATGCAGTTACTTTAACTAGTCAGTTTGCCCTTGTCTTTACCTTCCCCCACTCTGGTATTGCAAACATCCAACACACCTACCCGGCTTTTACATGCATGTTGGGGATCTGAACATGGGTCTTCCTGCTTCTTCAGCAAGCACTTTATTGACTGCTTCATCTCCTCAGCCCTGCACTTGTACTTCTTTTTAAATATTTAATTAATTTATTTATTTGAGAGTGAAAGAGGCAGAGAGAGAGAGAGAGAATGGGCATGCCAGGGCCTCCAGCCACTGCAAATGAACTCCAGATGCATGCACCCCCTTGTGTATCTGGCTTTACATGGGCACTGGGGAATTGAACCTGGGTCCTTTGGCTTTGCTGGTAAACACTTTAACCCTTAAGCCATCTCTGTGGTCCTCTATTTCTTTTATTTATTTATTTATTTATTTATTTATTTATTTATTTGAGAGAGGGTAAGAGGCAGAGAGAAAGAATGGGCACACCAGGGCTTCCAGCCACTGCAGACAAACTCCAGGTGCATGTGCCACCTTGTGCACTGATGTACATGGGTACTGAGGAATTGAACCAAGGTCCTTTGGCTTTGCAGGCAAGCACCTTAACCACTAAGCCATCTCTCCAGTGGCCCCCCCCCCCTCACCTGCTTCTTTTGTTTGCTTGTTTTAAAATATTTTTACTTATTTATTTGGGAGCAGAGAGAGGCAGAGAGAAAAAACTATGTGCATTTCAGGGCCTTCTTGCTGCTGCAAATGAACTTCAGACACATGTGCCACTATGCATCTGGCTTTTTGTAGGTGCTGGAGAATTAAACCTAGACCAGCAGGCTTTGCAATCAAGCTCTTTTAACTACTGAGCATCTCCCCAGCCCACACCTGGGCTCCTTATGGCACAGCTTGCCTTTGTCTGTCCCATTCTGCTCCTGGGGTGAGGTGAGAATGCTTAGAGGCAGCAGGGGCAGACCAGGAGCAGCAGATGGAGGGTGGGGATAAAGGGGAGATAGGGCAGAAAACAGGCAATGTGGCAGAGCATACTCTCAGTGGAGGTGCCGGAGATCCTCACACATACAGAGGTACCTGCTACCTTCTGATATGTCATTAAGGAATGAGTCCAGGGCAAGTGAGGGGTAAGGAACCCCTGAAAAATAGTTTGTACATTTATTTCTTAGCAGAAAGCCTTCTTAGAAGCAAAGTTCTCTTGTGGATTAAGTTGTCTATTAAGGCTTTTATTCACAAGGTAAAATGGGATGAGGATGTGGATATATTTTTTTTTTAGACCTGCAGATTACATTGCAAGTCATTCAACTATTAAAGGGGAGTTTGGCTCTGGGGAGGTACAGCAGGGACGGTGTGAGAGGGGACAAGGTTTCCACTGGCCTGTCTGCATCTGGAGTTCTATGTATACACATTGCTCCCGTCAATTCTGGATATGCCTCACTCCATTTCATGAAGACAGTGAAGTCTAACAAAGTCTTCACTGGTGAGTTAGGTGGGATAGGGTGTGTGTGTGCACGCGTTCATGTGTGTGCTGTGGGGGGGTGCCTCCATTCTGCTGCTCTGGATACTTCAAACGTCTGCAAAGCATTGGAGAACAGTGCCAGGGGAGGCCCCGGAATCAAATACGAAGCATCCCCTTTAGTGTCTGGAAATTGGACACAAAGAGGGGAGAAGCCTATGCTGGCATGTTCCTTGTAGGGCCACAGTCAGGTATATGTGAGAAACTGGAGGGGTTCAGGGAATAGGAGCCAGGTAGGCAGGGCCAGAAGGCAGCAGGCCTGGGTATGGACTTGGGTGCTTGTATCAGCCATGAAGCTGGGCGCAGAAGAGGTTCTATCGACAGGTCCAGGAGAAAGCTGACACAAACCAGTTTTCATCCTAAGGCCCTGGGCTTTGCCACTTTACCAGGGTGGTAGAGTGGTAGTTGACACTCTGAAAAGTATACAGCTGGGCATCCAAGGAGGAAATGGAATGCTGAGGAACTTCATAGGAATGAGCTGCAGGGATGTTGACTCCAACTGCATGGTTGAAGGATAAATTAAATGTGTGAAGGTTGTTGCAGAAAATCACCCCTCTATCCCTCTGTCTTCCCCATTGCATTTCTCTGTGTTCTTTTTTATCCTTATCTGTGTAAACAATGTTTCTAGTGTGTTATAATGGTTGGCAATTCAGGACCAACCTTTCACCCATATTATTTCACTGACATTTTGCAATGAACATTTTGTAGTCAGCCAAGTTTTTCTGGAGGGGAAACAGAAGCCTGGCCAGCTATAGGGACTGAAACTATGAACATGTATGTATATACATATATGTGAATGAACATGTGTGTGTACATACACAGGCACATTTGTACCCATGCATTCTCTTTCTCTCCCCCCCTCCCCGGGCTTACCCAGTCTAACAATTCTGGTAAATTCTCCATGAGATAGAATTTGTAGGATTCCAAAGTTGTTCCTATTCTGTATTTCTTCCCTCCCTCCTTCCCTTCCTCCCTTCTTTCTTTTTTGGGGGTGCACATGCCTATGTATAGTGTGGTGTATGCATGTGTATGTGCAGATATGCATGCCATGCACACGTGCACAGGGTCAGAGGAGAATGTTAGCTGTTCTTCCTCGCACCCTCGTCCACATTGTTTCCTTGAGACAGTCTTTCACTGACCCGAGTTGCTGTTGTTTGGTCAGGCTGGCTGACCAGTGAGCCCCAATGCTTCTCTAGCCTCCGCTCCTCATGGCACTGGCCATGGCCAACCATGTCCGTGCTGGGCATCCATACCAGGGCAAACAAGCCCTCATGCTTGTGCACTGTTCTTACCTGCTGAGACATCTCCTCAGCCTTCCTGCAGCTTCTCGATAAACATCAAATCCCACTCAGTGGTCCAGTCCAGACATCCTCCACCTGTCCCACACCCTTGATGACAGTTCCAAACATACACAATTCAGGCCTAAATGTTGCCCATGTATGCAGGTGAGCAGGCTGCCTCAGTGACTAAGCTATCTCCCAGTGCAGTTAAGTGCCTTCCGCTGAGGCCGCTGGGCTTACTTTACAGGTGAGGAAACTGCCATGATGATGGTCGAATTGACCTGTCCAGAGCCACATAAACTATGAAGCCAGGGAACAAGATCTGAGTCCAGGCTGGTAGGTTCTTGGAATTGCTTTCCTTTGACCTAGCAAAATAAGCTTTTAGAGCCTTGAGTTGTGGTTTATGCCTTCAATCCCAGCACTGAGAGGCTGAGGTAGGAGGATTTTAATGAATTGGAGATCAGCCTGGTCTATGGAACGAGTTCTAGGTCACCCTGGGCTAGAGTGAGACCCTGCCTTAAAAACAACAACAGCAGCAAATAAAAACCTTATGTTGTCCCTTAGAGATGTTGAGGCCCAATAGGGCTGGCATTTAGGTTTCTCAGGCATTTGAAGGAGCAGCTTAGAGGTAAGAATGGGGCTCCAGGAACCCCCGGAGGGGCATACGCTGGTCCTGGTGCAGAGCTATGAAGGTGTGTGCTGCAGCCCGTAGCTGTTGGCCACTAATGTTTACCACAGTGCAGCTCAGGCCACAAGATTCTCTTTGCTTCAGCTTAAAATTGAATGTAGTATTTCATTCTGAAACATTTTTTTAAAATTTAATTTTATTTACTTGTGAGAGAGAAAGGAAGAGGCAGATAGAGAAAGAGAGTGGGCATGCCAGGGCCTCCAGCCATTGCAAACAAACTCCAGATGCATGTGCCACCTTGTGCATCTGGCTTTACATGGCTACTGGGGAATCAAACTCAGGTCCTCAGGCTTTGCCAGTGCATTAACCAGTGGACAATCTCTCCAGCCCCTGAAACTTTTTTTTTTTTTTAGGCAAGCCCAATAGACTGGCTTTTTTTGTGTGTGAATGCAAGAGTGTGAGAGTGGAAAGAGAGAGGGAGAGGGAGAGAATTGGTGTGCCAGGGACTTCAGCCACTGTAATTGAACTCCAGATGCGTGTGCTACCTTGTGGGCATGTGCTTGCATCACATTGTGTGTCTGGCTTACGTGGGACCTGGAAAGTCGAACATGGGTTTTTAGGCTTTGCAGGCAAGCACCTTAACCACTAAGCCATCTCTCCAGCCCTGAACATTTTTTACTTACTTACTTACTTACTTACTTTATTTATTTATTTATTTGTTATGAAGAAAGAGGGAGAGAGAGAGAGAAAGAAAGAATGGGTATGCCACGGCCTCCAGCTGCTGCAAATGAGCTTCAGATGTATGGGTCACCTTGTGTAGCTGGCTTGCGTGGGTATTGGGGAATTGAACCTAGGTCCTTTGGCTTTGCAGGCAACTTCCTTAACTGCTAAGCCATCTCTCCAGCCTTGAAACATTTTTTACTGTTTAAAGGTTTTTTAAAAATATTATTTATTTATTTGAGCAACAGAAGAGACAGATAGAGAGAATGGGCATACTAGGACCTCCAGCCACTGCAAATAAACTCCAGATGCATGCACTACCTTGGGCATCTGGCTTATGCAGCTACTGGGAAATCAAACCTGGGTCCTTAGGTTTCACAGGCAAGAACTTTAACCCCTGCTATGTCTCCAGCCATGAAACATTTTAAAATATATTTATTTTAGCCAGGTATAGTGGCACATGCCTTTAATCCCAGCACTTTGGAGGCAGAGGTAGGAGGACTGCCATGAGTCCAAGGCTGCCCTGAGACTACATAGTGAATTCCAGGTCAGCCTGAGCTAGAGTGAGACCCTACTTTGAAAAAAACAGAAAAAAAAATATTTTAGAGAAAAAGAGAGAGTGGGTGTTCCAGGGCCTCTAGCTACTGCAAATGAACTCCAGACACATATGCCACTTTATACATCTGATGTTACATGGATACTGGGTAATTGAACCTGGGTCTTTTGGCTTTGCTGGGAAGTACCTTAACTGCTAAGCCATCTCTCTAGTCCTCTGAAACTTTTTTTTTTTTTAATTTATTTGAGAGTGATAGACACAGAGAGAAAGACAGATAGAGGGAGAGAGAGAGAATGGGCACGCCAGGGCTTCCAGCCTCTGCAAACGAACTCCAGACGCGTGCGCCCCCTTGTGCATCTGGCTAACATGGGACCTGGGGAACCAAGCCTCGAACCAGGGTCCTTAGGCTTCACAGGCAAGCGCTTAAACGCTAAGCCATCTCTCCAGCCCAACATTTTTTCCTTAGTAATTAAATACTTTTAACAAATAAGAATTCAGTTGTGGCTTTCTAGAAACTTCACTGAAAAAATAGCCACTTGTTTATTACACTTTAATTATTACTATAAAACACTCCCAATATTTAGGGGCTCCAAAGAATAACAATTTAGGGTTGGGGAGGTGGCTCAATGGTTAAAGGCACTTGCTTACAACACCTACTGGCTCAGGTTCAATTCCCTAGTACCCATATAATGCCAGATGCACACAGTGGTAATGCACTTGGTGTTGGTTTTCAATGTCAAGAGGCCCTGGTATAACCATTCTCTCTCTCATAAATAAACAAACAAATGAATAAAATATTTTTAAAAGAATAATAATTGAATGTTCCTCAAGGTTCTTTGGTTCTGCTGAGTGGTTTGCTTGCTGCTTGTGGCCCTAGCTAGGGTCAATTTCTTGGCCTGTAGGCCTGTTCATTCAGCAGATGGTGTTGGGCTAATGGCCATTGGCAGGACCTAAGAAGGTTTTCCTGGTGTCTGGAACCTCAGAGCATCCCCTCACTGCCTTTGCACATGGCTCCTCGGGCTTGCTCACGGCATGTGGGCTCTGGGAGAACGTGGAAGCTGCTGGTTTTTAAGGTTACACTCATTATTATTGTTGAAGCAAGTGACAAAGGTGACTCAGATGCAAGAGGAAATTGATTCTACCCCCTTGATGAAGTGTGACACATTATAAAGGGTGGGGATGAATTGATGGCAGCCATCTTCTGAGGCTGTGTCCCAAGCCAGGAGGCACATGAAGGGTGCTAGGGAGAAAGTACTCAAGTTTAAAGCTGTGCCTGATTGGGATATGTTCGGCCACCCCAGATGTTGCAGAGGTAGGACAGATGGTCGGGAGCCAGGGCATGTTCCACTTCATGATGCTGTTCGGTCTCAGCTGGGCAAGGTGGTGCACACCTGTGATCCTTGGACTTGGGAGTTAATCAAGAGGCTTGTGAGTTCGAGGCCACCTGGGCTATATAGTGGAACCCTCACTCACATACCCACCCACCCCACCAAAAGTATTAGCTCACTATCAGATTCACTACATAGTTACAGATAGCCTGGAAAGTTTCAGAAACTGTTTTGCACTTCGAGTGAAGATGGCTTATACTTCTGCTTGGCTCTGCCTTGCCTGCCATGCAGGGAAAAAGCCCACACTTTTTTTTTTTTTATCTTTTTCTTTTTTCTTTCTTTCTTTCCCCCCCCCTTCTCTCTCTCTCTCTCTTTCTCTCTTTTGAGGTAGGGTCTTGCTCTAGCCCAGGCTGACCTGGAATTCACTATATAGTCTCAGGGTGGCCTTGAACTCATGGTGATTCTCCTACCTCTGCCTCCTCCTACCTCTGCCTCCCCAGTGGTGGGATTAAAGGTGTGTGCCACAATGCCCGACTTTATTTATTTATTAGAGAGAAAGAGGGGGAGAGAGAGAGAGAAAGAGAGAGAAAATGAGTGCACCAGGCCCTCCAGCCACTGCATGCCAACTCCAGACATATGTGCCACTTTGCATCTGGCTTTACATGGATACTGCGGAATCAAACCTGGGTCCCTAGGCTTTGCAGGCAAGTGCTTCAGTCCTTTATTTTTTTTGTTTTGTTTTGGATTTTGAGGTAGGGTTTCACTCTAGCTCAGGCTGACCTGAAATTCACTATGTAGTCTCAGGGTGGCCTCGAATTCATAGTGATCCACCTACCTCTGCCTTCCAAGTGCTGGAATTAAAGGCGTGCACTACCACACCCGGCTCAGTCCTTTTTTTAAAATATAATTTTATTTATTTATTTACAAGGGGAGAGAGAGGAAAGGGAAGAAAATCAGGAAGAATGAGAATAAGTGTGCGGGCTTAGTGTCTCTGCACATGAACTCCAGACACATGTGCCACTTTGTGCATCTTGCTTTATATGGGTACTGGGGAACCAAACCCAGACCTTAAGGCTTTGCAAGCAAGTACCTTTTATTGCTGAGCCATCCTTCCATCTCTGAGAGTGGTTTTTTTCTTTTTCTTAACTTTATTTGTTTTCCTTTTATTTATTTATTATTAAGTAGAATCTTTGTATGGATACATCATGTGTTGGTACCATCATTTCCCCCCTCCTCCTCCCTGCCCCCAGTTGTGAGTTATGAGTTGTGAGAGCAGCAATTGTTCATTTTGGGGGGCAATGTCTCTGGATATTTCCTCCCACCCTGTGGCTCTCTCCTTTCACAAACGCCCCTGAGCCATGGTGGGTGTGTTGTAAGTCTACTTCAGTGCTGAGCTCTCTGCAGCTTCTGGATTTCTGCTTTGGTGTGTTCTGAGTATCCTCAGCATCTGTCTCCACCATCCTGGTGCAGGCTGTCAGGCTCACCATGGAAACAGCACTCTTGCTCATCTCGCCAGTTCCTCTGTGGTTTTATTTATTTACTTGCAAACAGAGGGAGATAGGAGAGAGATAGACCAAGAGAATGGGCAGGCCAGGGCCTCCAGCTACTGCCAACGGACTCCTGATGCATGTGCCACCTTGTGCATCTGGCTTCACGTGGGTACAGAGGAGTCATACTTGAGTCATTAAGCTTGTAGCCATCTCTCCAGCTGAGAGTGATTTTTCAAAGCAAGTTGTCTTTAACTCTTCACTGATATGGCTTTGCCCCTTGCTGATAAGGATACTTTCTGATCCAGTTAAAAAGAGGAACAAAAGCTGGGCGTGGTGGCACATACCTTTAATCCCAGCACTCCGGAGGCAGAGGTAGGAGGATCATCTTGAGTTTGAGGCTACCCTGAGACTACATAGTGAATTCCAGGTCAGCCTGGGCCAGAGTGAGACCCTACCTCGAAAAACCAAAAAAAAAAAAAAAAAAAAAAAAAAGCAGGAACAATAGAAACATTGTAGGAGCCCAGAAAACGAGCCATTGACATTCTGCTGGACCTTGGGGAGGATTGACTTGAGTAAGATCACAGGAAGAGTGACTGGGCAGAGGTGAAGCAGTCACTATCCCACTTCTACCTGTTGCCCCTCCAGTCTACAGAGAAACTTCCATTCCTTTTGTCACTTACTAAACATTCTTCAGGGCAGCAAACATTGTTCCTGGTGAGGATGTACAAAGAATGAAATGCAATTCATCCCTTGCCTTCATGGGACAAGTAGGAGAGTGCCTACCTAGGAAGAACTACATTTGAGTTTAGTCTTGATGAATGAGTGAGAGCTTGCCAGGTGGAGCAGTGGGGGCAGGGCTTTCTAATCAGAGACGTTAGGATGTTCCCACTTGCTGAGGGCTAGTGAGGATGACTGTGTCCTAGGAGTGTGAGGAGTGGGTAGCAGAAGCTGGAGGGGCAGTTGTAGAAAAGCTGGATAAAGACAGGGCTTTTATTCTTATGGTGATGGAATGCTATTGAAAGCATTTGAGGGAGATTGATATTATAAGATACTGGGGAGATGGCTCAGTCAGCAAAAGTGCTTGTGCAAGCATGACAACCTGAGTTCAGATTCCCAGCACCCACATAACGCTGGAAGGAGTAGCACTGTGTGTCGTCCCAATGCATCTATAGCAATGGGAAGTGGAGCCAGGAGATCCTGTGGCGCTAGCTTGGTACATGCAGCGATGAGCAAGAGACTGTACTCAGACAGGCTAGAAGGCAGGAACCAACACCTGGGCTTGTTCTTTGCCCTCCATGAGCCTGCCCACAATTAAACACAGTCATGCACACACATGCACAAAGATTGTTTTTTAAAGAATCCAAGCTAGGTGTGGTAGTACATGCCTTTAAACTGAGCACTTGGGAGGCAGAGATAAGAGGATTGCTGTGAGTTTGAGGCCAGCCTGGGACTACAGAATGAGTTCCAGGTCAGCCTGGGCTACAGTGAGACCCTGCATTGAAAAAACAAAATCATCATCATCGTCGTCATCATCATCATCATCATCATCATCATCTAGCTGGGTAGTATGCTCACTCTGGAGGCAGAAGGTAGAAGGATCACTGTAAGTTTGAGGCCAGCCTGGGACTACTGAGTGAGTTCCAGGTCAGCTTGGACTAGAATGAGACCCTGCCTCAAAAATGACAACAACAAAAATCCAAACAGGGGAGAGCAGCATCCAGCTTATGTGTAGAAGGATCATTCTGGTGGACTTGAGAGAAACCAAGACAGCATAGTAGGCTATGGGAGTAGTGCAGGCAGAATGCCACCAGGGCCTTCCCTCAAGTTGGAAGCTGTGATGGAGAAGGTGAAGTTAGTATAAAGTGCCTGTGTGACATTCAAGTGCAAGTATCAGATTATTCCATAGATAACTGTTGAACATCTGCTGTATACCATCATGTGTGTTTGAAGTCTGGAGTTTGGAGAGAGGTCCAGATGTGCAGAATGGAAATCACCAGCATTTATATGGACCTAAAACTGTAGGGAGAATGAAGGATCGTGCAGGGAGAAAGTATGGAATCAGAAGGGACGAGGACTTGGGCCTGGTACTAGGAAAACCCCAGTGTACAGACTCATCTGTGAAAGTGTCCATAACCTACTTCTCTCTGTGCCTTCTGCGACCTGCCTTGCTTGTGATGAGCAGACAGACCATTTCTGTTTGATGGCATTTTGTACCCTATATTCTTGTGTTGGTGAAACTTAAGCCTAGCTGAGAAGGCACTATTGTGCCAGATAAGGGAGTGCTTTTTACTGTCTTCCCTGGCAAACAAGGACAGGAGTAGTTCTTTGTTACCTGGTGGAGGAAGGGGATGGTGTACGCAGACATCCTTACAAACTGCAGAGCATCATGCACATGTCCTTCCTCCCACCTTTCCTCCCTCTCTCCCTTCCAACTTCCTACTTAGCCTTGAACTCACCATTGTCCTGGCTCAACCTCCTGAGGCCTTGGATTACAAGCTTGTGCCACCATGCCTGGACAGTTAATTCTTGATTTCATTTAATCTTGGCAACTGTCGCCCACCTTTGATCTATGAGTGAATCATACCAAGTTTACTCATTCTTTTCTCCATCAGAAAGGATTATTAAAAATGGTTTAAACTGTAAAGTTCTGTACACTGTGGCAGAATATGATCTTCCTGTGAGGCATTTATTTGCTCATTAATTTTATTCATCATTTGTATCTTGTTTCCTTATAATTGCCATTTATATATGCTATCAGAAGGCCTATTGCCTCTTTCCTTTCCTTTCCTGGCCATTTTCTATCTGGTGCATTTTCCTTTCAGCAAAATTCCTCTCTGTGGCTCCTAAGGAATGCACTTTGATTAGAAATGAGGCTGCATCTCTCCTTTCTTGCTCCTTCTCCTCAAGAACACTCTCCTGTAAACAGAGAAGGAAATGACATGTTTCAGAGGGTCTCCCACCCCAGCCTAAGAAGACTGGATTTGAACTTCAGGATTTCTGTGGTTGCGGTTTGTTGTTTGCATGTCACTTCAAGGTTAGTTCCTATGATGTGTAGTCAGTGCCAGCTGAGTCAGGTCTGGTAGGGGAGTCTGTGGCATCCACTGTTCCAGCTTCATGGCTGGCTCTAGAGGGCTCCCTGGCTGCCCTTGAGGACTGAGTTTTTCATTCAAAGGACTAGGCCAAGCTTTTACTTATTTATTTGTTTGTTTTTTCAAGTTAGGGTCTCACTCTAGCCCAGGCTGACCTGGAATTCACCATGTAGTCTCAGGGTGGCCTTGAACTCACTGTGATCCTCATACCTCTGCCTCTCGAGTGCTGGGATTAAAGGCATGCACCACCATGCCCAGTTTAGCCCAAGATTTTACATTACTGGTAGATGAGCTTGGTACTGTCTTAGTTTGCTGTCTGTTGCTATAACAAAATATCAAGACATGGTAATTTATCAATGATAGAGGTGGTAATAGCTAGAGACTGAGATGTCTGAGAACATAGTGTCGGTATCTAGTCAGCTTCTACTGAGGGCCTTTGTTCTGCTTCAACTCAGGACAGAAAGCAGAAGGGTGTGAAGCCCCCCTGGAGGAGAAAAACATCAGCTTATTGTAGCCTGCTCTTGAGAGAACCAGCCTACTTCTACAAGGCGGGTTTTCTGCTTTTAAGGACCTGGCCACCCCTTAAAGGTCCCATCACCTCCTCTGCACTGTCATATTGTAACTCAGATTTCAGTGTGAATTTTGAAGGAAACCACAACCACCAACCTGATCATGGTGGGCAGAGCCTACCAGGGGCAGCAGTGGGGTGGGGTGAGGAGTAGCAGTATAGCCCTGTCCAACCCTATCAGCCCTCTCCAAGCCCCTGACTGGTGTATTGGAGTCTTGTCCCCTGTTTAATAAATACCCACATTGAGTTTTCTTAGATGAGTTCTCTGTCTGTATCTCCCTCTCCCTCCCCCCCCTCTGTGTGTGTGTGTGTGTGTGTGTGTGTGTGTGTGTGTGTGTGTGTGTGTGTAGAGGGCTGGGGGAGGTGGTGGAAGGACACACATGTACTTGTGGAGGTCAGAGGACAATCTCAAAGTGTTAGTCCTCTCCTTCCACTTTGTTTAAGATGACATCTCCCTTGTTTGCTGCTGGGAAGGCCAGGCTGGATGACCTTCAAGAATTTTGATTTTCCTGACTCAAGCTCCTGTTGAAGTAAACTTGTTGGGATTACAGATGTGTGTGCCACCGTTTGCATTTGACTTTCATATGAGTGCTGGGGGTCCAAACTCCAGTTGGCAGGCTTGCAGAGCATGTGCCTTTAATTGCTGAATCTTCTCCTCAGCACCTATTTTTTGTTCCTTTGAGACAGGATCTCAATCTCATATTGCCCAGGCTAGCCTTGAACTTGCTTTGTAGATAAGTATGACCTCAAATTTCTGATCCTCCTACCTCCACCACATGAGTGCTGGGATTACAGGCATGCACCACCATACTTAGCTTTGAGTTGTCTTAAAACAAAAACAAGGGCTGGAGAGATGGCTTAGTGGTTAAGGCGCTTGCCTGCAGAGCCTCATGTTCAACTCTGCAGATCCCACACAAGCCAGACACACAAAGGTGAGGCAAGTGCAAGGTTGCACATGCCCACTAGGTGGTGAAAGCATCTGGAGTTGAATTGCAGTGGGTGGGGCCCTGTTGCATCAATTCTCTCTCTCTATCATAATAATAATAAATAAATAAATAAAAATTTTTAAAACGCTGGACATATCGCTTCTTGGCCTTTTGGCTGAGATCAAGTGTAAAAACGCTGGACATAGTGATGTATGCCTTTAATCCCAGCACTTGGGAGGCAGAGGTAGGAGGATCACTATGAGTTCAAGGTCACCCCGAGACTACATAGTGAGTTCCAGGTCAGCCTGGGCTAAAGTGAGACTCAGCAGCAAAGTGTGCTTGCTTGCAAAGAGCCTGGGTTTAATTAATTCCCCGGCACCCATGTAAAACCAAATGCAAAGTGGTACATGCATCTGGAGGTCATTTCAGTGGCAAGAGATCCTGAGCATGCTCCCCTCTGCACATGTGCAAATGCATAAAATAAATAAATAAGTAAATAAATAAATAAATAAATAAAAATAAGTAACAAAAACCTTAAAATGCACATGTTCCAAACAAACTTGAACTTCAGACCATACTGCAGTGGCCATGACTGCTTGCTGGGCAGGGCTTCTGATAATTATCTCTAACAGTGTGTGGGGGGGTCCTAAAACAGACAATGGGGGAATGGGGTATGGGAAACTTTGGAAGCTGGCTACAGTTTGTTTATTTTTGTGTTTGCATGCTGGAGTCTGTGTGATGTGATATGATGTATTCATGTGTTATGTCTTGTGTGTTAGGTATGCATGTATGTGTGTGTACGTGCACATATGTGTGCACATATGCAAATTTATAGAGGCCAGAGATAACTTAAGGTGCCTTCTCTATTACTCATCCATATACTTCCTTGAAACAGGGTTTCTCTCTTTACCCACAGCTACTGTTTTTTTTTTCCTCTGACCTTCATGGACTGGGGTTATAGATGTGCATGGCCAGCACAACTTTTTTTCCCCAAAGTAGGGTCTCACTCTAGCCCAGGCTGACCTGGAATTCACTATGTAGTCTCAGGGTGGTCTTGAACTCACCAAGATCCTCCTACCTCTGCCTCCTGAGTGCTGGGATTAAAAACATGCACCGCCACGCCTAGCTCTCTCTTTCTTTCTTTCCTTCCTTCCTTCTTTCTTTCTTTCTTTCTTTTTGGTTTTCTGAGGTGTGGTCTCACTCTAGCCCAAGCTGACCTGGAATTCACTATGTAGTCTCAGGGTGGCCTCGAACTCTTGGCGATCCTCTCTCTGCCTTCTGAGTGCTGGGATTAAAGGCATGTGCCACCACAGCCGGCCTCTTTTTTCTTGTTTTTTTAGCTAGAGTGAGAGCAAGAAGAGGGGAGAAAAGAGTTGGCACATAGGGCCTCAGCCACTACAGTCGAACTCCAGATGCTTCTGCAACCTAGTAGGCATGTGTGACCTTGCGCTTGCCTCACCTTTGTATGTTTTACATGGGATCTAGAGAGAGATTGAACAGGTCCTTAGGCTTCACAGGCAAGTGCCTTAACTGCTAAGTCATCTCTCCAGCCCTTGCAACTTTTTTTTTTAACATGAGATCTGCAGAGTTGAACTCAGGATAACAAAAACGAAGGCATGAGGGACTGGAAAGATGGTTTAGTAGTTAAAGTGCTTACCTGCAAAGCCCCACTACCCATGTAAGCCAGATGCACAAGGTGGCACATGAGTCTGGAGTTCATCTGCAGTGGCTACAGGCCTTGATATATCCATTCTCTCTCTTTCTCCCTGTTTGCCAAATAAATAAATAAAATATATTTTTAAAATGGAAAAATAGGGCTGGAGAGATGGCATAGTAGTCAAAGCATTTGCCTGCAAAGACAAAGGACCCAGTTCAATTCCCCAATACCCACACACAGCCAAATGCACAAGAGGTTGCAGGCATCTGGAGTTGGTTTGCAGTAGCTGAAGGCCCTAGAGTGCCCATTCTCTCTCTATCTCAAATAAATAAATAAAATATCTAAAAATGGGGGGACAAAAGCTGGGGAGAGACTTAGCTGTTAAGGTGCTTGCCTGCAGAGCCTAAGGACCTAGGTTCTATTCCCCAGGACCCACGTAAGCCAGATGCACAAGGTGGTGCATGTGTCTGGAGTTTGTTTGCAGTGGCTGGAGGCCTTAGCATGCCCACTCTATCTGCCTCTTTCTCCCTCTCTCTCTCTCTCTCTCTCCCCAATAAATAAATAAAATATTTTTAAAAAGGAAAAAAAACACAAAAAATGTAGTTTTTAATTCTGTGATAAATGGTTTGACAAAGACATCCCTAGGAGATGGAATATATGTTTACCTGTTTATAATCTGACTACATTTAAATATTTGTAAGTAACGGTGGGCATGGTGGTGCATTCCTTTAATCCTAGCACTTGAGAGGATTGTTGTTGAATTCAAGGTCAGCCTAAGACTACATAGTGAATTCCAGGTCAGCATGGGCCTACTTCAGTAAACTTAAAAAAATTATATGTAATAAATAAACATTTATTCACAAAACAATAAAGGGGAGAGCAACTGAGGAAAACATTGACATCAACTGCAGGCCTCCACATGTACACACACACATATGCAAGCGTGCAACACATATATACATACACATGCAAGAAAGAAAGAAAGAAAGAAGAAAGGGGAGAAAGAAAAGAGAGAGAGAGAGAAAGAACACACACAGGACTCTGCTATCACCCTGTGTTCCACTGTGCCCCATGAATGTTTACTTCCCCAGCCCCTCAGAGTGTCCACTAAAGTACTACAGATCTTATCACCCACATTGGGGCCATCTGATGGCACCTATGCTTATTCTTTTTTATTTATTTGAGAGATAGAGAGAGACAGAGAAAGAGAGAGAGGGAATGGGCATGCCAGGGCCTCCAGCCATTGCAAATGAATTCCAGATGCATGCACACCTTGTGCATTTGGCTTATGTGGGTCCTGGTGAATGGAACCTGGGTCCTTTGGCTTTGCAGGCAAATGCCTGAACCACTAAGCCATTTCTCCAGTCCCTCCTCCCCCATGCTTATTCTTTTTCTTCTTTTTTCTTTCTTACATACAGTAAGATCTTTATTTTTTAAATTATTTATTTGCATGTGTGTATATACATGGGCATGCCAAGGTTTCTTTGATGCTGGAAATTGTACCCCTTTTTTGTATTTGAGTCACAGAGAGGGAGAGAAAGTATGGGCAGATGCATGTGCCACCATGTGCATCTGGCTTACATGGGATCTGGAGAATCAAATCTGGGTCCTTAGACTTCACAGGCATGCACCCCTCTTTGCATCCAGCTTTACTTGGGTGCTGGGTGAACAGGCTTTGCAAGTAAGTACTTTTAGCCACTGAGACATCTTTCTATCCCAAAAGTCTACTATTATAAAAATATTTATTTATTTGAGATAGAAGCAAATAGAGAGAGAATGGGCAAGCCAGGGCCTCTAGCTACTGCAAATGAACTTCAGATACATGCATCTTGAAAAACCAAATAATAATAACAACAACAACATGGAAAGCAATTGAGTAAGTCACCTAACATTGACCTCTGGCCTCTACACACATGTACATGTACCCACACACATGCATGCATGTACTTGTACCTAAACACACACAAACATGCACATACACACAGCTTTGTCTTCTGGATACAACATGGACATTACATTCATGAACTCACAACTGCTGTGGTTTCCTGCTCAAGACTGACCCTGTCAATATTTCACCATTGATAGGAGAAGGATCACTGAGATCCCATACCTGCAAGAACAGCTACTGGCAGCTAATGGTTACTGGGAGTAGGGGAGTCAGGTTTGTCAGTGGTGCAGCCACTAGTAAGCTGCCCATACCCCAGTAAGTAACCTCCCACCCGGCGCCATACAAGCAACCTTAAACTAACTTGGAGGTACAGGCTCTCAGGTCCCTTCTCCTACCAGTGGTAAAACACCCACCGTTTCACAACCTTCTGCTCTTGCATTCTCCCTGTACCCTCTTTCTCAAGGTTTCCTGAGCCTTGGAGGGAGTGGTTTGGGTATCCTCTTTGAGACTGAGCACACAGTAGTCATGTATTCTTACCAGTTATGTCAGCTATGCATATCTGCATTAATCACTGCCCACTGGAGTAAGAACCTGTGATCACAGCTTTAAACAGTACTAATCTATGGGAACAAATACAGATATTTAGATGGCAGTTTGACATGCTGTCTGTTTAGCATAACTGCAGTACCAGGTTCCCCCTCAGGTTTATGTCCCTGTCATAAACTTTTGGCCAGGTTCACAGGTATGAAATTCCTCCTGTGGAACAGACCTCAAATCCAATCAGAAAACAGTTGATTATACTCATAATATTCATTTTATTTTTAAAAATTATTTATTTATTTTATTTGTGAGTTTTGTGAGGTGTGGTCTCACTCTAGCCCAGGCTGACCTAGAATTCACTATGTAGTCTTAGGGTGGCCTTGAATTCATGGCATTCCTCCTACCTCTACCTCCCAAGTGCTGGGATTAAAAGCGTGTACTACTATGCCTGGCTCTGCTTTGTTTTTTATTTGAGAGAGATAGAGAAAGGGAGACAAAGAATGGGCACACCAGGGCCTCCAGCCACTGCAAACGAACTCTAGATGTATGTGTCACCTTGTACATCTGGTTTATGTGGATTCTGGGGGATAAAGCCTGGGTCCTTAGGTTTCTCAGGCAAGCACCTGAACTGCTAAGCCATCTCTCCAGCTCATTCCTGTATTTGTTACTCATTTGTTGAAGGCAAGTTCTTTCCTTTGCATATAGGTACAGATTGCATAGCTGACCTTCTTTTGCATCTAGAATGTATTGTCTGTATTTCTAGGTTCCTTAAAGTGGAGAATTAAGTCAGGTGGAAATAATCCAGGTCCAGAATCCTCCTTTCTTACTTTTGATCACTTTTTTTTGAGGTAGGGTTCACTCTAGCCCAGGCTGACCTGAAGCTCACTCTGTAGTCCCAAACTGGCCTTGAACTCACAGTGATCCTCCTACCTCTTCCTCCCTAGTACTGGGATTAAAGGTGTGTGCTGTAAGGTTCGGGACTGACCAAGACCATGGACACCACTCTTTTATAAGACATGGGGGACTTTTTCAGTTTTTCTAAGAACAAAATCACAATAAGTTACTTTTTATAAGACTTAGATTATAACTACAGTGATAATCATCTAGCAAAATCAGCTTGAACAAGATAAGAAACACCTTAAAATTATAGAGTTTTAGTCAGGCATGATGATATATGCTTATTGATAGTTAAACATCATGTATGTACTTTGTATAAATGAAATCATAATATTCTGATATCTGGAAAAGTCTGACATTAACAGAAAGTAGAGTTTACATATTTAAGGCACACAAGGCTACAGAGAATAAACTATGAACAAAAGATCTGCTGACAGGATTTAAAATAAACAAGAAATCTATATTATGTAGCAATATTTTTGGCTTAAATATGAAGACATGAAAAATTTATAATTTTTAAGCTTATCAGAATTGAGATACATTTATATACTTACATTTTTGAGAAGATTTAGCATTCTGAAAAGCTAAATAAGATGTCCATTAATCTATAAGTTAGTTTTTAAAGTTAATTTAGCTATATTTAATATGCCCAAAGAATAGAGGAACTGGATTAAACTGCCATGATCTAATAAAAAAAAAAAAAAGGAGACAAGTCTCATGAAAAAAAGAGGAAATGAGCATGCCAGGGCCACTTGCCACTGAAAATGATTTTTATGTTCCACTATGTGTATTTGGCTTTGCAAATAAGCACCTTTAATTGTTGAGTCAAAAAGAAGTATTTTTAATCTCTTACACAAAATTTTATGACACAATCTTTTAACTATTTGAACATTGACCAACTCTATAATTCTGCCTGTAATAATTTGGTAAACTTGTTCAGTAATGACATAAGTTAAAATTGAAATACTAAGATTGTTGGAGGAATTGAAGAATTACATCTTAAATCACAATATAACTTTGTTTAGAATTTTTTTTTTTTACTGTTCACCTTGAAGTAAATAGTTTTTAAGTGTGTGACAGATAAATGCTGTTTAATGTTTCAAATGTGGTCTATTTACCTTATAAAATAGGGGAAAAAAAAGAGTAAATAGTTCCTCTGTGAGATTTTTTTTTTAAAGCAGGGCTTTAGATATAATAACCTTAGAAGAGAATTAAATATTAACGTGTCAATTTTAATCTTAAGATTTAGTTGAAAGGTTGACAAGTAGAGGAACCTAGTTAACTTGGTTGGGTACTCTAAATTTGTCTTTCATAACCATTATTATGACCAGATTAACATCAATGAGTTAAAAGTTAAGTTTACAACCTGAATACCATTAGCATCCTGCTACCAGCCAGGGCCATAGTATGTTAGTCTGATGTAAACCCTAGGCTAAGTCATTTTACATTTCCAGAAGTCTAATCTGATTAAGTACTTTGTCTTTAACTTGTTTAAATTTACTCATATCTTCATCTACATACTTTTACCTTACAATCCATGTAACCACTATTTTTTTTTTATTTGAGAGCAACAGACTGAGAAAAAGGCAGAGACAGAGAGAGAGAGAGACAGAGAGAGAGAGAGAGAGAGAGAGAGAGAGAGAGAGAGAGAGAGAGAGAGAATGGGCGTGCCAAGGCTTCCAGCCACTGCAAACGAACTCCAGATGTGTGCGCCCCCTTGTGCATCTGGCTAACGTGGGTCCTGGGGAATTGAGCCTCGAACCAGGGTCTTTAGGCTTCACAGGCAAGCGCTCAACCACTAACCCATCTCTCCAGCCCCAATGTAACCACTCTTTAACAATCTTTTTTATCAAACATTTAACATCCAACATATAAAGTTTCCTCTCCAGCTTATCTTTTTTAGTCATATTCATCTCATAACTATCAACAAAACTTTTATTGTCCTTACTGTAAGACTTTTAATAGGACCATTTTTCCCTTTCAAAAGGCCTTTTGAAATAAGTTTTTAAAAGAAATTTTTTAATGATCAGATTTGACTTATGCTAGTTACCCAGAATAAACATAGATTTTGGAACTTTGTTTCTTATAACTTTCCTGAAACACATTTTAAAAATATGAAAGCAGATTTAAACATTATTAGAAATTTTCAAAAAAAAATTTTTTTTACAAATTTAGTTTTAAACATAAATCTTGAGGCTATTGTCTATTAGTAGTTCCATATAAGCATAGAAAGATAAAGTAAACGTAAAACAGTTACAATTTTTTTTTTTTTAATTTTATGAGCTAGGGTCTCACTCTAGCTCAGGCTGACCTGGAATTTACAACTCTCAAGGTGATCCTCCTCCCTTTGCCTCCTGAGTGTGGGATTAAAGGCATGTGCCACCACGCCCAGTTTACAAATTTTTTTATAAGCATAAAACAGTTACAAATTTCTTATAAGAAATCCCCATAGTGACTTGACATTCATTCATCATCATGCTGGGGCCAGGATCCTGAGATTCCATGTGCTTGCAGTTCCCTGGCTCTGCAAGGCAGGAAGCTAAGAAAGAGCCTTTTTTTTAAAAAAAATTCCAGGGAGAGTTTTGATCTTCCCTCAAGGTTATAGGCAGCTTTTCAGACCTGCCATTTTACAACTATTTAAGCATAGGAGAATTTTGCATTTTTTTCTATGATCTTAATTGCTTTTAGTGTTTCTTCTGGGGGACACTCAACAGTAAAAGTTGGCTATACTGGTCTCTTGGTGGAAAACATCCCTACAATGAAATAGCACTGCTCACAACAGAAATCATTCTGCTGCCTTAGGGCTGTGAGCCACATGCATATTCACACACACACATTCATTTTAAATGCACATTTCATACAGACTCTAGACAACCATTTCTCCTTCACATATTCATTCATTCATTTATTCAGAAATTATGCATTCCCATTTTAACTTTCTATTTGTTTTTTTACAACTCCAGAGATTAAAATCAAACCTTATTACCAGGCAGGGTATCAGGAGAGACTGAGGGAGCCAGAGGAGCCGGAAGCCTGAGGAGCTGTTGGGGTGAGGTCCTCTGTGGCACCTCGGTCAAAAGCAGATGGTGAGTATGGGGGAGGGGTTGAGTGAGAGCGCATTTCTGAGACCTTGGCTAGGACCTGGTGAGGATGGCAGGTAGAGCAGAGAGAAGGCCTTGCATACAGAGTGAAAAATAGGATTCTGCGGACCATTTGCCTGGACATTGGCAGAAGTTTGTTTTAATTCAGTGAAAATTTAGAAATCAAAAGTATTATTCTCAGCCCATTTGGACCCATTGTTCAGCTTATGGATGTGGCCAGGCAGAGTTTCAGAGAAAGATAAGATGTCCTATGGAGACAGGGAAAGAGCAAAACAAGGGTGAGAGAAAAATAAACCTTATCTTAAGCCGGGTTTACCCAGAACAGCAGTATGAACCCTGGCCCATTAGGGTGAACGGAGCATGCAGCAGAGGCTGTATAGGCTGCAACTGTTGGCTTTTTAGCCTGTTAGTGGGTGAGGAGGGTAACTGTGTTCCTGATGGCAAAAACAGCTGGCAGTGGAAGGTGAGAGCTCAGGAGGGAGGGAAGGGAGGGAGAGGGCATGTCTAAAGATGGTGCAACTGAACCAAAAGGTGCCCCTTAGGGTACGGTAGACCAGAGAAAGAGAGACTCAAGGTGTCCAGAGGGTGTCTTTCTGGAGACCTGGGGTTGGGCCTAGTAGCCAAGGAGTATAGCCTGGCATGCGATGTTGGCATGGCTTTCACGAGGAGGAAACCTGAGATAGGCGAACCCGAGAGAAGGGGACACTTACCAGAAGGAGGGAGGAGATGGTCCGAGGCCTTCAGAGGGTCAAATGGCAGGTTGGTGGTCTGGTCAGAGGAAAAGGAGGTCTGGCCACCCAAGAGAGCAACCAGAAGCCTTCCTATCCGAGTCAGGGCACCACATGTAAGGATGTAAGGTGTGGGAGTGACCAAGACCATGGACACCACTCTGAAGCAAAGATGGAAGTTTTTATTCAGGGAAAAACGTGAGCTGCCAGGACTGACTCTCAAGAGAGGAGCAGTCAGCTTGGGGTTACAGATAGTGGGCTTTATAGGCTCTTTAGTTGGGGGAAGGTGAGGAAGGGAAGGAATTTCTTTGTGCAGTAAATCTCTGTTCTTTACATTAGCCATATGGTAAGACCAGAAGTGACCCAGTGAGAGATTGGGGAGCAGTAAATCTAGACCTGGAGCCTTGTTATGCAGGGAAGGGCTAATGGCTAAACAATTTCTTGAGGAATGTGGATGACTCCTCTGTCACCCTCCTGCTGTAACTCCATTTTGTCCTGACCTAACATGCGCCACCATGCCTGAACTTGATCAAATTTTTACTGTTGTTTTGTTCACCATTCAATATCATTTTCATTTAGCTATTCAAACACTTCTAAAATATTCATCTTACTTTTCTTAAAAACAGCAGTGACTTTTTTGACATTCATATCTTATTGTACTTAATTCAATTATATAAATATAAATATAATGCTGTAGCAGACAGCTTCAGGTTCACTGAGATGAACTTCCAGACAAGGCACAGTTATGGAGGAAGGGATTTATTGAAGCTTACAGATCCAGGGGAAGTACCATAATAGCAGAAGAAGCTGGCCTGCTTTCCCAGGACCAAACACAGAGAGAGAAGCACAAGCCAAAAAGCCAAAAGCCACACAGCACAGCACACTTCAGGAACTCCAGCTAGGCACACTTTGCATATCTTTAGATTGAAATCTCAAATCCATCACCACACCTTAAGATCCACCCAGTGACACCACTTCCAATCAGGTAGCTGCAAATGCAAACTATAAACTAATAAAACATTGATGGGGGCCATCTATTCAAACAACCACAAATGCCAAAAAAGCAACTAGCATAAACAGATTTGGAACTAAATGCAACTAATTCTTATAAAACATTCCAAATTTTGATGTAGAAATAAATGCATATATTCTAGGAAGGTGCCCATGGGCTCTGTATGTAAAGTCAGAGGTTTTATAGTGGAGTGGCCCCTCTTGACTAGTCTTACATGTTGGTACCTCAAACTTCAATACTAGCCCATGCTCCTACCCATTGCTATTGAATCCTGTTCTGTTCCCTCATAGTTCTAGAATATCCACAGGAAATCATACATGCTTATTTCCTATTTTCTACCCAGCAGACCTTCTAGTATTAGAATTGAGTCTTTCTTTATCCTGATGTTTTTGTCAGCTCATTCATCCCATCTCACTTTTCAAAAGTCCTTGGGTGATGTGATTTGGGGACTTACACCCTCATGGGCCCCTTTGCTAGGTGTAAACTACGTCATGAGGTCTGGGAGCATCTTCCCCACTTGCTCTAAGAGCTCTGTCCATCCTAATTGTCACAGGACACAGCTAGAAGAAGTAATAATTCTGTAGAGATGAACTTAAGCTGGGGTAGCCTCCCATTCTTGGATATCAAACCTTAATGAACAGTGACCATCATAGCAAAGTGCTGACTGCAAGGGGTAGGAAAAGGGGGAAGGCCTTCCAGGGACATGCCAAGATACCTGCTGACTGGCCAGGATTGTGTCTCTGTATAGCCCTATTCCTCTTCCCTTCCTTATTGCTTATCTTGTCAGCACCCAAGTTAATTCATTCCTACCACAACCCTTTTTTTGGTCTGCCCTCTTTCCTTATTGAAATGCTGTAGCAGTTGTTGGTAGGAATGCATAATTTCATTTGTTTGCCTAGTGATAGACATTTATTTTTCCATCTATTTGCTTATTGATTTTTTTCCCTCTTCCCAACTCATGTGGCTCTGGATATAGGTTTGTATAAGCTTCTGGGTGTTGGGAACATAGAGATGAATAACCTGGTCCTCTGCCTTCAGGGAAAACTCTGCTCCCTTTATTTACTTCCTTAGGAAAGTTTATACTGTTTGGATACTGGTTTAACACAGAAGTCACTTGCTTAAATATTGGTTGAATATTGATTCATGAACTACTTGAAATTGTCAATATTCAGTCACTTTCAACCTGTCAAAATGGCAGTTTCACTTTATATGGTTCAGTCTAGTACAAAAGAAACAAAGAAGCTGGGAAGATGGCTTAGTAGGTAAAGCACTTGCCCTGCAAGCATGAGGACCTGAGTTGAGATCCCCAGACCCCATGTAAACACAGACACAGTAGCATGTATCTGCATTCCCAGTGCTCTCCCCAGAGGTTCACAGGCCAATTAGCCTGGTGTACACAGCAGCAGACTGTTAGGTCAGGACAAAATGGAGTTGCAGCAGGAGGGCGAAGTGAATCATCCACGTTCCTCAAGAAGGATGCTCCAAGAACAGGATTTACGGCCCTCCTTAACCCCTTCTTGTCTCTCACCAGGTCACTTCTGGTCTCACCCTGAGATCAGAGATCTACTGTCCCCCTACCTCTCACCAGGTCACTCCTGGCCTCTCTGTGTGGCTTATGTAAAAGAACAGAGATTTCCTACCCTAACCAGAAAATTCCTTCCCCTTTCTCACCTTCCCCCAGTTGAAAAACCTATAAAGCCCACTATCTGTAACCCCTAGCCTACTGCCCCCCCCTTGAGCATCGGTCCTGGCAGCTCGTGCTTTTCCCCCTGAATAAAAACTTCCATCTTTGGCTCAGAGTGCTCTCTGTGGTCCTTGGTCACTCCTGAACCTTACACAGACAACAAAGAAACCCTACCCCAATCAAGGTGGAAGATGAACAACCAACACCTAAGGTTGCTCTCTGACCTCTACACTCATGCTATGGCATGCCTGTACCCACACTCACATACATGCACGTCACATACACATGCTGTGGTAGTGAATCATAGTCCCCAATATACTTAGTGTTTTATTAGGTTGTAGTTTGCTTCTGCAGCCACCTGGCTGGAGGCAGTGTTATTGGGCGGATCTTAAGGTGTGGTGGTAGGTTTGAGATTTCAATTTAAAGATATGCAAAGTGTGCCTAGCTGGAGTTCCTGAAGTGTGATGTACTGTGTGGCTTTTGGCTTTTTGGCTTTTTGGCTTGTGCTTCTCTCTCTGTGTCTGGTCCTGTGAAAGCAGGCCAGCTTCTTTTGCTATTTATGGAACTTCTTCTGGATCTGAAAACTTCAATAAATCCCTTCCTCCATAACTGTGCCTGGTCTGGAAGTTCATCTCAGTTAGTACCAGGTGTGGGGTGAGATGTACCTGACCATGTGGATTTTGGTCTTTTGGAACCTTTGTTTTGGAGAAATGGGCATGGACTTGGTGCTTGCAACTGAAGATGCCTTCTGGAGTGGTAAACTAAGTTTTGTGGACTATTCTGATGACAGTTTGAGAATGCTAAGTACAGACAGTATTGAACTTCGAGGCTTGGCGTATAAGCTTTCTAAGGGAAGGAAAGAGTACAGAAGACTTTGTTGGAAGTGGGCTACTGGCATAAAGGCTGGCTGTGTTCTGCTGCCCAGGCTCAGAGAGTTTGATCAAGTTTAACCTTGTAATGGACTGATGTGCTGGGATAAAGATACTGGACTAAGAGATTTAAGATTTTAAATTGGAAAACCTCCAGCAAGTTAAAATTACAGGCACTGAGACTGGTCTTAGGTTACCGAACCTGCTATTGTCAAACGTATTAGCAATCTTACAGAAGATGGCCCAACTGCTTTACATTAAAACAATGGAAAGGATGCTTGAGGAAAGACTATCATAGAAATGCAAACTCTTTTGGAAAGAGTTGACTGGAGATGGAACCTACTTTTCAAGGTTACAATTTGTTTATTTCCATCCCTGAATTAAGAATATGGCTGAGTCCTACACACCTGGTACTGGTTTCAGAAGCATGAAAAATGTGTGAAGTGGTCGTGAATTGCACATGGTTCCAGGAGTTGTTGCTGAGATGTGGCATGAAGCAGGGCATGATGCCCTGATAGGCTGAAAGAGCCTTTAGAAGATGGACCATGATTTTCATGGAGACCTGAAGACTAGGGAAGTGTTCCCTAGTTACTCTGCCCAGCTGGAGAGACAGAATTGGAAAATCTGGAGACTGTCAGTTTCTGGTTATATTGAACTTGAACTGCAGAAGTTCGATGTTTGTTTGATGGTGGTTGAGTTTGCATTGTTTTAGTTTCTCCTTGCTATGCATTACACCAGTTGGAACTATTTACCCTGTACCTTTATATTTTCGAAGTATTTAACTTGTTTGGTTTTATAGGACTTACTATCTTAAATTGGTCAAGAATGTGGGGACCTTTGAAAAGGAACTGAGTACAGCTTACAACATGTGATGGTTATGAATATATTGGGGGCTGGGGGTAGAATGTGGAAGCTTGAATAGATGGCCACCAATATATTCAGTGTTTTCTTAGTTTGTAGTTTGCATCTGCAACCACCTGGCTGGAGGCAGTGTCACTGGGAAGATCTTAAGGTGTGGTGGTGGATTTGAGATTTCAATCTAAAAATATGCAAAGTGTGCCTAGCTGGAGTTCCTGAAGTGTGCTGTGCTGTGTGGCTTTTGGCTTTTTGGCTTGTGCTTCTCTGTCTCTGCTTGGTCCTGTGAAGGCAGGCCAGCTTCTTCTGCTATTATGGTACTTCCCCTGGATCTGTAAGCTTCAATAAATATCCCTTCCTCCATAACTGTGCTTTGTCTGGAAGTTCATCTCAGCAAACCTGAAGCTGTCTGATATACATGTATATATCCACACTCACATACATGCACATCATACACATGCATACACCCACATTCACATGCATACACATCACACACACATGCGTCCACACTCACATACATGCACATCACACACACATACATACACTCACAATGAGAGAAAAAAAGGAAGGACACAAGAAAAAAAGGAAGGACACAATTACCATGGGAAACCTGGAAAATACTACATAGTATGGAAAAGGGAGAACTACTGTTAACCTTGGGCCTCCTTTTAGAGATAGAAATTCCAGTTTCCTTCTATATTATGCAAGTTTTTGTATAAGTAACAAATTTAACTCAGAAAGGAATATAAAGAATAAAAATGAATAGCCAGGCATGGTGATACATGCCTTTAATCCCAGCACTTGGGAGGCAGAGGTAGGAGGATCGCCGTGAGTTCGAGGCCACCCTGAGACTCCATAGTGAATTCCAGGTCAGCCTAGGCTAGAGTGAGACCCTACCTGGAAAAACCAAAAAAGTAAAGCAAAACAAAAAAAGAATAAAAATTAACGTCTTCCTTCCCTCCCCTACTCCACTTCCTGTAAGTTATATAACTGTGGCTCATGTGGGTGCTCCAAAGCTCTATTAATTTACATTTTATGTATGTGTGCATTTAAGCTTGGGAGATTATTTATATCAGTGTATGGAAGTCAGTGAGGCCAGGTCCACTGACTTCTACATACCCTTTATGTGACTGTAGTCTTCCTTTCAGTAGAAAATGTGATATTTGAACTCTACAGCCTTTTCTTCCTATAAACAGGCGATCCCTCTCAAGGCCTACACTGATGGCCCCCATGAGTTTCTGGGGTGACTCTTGCAGGCTGATATGATCGGCTGATCCTCCCTCCACCTGATACAGAAAGGAGTCTTTGAGATTCTATGAACAGGATCCCATAATCACTGTGGCCCAGCAAGCCAATGGGCAGAGGTGGGCAGGGTAGGAGGGGGCAGTAATTGTTAGACTTGGCATCTGCTTCAGGCACTTGTGGTCCTGAGTGAGGGGCTTCAGATCAATACAGGTGTCAGTCTGTAGAGCATCAAGTGAGGGTATAGAGGGGGAGGGAAGCCAGGCCAGGAGCTGGGCTTCAGGGACTTTGAGATCTCAGTCAGTTTCTGTGGAGGGCTTCATGTTGACACTGTTCCACCAAGGACTGACATTCCCTGTGTTCCTTTTGGTCAAGGAACAGAAGTTCCTATTCTATTCTATTTATTTGAGAGAGAGAGAGAGAATAGGCACACCAGAGCCTCCAGCTACTGCAAACTTCAGGTGCATGCACCCACCTTCTGCATCTGGCTTACGTGGATCTTGGGGGATTGAACCTGGGTCCTTGGGCTTTGCAGGCAAGCACCTTAACTGCTAAGCTATCTCTCCAGCCCAGGAGTTCATATTCTGGCCTTTGGTGGATACCAGAGTGTGGTAGTTTGAATAGATGGCCCCCAATACATTCAGTGTTTTAATAGTTTGTAGTTTGGATCTGCAGCAACCTGGATGGAGAAGGTGTCCCTGAGCAGATCTTAAGGTGTGGTAGGTTTGAAATTCCAGTATAAAGATATGCAAAGTGTGTGACTACCGTGACTACCTAGAGTTCCTGAAGCATGCTGTATGGCTGTGGCTTTTGAGCTTGTGGCTCCTCTCTCTCTCTCCCTCTCTCTCCCTCTCTCCCCCCCCCTCTCTCTCTGCCTGGTCCTTTAGGAGGGGGCAACTATTTCTGCCCTTATGGCACTTCCTTGGATCTGTAAGCATCAATGAATATCCCTTCCTCCATAACTGTGCTTGATTTGGAAATTCATCTCAGTGAACCTGAAGTTGTCTGCTACACAAAGTCTTGAGCAAACCATGATCTCATGGAGTCTCTGTTTCCCAAACTCTTCATGCATGTAAGGTGAAGGGACATGAGACACTGTGAGTGACTTGGGGCCATATCATCAGGGTTGTGAGGCTAGACCTACCCTTTACCATGTTTGTTATCTTGGACAGGTGGCTTAACTGTCTGTGACTCAGATTGTCTCTCAGTGCTGACTTAGGATAGTGTCAGCCTGGGTTTGCTATGATGATGATAACAGTACCAGCTTTCACAGGGTTGTGGTAAAGCACATAAGAGCCAGTGGGTATAAGCAACTGGTAAGCCAGAAAGCTTCATTCAAATACCTGTTATTATTATTTATAACCTATAATAAGAAAAAAAAATCCCTATTAAAGCATGCCAAAGTGTGTTTTGCTTAAGTGGAATTTGCAAGTGGTAGCGTGAGGTTCCCAGCTCCCTTAGGTGATCTTGTTCCTCCTGCGTGCTCTACCCCTGCTTCTGCTTCTGCCTGGAGCACTAGAGAGTAGAAGAGCCGAGTATTTGGGGACACCACTGAGCTTTCTGGAAAACAGGCCTAGAGAAATGGCTTACCTATGGTCACAGAGAGGTAGTGTCAGAGTCTGGGTCTGTGGCTTTCAGCTCCTAGCTCCCAATCCAGTCTTTTCCATCACTCAGAGAGCTGATGACCACAAGATGCCAGCCTGTGTGATAGGACAGAGGCCTGAGGCAGGTTAAAGATATAGAAAGGAGGGGCTAAAGAGATGGTTTAGCAGTTAAGGTGCTTGCCTGGAAAGCCTAACAATCCGAGTTCAGTTCCCCAGTACCCATGTAAAGCCAGATGCATAAAGTGGCACATGCATCTGAAGTTTGCAGTGACTAGAGGCCCTGGCATGCTCACTCTCTCTGTCTCTGCTTGCAAAAAATAAATAAATAGCCAGGTGTGGTGGCACACGCCTTTAATCCCAGCACTTGTAAGGCAGAGGTAGGAGGAGCACCGTGGGTTCAAGGCCACCCTGAGACTACATAGTGAATTCTTGACCTCGAAAAATCAAAAATAAATAAATAATTTAAAAAGGATATAGAAAGTAGATGGAAAACCTGGGCCTATTCATGAGGCTCTGCCAAAGGATCTGAAGTAGAGAGAGGGTAGAAGGGCTACAGAGGATGAGCAAGGGAAAGGTAGATAGGCCTTGCAGGCAAAGAATGCTGGGGCATAGGTGACAAGGGTGAGTGCAAAGGCAGTGGGGTATTATAAGGAATCTGTCCAGGCAGCGGGCTGTGACTGCAGCTGTACGGGGAGGAGTAGAGAGGGAGGGAGAGCAGGTGGTCTGTGCTTGTGCTCAGAGTTCTCTGCATGTGTTGCAGGATCAATTGTGTTTTTGCTCTCCCAGTCCTAGAAATTCTTTTACTTCTCAGCTCTCTCCAGCCTTAGCAGGCCAGGGTCCTCTCCCCAGAGACCTGGGGTTAGGTGCTGGGATGTTGTGATAATTTGAATAGATGTCCCTCAATATATTCAGGAGGTTCCCCCCCACACACACCCCCGAGATAGGGTCTCAATGTAGCTCAGAGCTGACCTGGAATCCACTAGGTAGTCTCAAGGTAGCCTCGAACTCACGGTGATCCTCCTACCTCTGGGATTAAACGCGTGTACCACCACACCTGGCCCGGCTCTATTCAGGAGTTTTGTGTTTTTTGTTTTTTGTTTTTTGTTTTTTTTCCTTTTTTAATTGATTTATTTGAGAGAGGGAAAGAGGCAGAGTGGGCGGGGGTAAGGGGGTGGAAAGAGAATGGGCCACTGCAAACAAACTCCAGATGCATGCACCACCTTGTGCATCTAGCTTATGTGGGTACTGGGGAATTGAACTGTGTCACACACCTTTAATCCCAGCACTCGGGAGTAGAGGCAGGAGGATTGCCAAAAGTTCAAGGCCACCCTGAGACTACATAGTGAATTTCAGGTCAGCCTGAGCTAGAGTGAGTCCTTACCTCAAAAAGATTAAAAAAAAAAACAAAAAAACAATCCAGAGGAAGAAGGGGCATATTGCTGGATCAGTGACTGGACTAGCAGTTCAGGAAAAGTATGGAAGTGAGATGGTAGGAAAAGGGCATGTAAAAGAACAGTTGCTCCTCATTCTTCTGAACCATCATGATGTCATGTAACAAAAGGGTAGGGATAGGTTTCTGCATCCAACTAAGAGTGAGTGAGCAAGGCAGTCTGAAATTCCATACCTATAAACAACTAGGAACTGGACAAGTATAGGGAGAGTCTGTATTCATTTTTATTTTATGTTTTTTAAAGATTTTTTTTTATTTGTTAGAAAGAGAGAGAATGGGTACACCAGGGCTTCTAGCCACTGCAAACAAACTCCAGACACATGTGCCACCATGTATATCTGGCTTACATAGGACCTGAAGAATTGAAACTGGGTCCTTAGGCTTCACAGGCAAGCTCCTTAACCACCTAGCAATCTCTCCAGTCCTCATTTTTATTTTAGACAGGGTCTCATGTAGCTTAGGTCAGCCTCAAATTTACTGTGTAGATGAGGTTGACTTTGAACTCCTGATCCTCCTGCTTCCACCTCCCAATTGCTGGAGTTACAGGTGTATACTACCATGACTGGTCTGTATCCATTTGTAAATAATAGGCAGCAGTGTACTTGGAAAAGTGAAGCAAGAGTAGAAAAGTTCCCAACTAAATACAAACTATTTACCTAAGTCCAAGAAATGCAACAAAACTCAAGTAAGTATAATAAAAATGAAGTGAACCACACCAAGCCACATCGGAATCAAATTGCTTAATTAAAGGGGCTTATGGCCGGACATGGTGGCTCATGCCTTTAATCCCAGCACTTGGGAGGCAAAGGTAGGAGGATTGCTGTGAGTTTGAGGCCATCCTGAAACTACATGGTGAATTCCAGGTCAGCCTGGGCTAGAGCAAGACCCTGCCTTGAAAAATAAAATAATTAAATTAAATTAAAAATGAAAAATAAAGGGGCTTGTGAAGACCAAGCAAGGGTATATTACATAGAGAGGTACAAAGAAGAGCAGATGTATAATCAGAAATTATTTAAGGTAGAAGAAAGTGGAATTGAAAAAGAAAGATTGTCAGTCCTAGAATTCTACATTCAATACAAATATTCGTCAGCCAGGTGTGGTGGTGCACGCCTTTAATCCCAGCACTTGGGAGGCAGGTTTGAGGCCACCCTGAGACTACATAGTGAGTTCCAGGTCAGCCTGGACTAGAGTGAGACCCTACCTCAAAAAATCAAAACAAAAAAAAATACTCTTCAAAAATGAAGCCGGGACCTGGACAAATGACCTAATGGTTAAGGCACTTGCCTATAAAACCAAGTTTGAGTCCCCAGAACCCACATAAGCTGGATACACAAGATGGCACATGCATCTGGAGTTTGTTTGCAGTGGTTGGATGCCCTAGTGTGCCCATTCTCTCTGTCTCTCCCTCTTTTAGAGACAGAAAGAGAGAGAGAGAGAGAGAGAGAATTGATGTTCCAGGGCTTCAGACACTGCAATTGAACTTCAGGCATTTGTGCCACCAAGTGGGAATGTGCAACCTTGTGCTTGCCTTTGTGGGATCTGGAGAATAGAACATGGGTCCTTAGGCTTCACAGGTAAGTGCCTTAACCACTAAGCCATCTTTCCAGCCCCCACCCTCTCTCTCATAAATAAATAAATAAATAAAGCCGGGTGCCGTGGTATGTTTGTGAGCTCAGCACTCAAGAGGCTGAGGTAGGAGCATTGTGAAGTTGAGGCCAGCCTGGTTTATGTAGCATGACCCTGCCTCAGAGTAACATTTCCTTTTATAGGGAAAGTAAAATTGAGAGAATTATATTGTAAGGAGGAGGGGGAGGGATCCTTTCTCTTTCCTTTTCTTCCCCTCCCTCCTGCTCTTCTTGGAACTTCCTTCCTTTTTGTCTTATAGTCCTTCTAGAATGAATTGTTATTCCCTCTTTGAAGAGGCAATAAAGAAGTTTTGCAAGCAAAAGAAAAATAATACTAGATAGAAATTTGCAATGCACAGGTATGAAAGGGCATCCGGATGTTAAATATGAGGGAATATATAAAAAAAAACTTTTACTTTTAATCTCTTTGAAAAACCATCTAAAGGAAAACTATAAATAAGGTACTGTGGAGTTTTTAACATATCTATAAGCCAAGCATATGCTGACAGTAGTTCCAAGGACAGGGGGGCAGAAATGAAGAGACTCTTGTATAAGCCATGTTGATAAGCATGCTTAATGTAAGTGATGTGGCTGTGTTGTGTTTTAAATCATGCAGTAAGTACACAAATTAAGCAAAAACCAAAAGAACAAATCTGAAAACTCAGGAACTCTTAGAGATTCAAGACCTGGTTTTGAAATTCTGGATTTTTTAAATTTAATATTCTGGAAGCTCCCAGTGTCTATTCCCGGGCTGAGACAATCTCACAGTGCACTTACCAGTGTGGGAGGAAAAGAAACAATGGAGTCTCACAGTGGAAGAACATCAGAGGACAGGAAGGTGGCTCAGAGAAACAAAGCCAAAGCGTGGGCTGTATAGCACTGTGGGTGAGGGGCTGGAGCTGCCGCTGAGGCTCCGGGTGCTCTGGGGAACCTTGAGAAATGATGGCGGCTGTCTCGCTCCTGGCCCCGCCCTTTCCCTTCCCCAAAGGAGGGCTCGTCAGAAGTGTTGGCAGATGTGTCTGTGGGAAGACCCCTGAGTCAGCTCCACTGTATTCTATCCTCTCTGCTTTCCTTTGCTGATGTTAAGGCAGAAATGAGTGACAAGTGTTTGGCCTGGCAGTATGGGTGGTGTCTCCTATGACCTTGAGCTTCTAAGTTTTATAAAAAGCAATAAGACGGAGAGGAGAATTGGAGTTTGTGCGTAGGGCTTGTCTGAAAATCTTAGAAGGTTCTTTATCCTTTCTGCCTGTTGCAGGATGAGGCCGGAGTAAGGTATGTTCAGTGATAATGGTGGCACAGCATTTTTGGGGGGCACCATATGTGGATCATTGTGAAGGCTCTGGTTGGGGGAAGACTACCTAGAGCTGGGAGGAATGAGTTCAAGGCTGGCAGCCCTTTGGGCTCCCCAGATGAGTGTGTAGGGCCTCAACTCAAGAGCTTCCCATGAAATGGAGTCTCTTGACTTGACAGGTCCTCAGTCTTCTGGTGGTAAAGGTGTCCTAGAGAGTGGAACCATGGGGAATTTTCAATAACACTCCTTATTCTTTATTGTGTCTTCACAAAGGAAATATTCATTCCAAAAGACAAAAATAAAAGAATGAAAAAGGGAGCTGGAGAGATAGCTAAGTGGTTAAGTGCTTGCTTGTGAAACCTAAGGATCCTGGTTCGAGGCTCAATTCTCCAGGACCCATGTAAGCCAGATGCACAAGGTGGCACATGCATCTGGAGTTCCTTTGCAGTGGCTGGAGGCTCTTATGCACCCATTCTCTCTCTCTCTCTCTCTCTCTCTCTCTCTCTCTCTCTCTCTCTCTCTCTCTCTCTCTGCCTGTTTGTCGCTCTCAAGTAAATAAATAAAGAAAAAAGAAAAAAAGAAGGGAAAAGGGAAGAAGAGAAGAAAAAACTATCTGGTTGTTCTGATATCCCCTTCTCCTCCCTATAGGAATAACCCCTGTGAAGTCTGGTGTTTCTGTTCTTGATCTATTTCATTTTCATGAGAGTGTGATTATTGTGGCTGTATGATTGAAACCTTCCTTTTTCATAATCATTTCCATTGTGCATCTATTTCCATTTCATGAGATTTAGGAATGAGGATGAGTATTATTACTCAGTACTGCAGCTGTCCAGGAAGGCTCCATGGAGAGGCAGGATTGAGCTAGATCGTGAGGGAAGTGGGCTTATGACTAACTTGAAGGATGCCTTTTTTTTGAGGGGGGGAGGGCTTCAAGGTAGGGTCTCGCTCTAGCCCAGGCTGACCTGCAATTCACTATCTATGTAACCTCAGGGTGGCCTTGAACTCATGGCGATCCACCTACCTCATAGGTGCTGGGATTAAAGGCATGCGCCACCATACCTGGCCTCTCTCTCTTCCTCCCTCCCTCCCCCTTCCCTTTCTTTCTTTCTTTCTTTCTTTCTTTCTTTCTTTCTTTCTTTCTTTCTTTCTTTCTTTCTCTCTTTTTTTTTTTTGTCTTTCTTCAGTATTTTTCTTTGTTTATTTGTGTGCATGTGCACAAGAGAGGGAGGGAGAGAGAGTGAAGGAGTGTATGAATGAACCAGGGCCTCTGGCCACATTTGGCTTTACATAGGTACTAGAGAATTAAACCCAGGCTGACAGACTTTGCAAGTAAGCATTTTTAACAGCTGAGCTATCTCCCTTGCCCAGGAATTCCCCTCCTTTTTTTTTCAAATGTTCACAATTCATTCGCTCTCCCTTTCTCTCTCTCTCGCTCTCTTTTGTTTGGTTTTCAATGTAGGGTCTCTAGCTTAGGCTGACCCTGAATTCACTATGGAGTCTCAGGGTGGCCTTAACTCACTGTGATCCTCCTACCTCTGCCTCCCAAGTGTTGGGGTTAAAGGAGTGCACCCCATGTCTGGCTCTGCAATTCCCATTCTTGTAAAAATTTTAGTTTTATTTATTTGAGAGAGGAATATAGAGTGAGAGAATGGTGCACCAGTGCCTCCAGCCACTGCAAACGAACTCCAAGATGCATGCGCCACCCTGTGCTTACATGGGTCCTGGGGAATCGGACCTACATCCTTTGCTTTGTAAGCAAGCGCCTTAACCGCAAAGCCATCCCTCCAGCCCAAAACTCCCATTCTTAAACAGAAATCCACAGGATGCCGAGGCACTGGCTCAGAAACACTAAGCTAGAGAAATGGCAGCTAAGTAGCAGCAACAGAGGGTCCAGTAGAACAAAATCCCCAGTGTCCTTGGGAACATGTTGAGAGGCTGTGGGGAAAGGGGATTGATGAACTCCAGTTGAGGAAGCAGGAATCAAGTCCAATGAAGCAACTGTGCAGCTGAGAGATCAGAACAAGTCACTGTAAGCATCTGAGTCACTCTGAATGGAGAGGGGGTTATCTTGGCTCCCACAGAGTTACACTAGGGCTGGGGGCTTTGGTGTTTGTGGAGCCAGGAATCTTTTCTATTCAAATTTCCCATGATAAGTACATGTGATAATAGTATTTCTGAAATTCCATGTACCTTCCTCTTCTTCCAGATTATGTCCTTCTTTCTCTTGGTTTGTACATTTGTTTTCAATTCATTCAGTTCCAGCAAGTCAGAGGATCCATGCTGCAAATGTGGCTGGCTGTGCTTAGATAAAAACCTGAGCAAGAAGTATAGAGCCTTGTTATTCAGACTACTGTCATGAATATGTACTTCATTATTTTTTGTCTTTTCTTCATTTAGCATTATGTCATGTTTTCACTGTGTGAAAGCCAGTTTTGTGTGTCCAGCCCCAAGTTTCCTCCTGGAGCTCTTTGCAGGCATACATCCTCTCTGTCCAGAATAAATCTCTTTTTAATCTGTTTATTATAGCTTCTTTCCTCCCAGGAGATTTGAGTCCCTTGAGGTCATTCTTCAATCTCCAGGACCCTACATGAGGCCTGCTACCCACTGGAGAACTCAGCAGGGTTGATTGACCACTTTTAAAGAAAGGCCTAAAACCAAACATGATTAAAGGGCTTTAAAATAGACTTCTTAAATGGAATTGGAATTATTTGGCCTGGAGAAAGAGACCAAGGTGGCTAAATAATGAGGTTACATCAATAAGAAAAGACAGAAAATGCTATGGCCAGCTGTTTTCTGTTTCTTTAGTGAAGCAACAAGAACAGAGGGGGACTTTTGATTGGTTGTGTGGTTCTTAGTCATCTGGGGTAATAGACCCTTTGAGAATCTGATAAAAGCAATGGACTCATGCCCCACAAAGTTCAAAATGTGACTTTTCCTTTATTTTCAAGGATGTACTAACTCCCTGAAAGCCCAGTCTGTAAATTTAAATAACGAATCCCTGGGTTAGTATAAGATGCTCATGAGCTCTGTAATTAATAAAATTAAAAAGCCACTTGTTCACTTCCTTGCTTCAGAGTACCTTATTCTTTAGTAAAAGAGCTTAAGAAAAGTTGGCCGGATATTCAGGAGTCTAAAAGGATGAAGATGCTGCCTAAGGCCAGGGTTTTTTCACTGGCTGTTTGACCTTTTGGACCAGGTAACACTGTTGTGTGGACTGCCCTGTGCATTATGGAATGTCCAGCCCATCTCTGGCCTGTGCCCACTAGATTCCAGTGCTACTCTTCCCCTAAGTCATAACAACGAAAAACATACTGAAACATTTTGTTAAATGGTCTGGTGGCAAAGCAGATGATGCTGCCCCCTGTGAGAACCACTGCTTTGTTTATTTGGCTCTTATCTAGAGGAATACCTCAGCAAAGAAGGAACTGTTCTTCCGCCTCCTTTCTACTCTGGTCAGTGGTAGCTTCTGCTTTCCATGTGAGGCCCACCAACTGTCAGTGTGAGTTGGAGGCACACTGGACCTCAGATACTTACAGCATCCTTAAGGGAGAAACACAATAGTTTGAGCATTTGGGGAAACTGTGCCATGCACTGTGGGGGTTCTTACTAAAGAGAGATTTGTGTGTATTCTCCACCTAATTGCTCTTCCTTATCATATCTCTCTCTCTCTCTCATTATGTTTGTGTGTGTGTATGTATATAGTCATTTAAAGGAGTTATTTATGGGAGACTCATTGCAATGCCTGTATTTTGTCAGTTATTTTCACCTAGTGCTGAATGACAAAAAAAACAAAATCAGTGGTTTACCCATACACTTCTCATTTGCATACTGGGTTAGCTATATGGACTGGGCTCATCTGGGCCTAGCTCTGAGTCGGCTTGGTTTGGTTCGGCCAGGCAGATCTTGGTGTACCATATTAGTGAGCATTTGGTGCATATTGTCACCATGGTGATGGTAGAAGGACAAGAGGGAAAGTCAGCCTTGCAACTGCATTATAGACCTGTCCTGTATGGTGACCTTTCTTTTGGCCAGATTTGCCAACCCCATGGCTAAAGTCAGCAGGAGAGAGTCACTCCTAATGCTCCAGGAGGCTGTGAAGGCTGAATGGCTGTCCACAGTCCCAAAGGGGAGTGAGAAACCAGCCCGCCTGTCGCTCAGGCCCATCCTTAGGCAGCTTCTCAGTCACTCTGTATCATTTTATTCTTTTCTGAGCTCTGATGAATCCTCTCAAGGATGATTTAGCTGTTATCTGCTGACTGTTACTAGAAAATCGGTTCCGTGACAGCATGGACTCTTTATGCCTTGTTCACTACCAAGCATGCGACTGGCACAAAATATTCATTACCTCTTTGAATGCACGTGTGAATGAGTGAGTGATGAGTGAAGAATGCTCCTTAGGGAAATGGAGGGGTGTTTGAGCTGGGTCATGACATAGTACTAGTAATAAGAGCCTGGTACCCTGGGACATGATCAAAAGTTCAAGGTCAGGCTGGAGAGATGGTTTAGTGGTTAAGTGCTTGCCTGTGAAGCCTAAGGACCCCAGTTCGAGGCTCGGTTCCCCAGGTCCCACGTTAGCCAGATGCACAAGGGGTCGCACGCATCTGGAGTTCGTTTGCAGAGGCTGGAAGCCCTGGCTCTCCCATTCTCTCTCTCTCCCTCTATCTGTCTTTCTCTCTGTGTCTGTCACTCTCAAATAAATAAATAAAAAATGCACAAAAAATATTAAAAATAAAAAGTTCAAGGTCGCCGGGCGTGGTGGCGTAGGCCTTTAATCCCAGCACTCGGGAGGCAGAGGTAGGAGGATCGCCAAGAGTTCGAGGCCACCCTGAGACTACATAGTGAATTCCAGGTCAGCTTGATGAGCCAGAGTGAGACCCTACCTCGAAAAACCAAAAAAAAAAAAAAAAAAAAAAGTTCAAGGTCATCCTTGGCTACATAGGGCAGTCGAGTTTAGCCTGGAATACAAAAGATCCTGTCTCAAATAGACGTAGTATTAACAAATAATATTTCCTAAGGACAAGCTAATTTTTTTTTTGTTGTTTTGCTTTGTTTTTTTGTTTTTCGAGGTAGGGTCTCACTCTGGCTCAGGCTGACCTGGAATTCACTATGTAGTCTCAGGGTGGCCTCGAACTCTCGGCAATCCTCCTACCTCTGCCTCCTGAGTGCTGGGATTAAAGGCCTGCGCCACCACGCCCGGCTATAAGCCAATTTTTGTGTCAAGTAGTTGGCATAGGTAAAGCCATAGTCATCACATGTGGACCCCCAAATGCAGGAGGGACAAGGCTTTCTGGTTAGAACCAGAGGCCCCCAGAGTAGCACATCTTCTAGGACATTGGAGAGTCTGTTGTGGCTGGCATAGGGGAGCCTATGGAATCAGCTGGGTGGAAGACAGAGGGCCTAAAGGTCAGGGTCTCCATGTTCCATGCCTCTTGGGGAGAACCTCACGTCAGAGCCCTGCCATGGTGCCCCTTGGGGCTGTGTAGTGCTGTTCTGGCAGTGCGCAGATCACGAGGGACCTTATGTAAATGGAAAATTGGCCAATGCCTGTCCTGGAAGTCTTGTTTATTTTTAAGAAAGGGTCTCACTAGAGGCCTCCACCTGATATACAATAAGCAAGAAGCTTCTGGGGGTCCTTTTGTTCTAAGGCCCATGGTAGGAACTTGAGAAACACCCAAGAAGGAAGGGTCAGTATGCAGATCCCCAGACTTGAGTCCTGAGCTGTCTTGAAGAGGGCTGTGGTTAAAGGTGAGCCCAGAATGTTCTTGGCACAGCAATGCTTAAAATTCACTTGAGTCCACATAAAATAGCCATCCCACTGTCTACAGACCTTATGCCTCCTGTGCTCTACCTACGTGGGTATTCTGGGTCCTGAGCTCTAGGGGAGTCCCTATTGCCCTGGGCCTCACCCAGCCCGAGTGACTCTCATCTATATTAGCAAAGGAGATCATAATCTAGGCAAGTGAGACCCCCAAGTTTAGGGAGGAGACCTAGGTTCCAGGTTCAGCATGGCCAGGAGACTATGGGCTCAGAAGCCCCAGTTTTTGGCTTCAGTTTACTTCTTCCACAAATTGAGCAGAAGAAGATTCTGCCCCCCCTCCCACTATACCCCAGT